>NW_027361687.1:7602500-8326250 GCF_039654945.1 Dendrobates tinctorius | reverse complement strand
TACTGTATTTGGAATGTGGAGACAGCAGGAGAGACTGCCATCCACACAGCAGGGGATCAGCTGACGTTACTGAACCCCACTGAGACACGGGAGCAAGTGTCTCTTTCCGTGTGGACGGCACTTCCGAGCTACAACTGGCTGTGTTGAAGCCCAGGAAATAGGAGGGTGTAGGCAGAGGCCTACTGTATTTGGAATGAGGTGACAGCAGGAGAGACTGCCATCCACACAGCAGGGGATCAGCTGACGTTACTGAACCCCACTGAGACACGGGAGCAAGTGTCTCTTTCCGTGTGGACGGCACTTCCGAGCTACAACTGGCTGTGTTGAAGCCCAGGAAATAGGAGGGTGTAGGCAGAGGCCTACTGTATTTGGAATGTGGTGACAGCAGGAGAGACTGCCATCCATACAGCAGGGGATCAGCTGACGTTACTGAACCCCACTGAGACACGGGAGCAAGTATCTCTTTCCGTGTGGACGGCACTTCCGAGCTACAACTGGCTGTGTAGAAGCCCAGGAAATAGGAGGGTGTAGGCAGAGGCCTACTGTATTTGGAATGTGGTGACAGCAGGAGAGACTGCCATCCACACAGCAGGGGATCAGCTGACGTTACTGAACCCCACTGAGACACGGGAGCAAGTGTCTCTTTCCGTGTGGACGGCACTTCCGAGCTACAACTGGCTGTGTTGAAGCCCAGGAAATAGGAGGGTGTAGGCAGAGGCCTACTGTATTTGGAATGTGGTGACAGCAGGAGAGACTGCCATCCACACAGCAGGGGATCAGCTGACGTTACTGAACCCCACTGAGACACGGGAGCAAGTGTCTCTTTCCGTGTGGACGGCACTTCCGAGCTACAACTGGCTGTGTTGAAGCTCAGGAAATAGGAGGGTGTAGGCAGAGGCCTACTGTATTTGGAATGTGGTGACAGCAGGAGAGACTGCCATCCACACAGCAGGGGATCAGCTGACTTTACTGAACCCCACTGAGACACGGGAGCAAGTGTCTCTTTCCGTGTGGACGGCACTTCCAAGCTACAACTGGCTGTGTTGAAGCCCAGGAAATAGGAGGGTGTAGGCAGAGGCCTACTGTCTTTGGAATGCGGAGACAGCAGGAGAGACTGCCATCTCCACAGCAGGGGAACAGCTGTCAGTGCTGAACCCCACTAAAACTTGAACGAATGTGTTTGGCTCTGTGGAGACGACACTTCTGAACACCAACTGACTCTGTTGGAGCCCAGGATTAGGCGAGGAGCAGGCTGGGGCCTACTGGATTTTGGCAGGTGAAGGCAGCAGGAGACTTGCCATCTCCACAGCAGGGGAACAGCTGGCAGTGCTGAACCCCACTAACACTTGAACGAATGTGTTTGGCTCTGTGGAGATGACACTTCTGAACACCAACTGACGCTGTTGGAGCCCAGGATTAGGCGAGGAGCAGGCTGGGGCCTGTTGCTTTTGGCAGGTGAAGGCAGCAGGAGACTTGCCATCTCCACAGCAGGGGAACAGCTGGCAGTGCTGAACCCCACTAACACTTGAACGAATGTGTTTGGCTCTGTGGAGATGACACTTCTGAACACCAACTGACGCTGTTGGAGCCCAGGATTAGGCAAGGAGCAGGCTGGGGCCTACTGGATTTTGGCAGGTGAAGGCAGCAGGAGACTTGCCATCTCCACAGCAGGGGAACAGCTGGCAGTGCTGAACCCCACTAACACTTGAACGAATGTGTTTGGCTCTGTGGAGATGACACTTCTGAACACCAACTGACGCTGTTGGAGCCCAGGATTAGGCGAGGAGCAGGCTGGGGCCTACTGGATTTTGGCAGGTGAAGGCAGCAGGAGACTTGCCATCTCCACAGCAGGGGAACAGCTGGCAGTGCTGAACCCCACTAACACTTGAACGAATGTGTTTGGCTCTGTGGAGATGACACTTCTGAACACCAACTGATGCTGTTGGAGCCCAGGATTAGGCGAGGAGCAGGCTGGGGCCTACTGGATTTTGGCAGGTGAAGGCAGCAGGAGACTTGCCATCTCCACAGCAGGGGAACAGCTGGCAGTGCTGAACCCCACTAACACTTGAACGAATGTGTTTGGCTCTGTGGAGATGACACTTCTGAACACCAACTGACGCTGTTGGAGCCCAGGATTAGGCGAGGAGCAGGCTGGGGCCTGTTGCTTTTGGCAGGTGAAGGCAGCAGGAGACTTGCCATCTCCACAGCAGGGGAACAGCTGGCAGTGCTGAACCCCACTAACACTTGAACGAATGTGTTTGGCTCTGTGGAGATGACACTTCTGAACACCAACTGACGCTGTTGGAGCCCAGGATTAGGCGAGGAGCAGGCTGGGGCCTGTTGCTTTTGGCAGGTGAAGGCAGCAGGAGACTTGCCATCTCCACAGCAGGTGAACAGCTGGCAGTGCTGAACCCCACTAACACTTGAACGAATGTGTTTGGCTCTGTGGAGATGACACTTCTGAACACCAACTGACGCTGTTGGAGCCCAGGATTAGGCGAGGAGCAGGCTGGGGCCTACTGGATTTTGGCAGGTGAAGGCAGCAGGAGACTTGCCATCTCCACAGCAGGGGAACAGCTGGCAGTGCTGAACCCCACTAACACTTGAACGAATGTGTTTGGCTCTGTGGAGATGATACTTCTGAACACCAACTGACGCTGTTGGAGCCCAGGATTAGGCGAGGAGCAGGCTGGGGCCTGTTGCTTTTGGCAGGTGAAGGCAGCAGGAGACTTGCCATCTCCACAGCAGGGGAACAGCTGGCAGTGCTGAACCCCACTAACACTTGAACGAATGTGTTTGGCTCTGTGGAGACGACACTTCTGAACACCAACTGACACTGTTGGAGCCCAGGATTACGCATGCCGCATGCAGAGGCCAATGGGCAGCGGTTTTTATGGAGGTTGTTGACTACTACTGATTCTAACCATGCTCCACTTAGGCCTCTGGCTCCACTGTCTCTACTATTTACCCTGGCCTCCAACCCCGCCATCTACATCTCTGAAGTGGCGTCAGCACAATCTACACTTGTTCCTGTGTTACTGGTGCTCAGTCCCGTCAATTGATCCCCTGATGTTTGTCCGGCAAGTTTGCCAGCTCTGTCCTCATTCCCACTACTGGTTATGGGAATGTGGAAAGAGCAGGAGACCTTGCCGGACACACATCAGGGGATAAACTGATGGGACTGAGCCACAGGAACACAGGAACAAGTGTAGATTGTGCTGACACCACTTCAGAGATGTAGATGGCGGGGTTGGAGGCCAGGGGAAATAGTAGAGACAGTGGAGCCAGAGACCTAAGTTGGGCACGGTTAAAAATCAGTAGTGGTTTGAATGTTGATGGAGCTGGTGACTTTGCCGTCCACACAGCAGGGGATCAGCTGGCGTTACTGAACCCCACTAACACAGGAGCTAGTGTGTTTCTCTGTGCAGACGACACATCTGAGCGACAACTGGCTGTGTTGAAGCACAGGGATTATAGTTCAGGTGGTAGAAAAATGAACACACCAGCAGACCTGGATACAGTTGCCAACCACTAATTTAGTCTGTAAGAGGAATGGCAAAGTCTTTGGAGATCCAGGCCTTGTTCATTTTCAGAAAAGTCAGCCGGTCAACATTATCGGAAGATAGTCGCGTGCGACGGTCTGTTAGTACACCACCTGCGGCACTAAAGACACGTTCCGATAATACACTGGCAGCAGGGCAAGCCAGCACCTCCAATGCATACTGGCTAAGCTCTGGCCATGTATCCAGCTTAGAGACCCAAAACTTGAAGGGGGAAGAGCCATCTGGGAGTACAGTGACAGGGCAAGACATGTAGTCTGACACCATCTGACGGAAGCGTTGCCTCCTGCTGACTCGAGGCGTCGCTGATGGTGTAGACAATTGTGGTGGACACACAAAACTTTGCCACATTTGGGCCATAGTGGTCTTGCCTTGTGCTGCGGCGCTGCCTCTGCTCCCTCTTTGTGCAGAGTTTCCTCCACTGCCTCGACGCACAGAGCTGCTTTGTAAAGCACTAGCAACAATGCTGTCGGGTGGAATGGAAAACATTATGGACTGCACCAGTGACTCTTCGTACTCCCGCAGTTTACGCTCCCGGTTCAACGTTGGTATGAGCCTTTGTACGCTGTCCCGGTAGCGAGGATCTAGGAGGGTGTACACCCAATAATCAGCCGAGACGAGAATGTGGGCGATGCGGCGGTCGTTTCTCAGGCACTGCAGCATGAAATCAACCATGTGCTGCAGACTCCCAACTGCTAAAGAACCGCTGTCCCCTGTTTGAGGCGTGACCTCGGCCTGCTCTGCATCACCCCACCCTCGCTGTACATACTGAGTAGAGGTTTGTGTACCTCCCTCCTCTGGAGAGATGTCTTACTCCTCCATCGACTCCTCCTCATCCTCCTCACAAAGTGTCCCCTGCCTAGGCCTTTGTGAGGAAACACATAGCGCAGACTGTCCAGAAGCAGATGGCATTTGGGACCCATCATCCTCCACCTCTTCCGAAACCTCATCCCTTAGTGCTTGCAGTGTTTGTTGAAGCAGGCAGATAAGGGGGACAGTCATGCTGACTAGTGCATCATCTGCACTCGCAATCCGCATGGATTCAACGAAGGCACGCAAAACAAGGCAGATGTCCTTCATAGAGGCCCACTCAATGGTGCTGAAATGTGAACGGCGCACAGTGCGACTTGTTTGCGCCTGCTGCAGCTGGTACTCCATGACTGCTGCCTGCTGCTCACACAACCGCTCCAACATATGTAACGTTGAATTCCACCGGGTGGGTAGGTCACATATGATGCGATGTTCCGGAAGGCCAAATCGTCGCTGCAGAGCAGCGAGGCGCGATCTTGCCTTGCTGGAACGCCGCAAGTGAGCGCACTCTATGCGGACCTTGTGCAACAGTGCATCAAGATCCGGATAGTCCCTCAGAAAGCTCTGCACGACCAAGTTAAGCACATGTGCCAGACATGGGATGTGTGTGAGGTTGCCTAGGCCAAGAGCTGCCACCAGATTTCGGCCATTGTCACACACTACCAAGCCCGGCTGGAGATTCGCTGGCCCAAACCACACATCGCTCTCCTGCTTGATAGCATTCCAGAGCTCCTGCGCTGTGTGGCTTCGATTCCCCAAAGAAATTAATTTGAGTACAGCCTGTTGACGTTTGGCCACGGCTGTGCTCATATCGGTCGTAACAGGCTCCTGCTCTGCTGTTTCTGAGGAACTTGAGTAGGAGGAGGAGTCTATGTGTACAGACTGGAGTCCTGCAATCCGTGGCATTGGAAGAACATGTACAGCGCCACTCTCCAGATCTGTACCCGGCTCCACAACATTGACCCAGTGGGCAGTGAGGGAAAGGTATCGTCCCTGTCCATGGTTACTGGTCCACGCATCGGTGGTCAGGTGGACCTTGCTACTAACGGCGTTTAGTAGCTCATGTTTTATTTTGCCCTCAACATGTTTCTGCAGGGCAGGGACGGCTCGCCTGCTGAAAAAAAAGCGGCTGGGCACGTTGTATTGGGGGACTGCCAATGCCATTAAGTCCCGGAAGGTGTCAGTGTCCACCAGCCTGAATGACAGCATTTCAACTGCCAGAAGTTTGGCAATGCCAGCATTCAGAGACTGTGCTCGGGGATGGTTTGCCGAGTTAGGGCGCCTTTTATCCCATGCCTGTGCTACCGATGGCTGTGATGGATGGGAACGTGCTGCTATGGGTGGAATCTGACAGGGTCTCCGGACAACAGTGGCAGAGGTTCTTCCTTGGCGATCCTGTGAGGAAGCCGAACCAGCAGTGTGTGAGCTGGAGGAAGAGGCCCAAAAAGGAACTGAAGAGATGGTAGGTGGTGCTGTACGTTGGCCTACGTCTTCAGGGTGTCTCTGCAACTCCAACTCGTGCTTGGTGCGCACATGTTTCCACATATTTGTGGTATTGAGGTTGCTGACATTTCTCCCTCTTTTGACTATCTGATGACACAGCTTGCATTTGACAAAGCAAATGTCATCTGCAACTGTGTCAAAAAAGGACCACGCACTGCAAGTCTTGGGAGCGCCCGTTTTGCCTTTGGAATGAGGAATGCTCCTAACGGGTGCCGAAGTGGAGGGTACAGGCAACCAAGTCTTCCCCCTCCCTCTGCCTCCTGTTTTGGCCGGTAGGGAAATCTCTTCCTCCGAGCTGCTCCCACCACCTTCCTGTTCCTCACGCCATGATGGGTCAAGGACCTCATCATCTTCCCTCCCCTCTTCAAACAGCTGCTTCTCCAGGGTTGTCTCGCCAGCACCGTACGCACCAGAAAGTGGCAACTGAGTCTCGTCATCATCTGATGCGTACTGAGGTGTGCTGACCATAGGCACTGGCCCACTCACCTCTTCAGATTCAGAGGGACAAAGAAGTTACGCATCACTGCATACTCCCTCTTCTTCACATTCAGGAATGCTGCTTGGCTGGCCCCCTCTTTCCAAGCCAACAGATTCCGAGAACAGAAGTAGAGACTGTGATGGCTCCTGTCCATGTCTCTCTGACTGCCTGGGCACTTTGGCAGGTGGTGAAGAGACAGATGGTTGCTCTTCGGTGCTTTGGTCCTGAGAGGCTGTGGAAGTAATTGAAGTCGATGCGTTAGCTGCCATCCATCCGACAACGGCTTCAATTTGTTCCTCCCGCAGCAGTGGGGTACGTTGAGGTCCTACAAAGCTGCGCATAAAGGACTGTTGCCTGCTAAAACTGGGGGATGCTGATCCACTGGTGCCCGCAGCAGGCCCAGAATCCCCACGCCCTCTACCTGCAGAATCCCCACGTCCTCTCCCTGCAGAATCCCCACGTCCTCTCCCTGCTGAAACTCCACGCCCACGCCCACGCGCCTTACTCCCTGCCTTCTTCATCTTGCCAGACTGCTTAAGATAGGCAAAAAAGTACAAAGGGGGGCCTTAGTGTGCTTATTCCTGAACAGCTGGTTACAGGTACAAGAAACACTAATTTTATGAAGTGTGTGTGTGTGTGTGTGGACTACACTTTAATAGGAGCTGATGTGGCCTACACAAGTTCCAAATGTAGTGTTTGGTGAACTTTTTTGTGGTTTCTTTGTTGGAAACAAACTCAAAGTATGTGAACAAAGAATTGAAACTGATAGTATCACCAACTTTTTGGAGCTATTACAATGCAGGCAGGTAACCTACAATGCAAAAGATGAGGCTCCAAAAAAATTGGGTAATGCTAATCTGGCTGCGCCGGCAGGGCACAAGCCAGAAAAAAAGGCTCCTCTATCTACTCCTATATAGTGTTTGCAGCCAACCAATGTTGATGGATACGGATGGATGCACACTAATAGGAGAAGAAAAAATGAGCTGCACTCAAAGACAAATATGTGTGAGGCAGTGACGCACGTTGAGCGTCCTACAACCAGATATAGCTGCAGGACACTCTACTCTGCGTGAGCTGCACTCACACACAGTCAGAGACCTCTCAGACAGCCGTGAACAGTGCAGCTAAGTGGGCACTGGCACTGACAGGCTGCAGAAAGGCTCCGCTGTGTACTCCTATATAGTGTTTGCAACCACCGTAGATGGAGACGGATGGATGCACACTAATAGAAGAAAAAATGAGCTGCAATAAAAGAAAAATGTGTGAGGCAGTGACACGCTGAGCGTCCTACAACCAGACGTAGCTGCAGGACGCACTACTCAGCGTGAGCTGCACTCACACACAGTCAGAGACCTCTCAGACAGCCGTGAACAGTGCAGCAAAGTGGACATTAGCACTGAAAGGCTGCAGAAAGGCTCCGCTGTCTACTACTAGTGTTTGCAACCAACGTATATGGATACGGATGGAAGCACACTAGATTGAAATTATGTAAAAAATGCAGCTCAAAAATTAAAAGATGTATGAGGCAGCACTGAGGCACGCTGGGCAGCCTACAACCTGACGTGGCTGCAGGACCCACTCCACAGCGTGAGCTGCACTCACACAGCCCTTGCAGACAGCTGTGAACACTGCTGCTAGGGCAAAGAAGGCTACAGTGGTGGTTTATGTAGCCTGGGTAAAGCACTAGATGTTTGGTGGAATCGCTATTTCTAACTGTCCCTCACAGTCTTCTACAGCAACCTGTCCCTAACTGAATTCACAGCAGAGTGAACCAGAAATGGCGGCTGCGGTGGCTTTTATAGTGCATCATGACATCATTTCGGCAGCCAATCACAGCCATGCCAATAGTTAACATGCCTACATGCCTAACAGGATGTGCCCACACTTCGGAGGATTCCCATTGGCTTAATCAAAGCAAGCAGGCTCGTAGCATGATGGGAACTTCCGATTCCGATTCCGGTATCCGATATGACAAAAGTATCGGAAGTCAGTATCGGAATTCCGATACCGCTAATATCGGCCGATACCCGATACTTGCAGTATCGGAATGCTCAACACTAGCTATTGTACAATTTAAAATAGATCAGTCATGTCATGTAAGCAGTGAAGTATGTGTCATTGTACTATACCTATATTTCTGTGGCGTATCGGAGCATCATGAGTTGTGGTATGTGTTAAAGGGGCGCACTGACGCTCTTTGGCCCAGAGCACACAAAAACCTGGAGCCAGCCCAACCCCCCACAACTTTAGCCAAATAACCCCCAGTTTTCAATGCATAACTATAATTAGGAAGTAAATTAAGGTTGACAAACTTCAGTTATAAGAATTGATATTTTTGGCATTGAAATGGGCACTGTAGGTGTGTTTACTGTCTTCCACTCCCTGCCGACTTTGCTTCCCCATTGACTTGCATTGGGTTTCGTGTTTTAGTCGGCCTCTGACTTTTCCCTATAGTCGGCCGATTTCGTTCTACCCGACTTTTGCGAAAGTCGGGTTTCATGAAACCCGACTCGACCAGAAAAAAGGCAAAGTCGCTCATCTCTATTGGTTGCTGGACTGTGTACACATTGTGCAGCGATATCCACACTGAGCAGTGAAGAGGCAAAGTACAAAATAAAAGTCTCTTTAATGCTCAAGTCAGAGCAAAACACAACACATGATATCCTCAGAATTGCAGTCGGGAAACATCCTCCAGACTGCAGTCAATAAACATGCCAGTCCACCTCCAAGTCCGGTTGCCGTGGGCGACTGCACCGCTGTGTACGATTTGGGGGCCAGGCTTTTCAGCTCCGCTTGCCTGTGTTGCCTCACACAGGTGAAGCTCTGCAGAGCCTTCTGCTTTGCACGCTTGCTAGACCAAACTAGCACTGACCCTGATCCACCCAAACCCTTTACTGCAGGGTTTTTAACTGGAATCTGTGACCATGGGCCACATGGAAAACCAGGGCTGGGGGAGGAAATGGACTGCCCCACTACCATCCTGTAGTCTGTTTAAAAAATAAAAACCCAGCAGGATACCTCTGTGGTAAGAGGGATCCAGGAACCTGCGTGGCCAACAGGTAACGGTCTTGAAAACCGTGTGATACTGACCGGGGTCAGAAAGAGACTGTGCGTGTGAATGGACATTTATCGGATGCCTCTGAGGACAAGAGGAATCCGAGAACCTGTCTGAGCGATCCAACAGGTAACGGTCTTGACAATCGTGTGTTTACTGACTGGGGTCAGTGATAAGTATGTTTCAGGAAAAGACTGTACTTTGTTCCATGTTTATGGATACCTCTGAGGAGGGATCCGGGAACCTGTGTGGCTGACACCAGCAGGAAACGGACAGGTGTCCGTGTTATACTGACTGGGGACAGTGAGAGACTGTGTCTGTATTCACATAGTAACGCTGAATGTGTAATAGACAGTGCAAATGGCTGCTGGAACTGTCTAAATAATAAAATAATGGCTTCATTTTAACCCTGAACGTGCCAGTGTTTACCTCAAAGACCTGCAAAGTTGTTAGGAATCTGTGTCCTGCCATACTTATGCAGAGATCCAGATCTGTTATGAATGAGTAACCGTAGGAGGCAAAAACAGAAATACAAGCTAAGTCCAGAAAACCAGAGAAGTTGGCAACTATCAGATTGCAGACCCCTGAACCTATCAACACAACTAGCAGTAGCCGTGGGGGGTTCCTACGATGCCCTAGACCCCTCGATCACAGCCGGAGAATTAAATAGGCCTAAAGAAGGAAAGGGGAAATCTAAACTGCCCCAGAGCAGACCCCAAAGCAATAGGCAGCCCCCAACATATAATGACGGTGAAGCAAGATGAAAACACTAACACAGACAGAAAGATAGACTGAGCAAAGACAGGGCCCAAAACTACCTAGATAGGAAAGGACAGGAAGGCTGCTGTCTGCAATCTGCCAAAACCATATCAAAGACATAAGCCAACAAGCTGATATGAAAAAGACCCTGAAGCAGCTAGGCTTCAAAAACTAAATCAGCACTCAGGTATTTTCAGAAGACAGAGCTAAAGGAATTCAGCACACCCCAGCAGGGAATGGCAGAAATCCAGAAAAACAAAGCAAAACAAAGTCAAAGCACAAATGCAAAAAGCCGAGCAGCAAACTTAGCTTTAGAGGAGCAGGAATTCAGACTGGTCTCCAAGGATCCCACAGAGAAATCACCCGCAGGGCAGAAGGGCGTCGGCAGCCTTATATCCAGTCAGTAACTCCACTCAGCCAGTCATCATCATCAGCCTCAGGTGTTTGATAATCAGGCTCACTACCTTTCTTTACCAGAAGAGGGAGTTCCTCGGGCCTCAGTAGTGAAGGGGAAAATGAACTCACAACAGTACCTCCCCCTTGAGGAGGAGTCACCGAACCCTCAACCACGCCACCAGGGCGATCAGGGTGAGCCCGATGAAAGGCAAGCACCAATCTTTTGGCATGAATATCAGAGGCAGAGACCCAGGAATTATCCTCCTGACCATAACCCTTCCACTTAACCAAATACTGGAGTCTCCGTCTAGCCAGACGGGAATCCAGTACTTTCTCTACCTCATATTCCATGTTACCTTCAACCAATACAGGGTCTGGAGGTGCCACCCCCGGAAAAACAGGTTCAACAAACCTCTTCAACAAAGATTTATGGAACACATTATGGATTTTAAATGTGACAGGAAGAGCCAAACGAAAAGAGACCGGATTAATAATCTCCACAATCTTGTAAGGTCCAATAAATCTAGGCTTAAACTTAGGAGAAGCCACCTTCATAGCAATATTTTTTGATGATAACCACACCATATCACCAACCTTAAACTGGGGACCAATGGTCCTATGTCGGTTGGCAAACCGCTGGGCCTTTTCCTGGGAGAGAGATAACTTATCCACCACTTGGTCCCAGATCTGGTGCATTCTCTCCACCACAGTGTCAACACCTGGGCAGGCAGAGGGCTCCACCTGCCCTGAAGAAAATAGAGGATGAAATCCAAAGTTACAAAAAAGAGGTGACATCAAAGTGGCAGAACTAGCTCTATTATTTAAGGCAAATTCAGCCAAGGGCAAAAATGAAACCCAATCATCCTGATCAGCAAAAATAAAACATCTCAAATATGACTCCAGGGTCTGGTTTGTTCTCTCTGTCTGCCCATTGGTCTGAGGGTGAAAAGCAGAGGAGAAGGACAACTGAATTCCCAGCCTGGAACAGAAAGTTCTCCAAAATCTAGACACAAACTGGACTCCTCTGTCAGATACAATGTTCTCAGGAATCCCGTGCAAACGATCCACCTGTTGTAAAAACAGGGGCACCAACTCAGAGGAAGACGGCAACTTAGGGAGTGGTACAAGATGAACCATCTTAGAGAACCTATCACAAATCACCCAAATAACAGTCATCCTTTGAGAGACAGGCATATCAGAGATGAAATCCATTGAAATATGGGTCCATGGCCTCTTGGGGACAGGCAAAGGCATCAACAACCCACTAGAGCGAGAACACGATTTAGACCGGGAGCACGTCCCACAGGACTGCACAAAATTCCTGACATCACGAGACAAGGAGGGCCACCAAAAAATACGACTCACCAGATCTCTAGTACCAAAAATACCTGGATGACCAGCCAAAGCAGAGCAATGAACTTCAGACATCACTCTCTTCTTTCACTGGTCAGGAACATACAACTTTCCACTGGGACAACGCTCAGGTTTGTCCTCCTGGAACTCTTCCAGAGCACGTCTCAAATCGGGCGAGATGGCAGAAAGAACTACCCCTTCGCCTAAGATGGTAGCAGGCTTGGTCACCACAGGAGAATCAGCAAAGAAGCTCCTAGAGAGGGCGTCTGCCTTGACATTCTTCGTTCCAGGAAGAAAAGAAACCACAAAATCAAAACGTGTAAAAAACAAGGCCCACCTAGCCTGTCTAGGGTTCAAGCGCTTAGCCGACTCTAGGTAAATCAAATTCTTGTGGTCAGTGAGGACCACGACTTGATGCTTAGCTCCCTCCAACCAATGTCTCCACTCCTCAAATGCCCATTTCATGGCCAACAGTTCCCTATTCCCCACATCATAGTTACGTTCAGATGGAGAGAACTTTCGGGAAAAGAAAGCACAGGGATTCATTTTAGATGTTACAGGATCCTTTTGGGACAAAACAGCTCCTGCACCAATCTCAGAAGCATCCACCGCTACCTGGAATGGAAGTGAGACATCAGGTTGCCGCAAAACCGGGGCGGAGGTGAATCTTCTCTTCAGCTCCTGAAAGGAAGAAACAGCCTCCGGAGACCAATTTAACACATCAGCACTAGAGTTGAGCGAAACGGGTCGAAAAAATTCAAAAGTCGACGACTTTTGGCAAAGTCGGGTTTCATGAAACGAAACCCGACCCTAGGATGAGGTCGGCCACGAGGTCGGCGACTTACGCGCCAAAGTCGCGTTTCAAAAGTTTGTTTTGCGCTCTTTTTCAGCCAATCAGGATCCACGGACACTGTGGGCAACGTGATGACATAGGCACAGGTCACCACCATCTTTCAGAAGGGCATGCAAGTGATTGGCTTGCTTTGGTTGGCATCACAGGGGGTATAAAAGGGCGTGCACGCCGACCGCCATCTTACTTCTGCCGATCTCAGTATAGGGAGAGGTTGCTGCTGATTCTGTAGGGAGAGCGTTAGGCAGGGAAGAAGACCAAAAAACTGCTTCTAGCGATTTGGCCTGCATAACACACCAGTCACTGTGTGTGCATTGCAAGGGGAGGCTATATAGTGTGTATCAGTGGTGTTGGTTGTTGGGCTGCCTTCTAAGGCTTCCTGACAGGCTGGCATTGCTGTTTACCCACTGCTCCGCAAACTGCTTTTTTAAAAGCAATCCAATCTCCCTTATCCTCTAGTCACTTAGGTCACAGCTGTGCCATCGAGCTTGTCACATAGCGCTCAGATATTCATTGGGCCTCACACAATCCAAAAGTGTCCAGTGTCCAAAAGTGTGTGCAGAGATTCAAAATCTCACTTATTCTCTAGTCACTTAGGTCACAGCTGTGCCATCGAGCCTGTCACATAGCGCTCAGATATCAGTGGGCCTCACACAATCCAAAAGTGTCCAGTGTCCAAAAGTGTGTGCAGAAATTCAAAATCTCCCCTGTCCTATAGACACCTTGTTTTACATACTATATAGTTTGTTGGATTTTGTCTACATTTCTACCAAAAATGAGGAAGGCTGGTGGAAGAGGCCGTGGAATTGGGCGGGGGTTGGCAGCTGGTAATGATGGTGTTGGTGGTGGATCTGATGGTAGTGGCAAGAGCAAAATAGGACCGAATGCAGGAGGTGTTGAGCCTGCGTCATCGTCTGGCTACATAAGGCCTCGAACGCTTAGTTTTCTAGGAGTTGGCAAACCGTTTTTAAAGCCAGAGCATCAGGAAAAAGTTTTGTCTTACATTGCTGACTCAGCCTCCAGCTCTATCGCCTCCTCTTCTTCAGTTGTAAAAAGTAAAAGCACTGAGTCGTCATTGGAGGCTCATGTTCATGAACCACACCTTTCCTTGTGTCCTTCACCCCAACCAAGATTGAAGGATGATGCAGGCCATTCTACTGATTACTCCATGGAGCTGTTTTCACATACCATGCCTGGATTATCAAGTGAAATGGTGAATTACCCAGGCCAAGATGAATCTGACATGGAGTGCACTGATGCACAGCCGCTGATGGATGATTCTGCTGGTACATTCACTCAGAGCACTACATTGTCCTCGCAGTGTACAGAGCCAGATTCTGACCCTGATGAGACTCAGGTGCCCCTTCCCGCACACTATACCACCATACACGGTGACACAGAGGAAGGTGCACATGACATAGAAGAGGAGGTGATGGATGACCCAGTTTTTGACCCAGATTGGCATCCATTGGGGGAAGAGGGTGCTGCTTCCAATAGCTCAGATGAGGAGCATCCACAGCAGACATCGACATCGCAACAGCTGTTATCTGGCAGGCCCGGAGAACTCCAAAGACAGGTTCCAAACATCAAAAGAGTTGCTGGACAGCTTGTCCAGAGGGTCAAAAGATCACAGCGTGCTAGGCCGCAAAATGTCTGCCAAAGTAGGAAGAGTGCAGTGTGGCACTTTTTTGAACAAAATCCTCATGATCAGGCCAAGGTTATCTGTAAGAAGTGCGCAAAGACCTTTAGCCGAGGGAAAAATCAGAAAAATTTGAATACCAGTTGCATGCTTAGACATTTAACCAGCATGCACTTGCAAGCGTGGACACAACACCAAACCTCAAGTGCCACATGTGCAACTGATCACAACGAAGGTAGTCAGCAACGCTACATTGTTTCCCCCACTGTAAGCCCACCGGTTAGCACAGCAGCAAATGCTGAGGTGTCGTTGCAAGGCCACAGCAGTCAGGGAATCCCACTGTTATATCAACGAAAGACTGATTCTAGGCCATCAGAAAGAACACCAACTCCATCACCATCATCAACCCTCTCTCAGTCCGCCCAGTCCACCGCTACTTCCACCATATGCAGCTCTCAAGTCCAGCTCACCCTCCCAGACACTATGAGTAGGTCAAGAAAGTACTCAGTCTCTCATCCGCGTACACTGGGTTTGAACGCCCACATTGCCAAACTAATCTCGTTTGAGATGATGCCCTTTCGGTTGGTGGAAAGCACAGCTTTCCGCGAACTCATGGCCTATGCAGTACCACGCTATGACCTACCCAGTCGCCACTTCTTCTCTCGCAAAGCCATCCCAGCCCTCCACCATCATGTGAAAGACCGCATTGTCCATGCACTCAAGCAGTCAGTGAGCGGAAAGGTGCACCTCACAACTGATGCATGGTCCAGTCTGCATGGCCAGGGCCGTTACGTGTCCATCACTGCGCACTGGGTTAATGTGGTGGATGCAGGGTCCACAGGGGACAGCGGTGGTGGGACAGTGCTGCCTAGCCCACGGTATAGGAAACAGTTGGCTGTAGGCGTTAGACCCTCCTCCTCCTCCACCTCCTCCAGAAGCGAAAGCTCGTCCACAGAGCGCAGTCGTACGAGCACTCCATCTGCAGCTGCCACTGTTGCACACGATGTGTCCCCCTATCGAGCAGCTAGTGGAAAGCGTCAGCAGGCTGTGTTGCAGATGATGTGTTTGGGCGACAGACACACCGCCGAGGTGCTGGCCGAGTACTTGAAGCGACAAACTGAGTCATGGCTGGGCAGTGTACATCTTGAGGCAGGCAAGGTAGTTAGTGATAACGGCCGTAATTTTGTGGCAGCCATAGCCCTTTCAAAACTCAGCCACATACCTTGCTTGGCTCACACCTTGAACCTGGTGGTGCAGTGCTTCCTCAAAAATTATCCGGAGTTAACAGCCCTGCTCCAGAAGGTGCGAAGACTGTGCGCGCACATCCGCCGGTCGCCTGTACACTCCGTTCGTATGCAGAAGCTGCAACGATTGCTCCACCTTCCCAACCACCGCCTCATTAACGACATTGCTACAAGGTGGAACTCCACCCTGCACATGGTGGAGCGGCTGTGCGAGCAGAGGCAGGCCATAATGCATTTGTGGGAGGATACACGGCCAGGCACTTTGAGAGCAGACATGGAGTTGACAGGTGTGCAGTGGTCGAAGCTGAAAGACCTTTGTAAAGTCCTTCAGTGTTTTGAGGAATGCACACGGCTGGTAAGCGCAGACGACGCCATCCTAAGCATGAGCATCCCACTTATGCGTCTGCTCATGCAAACTTTGACGCACCTTAAGGAGCAGGCGTCTGCAGCCAATGTTGATGAGGAGGAAGAGGAGGAGGGAATCCTTGATGACATTTAGCCATTGTCTGCTCAGGGACCTCTCCTGGACGAGGTGGAGGAAGAAGAGGAGGAGGAGGAGGATGATGGGGATGATTACTTAGGGGAGGAGGATGCATCTCGTGGGGCAAGTGAAAATGTTGGCGTGGCAAGGTCTGGTATAGGGTTTGTGCGTGACTGGAGGGATGTGGATTTGCCAGAAAGTGCTCCTCCACCCAGCACTCGCAGTGCATCATTGACACCGGGAACATTGGCCCACATGTCAGATTATGCCTTGCAGATCCTAAAAAGGGACCCCCGCATTGCCAAAATGATGAACGATGACGACTACTGGTTGACCAGCATCCTGGATCCACGCTATAAAGGCAAATTACAAAACATCATGCCACAGGAGAACCTTGACCTAATATTGGCTAATAAACAAGCAACTCTGGTAAATCGGTTGCTTGAGGCATTCCCAGCACACAGCAGCGGTGATGGTTCTCACACGAGCCGTACGGGCCGGGGGCAGCTTGGCAGAGGTGTTCGTGGTGCACACAGCAGAAGTGGCGTTGGAGACAGGGGTTTCATGACAATGTTGTGGACTGATTTTTCAAATACCGCTCACACAACTGGTAATACTGCATCGATGGAAAGTGACAGGAGACAGCAGTTGTCAACTATGGTAACAAACTACTTTTCCTCCCATATCGATGTTCTCCCACACAGGTCATTCCCCTTTGACTATTGGGCCGCTAAACTGGACACCTGGCCTGAATTGGCACAATATGCCTTACAGGAGCTCGCTTGCCCAGCTGCAAGTGTGCTATCGGAAAGAGTCTTCAGTGCAGCTGGATCAATCCTGACAGAAAAAAGGACCCGTCTGTCAACCCAAAATGTGGATGATCTAACCTTCATTAAAATGAACCATGCATGGGTTTCCAAGGATTTTGTCCCACCTTCCCCTGATGACACATAGGGTGACAGAAAAATGGCTTGCTTTGGTCCACCTCTTCCTGGGACTTCACCTATTTCGCCTTTTGCATCAGCTGAATGTCCAACATCAACATATGCCACTTTCTAAAACTCCCTAACTGTGCTGCCTCCCCCCCCATGGCTGGGGTCACCACCTACCGCACGACACCGTGTGAGTGCCGTTGCCCTGGACAGGTGGGTAGGCCGACTCTTGGGCGCGGGCACTGGCACAGGGTCCCTCATAGTGCAATCAAGTGTCTCTGATGGTGGTGGTGCACACCCACCGTCAGACACACCGCTGTACTATGAGGGGCCCAGTGCCAGTACCGACGCCCACGAGTGGGCCCCCCTTGCTTGGGCAGGGCCCCAGCATTTGCAATCTTTAGCTCTCCCTGCTCCTCCGCTGTGTAATCTGGGCCGTCAAATCCATACTGTGCCTGACACCGTCTGAGCCTGCCTCCTGAGACATATATTTTGAATGTGTACGCTATCCATACATGTTATCCAGGGATATGGTACCCTTTCTAACCTTTGTGCAATCACGTGCAATCCATACTGGGCCTAACACCGTCTGAGCCTGCCTCATGCTGTATAGACATATATTTTGAATGTGTACGCTATCCATACATGTTATCCAGGGATACGGTACCCTTTCTAACCTTTGTGCAATCACGTGCAATCCATACTGGGCCTAACACCGTCTGAGCCTGCCTCATGCTGTATAGACATATATTTTGAATGTGTACGCTATCCATACATGTTATCCAGGGATACGGTACCCTTTCTAACCTTTGTGCAATCACGTGCAATCCATACTGGGCCTAACACCGTCTGAGCCTGCCTCCTGAGACATATATTTTGAATGTGTACGCTATCCATACATGTTATCCAGGGATACGGTACCCTTTCTAACCTTTGTGCAATCACGTGCAATCCATACTAGGCCTAACACCGTCTGAGCCTGCCTCCTGAGACATATATTTTGAATGTGTACGCTATCCATACTTGTTATCCAGGGATACGGTACCCTTTCTAACCTTTGTGCAATCACGTGCGATCCATACTGGGCCTAACACCGTCTGAGCCTGCCTCCTGAGACATATATTTTGAATGTGTATGCTATCCATACATGTTATCCAGGGATACGGTACCCTTTCTAACCTTTGTGCAATCACGTGCAATCCATACTGGGCCTAACACCGTCTGAGCCTGCCTCATGCTGTATAGACATATATTTTGAATGTGTACGCTATCCATACATGTTATCCGGGGATACGGTACCCTTTCTAACCTTTGTGCAATCACGTGCAATCCATACTAGGCCTAACACCGTCTGAGCCTGCCTCCTGAGACATATATTTTGAATGTGTACGCTATCCATACTTGTTATCCAGGGATACGGTACCCTTTCTAACCTTTGTGCAATCACTTGCGATCCATACTGGCCCTAACACCGTCTGAGCCTGCCTCCTGAGACATATATTTTGAATGTGTACGCTATCCATACATGTTATCCAGGGATACGGTACCCTTTCTAACCTTTGTGCAATCACGTGCAATCCATACTGGGCCTAACACCGTCTGAGCCTGCCTCATGCTGTATAGACATATATTTTGAATGTGTACGCTATCCATACATGTTATCCGGGGATACGGTACCCTTTCTCACCTTTGTGCAATCACGTGTAATCCATACTGGGCGTGAGAACGGCTGGCGAGCTGTTAAGCAAGCTACAGCACCTGTCCAGACAAGTACAGGGATTCCCTAGCGAGGAGACTTATTTGATTGTTTTCAATGTTGGGACAGCAATTTTTGGGGAGCACTATACTCTGGAGAATGATAGATGGGGCCCACCATACACTGGAACATTCCAAAGGTGGACATCAGACACTGGAGCAGCATTTACAGGGCCCATTATACACTAGAGCATTGGAAATGGGGCCCATTATGTTTGGAGCATTATTTGGGCCCATAAGACAGTGGAGCTTCATCCATGGGGACCAACATATACTGTAGCATTATGTGGAGCTCATCATATACTGTTTCAAACATTATATGGGACCAATGATTCTGTATGGAGAAATAGATGGGCCTCGTCATGAGATGTAAAAAGTGAGGTATTTTTCATTGTACTATACCGCTATTTCTCTGCCGTATCGGAGCATGATGAGTTGTGGTATGTGTTAAAGGGGCGCTCTTTCGCCCAGGGCACATGAAAACCTGGAGCCAGCCCTCCCCCCCCACAGTTTGTAGCCAAATAACCCCCATTTTTCAGTGCGTAACTTGTATTATGAAGTTAATTAAGGTTGACAAGCTTAAGAAAGAAGAATTGATGCTTTTGGCATTCAAATGGGCACTGTAGGTGTGTTTCCTGTCCTCCTCTCACTGCCGACTTTTATTCCCCATTGACTTACATTGGGTTTCGTGTTTCGGGACGACCCCGACTTTTCCCTATAATCGGACGATCTTGCTCGACCCGACTTTTGGAAAAGTCGGGTTTCACGAAACGAAACGCGACCCTAAAAAACCAAAAGTCGCTCAACTCTAATCAGCACCCTTCTTAGTCAAATCAGTCAATGGCTTGGCAATACTAGAAAATTTTGCTATAAATTTCCGATAAAAATTAGCAAAACCCAAAAACTTCTGGAGGGCCTTCAAAGAAGTGGTCTGAACCCAATCGTAAATGGCCTGTACCTTGGCCGGGTCCATTTCAATAGTTGACGGGGACAAAATAAGAAATCCTTTGTACTCCAAAAAGGCATTTAGATCCTTTGACATACAGGGAATTCTCCCTCAAGATCCGGAACACAGTCCGAATATGTTCCACATGAGAATCCCAATCCTTGGAGAAGATCAAAATATCATCCAGATAGATAATCAAAAATTTATTGACAAAATCTCCGGAAATATCGTTCATGAAGCACTGGAAGACAGAAGGGGCATTAGTGAGCCCAAAAGGCATCACCCAGGTACTCAAAATGTCCCTCTGGAGTATTAAACGCCGTCTTCCATTCATCCCCATTAGAGTTGAGCGAAACGGGTCGAAAAAATTCAAAAGTCGCCGACTTTTGGCAAAGTCGGGTTTCATGAAACGAAACCCGACCCTAGGATGAGGTCGGCCACGAGGTCGGTGACTTACGCGCCAAAGTCGCGTTTCAAAAGTTTGTTTTGCGCTCTTTTTCAGCCAATCAGGATCCACGGACACTGTGGGCAACGTGATGACATAGGCACGGGTCACCACCATCTTTCAGAAGGGCATGCAAGTGATTGGCTTGCTTTGGTGGGCGTCACAGGGGGTATAAAAGGGCGTGCACGCCGACCGCCATCTTACTTCTGCCGATCTTAGTATAGGGAGAGGTTGCTGCTGATTCTGTAGGGAGAGCGTTAGGCAGGGAAGAAGACAAAAAAACTGCTTCTGCTGCTAGCGATTTGGCCTGCACAACACACCAGTCACTGTGTGTGCAGTGCAAGGGGAGGCTATATAGTGGTGTATCAGTGGTGTTGGTTGTTGGGCTGCCTTCTAAGGCTTCCTGACATTCCTGCATTGCTGTTTACCCACTGCTCCGCAAACTGCTTTTTTAAAAGCAATCCAATCTCCCTTATCCTCTAGTCACTTTTGTCACAGCTGTGCCATAGAGCCTGTCACATAGCGCTCAGATATCAGTGGGCCTCACACAATCCAAAAGTGTCCAGTGTCCAAAAGTGTGTGCAGAGATTCAAAATCTCCCTTATCCTCTAGTCACTTTGGTCACAGCTGTGCCATCGAGCCTGTCACATAGCGCTCAGATATCAGTGGGCCTCACACAATCCAAAAGTGTCCAGTGTCCAAAAGTGTGTGCAGAGATTCAAAATCTCCCTTATCCTCTAGTCACTTTTGTCACAGCTGTGCCATTGAGCCTGTCACATAGCGCTCAGATATTCATTGGGCCTCACACAATCCAAAAGTGTCCATCCAGTTTCCAAAAGTGTGTGCAGAGATTCAAAATCTCCCTTATCCTCTAGTCACTTTGGTCACAGCTGTGCCATCGAGCCTGTCACATAGCGCTCAGATATCAGTGGGCCTCACACAATCCAAAAGTGTCCAGTGTCCAAAATTGTGTGCAGAGATTCAAAATCTCCCTTATCCCCTAGTCACTTTGGTCACAGCTGTGCCATCGAGCCTGTCACATAGCGCTCAGATATCAGTGGGCCTCACACAATCCAAAAGTGTCCAGTGTCCAAAAGTGTGTGCAGAGATTCAAAATCTCCCTTATCCTCTAGTCACTTTGGTCACAGCTGTGCCATCGAGCCTGTCACATAGCGCTCAGATATCAGTGGGCCTCACACAATCCAAAAGTGTCCATCCAGTGTCCAAAAGTGTGTGCAGAGATTCAAAATCTCCCTTATCCTCTAGTCACTTTGGTCACAGCTGTGCCATCGAGCCTGACACATAGCGCTCAGATATCAGTGGGCCTCACACAATCCAAAAGTGTCCAGTGTCCAAAAGTGTGTGCAGAGATTCAAAATCTCCCTTATCCTCTAGTCACTTTGGTCACAGCTGTGCCATCGAGCCTGTCACATAGCGCTCAGATATCAGTGGGCCTCACACAATCCAAAAGTGTCCAGTGTCCAAAAGTGTGTGCAGAGATTCAAAATCTCCCTTATCCTCTAGTCACTTTGGTCACATCTGTGCCATCGAGCCTGTCACATAGCGCTCAGATATCAGTGGGCCTCACACAATCCAAAAGTGTCCAGTGTCCAAAAGTGTGTGCAGAGATTCAAAATCTCCCTTATCCTCTAGTCACTTTGGTCACAGCTGTGCCATCGAGCCTGTCACATAGCGCTCAGATATCAGTGGGCCTCACACAATCCAAAAGTGTCCATCCAGTGTCCAAAAGTGTGTGCAGAGATTCAAAATCTCCCTTATCCTCTAGTCACTTTGGTCACAGCTGTGCCATCGAGCCTGTCACATAGCGCTCAGATATCAGTGGGCCTCACACAATCCAAAAGTGTCCAGAGTCCAATAGTGTGTGCAGAGACTCAAAATCTCCCTTATCCTCTAGTCACTTTGGTCACAGCTGTGCCATCGAGCCTGTCACATAGCGCTCAGATATCAGTGGGCCTCACACAATCCAAAAGTGTCCAGTGTCCAAAAGTGTGTGCAGAGATTCAAAATCTCCCTTATCCTCTAGTCACTTTGGTCACAGCTGTGCCATCGAGCCTGTCACATAGCGCTCAGATATCAGTGGGCCTCACACAATCCAAAAGTGTCCAGTGTCCAAAAGTGTGTGCAGAGATTCAAAATCTCCCTTATCCTCTAGTCACTTTTGTCACAGCTGTGCCATCGAGCCTGTCACATAGCGCTCAGATATTCATTGGGCCTCACACAATCCAAAAGTGTCCATCCAGTTTCCAAAAGTGTGTGCAGAGATTCAAAATCTCCCTTATCCTCTAGTCACTTTGGTCACAGCTGTGCCATCGAGCCTGTCACATAGCGCTCAGATATCAGTGGGCCTCACACAATCCAAAAGTGTCCAGTGTCCAAAAGTGTGTGCAGAGATTCAAAATCTCCCTTATCCTTTAGTCACTTTGGTCACAGCTGTGCCATCGAGCCTGTCACATAGCGCTCAGATATCAGTGGGCCTCACACAATACAAAAGTGTCCAGTGTCCAAAATTGTGTGCAGAGATTCAAAATCTCCCTTATCCTCTAGTCACTTTGGTCACAGCTGTGCCATCGAGCCTGTCACATAGCGCTCAGATATCAGTGGGCCTCACACAATCCAAAAGTGTCCAGTGTCCAAAAGTGTGTGCAGAGATTCAAAATCTCCCTTATCCTCTAGTCACTTTGGTCACAGCTGTGCCATCGAGCCTGTCACATAGCGCTCAGATATCAGTGGGCCTCACACAATCCAAAAGTGTCCATCCAGTGTCCAAAAGTGTGTGCAGAGATTCAAAATCTCCCTTATCCTCTAGTCACTTTGGTCACAGCTGTGCCATCGAGCCTGACACATAGCGCTCAGATATCAGTGGGCCTCACACAATCCAAAAGTGTCCAGTGTCCAAAAGTGTGTGCAGAGATTCAAAATCTCCCTTATCCTCTAGTCACTTTGGTCACAGCTGTGCCATCGAGCCTGTCACATAGCGCTCAGATATCAGTGGGCCTCACACAATCCAAAAGTGTCCAGTGTCCAAAAGTGTGTGCAGAGATTCAAAATCTCCCTTATCCTCTAGTCACTTTGGTCACATCTGTGCCATCGAGCCTGTCACATAGCGCTCAGATATCAGTGGGCCTCACACAATCCAAAAGTGTCCAGTGTCCAAAAGTGTGTGCAGAGATTCAAAATCTCCCTTATCCTCTAGTCACTTTGGTCACAGCTGTGCCATCGAGCCTGTCACATAGCGCTCAGATATCAGTGGGCCTCACACAATCCAAAAGTGTCCATCCAGTGTCCAAAAGTGTGTGCAGAGATTCAAAATCTCCCTTATCCTCTAGTCACTTTGGTCACAGCTGTGCCATCGAGCCTGTCACATAGCGCTCAGATATCAGTGGGCCTCACACAATCCAAAAGTGTCCAGAGTCCAATAGTGTGTGCAGAGACTCAAAATCTCCCTTATCCTCTAGTCACTTTGGTCACAGCTGTGCCATCGAGCCTGTCACATAGCGCTCAGATATCAGTGGGCCTCACACAATCCAAAAGTGTCCAGTGTCCAAAAGTGTGTGCAGAGATTCAAAATCTCCCTTATCCTCTAGTCACTTTGGTCACAGCTGTGCCATCGAGCCTGTCACATAGCGCTCAGATATCAGTGGGCCTCACACAATCCAAAAGTGTCCAGTGTCCAAAAGTGTGTGCAGAGATTCAAAATCTCCCTTATCCTCTAGTCACTTTTGTCACAGCTGTGCCATCGAGCCTGTCACATAGCGCTCAGATATTCATTGGGCCTCACACAATCCAAAACTGTCCATCCAGTTTCCAAAAGTGTGTGCAGAGATTCAAAATCTCCCTTATCCTCTAGTCACTTTGGTCACAGCTGTGCCATCGAGCCTGTCACATAGCGCTCAGATATCAGTGGGCCTCACACAATCCAAAAGTGTCCAGTGTCCAAAAGTGTGTGCAGAGATTCAAAATCTCCCTTATCCTTTAGTCACTTTGGTCACAGCTGTGCCATCGAGCCTGTCACATAGCGCTCAGATATCAGTGGGCCTCACACAATCCAAAAGTGTCCAGTGTCCAAAAGTGTGTGCAGAGATTCAAAATCTCCCTTATCCTCTAGTCACTTTGGTCACAGCTGTGCCATCGAGCCTGTCACATAGCGCTCAGATATCAGTGGGCCTCACACAATCCAAAAGTGTCCAGTGTCCAAAAGTGTGTGCAGAGATTCAAAATCTCCCTTATCCTCTAGTCACTTTGGTCACAGCTGTGCCATCGAGCCTGTCACATAGCACTCAGATATCAGTGGGCCTCACACAATCCAAAAGTGTCCATACAGTGTCCAAAATTGTGTGCAGAGATTCAAAATCTCCCTTATCCTCTAGTCACTTTGGTTACAGCTGTGCCATCGAGCCTGTCACATAGCGCTCAGATATCAGTGGGCCTCACACAATCCAAAAGTGTCCAGTGTCCAAAAGTGTGTGCAGAGATTCAAAATCTCCCTTATCCTCTAGTCACTTTGGTCACAGCTGTGCCATCGAGCCTGTCACATAGCACTCAGATATCAGTGGGCCTCACACAATCCAAAAGTGTCCAGTGTCCAAAAGTGTGTGCAGAGATTCAAAATCTCCCTTATCCTCTAGTCACTTTGGTCACAGCTGTGCCATCGAGCCTGTCACATAGCCCTTAGATATCAGTGGGCCTCACACAATCCAAAAGTGTCCAGTGTCCAAAAGTGTGTGCAAAGATTCAAAATCTCCCTTATCCTCTAGTCACTTTTGTCACAGCTGTGCCATCGAGCCTGTCACATAGCGCTCAGATATTCATTGGGCCTCACACAATCCAAAAGTGTCCAGTGTCCAAAAGTGTGTGCAGAGATTCAAAATCTCCCTTATCCTCTATTCACTTTGGTCACAGCTGTGCCATCGAGCCTGTCACATAGCGCTCAGATATCAGTGGGCCTCACACAATCCAAAAGTGTCCAGTGTCCAAAAGTGTGTGCAGAGATTCAAAATCTCCCTTATCCTCTAGTCACTTTGGTCACAGCTGTGCCATCGAGTCTGTCACATAGCGCTCAGATATCAGTGGGCCTCACACAATCCAAAAGTGTCCAGTGTCCAAAAGTGTGTGCAGAGATTCAAAATCTCCCTTATCCTCTAGTCACTTTGGTCACAGCTGTGCCATCGAGCCTGTCACATAGCGCTCATATATCAGTGGGCCTCACACAATCCAAAAGTGTCCAGTGTCCAAAAGTGTGTGCAGAGATTCAAAATCTCCCTTATCCTCTAGTCACTTTGGTCACAGCTGTGCCATCGAGCCTGTCACATAGCGCTCAGATATCAGTGGGCCTCACACAATCCAAAAGTGTCCATCCAGTGTCCAAAGGTGTGTGCAGAGATTCAAAATCTCCCTTATCCTCTAGTCACTTTTGTCACAGCTGTGCCATCGAGCCTGTCACATAGCGCTCAGATATTCATTGGGCCTCACACAATCCAAAAGTGTCCAGTGTCCAAAAGTGTGTGCAGAGATTCAAAATCTCCCTTATCCTCTAGTCACTTTGGTCACAGCTGTGCCATCGAGCCTGTCACATAGCGCTCAGATATCAGTGGGCCTCACACAATCCAAAAGTGTCCAGTGTCCACAAGTGTCTGCAGAAATTCAAAATCTCCCCTGTCCTATAGACACCTTGTACCTTGCTTTACATTACTATATAGTTTGTTGGATTTTGTCTACATTTCTACCAAAAATGAGGAAGGCTGGTGGAAGAGGCCGTGGAATTGGGCGGGGATTGTCAGCTGGTAATGATGGTGTTGGTGGTGGATCTGATGGTAGTGGCAAGAGCAAAATAGAACCGAATGCAGGAGGTGCTGACCCTGCGTCATCGTCTGGCTACATAAGGCCTCGAACGCTTAGTTTTCTAGGAGTTGGCAAACCGCTTTTAAAGCCAGAGCATCAGGAAAAAGTTTTGTCTTACATTGCTGACTCAGCCTCCAGCTCTAACGCCTCCTCTTCTTCAGTTGTAAAAAGTAAAAGCACTGAGTCGTCATTGGAGGCTCATGTTCATGAACCACACCTTTCCTTGTGTCCTTCACCCCAACCAAGATTGAAAAATGACGCAGGCCATACTACTGATTACTCCATGGAGCTGTTTTCACATACCATGCCTGGATTATCAAGTGAAATGGTGAATTACCCAGGCCAAGATGAATCTGACATGGAGTGCACTGATGCACAGCCGCTGATGGATGATTCTGCTGGTACATTCACTCAGAGCACTACATTGTCCTCGCAGTGTACAGAGCCAGATTCTGACCCTGATGAGACTCAGGTGCCCCTTCCCGCACACTATACCACCATACACGGTGACACAGAGGAAGGTGCACATGACATAGAAGAGGAGGTGATGGATGACCCAGTTGTTGACCCAGATTGGCATCCATTGGGGGAAGAGGGTGCTGCTTCCAATAGCTCAGATGAGGAGCATCCACAGCAGACATCGACATCGCAACAGCTGTTATCTGGCAGGCCCGGAGCACTCCAAAGACAGGTTCCAAACATCAAAAGAGTTGCTGGACAGCTTGTCCAGAGGGTCAAAAGATCACAGCGTGCTAGGCCGCAAAATGTCTGCCAAAGTAGGAAGAGTGCAGTGTGGCACTTTTTTGAACAAAATCCTCATGATCAGGCCAAGGTTATCTGTAAGAAGTGCGCAAAGACCTTTAGCCGAGGGAAAAATCAGAAAAATTTGAATACCAGTTGCATGCTTAGACATTTAACCAGCATGCACTTGCAAGCGTGGACACAACACCAAACCTCAAGTGCCACATGTGCAACTGATCACAACGAAGGTAGTCAGCAACGCTACATTGTTTCCCCCACTGTAAGCCCACCGGTTAGCACAGCAGCAAATGTTGAGGTGTCGTTGCAAGACCACAGCAGTCAGGGAATCCCACTGTTATATCAACGAAAGACTGATTCTAGGCCATCAGAAAGAACACCAACTCCATCACCATCATCAACCCTCTCTCAGTCCGCCCTGTCCACCGCTACTTCCACCATATGCAGCTCACAAGTCCAGCTCACCCTCCCAGACACTATGAGTAGGTCAAGAAAGTACTCAGTCTCTCATCCGCGTACACTGGGTTTGAACGCCCACATTGCCAAACTAATCTCGTTTGAGATGATGCCCTTTCAGTTGGTGGAAAGCACAGCTTTCCGCGAACTCATGGCCTATGCAGTACCACGCTATGACCTACCCAGTCGCCACTTCTTCTCTCGCAAAGCCATCCCAGCCCTCCACCATCATGTGAAAGACCGCATTGTCCATGCACTCAAGCAGTCAGTGAGCGGAAAGGTGCACCTCACAACTGATGCATGGTCCAGTCGGCATGGCCAGGGCCGTTACGTGTCCATCACTGCGCACTGGGTTAATGTGGTGGATGCAGGGTCCACAGGGGACAGCGGTGCTGGGACAGTGCTGCCTAGCCCACGGTATAGGAAACAGTTGGCTGTAGGCGTTCGACCCTCCTCCTCCTCCTCCAGAAGCGAAAGCTCGTCCACAGAGCGCAGTCGTACGAGCACTCCATCTGCAGCTGCCACTGTTGCACACGATGTGTCCCCCTATCGAGCAGCTAGTGGAAAGCGTCAGCAGGCTGTGTTGCAGATGATGTGTTTGGGCGACAGACACACCACCGAGTTGCTGGCCGAGTACTTGAAGCGACAAACTGAGTCATGGCTGGGCAGTGTACATCTTGAGGCAGGCAAGGTAGTTAGTGATAACGGCCGTAATTTTGTGGCAGCCATAGCCCTTTCAAAACTCAGCCACATACCTTGCTTGGCTCACACCTTGAACCTGGTGGTGCAGTGCTTCCTAAAAAATTATCCGGAGTTAACAGCCCTGCTCCAGAAGGTGCGAAGACTGTGCGCGCGCATCCGCCGGTCGCCTGTACATTCCGTTCGCATGCAGAAGCTGCAGCGATTGCTCCACCTTCCCAACCACCGCCTCATTATCGACATTGCAACAAGGTGGAACTCCACCCTGCACATGGTGGAGTGGCTGTGCGAGCAGAAGCAGGCCATAATGCATTTGTGGGAGGATACACGGCCAGGCACTTTGAGAGCAGACATGGAGTTGACAGGTGTGCAGTGGTCGAAGCTGAAAGACCTCTGTAAAGTCCTTCAGTGTTTTGAGGAATGCACACGGCTGGTAAGCGCAGACGACGCCATCCTAAGCATGAGCATCCCACTTATGCGTCTGCTCATGCAAACTTTGACGCACCTTAAGGAGCAGGCGTCTGCAGCCAATGTTGATGAGGAGGAAGAGGAGGAGGGAATCCTTGATGACATTCAGCCATTGTCTGCTCAGGGACCTCTCCTGGACGAGGTGGAGGAAGAAGAGGAGGAGGAGGATGATGATGGGGATGATTACTTAGGGGAGGAGGATGCATCTCGTGGGGCAAGTGAAAATGTTGGTGTGGCAAGGTCTGGTACAGGGTTTGTGCGTGACTGGAGGGATGTGGATTTGCCAGAAAGTGCTCCTCCACCCAGCACTCGCAGTGCATCATTGACACAGGGAACATTGGCCCACATGTCAGATTATGCCTTTCGGATCCTAAAAAGGGACCCCCGCATTGCCAAAATGATGAACGATGACTACTACTGGTTGGCCAGCATCCTGGATCCACGCTATAAAGGCAAATTACAAAACATCATGCCACAGGAGTACCTTGACCTAATATTGGCTAATAAACAAGCAACTCTGGTAAATCGGTTGCTTGAGGCATTCCCAGCACACAGCAGCGGTGATGGTTCTCACACGAGCCATACGGGCCGGGGGCAGCTTGGCAGAGGTGTTCGTGGTGCACACAGCAGAAGTGGCGTTGGAGACAGGGGTTTCATGACAATGTTGTGGACTGATTTTTCAAATACCGCTCACACAACTGGTAATACTGCATCGATGGAAAGTGACAGGAGACAGCAGTTGTCAACTATGGTTACAAACTACTTTTCCTCCCATTTCGATGTTCTCCCACACAGGTCATTCCCCTTTGACTATTGGGCTGCTAAACTGGACACCTGGCCTGAATTGGCCCAATATGCCTTACAGGAGCTCGTTTGCCCAGCTGCAAGTGTGCTATCGGAAAGAGTCTTCAGTGCAGCTGGATCAATCCTGACAGAAAAAAGGACCCGTCTGTCAACCCAAAATGTGGATGATCTAACCTTCAATAAAATGAACCACGCATGGATTTCCAAGGATTTTGTCCCACCTTCCCCTGATGACACATAGGGTGACAGAAAAATGGCTTGCTTTGGTCCACCTCTTCCTGGTACTTCACCTATTTCGCCTTTTGCATCAGCTCAATGACCAACGTCAACATATGCCACTTTCTAAAACTCCCTAACTGTGCTGCCCCCCCCATGGCCGGGGTCACCACCTAGCGCATGACACCGTGCGAGTGCCGTTGCCCTGGACAGGTGGGTAGGCCGAATCTTGGGCGCGGGCACTGGCACAGGGTCCCTCATAGTGCAATCAAGTGTCTCTGACGGTGGTGGTGCACACCCGCCGTCAGACACACCGCTGTACTATGACGGGCCCAGTGCCAGTACCGACGCCCACGAGTGGGCCCCCCTTGCTTGGGCAGGGCCCCAGCATTTGCAATCTTTACCTCTCCCTGCTCCTCCGCTGTGTAATCTGGGCCGTCAAATCCATACTGTGCCTGACACCGTCTGAGCCTGCCTCCTGATGTATAGACATATATTTTGAATGTGTACGCTATCCATACATGTTATCCGGGGAAACGGTACCCTTTCTAACCTTTGTGCAATCACGTGCAATCCATACTGGGCCTAACACCGTCTGAGCCTGCCTCCTGAGACATATATTTTGAATGTGTACGCTATCCATACATGTAATCTGGGGATACGGTACCCTTTCTAACCTTTGTGCAATCACGTGCAATCCATACTGGGCCTAACACCGTCTGAGCCTGCCTCCTGAGACATATATTTTGAATGTGTACGCTATCCATACATGTTATCCGGGGATACGGTACCCTTTCTAACCTTTGTGCAATCACGTGCAATCCATACTGGGCCTAACACCGTCTGAGCCTGCCTCCTGAGACATATATTTTGAATGTGTATGCTATCCATACATGTTATCTGGGGATACGGTACCCTTTCTAACCTTTGTGCAATCACGTGCAATCCATACTGGGCCTAACACCGTCTGAGCCTGCCTCCTGAAACATATATTTTGAATGTGTACGCTATCCATACATGTTATCCGGGGATACGGTACCCTTTCTAACCTTTGTGCAATCACGTGCAATCCATACTGGGCCTAACACCGTCTGAGCCTGCCTCCTGAGACATATATTTTGAATGTGTACGCTATCCATACATGTTATTTGGGGATACGGTACCCTTTCTAACCTTTGTGCAATCACGTGCAATCCATACTGGGCCTAACACCGTCTGAGCCTGCCTCCTGAGACATATATTTTGAATGTGTTCCCTATCCATACATGTTATCTGGGGAGACGGTACCCTTTCTAACCTTTGTGCAATCACGTTCAATCCATACTGGGCCTAACACCGTCTGAGCCTGCCTCCTGAGACATATATTTTGAATGTGTACGCTATCCATACATGTTATCCGGGGATACGGTACCCTTTCTAACCTTTGTGCAATCACGTGCAATCCATACTGGGCCTAACACCGTCTGAGCCTGCCTCCTGAGACATATATTTTGAATGTGTACGCTATCCATACATGTTATCTGGGGATACGGTACCCTTTCTAACCTTTGTGCAATCACGTGCAATCCATACTGGGCCTAACACCATCTGAGCCTGCCTCCTGAGACATATATTTTGAATGTGTACGCTATCCATACATGTTATCCGGGGATACGGTACCCTTTCTAACCTTTGTGCAATCACGTGCAATCCATACTGGGCCTAACACCGTCTGAGCCTGCCTCCTGAGACATATATTTTGAATGTGTACGCTATCCATACATGTTATCTGGGGATACGGTACCCTTTCTAACCTTTGTGCAATCACGTGCAATCCATACTGGGCCTAACACCATCTGAGCCTACCTCCTGAGACATATATTTTGAATGTGTACGCTATCCATACATGTTATCTGGGGATACGGTACCCTTTCTCACCTTTGTGCAATCACGTGTAATCCATACTGGGCCTAACACCATCTGAGCCTGCCTCCTGAGACATATATTTTGAATGTGTACGCTATCCATACATGTTATCCGGGGATACGGTACCCTTTCTAACCTTTGTGCAATCACGTGCAATCCATACTGGGCCTAACACCATCTGAGCCTGCCTCCTGAGACATATATTTTGAATGTGTACGCTATCCATACATGTTATCCGGGGATACGGTACCCTTTCTAACCTTTGTGCAATCACGTGCAATCCATACTGGGCCTAACACCGTCTGAGCCTGCCTCCTGAGACATATATTTTGAATGTGTACGCTATCCATACATGTTATCTGGGGATACGGTACCCTTTCTAACCTTTGTGCAATCACGTGCAATCCATACTGGGCCTAACACCGTCTGAGCCTGCCTCCTGAGACATATATATTGATTGTGTACGCTATCCATTCATGTTATCTGGGGATAAGGTACCCTTTCTAACCTTTGTGCAATCACGTGCAATCCATACTGGGCCTGACACCGTCTGAGCCTGCCTCCTGAGACATAAATTTTGAATTTGTACGCTATCCATACATGTTATCCGGGGATACGGTACCCTTTCTAACCTTTGTGCAATCACGTGTAATCAATACTGGGCGTGAGAACGGCTGGCGAGCTGTTAAGCAAGCTACAGCACCTGTGGTTTGCACACGTAAGTTTTTCATTTTTTCAGGAATGACGGTTAGGCCTAATTCCGGAACTGCGGTTGTCCTGCACTTACTGGGAAATCATTGTTCGCGGGTAATAATTGTAATCAGTGATCCCGATCACTAACGTTGTTCAGCGGGTTATCTGCACCTGTAAGCGACAAACGCTGGCCTTTTCAGTGTAGCGCACATGCAGCCACGGACATGTAAGGGCATGACACACCAGTTATTGGCCAATCTCATGTGCCAGAGCCTCACGTGTCCCTCTAGTAAGCCGGACTCGGACCGCGGGGCATGACGGAGTATCGTTCGTTAACGGAATTAAGCTTGCAATGTGTGCATCTGTTCTGTAGCTGGCATGGTTGAGGTTTCCCAGGTGGAGTCGAATTTAACCGTAGGCTCCACTCCTGGTGGTGCCCTTCTGGACATTCCTTTAAGGTTCAGCTTTGCAACCATACTGCCCACGTAAAACAAACACTTTGCCTTCATGAACGCTGTTTGGAGGGTCATGACTCGTGGGAATAACGCCGCCCAATCAGTTAACCTGCTAGAGAGATCCTTCGTTGCTCCCAAGCATGACATCACACTCCCTAGGAAGAAGGTAATGCCACTGTGGCGACCGCACTCCTGGGGGCGACACAAGTGCACTGATGCCCAGCCACTGCTCGATGAATCTGCTGGTACATTGACCCAGACCACTACATTCCCCTCGCACGCTACACGACCTGAATCTGACCCTGATGAAACTCAGGTTACCCTTCCCATATACAGTTCCATCTTACACGGTGACAAAGAGGAAGCTGCAGATGAAAGTGCAGGTTCGGCCCACCCGCCATCAGACACACCACCGTACTATCAGGGGCCCTGTGCCAGTGCCGTCGCCAACGAGTGGGCCCCCCCTGCTTGCCCAGGATCACAGCACTTGCAAAGTTGAAATACTGTGCAGTGAGATGGAAGATGGGGACGACGAGGAGTCCAGACAAGTACAGGGATTCCCTAGCGAGGAGACTTATTTGATTGTTTTCAATGTTGGGACAGCAATTTTTGGGGAGCACTATACTCTGGAGAATGATAGATGGGGCCCACCATACACTGGAACATTCCAAAGGTGGACATCAGACACTGGAGCAGCATTTACAGGGCCCATTATACACTAGAGCATTAGAAATGGGGCCCATTATGTTTGGAGCATTATTTGGGCCCATAAGACAGTGGAGCTTCATCCATGGGGACCAACATATACTGTAGCATTATGTGGAGCTCATCATATACTGTTTCAAACATTATATGGGACCAATGATTCTGTATGGAGAAATAGATGGGCCTCGTCATGAGATGTAAAAAGTGAGGTATTTTTCATTGTACTATACCGCTATTTCTCTGCCGTATCGGAGCATGATGAGTTGTGGTATGTGTTAAAGGGGCGCTCTTTCGCCCAGGGCACATGAAAATCTGGAGCCAGCCCTCCCCCCCACAGTCTGTAGCCAAATAACCCCCATTTTTCAGTGCGTAACTTGTATTATGAAGTTAATTAAGGTTGACAAGCTTAAGTAAGAAGAATTGATGCTTTTGGCATTCAAATGGGCACTGTTGGTGTGTTTCCTGTCTTCCTCTCACTGCCGACTTTTATTCCCCATTGACTTACATTGGGTTTCGTGTTTCGGGACGACCTCAACTTTTCCCTATAATCGGACGATCTTGCTCGACCCGACTTTTGGAAAAGTCGGGTTTCACGAAACGAAACGCGACCCTAAAAAACCAAAAGTCGCTCAACTCTAATCCCCATGCTTAATGCGAATAAGATTATACGCCCCCCTAAGGTCAAGCTTGGTAAACCAGCAAGCACCTTTAACTCTGGAGAATAGATCAGAAATCAGGGGTAACGGATACTGATATTTAACAGTAATTTTGTTGAGGGCACGATAATCAATACAAGGTCTTAATGATCCATCCTTTTTGGCTACAAAAAAAAAACCCGGCACCTAAGGGTGACGAGGATGGTCTAATATGACCCTTCTCCAATGCCTCCTTAATATAGGATCGCCTAGCCTCGTGCTCTGGTACAGATAAATTGAAGAGCCGACCCTTGGGAAATTTACACCCCGGGCTCAGTTCAATTGCACAGTCATAACTCCTATGAGGAGGCAGAGACGCAGACTCATTCTCACTAAATACATCATAAAAGTCCGCCAAATAATCGGGAACATCATGCGACTGAGGAGAGGTGGAAAACACCGGAGCCTCACTAAAGGCACACCAACAACCCCAACTCACCACAGACACAGATTTCCAATCCAAAACTGGATTATGAATTTGTAACCAGGGAAACCCCAGAACAATAGTATCATGCAGATTATGCAACACCAAAAATCTGCAATTTTCTTGATGGTCTGGGGCGACCCGCATTACCACCTGGGTCCAAAACTGAGATTTAATTTTAGCCAAAGGAGTAGCATCAATCCCCCTCAAAGGGATATGCGTCTGCAGAGGTGTCATCGGAAATCCACAACGTTTAGCAGAATCCAAGTCCATTAGGTTTAGGGCTGCTCCCGAATCCACAAAATCCTTGGCGGAAAATGTGGACAGGGAGCAGATCAGAGTAATAGCCAGAAGAAACTTAGGTTGAACACCCCCAACAGAAAACGTGTGTGCAAAGCGTTTCTCTCGTTTAGGACAGACAGAAATAATATGCGAGGCATCTCCACAGAAAAAACACAACTTATTACGCCTTCTGAACTCCTGACGCTGCTCTCTGGAAAAAACTCTATCACATTGCATAGGTTCAGACATTTGTTCAACAGGTGCCAACACCTCTCGTGCAGCTTTGCGTTCGCGCAAACGCCGATCAACCTGAATGGCTAATGACATAGAATCGTCAAGACCAGAGGGAACAGGAAATCCCACCATAGTATCTTTTACGGCTTCTGACAACCCCTTCCGAAAGAGAGCAGCCAAGGCATTATCATTCCAGGTAGTAAGTACTGCCCACTTTCTGAATTTTTGACAGTACAATTCTGCAGAATCACGACCCTGGTTCAATGCCAGCAGGGTCTTTTCAGCCTGATCAATGGCATTAGGTTTGTCATACAACAACCCCAAGGCCTGAAAAAATGCGTTCACATTAGTCAGAATAGGATCATCTGGTTTCAAAGAAAACGCCCAATCCTGGGGATCGCCACGCAGCAAAGAGATGACAATTTTAACCTGCTGCGCGGAGCTCCCTGACGAGTTAGGCTTCAAGGCAAAAAATAATTTACAATTATTTTTGAAATTCAAAAATTTAGACCGATCCCCAAAAAATACATCAGGTGTAGGAATCTTTGGTTCAGCAGCATGTGAATGAGCAAGGTAGGCAGAAATTCCCCGCACTTCCGCAGCGAGCTGCTCCACACGATCAGACAATTGCTTTATCTCCATTGAGAGAAAAAAAAAAATTCCCCCTACGGCCTCAGAGATATAGAGGAAAAAATATACACACTTTTTTTTTTTTTATTTAAATTCTTTCCTGCTATTGAGTACCCTAGGATCTGCGGTATGGCGGGTGATTCTGTTATGAATGAGTAACCGTAGGAGGCAAAAACAGAAATACAAGCTAAGTCCAGAAAACCAGAGAAGTTGGCAACTATCAGATTGCAGACCCCTGAACCTATCAACACAACTAGCAGTAGCCGTGGGGGTTCCTACGATGCCCTAGACCCCTCGATCACAGCCGGAGAATTAAATAGGCCTAAAGAAAGAAAGGGGAAATCTAAACTGCCCCAGAGCAGACCCCAAAGCAATAGGCAGCCCCCAACATATAATGACGGTGAAGCAAGATGAAAATACTAACACAGACAGAAAGATAGACTGAGCAAAGACGGGGCCCAAAACTACCTAGATAGGAAAGGACAGGAAGGCTGCTGTCTGCAATCTGCCAAAACCCTATTAAAGACATAAGCCAACAAGCTGATATGAAAAAGACCCTGAAGCAGCTAGGCTTCAAAAACTAAATCAGCCCTCAGGTATTTTCAGAAGACAGAGCTAAAGGAATTCAGCACACCCCAGCAGGGAATGGCAGAAATCCAGAATAACAAAGCAAAACAAAATCAAAGCACAAATGCAAAAAGACGAGCAGCAAACTTAGCTTTAGAGGAGCAGGAATTCAGACTGGTCTCCAAGGATCCCACAGAGAAATCACCCGCAGGGCAGAAGGGCGTCGGCAGCCTTATATCCAGTCAGTAACTCCACTCAGCCTGTCATCATCATCAGCCTCAGGTGTTTGATAATCAGGCTCACTACCTTTCTTTACCAGAAGAGGGAGTTCCTCGGGCCTCAGTAGTGAAGGGGAAAATGAACTCACAACAGAGATCCTCACATTTGTCTCCAGAGGCTAAGTCCTTTCAGCCAGCTTCTTAGCATGCTCTGGAATGAGCTCCCATTGGAGTTCAGGAGTCAGGTGCTCAGGTCCTGCTTCTGATTCCATTGGCTTAGCTCAGGGCTCTGGAGATTTCTGGCAGGTCCCGTACGCTATAAAAAGTGCGCTTGGCCACTATGCCATGCGCTAGTATTTTCATACTGCTGCTGTATGTATGGTGATGGATACTTGGACTGGTGGCTGACTTATTATGAAACCCCTTCCCTCTGATATTACGACTGTGTGAGTAATTGGGCAGCCGCCAGTAGCAGCGCTAGCATCAGCGCGCTCCAGCTATACGTTCTCAGCAGCTAGCGTCCTGCATCGCGCCAGCGAGATTGCGGTGTCTTCTCTGTGGCTCCGTTCACACCCCGCTGCGGTTGCAGTTTTTTCCACATCTGCAGTTGCGACGCCTCCTATCTGATTTCATGGTAGGTCTAGAGGGAGTAGTCCAGCTGCTTAAGGCGACTTCTGTGACTATTTATACCGTGACAGTTTCGCTGTTAGTCTGTGTCCCCGAACAGACTTAGCGTATTACTTTATTCTTTTGTCTGCAGCTCTGTGAGCATAACAGAGCTCGCTTTTGTGCACTTAGGGTGCAGTTAACCCCGTGCACATTACCGCCATAGTGTTCTGCCTCTCTAGCAGCGGTTATATCACCTGCCGCACGGTGGACCCCGGGCGGCGAACATGTTTATTTATATTTTTTTAAGCGTGTTCCGCCGCCGTAACATAATACTAGCGCCAGGGTCTTGCAAGAGATGGCAGATCAGCAGCAGCTGTTACAGCTTGTGCGTTAGCTCGAGGCTCGTCTTGCTACCCTTGAGAGGTCTCTCGCAGCTGCGCAGGCTACAGATGCTGCCGTCCAGGCACTTATGGACGCGGTAGGGTGTATGTCCATGTCCGCCCTTGCGCCGACAGTTACCCGCCTCCCGTTGCCCGATAAATATGCTGGGGATGGCGCCTCCTGTAGGGGTTTTATCAGCCAGTGCTCGATACACCGAGAGCTGCTGGCTGCACAATTCCCTACGGAGCGGGCTAAGGTGGCTTATGTCATCTCCCTACTGTCGGGCAAGGCGCTGGAATGGGCTACGCCTCTGTGGGAGCGTGGTGACCCCGAGATTCAGTCCGCGGCTAACTTGCTGACTGCCATCAGGCAAGTTTTTCTCGGTCCTCGGGTCACGCATGATACGTCCCTGCAGTTACTCGCCCTTACTCAGGGGTCAATCTCGGTTAGCCAGTATGCCGTCCGTTTTCGGACACTGGGGTCCGAGTTGGAATGGTCCGACAAGGCCCTAATCCCCGTTATTTGGCGAGGTCTAGCGGAGCACATGAAGGATGCTCTCTCTACTAGAGAGATTCCCACTAGCTTGGAAGAGCTAATCTCAGTCTCCTCATGCATCGATCTCCGTTTTTCAGAGCGCGGTATGGAGCGAGCTCACTCCAAGCGCAAATCCGATTCTGCTCCCCAATTTTTTGTACCCCTTGAGCTAGACGAGCCGGATGTTCTACCTCCTGAGCCCATGGAGGTGTCTTGCACTAACTTTAATACAGACTCTGACCGGGAATCCATCTGCGGTTGTCACCATGTCTGTGCGGTTTCTCCGGAAGCCGGCTCCCCGCAAAGGTCGGAGTCTGAACCGGCTATCGAGACCTCTGTCCCTCCTCATCTCAGGGCTCAGGTGCTCGCCTGGGCACATGCTCCTAACATGCACCACCATCGGGGCTATATGCAGGTCTCAAAACTGTTGGCTGATGCGTATTGATGGCCCCATAGAGCTCGGGACATAAAGAAATTTATTCAGGCTTGCACCTTATGTGCTCAGCCTAACCCTCCTAGACAGAGGGCGGCGACATCTGCCGACACGCTGCAGCGTGCCTCTGTCACTCCCGCTCCTACTATCTCCCAAGTGTCCCTCTTGAAACCTGGTGACCTCGTTTCCTCTGATGCCTTCCAGATGTCTCGGGTTACTGTAACCCCTTCCTGGACACCAAGCTCGCCATCGGACGAGTTTGAGCCCTATGCCACCGTAGGACATAGGGTATTCGCCCGGAGGGCTCGGGGAGGAGGGGGCCTTAGGAGGGGGGGAAATGTTAGGAATCTGTGTCCTGCCATACTTATGCAGAGATCCAGATCCTCACATTTGTCTCCAGAGGCTAAATCCTTTCAGCCAGCTTCTGAGCATGCTCCTGGAATGAGCTCCCATTGGAGTTCAGGAGTCAGGTGCTCAGGTCCTGCTCCTGATTCCATTGGCTTAGCTCAGGGCTCTGGAGATTTCAGGCAAGTCCCGTACGCTATAAAAAGTGCGCATGGCCGCTATGCCATGCGCTAGTATTTTCATACTGCTGCTGTATGTATGGTGATGGATGCTTGGACTGGTGGCTGACTTATTATGAAACCCCTTCCCTCTGATATTACGACTGTGTGAGTGATTGGGCAGCCGCCAGTAGTAGCGCTAGCGTCAGCACGCTCCAGCTATACGTTCTCAGCAGCTAGCGTCCTGCATCGCGCCAGCGAGATTGCGGTGTCTTCTCTGTGGCTCCATTCACACCGCGCTGCGGTTGCAGTTTTTTCTGCGTCTGCAGTTGCGACGCCTCCTATCTGATTTCACGGTAGGTCTAGAGGGAGTAGTCCTGCTGCTTAAGGCTACTTCTGTGACTATTTATACTGTGACAGTTTCGCTGTTAGTCTGTGTCCCCGAACAGACTTAGCGTATTACTTTATTCTTTTGTCTGCAGCTCTGTGAGCATAACAGAGCTCGCTTCTGTGCACTTAGGGTGCAGTTAACCCCATGCACATTACTGCCATAGTGTTCTGCCTCTCTAGCAGCGGTTATATCACCTGCCGCTCGGTGGACCCCGGGCGGCGAACACATTTATTTATATTTTTTTAAGCGTGTTCCGCCGCCGTAACAAAAGTGAGTAATCCCCATCCACATGGTGGACACTTACAATATATATGTCAGTGACACACACACACACATATATATATACAGTATATATATATATATATATATATATATATATACACACTGTATATATATATATATCTATCTTTATATTTCATAGAGATAGAAGAATAGCCAGGAATTCATTTGTCGGCTTCTGTAAAATCACTGCAGGAGCCGACAGGATAGGAGAGATGGATTACATACAGTAAAACCATTTAGAATAGGTAGATATATACATGTCAGTGACAAATACAATTGGCATAGTGTGTGTGCACAATTCTGGACATGTATTTAATGAATGAAAGATTATTTTATGGAAGAAAATGGCATGGGGTCCCCATATAACTAATAGCCAGCAATAGCTATGCAAACAGCTGAAGGCTGATATTAATAGCCTAGAAAGGAGACATGGATCCTGCCCCCCCACCGGCTAAAAACATCAGCTTTCAGCCACCCCCAGAAAAGGCGCATCTCTAAGATGTGCCAATTCTAGCACATGGCCTTGCTCTTCCCACTGCTCTATAGAGTTGGCACATGGGTTACTAGTTGGGGGGTTGATTTCACCTTTCAGGTGACATCAAGCCCCAAGGTTAGTAATGGAGAGGCATCAATAAGACACCCCTATTACTAACCCCATAGTCAAATTGTAAAGAAAACACAGACACCAATTAAAATATCCTTTATTTGAAAGAAAGACACAGACTCTTTTATTATTCTTAATTAAACCATGCTTGCAAACACACCAAATCCATGCAAAGCCCTCTTTCTCCTGTAATAAATATAAAATAAAGATGCAACAATATATGATACCTGTCAGTCGTTGTAACCCACACCGTAATCCATATCTGGGGGATATACATTTTTCAACCTGGACGGTGCTAAGATGCGACCGTCTCGCCTGAAAAACCACTGGTGAATGAGGAGATGTTGCCAGTGCAGCCTCAGTGACTAGCACTGACGTCACTGAGTCTGCGCTCCCTCACAGCCTGACCTGCACTGAATTCTGGAGCGTGGGAAAATGAACATGCATTTTCCCACGCTGCATTGATTTTACAGAAGCCGACAAATGAATTACTGGCTATTCTGCAATATAAATATATATGTGTGTGTGCGTGTCACTGTCATCTATATATACTGCTCAAAAAAATAAAGGGAACACTTAAACAACAGAATATAACTCCAATTAAATCAAACTTCTGTGAAATCAAACTGCCCACTTAGGAAGCAACACTGATTGACAATCAATTTCACATTCTGTTGTGCAAATGGAATAGACAACAGATGGAGATTATTGACAGTTATCAAGACACACTCAAAAAAGTGGTGGTTCTGCAGGTGGGGACCACAGATCACATCTCATTACCAATGCTTTCTGGCTGATGTTTTGGTCACTTTTGAATGTTGGTTGTGCTTTCACACTCATAGTAGCATGAGATGGACCCTATAACCCACACAAGTGGCTCAGGTAGTGCAGCTCATCCAGGATGGCACATCAATGCGAACTGTGGCAAGAAGGCTTGCTGTGTCTGTCAGCGTAGTGGTGGAGGTGGGGTTACACAGATTATCTGGACTGTCATACACACAACACCTAGTCCTCTTGTTACAATATGCTGATAAAACACTGATTGCATTGAAACTATAGCAAAATGCCGAGAAAGAGACATCCCTGGAATCAGACTCTCTGCAGTTATGTCATGCTGCTCTCGAATTAAATAGCAAAGAGCTGCTGCCAGATTTAATTAAAAATTATAATACGCTATTATGCTCACATTTCCTTATCGGTATAACTGACCTGCCATCACTGTTCCAATCCTGGTCCTCCAATTACTGTTGTTTGACCTTTTTCAGAGCCCAAGTCTCCCAGTGACTGACTAAACCCCACATGATAAAGTGTGAAGCGACATATGTCACTAACATCAAGGACAGACTATGTGAACACATTGTGCCTAGTCAGTGGATCTATACATCAGGACATAATAAAAACAAATATCTGGTCCTTAGGCTAAGTTCACAGAAATATATAATATTCATCTGATTTTCATCCTGCAAAAAGCAGATGACTTCTATCTCTGTTGTCATCCATGTATAATCCAAGTTTCAATTTTCTACATCCATTCTGTGTGACATCTGTTTTTCTACATAAGCAGTGAATAAAACTTACAAGACCTATTGTAAGGAGGATGACCGGACCGTGGGTACCTGCATGCCTGGTCCGGAACTAAAAGGGCTGCATCCTCTGTTTCCAGGGGGGAAGCCTGAGAGAGGCGGACCTTCCCCTGCTGCAGGAGGGAAGGAGGAGATAGATGGGGTTTACTGCTGATAGAAGGGGGCGGGGAAAGCCAAAAAAGAGCACGCAGACACAGGGGTATAAGAAGGAAAAGCGTGCGCTACAGATTAGGTTGGCGCCAAGTAAGTGCAGCGCGCAGAGAAGAGCGTGCTCTGCTTTCCCTACCAGAGAGTGCTGACCCTGTGACAGGCCATGCTGCTGCTGTCCAGGATAGGAGCTGTAGTGCTGGGGGGATTAGCTGTGCCAGGAGTGAAGAGCCGAGCAGAGCCGTGTCAGCAGAGTGGAGCTTGAGGAGCTAAGCCAGGTGCCGTACACTATGAGACAGTGAGTACCGCACCCGCTCTGCTCAAGAGTGACCGCATACTTGACAAACCCCTGCATTCAGATCCACTGTTTATGGACGACCGACTGGCAGCTCCCCGCTACCCTCCACGCTAGGAGACCCCAGTTGAAGGCAGAAACTGCACTGAGTGTGCGACACAGAGAGAGAGAGACAGACGGCTAGGCCAGAGCTAGACTACAAAGGACTTGTGTACCCTGCAGAGCGAAGTCCCGTTCCGGCGGGTCCCACACACTGGACTCAGTACCGTGCTAGATATGTTTAAGCATGGGGAATCTTCCTGTCCCTCAGAGACTTCACTGAGATGTCCCGTGCCGCTGTTGCTGATGCCACCGTTGGATCCTCACCTGTTACAGACCTCACCAAGACGTCACATGCCGCTGTTGTCAGCACCACCTTTGGAACCCCGAGGAGCTGCACCCAAGAAAACTACAGACTGATAAGTTTCACCTCTTTATTACTGAACTTTCGTTCATCCCTTATCAACCCTGTCGTACTCCCAGTTCTACCCTGTCCAAACTCCCTGTCCCGTCCGTGGTCTTATTACTACCCCTCCATGCCCTGACACTCTCTGCGTGGAGTATACTTGTTGTTAATAAAACCCTGTTAACTCTTGATCTGTCTCCTGTAAGTGGCGACATCCCACGTTCCTGCAGTTTCTTACACTATGATAATATTTGCAATGTATCTGTACATTTTTACTCCCCCATAGACTTGAATAGGCGAGTCTCATTCGAAACACAGACAAAACTTGCACTTGCTGCAATTTTTTCATGCGGACATTTGGTCCACATGAATAAAAATGTCATCTGAGCAGCCTAATAAAATAACAATGGTTCTAGCGCTTTCCGTGTACTGTGAACTTTTTCATGGACAACACTTGGATCAAAAATGTGGTCATGAGAATGTGCCCTACAAGAGATCGAGAGAGAAGACCACGCTGACCATTAGAGCTACATATTACAAAAAATGAGAGACAAAGAGGACCCTGCTGACCATAAGAGCTTATGCTCTACAAAAGAGAGAGGACCTCAATGACGCTAACAGTTTACACTCTACAGGAGAGAGAGGACCCTGATGACCATAAGAGCTTACACTCCACAGGAAAGAAAGAGGACCCTGCTGACCATAAGAGCTTACATTTTACAGGAGAGAGCGATGGCTTCACTAGCCATAAGAGCTTACACTCTACAGGAGAGAGAGGACTTCATTCACCATAACAGCTTACACACTACAGAAGAGAGAGAGAGAGGACCCCACTGACCATAAGAGCTTACCCTCTGCATGAGAGAGATAGTGGACTCCACCGGTCAAAAGAGCTTACACTGTACAGGAGAGGATCCCACTCATCATAAGAGCTCACACTCTACAGAAGAGAAGACCCCGCTGACCATAAGAGCTTACATTCTACAGGAGAGAGAGAGAGACCACTCTACTGACCATAACAGCTTACACACTATAGAAGAGAGAGGGAGGACCCCACTGACCATAAGAGCTTAAACTCTACAGGAGAGAGAGAGGATCCCGCTGACAATAAGCGCTTACATTCTACAGGAGAGAGGACCCCAATGAGCATAAGAGCTTGCACTCTACAAGAGAGAGAGAGGACTCCCCTTACCATAGGAGCTTATACTCTACAGGAGAGAGAGGGAACCCTACTAACTATAAAAGCTTACATGCTACAGAAGAGAGATAGTGAACTCCACCGGAGATAGCTTACACTCTACAGGAGACAGAGAGAACCCCACTGACCATAACAGCTTACAAACTACAGAAGAGAGAGAGAGAGGACCTCATTGACCATAAGAGCTTACACTAAAAGGAGAGAGATAGTGCACTCCACTGGTCATAGGAGCTTACACTATACAGCAGCGAGAGGATCCCACTCATCTTAAGAGCTCATACACTACAGGAGAGAGAGGACCCCACTGACCATAAGCACTTACACTCTACAGGAGAGAGAGAGGACCCCACTGACCATAAGAGCTTACGCCCTACAGGAGAGAGAGAGAACCCTACTGACTATAAGAGCTTACACACTACAGAAAAGAGAGAGAGGACCTCACTGACCATAAGAGTTTACACTCTACAGGGGGGTAAGAGGATCCCACTGACAATAAGAGGTTACACTCTTCAGGAGATAGAAGACCCTGCAGACCATAAGAGCTTTCACTCTACAGGAGAGAGAGGACCTCACTGACAATAAGAGCTTACACTCTACAAGAGAGAGAGGACCCCACTGACCATAAGAGCTTTTACTCTACAGGAGAGAGAGAGGATCCCGCTGACAATAAGCGCTTACATTCTACAGGAGAGAGGACCCCACTGAGCATAAGAGCTTATGCTCTACAAGAGAGAGAGAGGACCCCCCTAACCATAGGAGCTTATACTCTACAGGAGAGAGAGGGAACCCTACTAACTATAAAAGCTTACATGCTACAGAAGAGAGATAGAGAGGACCTCATTGACCATACGAACTTACACACTATAGAAGAGAGAGGGAGGACCCCACTTACCATAAGAGCTTAAACTCTACAGGAGAGAGAGGATACCGCTGACAATAAGCACTTACATTCTACAGGAGAGAGGACCCCACTGAGCATAAGAGCTTACGCTCTACAAGAGAGAGAGAGGACCCCCCTTACCATAGGAGCTTACACTCTACAGGAGAGAGAGGGAACCCTACTAACTATAAAAGCTTACATGCTACAGAAGAGAGATAGTGAACTCCACAGGAGATAGCTTACACTCTACAGGAGACAGAGAGAACCCCACGGACCATAACAGCTTACAAACTACAGAGGAGAGAGAGAGAGAGGACCTCATTGACCATAAGAGCTGACACTCAAAGGAGAGAGATAGTGGACTCCACTGGCCATAGGAGCTTACACTATACAGCAGCGAGAGGATCCCACTCATCTTAAGAGCTCATACTCTACAGGAGAGAGAGGACCCCACTGACCATAAGAGCTTTTACTCTACAGGAGAGAGAGAGGATCCCGCTGACAATAAGCGCTTACATTCTACAGGAGAGAGGACCCCACTGAGCATAAGAGCTTATGCTCTACAAGAGAGAGAGAGGACCCCCCTAACCATAGGAGCTTATACTCTACAGGAGAGAGAGGGAACCCTACTAACTATAAAAGCTTACATGCTACAGAAGAGAGATAGAGAGGACCTCATTGACCATACGAACTTACACACTATAGAAGAGAGAGGGAGGACCCCACTTACCATAAGAGCTTAAACTCTACAGGAGAGAGAGGATACCGCTGACAATAAGCACTTACATTCTACAGGAGAGAGGACCCCACTGAGCATAAGAGCTTACGCTCTACAAGAGAGAGAGAGGACCCCCCTTACCATAGGAGCTTACACTCTACAGGAGAGAGAGGGAACCCTACTAACTATAAAAGCTTACATGCTACAGAAGAGAGATAGTGAACTCCACAGGAGATAGCTTACACTCTACAGGAGACAGAGAGAACCCCACGGACCATAACAGCTTACAAACTACAGAGGAGAGAGAGAGAGGGAGAGGACGTCATTGACCATAAGAGCTGACACTCAAAGGAGAGAGATAGTGGACTCCACTGGTCATAGGAGCTTACACTATACAGCAGCGAGAGGATCCCACTCATCTTAAGAGCTCATACTCTACAGGAGAGAGAGGACCCCACTGACCATAAGAGCTTACGCCCTACAGGAGAGAGAGAGAACCCTACTGACTATAAGAGCTTACACACTACAGAAAAGAGAGAGAGGACCTCACTGACCATAAGAGTTTACACTCTACAGGGGAGAAAGAGGATCCCACTGACAATAAGAGCTTACACTCTTCAGGAGATAGAAGACCCTGCAGACCATAAGAGCTTTCACTCTACAGGAGAGAGAGGACCTCACTGATAATAAGAGCTTACACTCTACAAGAGAGAGAGGACCCCACTGACCATAAGAGCTTTTACTCTACAGGAGAGAGAGAGGATCCCGCTGACAATAAGCGCTTACATTCTACAGGAGAGAGGACCCCACTGAGCATAAGAGCTTATGCTCTACAAGAGAGAGAGAGGACCCCCCTAACCATAGGAGCTTATACTCTACAGGAGAGAGAGGGAACCCTACTAACTATAAAAGCTTACATGCTACAGAAGAGAGAGAGAGAGGACCTCATTGACCATACGAACTTACACACTATAGAAGAGAGAGGGAGGACCCCACTTACCATAAGAGCTTAAACTCTACAGGAGAGAGAGGATACCACTGACAATAAGCACTTACATTCTACAGGAGAGAGGACCCCACTGAGCATAAGAGCTTATGCTCTACAAGAGAGAGAGAGGACCCCCCTTACCATAGGAGCTTACACTCTACAGGAGAGAGAGGGAACCCTACTAACTATAAAAGCTTACATGCTACAGAAGAGATATAGTGAACTCCACAGGAGATAGCTTACACTCTACAGGAGACAGAGAGAACCCCACGGACCATAACAGCTTACAAACTACAGGAGAGAGAGAGAGAGGACCTCATTGACCATAAGAGCTGACACTCAAAGGAGAGAGATAGTGGACTCCACTGGCCATAGGAGCTTACACTATACAGCAGCGAGAGGATCCCACTCATCTTAAGAGCTCATACTCTACAGGAGAGAGAGGACCCCACTGACCATAAGAACTTACATTCTACAGGAGAGAGAGAGGACCCCACTGACCATAAGAACTTACACTCTACAGGAGAGAGAGAGGACCCCACTGACCATAAGAGCTTACGCCCTACAGAAGAGAGAGAGAACCCTACTGACTATAAGAGCTTACACACTACAGAAAAGAGAGAGAGGACCTCACTGACCATAAGAGTTTACACACTACAGGGGAGAAAGAGGATCCCACTGACAATAAGAGCTTACACTCTTCAGGAGATAGAAGACCCTGCAGACCATAAGAGCTTTCACTCTACAGGAGAGAGAGGACCTCACTGACAATAAGAGCTTACTCTCTACAAGAGAGAGAGGACCCCACTGACCATAAGAGCTTTTACTCTACAGGAGAGAGAGAGGACCCCACTGACCATAAGAGCTTACGCCCTACAGGAGAGAGAGAGAACCCTACTGACTATAAGAGCTTACACACTACAGAAAAGAGAGAGAGGACCTCACTGACCATAAGAGTTTACACTCTACAGGGGAGAAAGAGGATCCCACTGACAATAAGAGCTTAGACTCTTCAGGAGATAGAAGACCCTGCAGACCATAAGAGCTTACACTCTACAGGAGAGAGAGGACCTCACTTACCATAAGAGCTTACACTTGTCACGTTTCCGCCAGACTTAGGGCCTGCTGTTCCGGTCGCGGCCTCTAGGAGGCGCCGGACCGCCACTTTATCGTCAGACTCAGGGACGGCTGTTCCTGCCTTGGCCACTGGACAGGGCCGTGGTTCTGTCACATCAGGCTCAGAGCCTACTGTCCCGGCTTTAGCCTCTAGGAGGCGCCGGTCTGTCACGTCGCCGTTAAATTCTGGGTCTGCTGCTCCTGTCGCGGTCACTAGGAGGCGCCATGGCTCGCCCGGGAGTTATGGTGCTGACAGAGTAAGGGCACCTGCGCAGGCATCTGGTGGACGCAGGCTCCACCCCTCTGTCAGTCATCAAGAGGTTACTGCATCTCCATCTGGCCTGGTCCTGGGGGCGGTACTGATGACATCATCAGTCCAGGAACCTATGAGGGGTGACCTGATCCCTGAAATACCTTGGGACTGGTCTTGCAAGCCGCCGGATATATTCTTGGTTCCCCTGTGTGTTACTGTGTGAATTGCTTTCTGACTGACTGACTTTGGCCTGGACTTCTGACTCTCCTTCTGCCTAACGATTCTGTACCTCTGCTACTCTCCTGGTTTATGACTCTCGGCCTGAATCTGACTCTGCTTCTGCCTAACGATTCTGTACCTCTGCTACTCTCCTGGTTTATGACTCTCGGCCTGAATCTGACTCTGCTTCTGTCTACCGTTTTTGTACCATTGCTGCCCGACTGGTTTAGACTCGCATATCTCCACGTTTGTGTCCTGTATTGGAACACCTTTCTGGCGACCGTCCTGCTCTGGTCACTGCTCCTATTCAGACAGCGCCTCCTGGGCTCTGCTATAAATCCAGATCCCTGTATAGGGGTAAAGGGTATCAGTGTTTCTCGGGGTGTTGCCTGGCTGCAGCCCAGACCCGCAGGCGGACGTCACAACACTCTACAGGAGAGAGAGGAATCTACTGACAATAAGAGCTTACACTCTACAAGAGAGAGAGGACCCAACTGACCATAAGAGGATTTACTCTACAGGAGAGAGAGAGGATCCCGCTGACAATAAGCGCTTACATTCTACAGGAGAGGACCCCACTGAGCATAAGAGCTTATGCTCTACAAGAGAGAGAGAGGACCCCCCTAACCATAGGAGCTTATACTCTACAGGAGAGAGAGGGAACCCTACTAACTATAAAAGCTTACATGCTACAGAAGAGAGAGAGAGAGGACCTCATTGACCATACGAACTTACACACTATAGAAGAGAGAGGGAGGACCCCACTTACCATAAGAGCTTAAACGCTACAGGAGAGAGAGGATACTGCTGACAATAAGCACTTACATTCTACAGGAGAGAGGACCCCACTGAGCATAAGAGCTTACGCTCTACAAGAGAGAGAGAGGACCCCCCTTACCATAGGAGCTTACACTCTACAGGAGAGAGAGGGAACCCTACTAACTATAAAAGCTTACATGCTACAGAAGAGATATAGTGAACTCCACAGGAGACAGCTTACACTCTACAGGAGACAGAGAGAACCCCACGGACCATAACAGCTTACAAACTACAGAAGAGAGAGAGAGAGAGGACCTCATTGACCATAAGAGCTGACACTCAAAGGAGAGAGATAGTGGACTCCACTGGCCATAGGAGCTTACACTATACAGCAGCGAGAGGATCCCACTCATCTTAAGAGCTCATACTCTACAGGAGAGAGAGGATCCCACTGACCATAAGAACTTACACTCTACAGGAGAGAGAGAGGACCCCACTGACCATAAGAACTTACACTCTACAGGAGAGAGAGAGGACCCCACTGACCATAAGAGCTTACGCCCTACAGAAGAGAGAGAGAACCCTACTGACTATAAGAGCTTACACACTACAGAAAAGAGAGAGAGGACCTCACTGACCATAAGAGTTTACACACTACAGGGGAGAAAGAGGATCCCACTGACAATAAGAGCTTACACTCTTCAGGAGATAGAAGACCCTGCAGACCATAAGAGCTTTCACTCTACAGGAGAGAGAGGACCTCACTGACAATAAGAGCTTACACTCTACAGGAGAGAGAGGACCCCACTGACCATAAGAGCTTTTACTCTACAGGAGAGAGAGAGGACCCCACTGACCATAAGAGCTTACGCCCTACAGGAGAGAGAGAGAACCCTACTGACTATAAGAGCTTACACACTACAGAAAAGAGAGAGAGGACCTCACTGACCATAAGAGTTTACACTCTACAGGGGAGAAAGAGGATCCCACTGACAATAAGAGCTTAGACTCTTCAGGAGATAGAAGACCCTGCAGACCATAAGAGCTTACACTCTACAGGAGAGAGAGGACCTCACTTACCATAAGAGCTTACACTTGTCACGTTTCCGCCAGACTTAGGGCCTGCTGTTCCGGTCGCGGCCTCTAGGAGGCGCCGGACCACCACTTTATCGTCAGACTCAGGGACGGCTGTTCCTGCCTTGGCCACTGGACAGGGCCGTGGTTCTGTCACATCAGGCTCAGAGCCTACTGTCCCGGCTTTAGCCTCTAGGAGGCGCCGGTCTGTCACGTCGCCGTTAAATTCTGGGTCTGCTGCTCCTGTCGCGGTCACTAGGAGGCGCCATGGCTCGCCTGGGAGTTATGGTGCTGACAGAGTAAGGGCACCTGCGCAGGCATCTGGTGGACGCAGGCTCCACCCCTCTGTCAGTCATCAAGAGGTTACTGCATCTCCATCTGGCCTGGTCCTGGGGGCGGTACTGATGACATCATCAGTCCAGGAACCTATGAGGGGTGACCTGATCCCTGAAATACCTTGGGACTGGTCTTGCAAGCCGCCGGATATATTCTTGGTTCCCCTGTGTGTTACTGTGTGAATTGCTTTCTGACTGACTGACTTTGGCCTGGACTTCTGACTCTCCTTCTGCCTAACGATTCTGTACCTCTGCTACTCTCCTGGTTTATGACTCTCGGCCTGAATCTGACTCTGCTTCTGCCTAACGATTCTGTACCTCTGCTACTCTCCTGGTTTATGACTCTTGGCCTGAATCTGACTCTGCTTCTGTTTACCGTTTTTGTACCATTGCTGCCCGACTGGTTTAGACTCGCATATCTCCACGTTTGTGTCCTGTATTGGAACACCTTTCTGGCGACCGTCCTGCTCTGGTCACTGCTCCTATTCAGACAGCGCCTCCTGGGCTCTGCTATAAATCCAGATCCCTGTATAGGGGTAAAGGGTATCAGTGTTTCTCGGGGTGTTGCCTGGCTGCAGCCCAGACCCGCAGGCGGACGTCACAACACTCTACAGGAGAGAGAGGACTCTACTGACAATAAGAGCTTACACTCTACAAGAGAGAGAGGACCCAACTGACCATAAGAGGATTTACTCTACAGGAGAGAGAGAGGATCCCGCTGACAATAAGCGCTTACATTCTACAGGAGAGAGGACCCCACTGAGCATAAGAGCTTATGCTCTACAAGAGAGAGAGAGGACCCCCCTAACCATAGGAGCTTATACTCTACAGGAGAGAGAGGGAACCCTACTAACTATAAAAGCTTACATGCTACAGAAGAGAGAGAGAGAGGACCTCATTGACCATACGAACTTACACACTATAGAAGAGAGAGGGAGGACCCCACTTACCATAAGAGCTTAAACACTACAGGAGAGAGAGGATACTGCTGACAATAAGCACTTACATTCTACAGGAGAGAGGACCCCACTGAGCATAAGAGCTTACGCTCTACAAGAGAGAGAGAGGACCCCCCTTACCATAGGAGCTTACACTCTACAGGAGAGAGAGGGAACCCTACTAACTATAAAAGCTTACATGCTACAGAAGAGATATAGTGAACTCCACAGGAGATAGCTTACACTCTACAGGAGACAGAGAGAACCCCACGGACCATAACAGCTTACAAACTACAGAAGAGAGAGAGAGAGAGGACCTCATTGACCATAAGAGCTGACACTCAAAGGAGAGAGATAGTGGACTCCACTGGTCATAGGAGCTTACACTATACAGCAGCGAGAGGATCCCACTCATCTTAAGAGCTCATACTCTACAGGAGAGAGAGGATCCCACTGACCATAAGAACTTACACTCTACAGGAGAGAGAGAGGACCCCACTGACCATAAGAGCTTACACTCTACAGGAGAGAGAGAGGACCCCACTGACCATAAGAGCTCACACTCTACAGGAGAGAGAGGACTCCACTGACCAAAAGAGATTACACTCTACAGTAGATAGAATACCCTGCAGACCATAAGAGCTTGCACTCTACAGGAGAGAGAGACTTACTCAGTGACTCTGGCGATGGAATACAATGATGCCACACACTACACTGGGAGCAGCTGATCTGTGATGGCCCAGGTACTGACCACCACTGTAAAAGGTGTGATAATCCGCTAGATGTCCTCACTGCAGGGCATTGTAGGGAGGCCCACGCAGCAATGCCAAAAGACATTAGCCTGCTGTCTGATGCTTCAGCATTGTGCTTTTTCTTGTGATCCGCAAATCGAGTCCCAAAATGTTCAAATTCAAGTAAAACTGGGAATTTCAAGAAATTTGAAGCAAACTTGATCCTCTGCAGATCTATCCGCTCCTCTCTAAATATCACCATATACCTATATATTTGTGAATAGAAGAAAACGTTGCAGCACATCAGCTTCGGAGTTGTGGGGTCCGAGGAGGATGGGGCTTCCGGTTGATAGGTGATGTACAGTGAAGATCGATTATACATGTCTGACGAGAATGAGAGATTACAGAAGTGAGATCTATACAATTACCCAATAAATACTAATTGAAAATATCTGAAAGCCTACGAGCAGCCCAGAGATATAGTCTCGTCCTTACCAAGGTCATCGCTGCTAAAAAAGAAAAAAATGAGTTACGCAGATTAATTGTGATGCCAAGGCTCCACTTCAAGCTGTGAAAATAAAGTAGTAACCTCTGATCTTCAGCAAAAGCTCTGAAAACCCAGGTGTGCATGAAATTGTATCATTAACCCTGTGATTGATGCTGACAGCGGTCATCACTCAAGTCCGGAGCGGGTGCAATGCAAATACTGTAAGTGCAGCAAAGGATTACGCTTTTCTCCCTCATCGTGACATATGGATAGCCCCCCACTGACATGTGGATAGCCCCCTCGAGACATGTGGATAGCCCCCTCGAGACATGTGGATAGCCCCCCGTGACATGTGGATAGCCCCACGTGACATGTGGATAGCACTCCGTGACATGTGGATAGCACCCCGTGACATGTGGATAGCCCTCTCAGGACCTGGAATTAAAACTTTGATCAGATATCATCGATGGACAAGGAGCATGGTTCATCCACGAACGCCCACAAAATGCCATTAATCAGCCGCATGAAGGAAACTTTTACACTACTAGTTTGGCTTCACACATCTGACATTTGAGCATGGACCCCGATGTACTGTATGGAATGTCCGGTGGTCTCCTCTCCTGAACTCAAAAGCCTCATATGAGCCTATGAAGCTGTTAAAGAACCCTGTCAGCAGGTTTTTGCTGTGAATTGTTACAGCAGCATGTGGTAGGGGCTGAGAACTGATTTCAGGGATGTAATGTGAGGGAGGGCCAGGGCCATAGTCATGGCCAAGGACACCGGGGCATCTGTGCCCGGCCTCCCAACACATGAAAACAATGTCCATTAGTCAGGATACCTGTGACTTCAGGTCCAGCATCATCCAGATCCCTTCTGCATCACTGAAGGCAGTCTGCAAACGTTTTTGCAAGAATTGAATCACAGTATATTTCAACTTTCAAAAGGTCAACTTTACTGTATTCATTTATCAGCACATTCAAGTATTTCAGAGCATTAATCACATGTTGCACATTACACATCTCTTCGTCTTTGCCTGTACTCACTGTCACACAGCACGTTCCCGGGTCGGACTGCCTCATACGGTTCCTCTGCATCTTCCCTGTTTAGCGCTTCCACGGTTAGACACTCTTCTGCCTGTTTCGCCCCAGACATAAGATCATCTGTTCTCAAAGTCAGTTGCCACATGGCGAGCGACCTGACCTTCTGTACTTCCTGTGTTGTCACAGCATTCTCCTGGTCCAAACTTACTGCATTTGGAAGTTCCCTCAGCCATTTCTCCCTGGATCTGAGGAAATCAGCCCATGCCACAAGTTGCCACATAATGGAGTCACCTGCATCCCCGTGTTGCGACTGTTTCTGCCTTAAGCTTCTGTTCCAACCCTGCTGTGATTCTCCGCTGTAACTGTGGATGAATCATAGAATTGTAGAGTTGGAAGGGACCTCCTGGGCCATCTGATCCAACCCCCTGCTCAAAGCAGGATTTGCTAAATCATCCCAGACAGATGTCTGTCCAGCCTCTGTTTGAAGACTTCTATTGAAGGAGAACTCACCACCTCTCATGGCAGCCTGTTCCACTAATTGATCACTCTGTCAAATAGTTTTTTCTAATATCTAATCTGTATATCCTCCCCAGTTTCATCCCATTGCTTCTAGTCTTTCCTTGTGCAAATGAGAATAAAGATGATCCTTCTACAATGTGATGGCTGGGCTTCTCCCTTAAACATTGCATGGTCACTGCTACGATTCTGGACACTAAAGTCCATGCTATAATTCTGGGCACTTAAGCCTCTGCAGGCATATTGGGCACAGTGGCCCGTCTAACTCCTATCAGGAAGTCCACTCTATCTTAGCTGCAGTTGACCTCTCCTAGATTAACTAGTTCCTAACTCTATGTACCTATCTCTATAGTATCCTTCTATGTATACTAAAATGCCCCCCATCTAGTGGCCAAACAAGGGCACTATGCTTTCCCTATTTACTAGACACTTACAATAGTGAATTTACAAATAGCAGCAACAGTACATACTTATAAAATGGAACACAAATCAGCAATAAAACATTACGTCAAACAGAGTATACGGTACCAGGACGAGTAAGAAAGCAGGGACATAATATACCCCCTTACAGTATCACTTATTGGGCTGTGTGCTATTGTTTCAATACAAAGGGTGTTTTATGAGCAGGAGATTATCACTGCTTGAACTAGTGTCCCTGTGCCTCCAGGTCCATCCCTGCCCACACCATGGATTAGCAGTTATCTGTTAATAGACAGAAAGCTGTGTTGTGGGCAGGGTTATCTTTCTCAGCTCTGCTTCATGCTACATCTGAAAACTGTGATTGTGTGAGAACTACTGTACCCAGTAAATAAAATGACACATCACAGGAATCAGCGTCTCTGTCCCTACATCATGCTGGCCAAACTACTATTCTGTAAGACAAAGCCGACATGATTGATCAGCTGTTGTATCTAATCCAGACATTATCGCAAATGACAGACTTAGATATACTAGATCAGATTAAAGTACCACACAGAATAGAGTTAGATATGCCACCAGCTCAGTAGACAGTATGACGCATGGCAAGATTAGATACACCAGCTCACACAATATCACACGTGATGGATTAAAACATGACTGATAAACTGGTGCATCTAATCTTAGCAAATAAAGGATAGGCTTAGATACACCATTTTATCAGACAGTATGACACATCATAGGCTTAGATACACCAGCTCATCAGACAAGAATACAAATAATAGATTTAGATACACCAGTTTACCAGACTGAATTACATATTATTGATACACTGATGTCGCTAATGCTAGCACATAAAGGCTAGATTTAGATACACTAGATTATCAGACAGTATAACACATGATAATAATATTAGATACACAGCTCAGGAATAAGTTACAATCATAATTAGTTGAGGTACAGAGGCTAAAAGACACTCTCACATGTGATTGGCTGAGATACTTTCTGCTAAGTTAGTGTATCACACATGACAGGATTAGATACAGAAGGGCTCAGCAGACTGTATCACACATGATAGGCTGAGATATACTGGCTCAGCAGACAGTTTTGTAAGGAGATAGACCAGACCGCGGGTACCTGCATGCTGGGTCCGGATCTGGGAAGGCTGCATCCTCTGTTCCAGGGGGGGAAGCCTGAGTGAGGAGGACCTTCCCCTATTGCCTGTGGAAGCGAGAGTGAAGCGGACCTTCTTGCAGACCCAGGAGGGCGGGGACAGAGAGAAAAGTGCATGCAGCAGCCGGCATATAAAAAGGAAAAACGCACTAAGGACTGCAGTTTGGTGCCTATGTGGCGCCCCTGAGGGTTCAGTCACCACAGAGGTACTGCACCTCCTCCTGAGGTGTGGTACCCCACCGTCCAGGTAAGGTGGAGACACCTGACCATGCTCCAACACCTGCAACCCACACAACACAGTTGTGTAGCAAAGCACCCTTTGGTGGCTCCCTGCTTGGAACACGAAGCGTGCTGGGAGGCGGGTGGAGTTTAGTTGGCACCAAAAGAGCGGGAATAGTTTTTGGTCAGTCTGACAGAGTCAGTGGAAGAGTGAAGATCCCCTGAGTGGGATGGATGAAGGAAGTGCTGCAGCCGACCTCAGTGACCTGGGTCCGCTGGCACAGGAAAGGAACATTGATGGAAAGCCTGACTCTCTCCAGAAGGAAGGATTAGTACGGAACATAAGGAGAGGAGGACTAAGGATTAGGGTTAGAGCAGAACCCTTCCCAAGTTCACAGTGCAAGGCCGGGGTCCGGTCCCCGAGGTTATATGGATAGTAATGGTCCTGCGACAGACACCGGAGGAATAGAAGTTGTCACCACTTTATTCCCACACAAGAATTGGGGACACAACAGCAACGAGAGTGAGCCGGGACTTAGTAGCAAGGAGTCCCCGAAGCAGGCTACAGCTGTCTGCCGTACAAGTAGAGTTCTTAGGAACATCTGACAGGAGGAACTCCAGTGTAACTCAGTACTGTGAGTACTTCACTATAGGCGCAAGAAGAGAGACGTTCAGAAAAGGCACATATGTTGGCGGAGTGTTGGAACGGAGTATTCCATTTGGCCTGGAGGTTAGCTGAGCCCCTGACCCGGAGGACACGGCACGGATGCAGGCACCTGTATGCACAACAGACTGTGAGTAAAGCTTTGGAACTACATGCCCTGGTGTCCTCCGCTTATTCCTGCGCCAACCCACTCAGCACTGCTAAATCTTTGTGCCTAACACTGCACCATCCACGTCTCCCCTCACCGTCACTTCACATACTCTGCCCTGGGACTACAGCCTTATCTGTGGAGGGCCACACCATCTTTGCTGCACTACACCATCTGTCCCAGAGGATCTGCTTGCAGCGTTGGCTTAACATCTCCCTTGCCGAACACCACAGGTGGCATCAAGAATCATTCACTCATAAACTTTATTCCATCACTTAAACCCTTTTACAGGGGTGCCCAGGGCCACGGACCCGGTCACCGCTGCTGTGACACTTCCCTCTAAGATACCGGCCCGCTACCGAGTACCCCACAGCCCTGGGAGGGCGTCCCACCAACGCAGAGCAGCGCGCAGAGCGGTGAGTGGTGCACTGGGCTTCCCCTTACCTCTCTAAGTACTGGCACTGTGGCAGGGTCCGACCGTCTAGAGCGGGACCATTGCCAGGAGAGAAGCCGGGTGCAGAACAGAGCAGAGCCGTGCACACAGGACAGAGCACAGCCGTGCACACTGAAGAGAGCACAGCCGGCCATGCAGCAGCCACAGAGAGAGAAGTGCCACGTTGAGGGAGCATTAGCATTGTGCAGGCCATTCCCTGTCACCAGCAGCGGGGACCAGAGGGGGAGAGGATTGTGCAGGGTGTGCCGGTGACTACCAGAAAGCAAGATACAGAACGTACCGTGTCCGTGAGTACTACACACATGCCCCATAGAATGACCGGGGACTGGACAGACACTTGCACCCTGTCTGGGCCAGTAAACACCTGCCGAGCCACGTTGGGTTCGTACAAGACCGTGACCTGTGAAACCGTTAGCCACTGTGGGCTCGCTTGACTGAGACTGTTAGGAGAGTTGTGCAAGAGTCAAGTCGGGCCTAGACAGTACCGTGGCCCGTACCCTTGTAGGCATCTGCAGTATATGGACTAGGGGCAGTGGAAGGTACCGGAGACCGACCACTGTTACCAGAAGACGGGGTATTGTTTGCTTGCTGGACCCCATTAATAAGGACACGGCGTCGGCTGTTGCCGGCGCCATTGAGTTCACAGCAGGAGATGCAGTTTAACCCCTTTACCCCCAAGTGTGGTATGCATGTTAATGCCCGGGGCCAATTTTTACAATTCTGACCACTGTCCCTTTATGAGGTAATAACTCTGGAACGCTTCCATGGATCCTGGTGATTCTGACATTGTTCTTCTTGTGACATATTGTACTTCATGATAGTGGTAAAATTTAAGTCATATAACTTGCGTTTATATGTGAAAAAAATGGAAATTTGGCAAAAATTGTGAAAATTTCTCAATTTTCCAGCTTTGAATTTTTATGCCCTTAAATCACAGAGATACAGCACACAAAAAACTTAATAAATAACATTTCCCACATGTTTACTTTACATCAGCACAACTTTGGAACCAAATTTTTTTTTCTTAGGAAGTTATAAGGGTTAAAAGTTGACCAGCGATTTCTCATTTTTACAACACCATTTTATTTTTAGGGACCGCATCACATTTGAAGCCACTTTGAGGGGTCTATATGATAGAAAATGTATAAAAGTGACACCATTCTAAAAACTGCACCCCTTAAGGTGCTCAAAACCACATTCAAGAAGTTTATTAACCCTTCAGGTGCTTCACAGGAATTTTTTGAATGTTTAAAAAAATGAACATTTAACTTTTTTTCACAAAAAAATTATTTCAGGTCCAATTTTTTTTATTTTACCAAGGGTAACAGGAGAAATCGGACTGCAAAACTTATTGTGTAATTTGTCTTGAGTACGCTGATACCTGATATGTGGGGAAGAACCACGATTTCGGTGCATGGCAGAGTTCAGAAGGGAAGGAGCACCATTTGACTTTTCAATGCAGAAATGGCTCGAATTGAGATCAGACGCCATGTTGCGTTTGGAGAGGACCTGATGTGCCTAAACAGTGGAAACCCCAATTCTAACTCCAACCCGAACCCCAACACACCCCTAACCCTAGCCCTAACCCTAATGGGAAAATGGAAATAAATACATTTTTTTTAAATGTTATTATTTTTCCCTAACTAAGGGGATAAGAAAGGGGGGTTTGATTTACTATTTATTGCGGGTTTTTATATTTGGCAGCTGTCACATGCTGTCAGCTGTCATATTGTAAAAATAGTTTTTGCATCACCACATTTTGAGAGTTATAATTTTTCCATATTTTGACCCACCGAGTCATGTGAGGTCTTATTTTTTGCAGGACGAGTTGACGTTTTTATTGGTACCATTTTTGGGCATGTGACTTTTTTATCGCTTTTTATTCCGATTTTTGGGACGCAGAATGAACAAAAACCAGCGTTTCATGAATTTCTTTTGGGGGGGTGCGCTTACACCGATCCGCGTGAGGTAAAATTGATAAAGCGGTTCTATTCCTCGGGTCAGTACGGTTACAGCGATGCCTCCTTTATGACATTTTTTTACGTTTTGGCGTTTTTATGCAATGAAAACAATTTTATATAAAAATAATTATTTTTGCATCGCTTTATTCTGCGAGCTACAACTTTTTTATTTTTCACTGATGATGCTGTATGGTAGCTTGTTTTTTGCGGGACAAGATGACAAGATGACATTTTCAGCGGTACCATGGTTATTTATATCCGCTTTATATGCGCGTTATTGCACTTTTTGTTCGGCGGTATGATGATAAAGCATTGTTTTTTGCTTTGTTTTTTATTTTTTAAGGGGTTCACTAAAGGGGTTAACTAGTGGGACAGTTTTATAGGGCGGGTCGTTACGGCCACGGCGATACTTACTATGTGTACTTTTATTGTTTTTGTTTTTTTATATTTCCAAAAAATGAATTTATTAGGGAATATTTTTTTTTATTTTTACACATTTTTTTTTAACTTCATTTTATTGTCCTAGGGGAGGACAGTACTGTTATGTGAGAGATCGCTGATCTGACAGTTTGCACAGCACTCTGTCAGATCAGCGATCTGACAGGGGCTGCTGCAGGCTTTCTCAACCCTGCTCTCTGCAGGCGCTGAGGAAGACGCCTCCCTGCAGGCTCCCGCGGCAATCTTGGATCCAGAGGCCTGCAGGGAAGGAGATCCTCGGAGCAGCGCTGCACATTGGGCTGCTCCAGGGGACTCACGGAAGCACGCAGGGAGCCCCCTCTCTGCCGATGCTTCCCTAATCCCCCGGTACACCGTTATCATGTTTGATCGTAGTGTGCCATGGGCTAATGTGCCGGGGGCAGTCCGTGACCGCCCCTGACACACAGTGCAGGGTGTCAGCTGTAATAATCAGCTGACACTAGGCCGCGATCAGCGGCGCTCCCGGGGGGTGGGGGAGTGGGTGGCACCGCTTAGACGTACTATCCCGTTCCCGGTCATACGTACGGGATAGTACATCTAATGTCAGAAAGGGGTTAAGGACTTCTTCACCTTAAGAATATCCTCTGGTTTAATGTGATGTTTGTCTCCCCTGTATAACCCTTTGTCTCCCTACATCCTTTACCATTCATGCTGTTTAACCCTTTACCTCCCTACATGGAGCATTCCCCTGTAAATAAACATGTTAACCTTTGCTATGACTGCGCCCCGTGCCTGCTTGTCCTTTTACAGTATCATACATGATAGGCTGAGATACACAGCTCAGTAGACAGTGTCACACATGATAGGCTGAGATACACAGGCTCAGCAGACAGTATCACACAGGATAGGATTAGATACACAGGCTCAGCAGACAGTGTCATACATGATAGGCTGAGATACACAGGCTCAGCAGACAGTATCACACAGGATAGGATTAGATACACGGCTCAGCAGACAGTATCACACAGGATAGGATTAGATACACAGCTCAGCAGTCAGTATCACACAGGGTAGGATTAGATACACAGCTCAGCAGTCAGTATCACACAGGATAGGATTAGATACACGGCTCAGCAGACAGTGTCACACATGATAGGCTGAGCTACACGGCTCAGCAGTCAGTATCACACAGGATAGGATTAGATACACAGCTCAGCAAACAGTATCACACATGATAGGCTGAGATACACTGGCTCAGCAGTCAGTAACACACAGGATAGGATTAGATACACAGCTCAGCAGACAGTATCACACATGATAGGCTGAGATACACTGGCTCAGCAGACAGTATCACTGTCTGCTAATGTGTGCAAAACTGTAAAGCGCTGCGGAATTTGTTAGCGCTATATAAAAATAAAGATTATTATTATTATCACACATGATAGGCTGTGTAAAAGTAAAATATTAAATAACAGCACCTAATTATGAGACATCAGCGCCGGACAGTGAGAATACAAATGTCGGCTTATTTCATTTGACTACATTTCCCGAACAGTCATTTTTCACTCTCGCGTCTCTCTATAGAGATAGATGGACAGACAGCTGCACTGACAGCCAGACTGGCAGCTGGTAGCAGTGTCTGCAGAGCGTACGGCGTCCGTGTGCAGATCTGACAGTGGGGAAGAGGGTGACATCTAATATGCAGGAGCCTGGATAGCGGACGTTAATTATTAAGCCTGGCACAATTATTCCGGAAGACTAATGAACACAATCTCAGGAGAGAACAAGCACCCAAAGCACAGAGGCCGCGGCAGAGATAAATGTATAATGGAAGGTGCTGCTTCATTTCGGGGCTATCCATAATTGATGAGCCCGCCGTTAACCCTGCCGTGATAAAAAATGGAATAATTAATAAGGAATTGCATCTGGATTTTATTTTTTTAATGACTTGCAGGTGGTTTTATATTCTCGCAGCCTCTGCTTGGTAAAATTATATTTCCAGATAAGCTGAATATGAAAGTAGAATCACCGATCAAAAGATCAGAACAGTACTTAAAAATACTCTGTGCTGCTGTTGTAGACTCCGCATCACTATTCAGCCCCCAGTATTAGACTTCCTGTAAGATCAGCAAATTCCTCTCCTGAAATATTCTGTTCTGGAAAAACCCTAATCCTAGCGCCAGGCAAGTCCTTCTTCATCCTCTGATAAAGTATTCAGTACTGCTGAATTATCCTGACCTCCTCAGTATGAAATCCTCAGGCCATGAATCTACTTTATAATAATCGTCTTTTTAAATTTGATTTCATAAATCATTAGTGCACATAAAAATGTGTAATTTATCTTATTAGAAATCTGCTTCTCCTCCTGGACAGATGTTTTACTTTCAATATTATCAATTCAAGGGGAAAATCTGTCTTCATGGAACACAGATTTTCCCATTATTCAGAGAGGAGATGACAGTTGGTGCTCATAAAGTTCTATGGAGAGGGGAGGAGCTAGAGGCAGCACAGACATTCTTCTGTAGATTTTCCTAAATCGAGATTTACATTTTAAAGCAAATCTATCACCTGTTGCTACCCCTGCTGAGAGCAGCATAATGAAGGGACAAGGATGCTTATTCCAGCAATGTGTCACTTACTGGGCTGGTTGCTGCAATTTTGGTAAAATCCCTTTTATCTACTGCAGTTCTCTGAATGCTGAACTCTGTATAATCCTACCCATACCACTGATTGGAAGAACATGCTCAGTGAATACAAAAAGCTGCCAATCAGTGGTGCTCATGAATATGAAGGACTATAGGGTGTAATGAGGCTAATGGTTGCATAGTCGATGGGAGGTATATGTAGCAGAGATGGCTTGTCTCTGTGATGTAACATGGAGTATTAAGCACTAAGCACTAGAAGGTTTGTTTGGTGCACCTGGGTCCGGGTTGCGGGTAGCTATAAGAGATGGGCAGGCCTGGCTACCCACATACCTCACGTCTTGGTGGGGTTACAGCCTATATAATGGAGGGTGGCTGGCACATGGTCTGTATGTTGGGAGGGAGATGGCCTCCTGTGTGTGGCTCCAGACCGAGCCTGAGTACTGGACACTAACCAAGCCTGTGTGACCACAGGCCTGACGGAGCAGAGCCCTACTAAGGACATTTGTATTTTCTTTGCCTGATCTAAAAGATGTTTATTTTCTGTTTGGCTTCTGGGGTTTATAAAACAATAAACCCACATGAAATTTAAAGGAAACGTGTCTCCTGTTTTCCTCTCATCACACCCAAGCGAGTACAACCTCTACAAGGATAACAGGTTTACTAGTCCTTTAGTGATAATCTCCTACTGAGAAAACTGTGATTTTATCAAAACTACAGCAAGCAGCCAGGAAGTGATACATTGCTGGAATCAGGGTCTCTGATCCCTACATTGTGCTGCATTCAGATAACATAGAAAAAGCCTAGTGACAGATTTCCTCTAGGGTCAGCACACTCCTCTCTTAAAAATGTTATGCTCTTGTCAATGACCCTACTCCTTCCACTAAGTAAGGACAAATTCAGATGTCATTGCTTCTCGTGCACAAGTTCTATTCATATTCTTCAAGAAAAAGACTTGAACCACTATAAAGTTTTGGGTTTTGTTAAAGGGGTGGTCCAGGACTTTACCATTGATGGACTACACTCATAATAGGTCACCAATGTCTGATCAGTGGGGGTACGACACTTGTCAATCCTGTTGATCAGCTGTATCCAGTGTCGGCGGCAGCCAGAATTGCTAAGATATGCAGCTGAACAGCACATTTCCCTCAATGGATTAGTTACCGTGGCCGAGTACTGCACATTCACTTTCTATGGATTTCAATAAAGGTTGGATGTGCAGTACCCATCCGCAGCCACCATTATGTCAACGATGCTGTGCAGCTCCATAATTGAGCAGTTCTGGCCATCGCTGACGCTGGAAACAGCTGATCGGTGGGAGTTCCATGTGTCGCACCACCACCGGTCAGACACTGATGACCTATACTAAGGATAGGCCAATAACAATGACAAAGTCACGGACAGTCCCTTTAAACACAAACTTCTTAGTTTTCTTATCATAGTCATGCAAACTCTCCAATGCAATTCTTCTTGGATAGGAGATGCATGAGAAGCCTTCTTTTATGCAAAAAAATGTGAAATGTGTAATGAAAATGTGATCCAATGCACAAACCAATGAAGCAAGAACAGCGTAAATAGCTTAACACAACTTATATAATAAGTGGATTCTCCAAATTTTACTCCAAAGGCTACTTTAAATGACTACTGCAGTTTCTGAAATAAAAAAGTTGACCACTACTTTTTTACTGATTGTCTTTTCTTATGATCATTTGATCGGTGGGGGTTTGACATGTGGCGCCCCCAGGAGTATGGTCGCCACAGTGGCATTGCCTTCCTCCTAGGGAGAGTGATGTCATGCCTGGAAGCAATGAAGGGTCTCTCTGGCAGTTAATCACTGCATGCAACACAGTTCCCACTCCGGGTCAGCAGAGGGAGCTCTGAACCCAAAACTGAGGGGAGGAGCTGTCTCTGGGGGCCAGGAAGGAGTGAGGCAGTTAGTGTGAGGAGGGCGTCGTGTGCAGACGTGGAGGTGAAGAGCTGGGGAGATGGAGGAAAGTGGAGAGCTCAGTCCCAGTGATAGAGCTTGATCTGGAGCCTGGTCTCCAAGGGTGTATGGATACTAACGGTCCTGCACCAGAAACCAGAGGAATAGGAAGCTGTAAATGCTCTATTCCCACATAATCCTCGGAGGCACAACAGCGACGGGTGAGCCAAGAGAGATAGAAGGCTACAGCTGTCCGCCATGAGAGTGGAGTGTGAATAACATCAGAAAGAAGGAACTCCAGTGTAACTCAGTACTGGAAGTACTTCACAGAGAGCGCTAGTAAGGAGACTGCACAACCCATCTGCCAGAGTGATTCCTGATTTGATTCCAGGCTAACCAGCTCCTGTGCCATCTGTACTCAGGACCCTAGACTGCATTTGCCAAGTAAAGGTAAAGAAACTGCAACCTATTGTGTCCTTGCCTTCTTGCTGCAACCTCCCCGGCACTGCTACATCCCTGTGCCTGACACTGCACCTTCCTTCCCAACACCCATCTACACTGCCCAGGGACAACAGCCCTGCCTGTGGAGGGTTATAACATCTTGGCTGCACCACACATCTGTCCCAACGGATCTGTCTGCAGCGTCGGCTTAACATCTTCATTGCCGAAACACCACAGGTGGCGACATGAATCATCTATTCATAAACATTATTTCATCACTTCACTCCCTTGCATGAACGCCAAGGGCCACGGACCGGGTCACTGCTATTGTGACACTTCCCTGTGAAATACCGGCCCGGTACCGAGTACCCCACTGCCCTGGCGGGTGATCCATTTTGGCATCACGAACAGGATTAACGGAGCCCGGCATCCCCGGGTCCTGTGTGCCAGAGACTGTGTTTGGTGCTATAGGCTGTGTGTGTAATTGACACCATTGCCGCCATTATCCCGCTGATTGGCGCGCGCGGGAAGAAAAGGGGGCAGACCTTCGTGGGCGGAGCCAGCCGAGAAGTGCGAAAGGAGAAGAGCGCGCGGGAAGTGAGAAGCTGAGGCCTGCAGTTCCGGCGCCCCTTGATCCAGCCGAGGAGCGGCATCCGGTAAGCCAGTGCAACCCCGTGACCTGGCCCACGTTAACTAGGGGGGAGAGAAAATGTCTGAGGACAACGCCAATGCAGCAGCGGACGCTCCCGCCAACCTCCCAGCGCCGCCAGATGCAGGGTCCAGTGCAGCTGCGGCTCCAACAGCGCCACTGAATTTGGCAGCCAGCGCTGCCTCCAGGGCACCGGAAGAATCAGCGCCCACCGCAGCGGTCCCCATAATGCCGCTATCCATGCCCTATATACCAGGAGCAGCCTGGCTACCGCAGTACTCAGGTGAGTCACATACCCTGAGTGAATTCAAAGAGAGACTGTGCAGCTTGTTTGAAGTGTATCCCCTGTCTGAAAGTCAGAAAGTGAACATTCTTATTGGGCAGCTAACAGGTGCTGCGCAGAGAGAAGTAAAAGCCTGGCAGGACACTGATAAAGAGACTGTTAAAAAGATTCTGGCTAAGCTCAGAAGCACTTTTGACACCCGCCTGCTGCTGAAATAAAGATGAGATTCATTGGATGTAAGCAGAGAGCGCAGGACAGCATACGGGACAATGCTCTTAACCTGCAGGAGGCGCTGCGAGCCATAAAGCAGATGGATCCAGACAGTGTGCAGGATGGAGACAGACTGTTAAAGGAGCATTTATTGCAGGACTCCTATCCAGTACCCACAGAGCACAGCTGCGCATTATAGCCCTGCAGAACCCTGACCTGGATTTTGCAGATTTCAAGGACAGGGCTATCCGGGTGCTGCATGAACCAACTGTCAGCCGTCCAGCGCCCCCTAGGCGCCCAGCAATCACCTACCATCAGGAAGCTACATCCTTTCCTTCCATCCCTGTGGAGGCTGATGCACAGACTCTAGACAATGACCCATCTTCAGAACTGCGTCTTCAGGTCCAGGAGTTGACCAAAGGTATGGCTGCACTTGCCAAAACCGTGCAGTCCCTGCAGGTGTCCTCCAAGGAGAAGATCCAGTTGGCCTCCAGTCCAGAGGATGTCCCGTGGATGCGGAGGAAGAGGATCCCGCCACTCCGAGAGAGGAACAGCGATCGCTATGACCAGAACGGACGTCCCATCTGTCGTCACTGCCACAAAGCAGGCCATCTTGCAAGATTCTGTCCTTTAAACAAGTAACCCCTGGGGCAGAGGGCCAACCCCCAGGAGTAGGACCACAAGGCCCAAGGAACTAGCGAGCCAAGTATGTTGGAGGGCAACCGGTCCTCCCAGTGGTGATTGATGGCATCCCCATGAATGCTTTGCTGGACACTGGCTCTCAGGTGACTACTATGCCATATATCCTTTACAAGCGGTATTAGGCTGACTCTGAACTTACCCGTGGCCCAACTGATGAACTGACGGTCGTTGCTAGTAATGGTCAGTCTTTACCGCAGATAGGATGTAAAGAAATTACTCTTAAAGTGGGACGAGTGGAGTTAAAATCTCAAGGTCTGATAGTTGTAGACATTGATCGACGAGAATGTAATCCCATGATGACCTTAGGTACTTATGTCATTGAAAATTGTCTTTTCGAGGTTATTGCTTTGCTGCAACAGGTGGCTGAGACTGCTGGTTCCAGTGAACAACGAGTCCTGCAGAAGGAGATCAATGCCCTGATGCAAAGACAGCAGGTAGAACTCTCTGGCGGAGAAATTGGCAGCGTCAGAGTGAGTGATTATTTCCCCATTGCAATACCCCCCAGATGTGAAATGTTGATTTGGTGTCAGGCAGCCATAGGCCTCAGAGGAAAGGATTACCAGGCAGTGGTAGAACCAGTGTACTCTGATAGCCGGCCCACTGTCCTGACAGCCAGAGGGGTAGTTGATGTTCGCAAAGGGAGAGTACCTGTACGCCTCTTGAATTGTGGGGAGGAGGAGGCCACAATACCTCGGTATGTCACAGTTGCTAAGCTGCTTACTGTCAGTAACAATGCAATACGGGCAGCAGAGCCCTTGGTCTTATCCGACCAGGTGGAGGACAATGGCTCTGTAAAGCAGCTAGAGGAGTGGTGCCAGCAACTGCAGGTGGGGACTGACTCCACCCCTTCATACCAAAAGAATGGGGTTTACTGAGTGACTCAAGAGTATGAGCGGGTATTCAGTAAACACCGTCTAGATTTTGGGAAGGCAAAAGGGGTTCAACACCATATCCCCATTGGAGATCATCCACCCATTAAAGAAAGGTACCGGCCTATACCCCCAACACAATATCAATGTGCCAAAGGTATGTTGCGAGAAATGAAGGAGGCTGGGGTGATCAGAGACAGTTGTAGCCCATGGGCAGCTCCAATAGTCTTTGTGAAAAAGAAGGATGGTACCATGAGAATGTGTGTTGATTACCGAATAATTAACAGCATTACACATAAGGATGCCTACCCATTACCCAGAATTGAGGAGTCATTAGCTGCACTTAAAACTGCTAACTATTTTTCCACCTTGGATCTCACTAGTGGGTATTATCAGGTTCCCGTGGCAGAGGCAGACAAGGAGAAAGCAGCGTTTACCACCCCAATGGGTCTCTGTGAGTTCAACTACATGCCATTCGGGCTCTGCACCGATCCAGGGACTTTCCATCGGCTAATGGAATGCTGTCTTGGGCACAAGAACTTTGAGACAGTCCTGTTGTACCTTGTTGATGTCATTGTTTTCTCCAAGACTTATGAAGACCATCTGAAGCACCTGCCTGAGGTGTTTGAAGCCTTGTCCAACTTTGGCCTGAAGGTGAAGCCTTCCAAATGCCACCTTCTGAAGCCCAAGGTTCAGTACCTCGGTCATGTAGTGAGTGCAGAAGGTGTGGTACCGGATCCTGACAAAGTCACAGTCATCCGGGACTTGTAGAATCCCAGCAACCTACATGAAGTACGTCAATTCCTCGGGCTGGTAGGCTAAAGCCGAAGGTTCATCAAAGGCTTCACTGAGATAGCCACTCCTATGCAAAATCTTCTGGTGGGACTGTGGTGCCCCTGAGGCTCAGTTGCCACAGAGGTACTGCACCTCCTCCTGAGGTGTGGTGCCCCACCATCCAGGTAAGTTGGAGGCTCCTGACCACGCTCCAACACTCGCACCCCACACAACAGAGTAGTTCAGCAAAGCCACATTGCGGCTCCTTGCTTAGAGAGTAGCAGAGCACCTTTGGTGGTTCCCTGCTTGGAACACTAAATGTACTGGGAGGCGGGTGGAGTTGAGAATACATAAAAGAGGGTCAGTCAGTCAGTCGGAGAGAGAGAGTCACTCGGAGAGGAGTGAGGGTCCCAGGAAGAGGGATGGAGGAAGGAGTGCTGCAGCTGCCTCAGTGATCTGAGCCAGCTGGCACGGGAAAGGAAAGAAGGGGAAAGACATTGAACTGAAACCTGATCTTCCATAAGAGAGAGAGATTAGTACGGAATGAAGGAGTAAAAGGGATCAGAGGACGTGGGTTAGGAGAGAACCCTGTGTAGAAGTTCTAAGCGCAAGGCCGGGGCCCGATCCCCGGTCCCCGAGGTTGTATGGATGCTAATGGTCCTGCAGCAGACACCGGTGGAGTAGTGGGCAGTAAATGCACTACTCCCATCTAAGACTTGGGGCACAACAGCAACTTGGATAGTGAGCCGGGACTCAGGCGTGAGGAGTCCCCGAAGCAGGCTACAGCTGTCTGCTGTACAAGTAGAGTTCTTGGGAACATGTCAGGAGGAACTCCAGTGTAACTCAGTACTAGGAGATCTTCACACTTAAAGGCGCTATAAGAGGAGACGTTCAGAAAGGTACATGTTGGCAGAGCGTTGGAAGGGAGCATTCCATCTTGCCTGGAGGTTGACTGAGTCCCTGACCCGGAGGACAAGGCATGGAGGCAGGCACCTGTGTGTACTACAGACTGTGAGTAAAGCTTTGGAACTACAAGCCCTGGTGTCCTCCATTCATTCTTGCACTAACGCACCCAGCACCACTACATCTGAGTACCAGCTTCTACACCGCTTGTGCCTCTCCTCTTCCCCTACATCTACACTGCCCTGGGGCTACAGCTCCACCTATGGGGAGCTTCACCATCTTGGCTGCAACACACCACCAGCCCCAGAGGATCTGCATGCAGCGTCGGCCTAACATCACACTTGCCGAACACCACAGGTGGCGTCATGAACTATTTCATTCACTACATTCTACCATTCAATTTCCCCCATTAATTGGGCACCCAGGGCCAAGGACTGGGTCACCGCTGCTGTGACACATCCCGCTGACACCGGCCCGGTAGTGAGTACCCCACAACCCTGGGAGGGCAAGCCAGGTCAGCCCAAGAAGGCCAGAAAGCAGAGTCCTGCATTCGAATGGAACAAGGAACTGGAGAGGTCCTTCACTCGACTGAAAATCGCTCTTACAGGAGATGAAGTTCTGGCCTACCCAGATTATGACCAACCATTTCTTCTGTATACTGATGCCAGCAACGTGGGACTGGGAAGCAGTTCTGTCACAAGTACAGAATGGCAGAGAAAGAGTGATCTCCTATGCCAGCAGGAAGCTTGGTCCCACCGAAAGGAACCCTGACAACTACAGTTCCTTCAAGCTGGAGTTCCTTGCCATAGTCTGGGCTGTGACTGAACGATTCAAGTATTACCTAGCTTCAGCCTTGTTTACCATCTTCACGGAAAACAATCCGTTGACTCACTTGGACACTGCAATGCTAGGCGCACTGGAGAAGCGATGAATGGCTCGGCTGTCTAACTATGAATTTACCATCAAGTACCGAGCAGGGCACAAGAATGCCAATACTGATGCGCTGTCCAGAATGCCTAATCTGCCAGATGCAGGAGAGGACCCTGAGGCACTTGAAGAAATAGAGTTACCTTCCTTTCACCGGCCAATTGCAGCCCAACGTGCCCAGGGAGTGAGAAACAGACGGTCTATCCTGAAAGAGGCTACTCTAAATCCATTGCCTCACCATGACTGGGCAGAAACCCAGGATAATGTGGCGCCCCCAGGAGTATGGTCGCCACAATGGCACTATCTTCCTCCAGGGAGGGTGATGTCAGGCTTGGAGGCAATGAAGGGGCTCTCTAACAGTTAATCATTTACATGCAACACAGTTCCCACTCCAGGACAGCAGAGGGAGCTCTGAACGAGAATAGGGGAGGAGTGCTCCCTGAGGGCCAGGAAGGAGGAGTGAGGTAGTTAGTGTGAGGAGGGCAACGAGTGTAGACGTGTGGAGGGAAGCTGGAGGTTGCGCTGAGGATAGCGAGATCCCTCCCAGTGAGAGTGCATGATTTGGAGCCTGGTCTCCACGGTTGTATGGATACTGAAGGTCCTGCAACAGAAAACAGATTGTCATGCTCGCCATGTCTGTTATGTCCGCCATGTCTGTTTTGTCTCATGACCCTGGAGCGGTGTGCACGCGCATCTCATGTCTGCTATGCTGCTCGTTCCCTATAGCAGTGTGCACACTCACCTAATGTCTGCTGAGCTGCAAGATGCCTGCGTTTCTGCTTTGCCTTCTGTGATTTTCTCGTCATGTCTAGAATCCCTGTTCATGTGTCTTTCCTAGGATCTTGCACACTCTGGTTCTGCAATCATCTCGTCATGTCTGAAACCTTGATCATGTGACGTTTCCTAAGATCCTGCGCTGTCTGGTTCTGCAATCATCTCGTCATGTCTAAAACTATGATGATGTGACCTTTCCTAGGATTCTGCACTGTCTGGTTCTGCAATCATCTCATCATGTCTGAAACCTTGATCATGTGACATTTCCTAAGATCCTGCACTGTCTGGTTCTGTGATCATCTCATCATGTCTGAAACCCTGATCATGTGACTGGGCTCTGTGATCCTGGAGCATCTGAACTAGGAAGTTCTCCCCTGGTCCTGACCCGGAAGAGGAGGTGCTATGCCCTATATTAGACCGCCCCTTCCTATGCTCAGGGCTTGAGTATTGTGTTGCTTCTCTGCATGGCTGTTTGGTCTGTGGGGTTGCTCCCTCTATTCTGTGCCCTTGCACTCTGCTCTGTCGTGCGTCTCTGCACACGCTCCGTGCTCGTACTCCATCTCTAGTCCTGTGCCTTGTCTTTTGTTTGTCCATTGTGCCATGTTCGTCCTTGTCCTGCTTAGACTTGCAGTCCTTCTGTTATTCTCTGCCTTGCCTGTTTCTGCCATGTCTTGCCTTCGCTATGCTCTGCCTTGTGTTTTCTCCTCGGTTCTCTGTCTCTGTCCGTTATTCCTGCTCTCTGTGCCATGGTACTCTGTAGTGCTCCCTGGCACACGCACCATTCTTCCTCTCTTTCCGTTTGTGCTCTTTTCCATGTCTAGTCCCAAGGCTTTCCCTTGGCCCGGCTCTGGGCTTCGGCCTACGCTCCGCTGCTAGACTCTTTCCTTTTATGCTCTCTTGCACGTTTCTAGGCTAGTCCCAAGGTTCTCCCTTGGCCCGGCTCTGGGCTTCGGCCTACGCTCCGCTGCTAGCTCTGTTCTTGCTCTGTGCCTGTTCCGTGTTTCTGACTATGCTTCCATTCCTTGTTCTGTACTCTGCTTAAGCCCTGCCTGGTTTCTTGTCTTCCCTTGCTGCTTCGTATGCTCTTTGCATGCGCCTGGCCTTCCTAGCCTCCTGTTTGTGCCTCAGCCGTGCCCGCCTGCTTGTGCCTCAGCCGTGCTCGTCGGTCAGTGACAGCTGTGTCGCCTGCCATGCCTCAGTCGGGTTCGCTGGAGTCTTGCCCGTCTGTCAGTGCCGCAGCCCGATCAGCTAGCCAGTGCCCCAGCCGTGCTCTCTGTGCTCCCTTGCACCTCACGCTGTTTCTGCACTGTGCTCTACGTGCTCTCTATAGCATGCACAGGCCTCGCCTGCCCATGGCATACCTCCCCGTGCTTCTTTAAAAGTGCGCACAGGTTTTGCCATGTCCCCTGTCGTGCCCTCTTGCACGCACAGGCCCTAACCCTGTCCTGGAACCCTGACCCTGGCATGCCTCTCTGCACGCGCAGGACTCTGCCTCGCCTGACCCTGGCATGCCTCTCTGCACGCGCAGGACTCTGCCTCGCCTGACCCTGGCGTGCCTCTTTGCACGCGCAGGACTCTGCTTTGTTAGCTTGTGCTTTGGCGTGTCTCTACACACGCACTCTGTCTTACCTTGTGCTTTGGTGTGTCTCTACACACGCACCCTGTCTCGTTTTGTGAACCCTGGTGTGTCCCCTACACACGCACCTAGCCTTGCACCTAGCCTTGGACCTTGGCGTGTTCCTTAACAAGCACCATGCCTGGATATCTGACGTGCCTCCTTGCCTGAACCCTGGTTTGCCTGCCGGATGCCCTGAACCTGCCGATCGCTGCCAGAGATCGTAAGATGGATGACTGCGGCCTGATGTCCGGAGCTGATGTCCGCAGCCTGATGCCTTGATCATGTCGATCGTTGCCAACGGTCCGGAGTCCGATGCCATTGTGCCTTTACCTGTACCTAGGTGTGCCACCTGGCACGTAGTATGCTATGGACCTTGGCGTGCCCACGTGCGCACCTTGCACGTTTTGCTTGTTTTCATGTTTGCACTGAATGTGATCCTGAAGATCTTAATGAAGATACCTTGCACTTACCTCTTGTCTTGTTTCCTGCCTGTCCCGGGTCATCAGACACTCCCATAGTGTCCCCCTGAGCCAGCCATCTGGTCCCAGCAGTCTTGGTGGCTCATCCCCTTGGTCTTGCCCCTGACATTCCCTGTACAGGGGGTGGGTTCTCACTAGGTCAGCTCGCCCTAGGTGGGTGGGTGCCACGGCCCAGAGGGTCCACTCTAAAAAGGAAAATGGGCTCAGCAGAAGCTGAGTCCGTCACACAGAGGAATAGGAAGCTGTAAATGCTCTATTCCCAGCTAAGACTCAGAGGCACAACAGCGACGGGTGAGCTAAGAGAGATAGAAGGCTACAGCTGTCTGCCATACGAGGTAGTTCTAAGAGACAATAAGAAGGAGGAACTTCAGTGTAACACTGTACTGTATGTACCTCAAGCCAGTGCTAGGAAGGAGACTACACAACCCATCTGATAGAGAGATCCCTGAGTTGCTTCCAGGCTAGCCTGCTCCTATGCCATCTGTAACCAGGACCCTGGACTGCGTTTGCCAAGTAAAGGTAAAGAAACTGCAACTTGTTGTGTCCTTGCCTCCTTCCTGCAACATCCTCAGCACTGCTACATCTCTGTTCCAGACACTGCATCCTCTTCCTAACCCTTTATCTACACTGCCCTGGGACAACAGCCCTACCTGTGGAGGGCTATAACATCATAGCTGCACTACACCATCTGTCCCAGAGGATGTGTCTGCAGCGTCGGCATACATCTTCATTGCCGAGCACCACAGGTGGCGTCACGAATCACTTATAAACTTTATTCCCATTTTCCAAATAACTTTATTGAATTTTAAAAATAACAGTAATGTTTTACATTGACATTGAAATGTAGAGATTACAATAAGACGTAGGGAAGGTTAAGGGGTTCGGAATAGGTTTAAGTTGCTTTATTAAGACATTCAAGGGGTAAAACAAAAGGAAGGGTAGGGAGGGGAAATATAAACTAAACTAAGATTGTTGTGTCTCTTCGATATATTGGGGATTGAATAACCCCATAAGGAAAGACAAGACAATAAACTGACAGTATTATTTCTCTGCAATATTTTTAGGAGTAAATGAACCCCTATGAAAATAAAGACAAGCATACATATACAGTATAATAGTACAACACCTGCAGAAAAAAGGTTTTAGTATTGCATAAATATTGCTTACTGACAAATGCTTATACAGTGAGCTAAAAGCATTCTCAATATAGATTATATGTAGACTTGTCGCAGTTGGTCCGAGTAACCAGTACCCAAGAACCAAATGGAGGGAAAGTTCGTTTTTTTTCTCAAACCATACTAGTGGAGTAAGGATCATCTACTTATTTTAGTCACTTTCAATTTTGGGAATCCACGGTTACACAGAGAACGAGTATCATCTACAGTCCACAACCTCCGAGTATGAGCGGAGCGAGGATCCTGTGCAGGCGAAGATAAAACGTCAGGAGGAGATATATGAGGAACCAAACCAGCCTTTTTTTAAAAAGTCCAGACCCTCCTCCAGAGATCGTATAACCATCAGTTTAGAGGAGAACCTCACAAGCAGCGCGGAAGACCGAGACCATTTGTAGTCGATACGTGCACGCTGGAGTTCTTTTGTAATCTGGCGAAATGATTTCCGCTTTGATATTATGCTTCTGGATAAATCTTTAAAAAACATTAAATTCTTGTATGGAGATAAAAGGAAAGCAGACTCTCTTGAAACACCAAGAAGAGCATTTCTTGTCCAATTGGGGTAGAAAGAAACAATTACGTCGCTAGTCAGATTAGATGGCAAAGAGGAAGGCCTTTGGATCCTGAAAGTTTTTTCAATTAAATTCTTCCCTTTGGATTCTGGAAAAAGATGACATACCATTGCTGAGATATAGTCTTTCAGTTGAGATGAGCGAATTGAATCAGGGACACCCCTGACCTTCACGTTGTTTTTTCTTTTTAAATCTTCATAGTCGGAGAGAGAATATCTAAAAGAGGTGATTTCTTCTTGAATATTTCTCAGAGAGTTTGAGAGATCATGAAGGTCTGGAGCAACTCTAGAGCACGATATTTCTTGATTTATTGTAGGAGATTTCAATTCTTGAAGAGAGTAGTTGGGTAAAATATCAGATTTAATATCATTATCACCAGTCATTGCCGCAAATACATCTTTTAATAGCCTCTTGATCATTTTCTCTGATGCTTTAACTTTATTCATTGATTGAGGGGCTCCTTCTTTAAGCTTAAATTCAAATGATAATGCTGAATGTCCCTCATCTTTGGTAGATTTCCCCCAAGAGTCCAACGATTTTAAGAAAATTTTGCTTATTTTGACCAAGAAGCTCTCAGTAGGATATTTGTCTGAAACCTGAATATTATCTAGTGACAATGTATCAGCAATAAGTTCTCCAGAAGTCGCACCAGAATTCTCCCGAACCATATTAGGTCCGTCATATTGGATCCTGCAGTCCAAAGAACCCTCCGAGGAGTCTGAGTAAAGTGAAGAAACTTCGTCTGAGTCCATACAATCAGAAGTGTCACCCTCCAACTTATTAACCAAGACATTCCCTTCAATAGACCGTTCCAGGGATGAATTTTCCGCCTCATCCTCAGTTTCAAAATAGAAAAAACACGGCACTCAGTGTGGATGGAGGGAGGTGCACAAGTCGGGTATCCAGCCAACTAACAATGTAGTACAAAAACTTGGCACTCAAAAGAAAAATTGATTTGACAGTTCCTTTATTGTAAAAGGCATCCAGTTAAATATACTTCTTTTACTTCTTTAAACGTTTTCGGTCATACAATTGACCTTCATCAGAAACAGAATTTTTTCACAGTTGGTTTTAACTAGAATGAGTTTACAAGAAGACAAGACAGTATGGTTAGTGAACAAATAAGTATATAACAAATATCTGAGCAACAGGATGCTGATAATGACCGTATGAACATCATGTAAAGTTTAGACGAAAGGTCGATGACTAGATAAATACTGAAATAGTGAATCCCGAGACAAGGTTCAAGTGAGCTAAGTGAAACTCCACAGGTTCCATGGGAGAGTCCGTGCTGTGATGGTATGTAAGGAACATATGTAAAAGACGTGCCCTAGGAGGTTGAAAGCAAACAACAAGTGTGACACTGGTAAATAAAGGATACAGTGAGATTCGTGGTCGGCTGGTGCTACTGGATGTGCAATACCACATGAAAGGTAATAGCCGACTGGAATGAGTGCCAAGACAGGTACCTGAGAGGAACTGTAATGGAAAATTCCATATATTATTATTAAAGAACCGCTGTCATAAGTAGGCACTATTCAGTACTGGAAAAAAAAGAAGACGGTGAGTGACTATGGCACATAAACATAAACATATTGGGCGATGTTATGTGAATGAGGAAGGAGAAAAAATCCAAAAGCGCTATTCCTCGGCACCCTCAGTGCTTCTCCTGAACAGCGCGTTCACTCTCCCTGTGACACACGTGCCTCCCTGGGCAGGACAGACCATTTGGAGAATCACAGGTGACTCTAGCTCTCCCAGACAACATTAGGGCACTACTATTGTACTAACCAGTGCCTGGCACACAGAGAGCACTCCTCACCTTAATCTTGGCTCAGAGCTCCCCCTGCTGGCCAGGAGTGGAACTGTGTTGCATGTATTAGGTTAACTGCTGGAGAGACCCATCACTGCTTCCAAGCCTGGCATTACCCTCCCCAGGAGGAAGGCAAAGCCACTGTGGCGACCATACTCCTGGGGGCGCCACATGAAGATCTCCAGTACCGTGGTACGCTGGAGTTCCTCCTGACAGATGTTCCCAAGAAGTCTACTTGTACGGCAGAAAGCTGTAGCCTGCTTCGGGGACTCCCTTCTCCTGAGTCCCGGCTCTCTATCCAATTGCTGTTGTGCCCCAGGTCTTAGATGGGAGTAGTGCATTTACAGCCAATTACTCCGCCGGAGTCTGCTGCAGAACCATAAGTGTCCATACAACCTCGGGGACCGGACCCCAGCCTTGCGCTGAGAACCTATAGGCAGGGTTCCTCTTCCAACCCACGTCCTCTCTGTTCTCTCCACTCCGTTGTTCCATACTTGTCTTTCTTTCTTATGGAAGCTTAGGTTTCAGTTCTACGTCTTTCTGCTTCCTTTCCATTCCTGTGCCAGCTGGCTCAGATCACTGAGGCAGCTGCAGCACTCCTTCCTCCATCCCTTCTTCCAGCGATCCTCACTCCTCTCTGAGTGACTTCCTACCCTACTGACCTTCTGTCAGACTGAACCTCTCATCCTACACTTTCCCACTCTTTTATGTATCTTAACTCCACCCACCTCCCAGCACATCCAGTGTTCCAAGCAGGGAACCACCAAAGGTGCTTTGCTACTCTCCAAGCACTGAGCCGCAATGTGGTTGTGCAGAACTACCCTGTTGTGTGGGGTGCGAGTTTTGGAATGCGGAAAGGAGTGCCCACCTTACCTGGAAGGTGGGGCACTACACCTTAGGAGAAGGTGCAGTACCTCTGTGGCGACTGAGCCTCAGGGGCGCCACATACCCCCCGTTAAACACAGCACGTCCGCGGGCTGCAAGATAAACAAGGTTGACAGTACAGGAACATACACAATTTTGTAATGCTGCATAAACATTTCTTATACTAAACTTCCTAATATAGGAGGCATCGTTTCTTGAACGTTGCAAACAGTTATCAATTAACTACTTACAATTCTAAGTAAAAAAAGTGCAATTTTTTGTACTTTACGTAATTTTAAGTGCTATTATCTGTGACTCACTATCACTTCAGTATTCTTCATCTTTCTTTCTCTAGTACACATTTCTTCTTCTCTTTCTCGTGCACATTTTCTACTTTCCTTCAAGTGACACCCTTGGTACCTGGCTCACCATCTACACTTTCAACTCTTTATTCAAATTCTCTCATCACTGTATCAAAACATTTCTCATTCTATATAAAAGCTATCATAAAACACATTATGAACTACTTCACATTAAAACTTTCAACAATAATTCCTGTAAGTGCTGGACACCGCTCCCAGACGGGATCTCCTGCAGTGTCCTTTGAGGTAGACATCATCTTCGAAAAGTGTCCATGTGTAAAACCAAGAGAGGGCACCTAAAGAGGTGCAACTATTTACAGGTAAAAGTTTTTGGATCACTCCAAGTTCATGATCTCTAGTTCCATATGAAGGCTGCCAACAACACAGGGCAACACTGGGAAAACAAAATTAACCATGATGGTCAAAAATAAAACAAGAGCACAACGGTGCAAACAAACCCTCCTGGGTAACGAGAGTCACTGTAAATCACTAGTGCTGGTCCCCTCCTGGGGTTCTGGAAGCCGACTGGGAACTGCCACCAGATGTGGTATCTTCATCTTGATTCTGGTTTCTTGCTAAACGCATGTATTCTGCCACCCACAGGGTGAGATAGGGACTGGTCGGGGTAATGGAAAGGGCCATTGAAACATCAATTGCCTGTAGGGATGGCGCATCCGCTGACAGCACTGCTGCTGCTGTTGGCGATTCAGCCGGCGCCGTCACTAATTCCTCGGGATCTGATTCCTCAGTGTCCATTGGGACTTCAGTCAGTGGTACCGCAGTCGGGGATCGTCGGCGGAGGTCAACTGGGCCATTCCTATTCATGGGTTCCGCTCCCAAAGCTAGGGTCAACCCCCGGGGCTGTAATCGTACCTGGCGTTTCCAGCCGCCGTTCCAGCTCCGGTACCTGGTGGTAGATGGCTGCAGCCGCAACTCCTGGAGTGACTGATGGAATGGACCGCAGTTGGATCCGTGCCGGGGCCAGGCTGGTCTCGGCCGGGGTCGTCGGTGGAGGTCGGTACATCCGCACCCGGTCCAGGCGGGAACGCTGTCCTGGTCCTCCATTCTGCTCTAGCGTCCTCATATATCTTCTCTGAACGGGGCTCACCCAATTACAGTATTGGGTGTGAGCTGGTGGCGGCCGCTGCAGAGGGTGTATCAGCGGTCGCAGTCTCCACAGGGGTGGCCTGGGAGCGAGTGGCCTCTCCTCCCCCTGTTCTTCTGACTTCTCTCTTTTCATCATGGCGTTCTGGCATTCTTCTCCCTGCCTCAGCCTCTTTCCCGCCACTGGCTTCTTCTGTCCCTCCTTCCGGGGGCGGCGTCTTCTTCCAGCGCCTCCATACCAAGCCAGTATACGAACCCCTCGGGGGGTGGGCCATGTTGCTGTTACATAGTAATTCAGGCAGAGGAGGCCCAAGACTCTTCGCGGTCTTTTCCTAGGACCTCCCATTTCTTCATGCCCTTCTCCGCGCCAGCGGACATTTTTAATATTCATGTCACAGTCTATTAAATTGGGTCCTCTGCACATTCTAAAAAGTTCAAAGTCAACAAATCTCAGGCACACAGAACCCGATGGCATCGGGTCTTGTCATCCTGTTCATAGCGCCAAGTTGGGTCGCCCTCCCAGGGCTGTGGGGTACTCGGTACCGGGCCGGTGACAGGGGAATGTGTCACAGCAGCGGTGACCCGGTCTGTGGCCCTGGGCTCCCAAGTAATGGGGGAATGTAATGGTTTGAATGTAGTTAAATGGAATGGAATAATTTGTGATGCCACCTGTGGTGTTCGGCAAGGGAGGTGTTAAGCCGACGCTGCAAACAGATCCTCCGGGACAGATGGTGTGGTGCAGCAATGATGGTATAGCCCTCCACAGGCAGGGCTGTTGTCCCAGGGCAACGTAGATGTGGGGACACTTAGGTGGTGTAGTGTCCGGCGCAGGGGATGTAGCAGTATCAGGCAGACGGACGCAGGAAGGAATGGAGGACACCAGGGTATGTAGTTCCAAAGCTTTGCTCACAGTCAGTAGTGCCCGCTTCTGTGCCGTGTCCTCCGGGTCAGGGACCCAGCCAACCCCCAGGCAAGATGGAAAGCTCCCTTCCAACACTCCGCCAACTTATGTGCCTTTCCTGAACGTCTCCTCTATAGCGCCTTTAAGTGTGAATATCTCCAGTACCGTGGTACGCTGGAGTTCCTCCTGACAGATGTTCCCAAGAAGTCTACTTGTACGGCAGACAGCTGTAGCATGCTTCGGGGACTCCCTTCTCTTGAGTCCCGGCTCTCTATCCAATTGCTGTTGTGCCCCAAGTCTTAGATGGGAGTAGTGCATTTACAGCCAACTACTCCACCGGTGTCTGCTGCAGAACCATAAGTGTCCATACAACCTCAGGGACCGGGCCCCGGCCTTGCGCTGAGAACCTATAGGCAGGGTTCCTCTTCCAACCCACGTCCTCTCTGTTCTCTCTACTCCTTCATGCCGTACTTGTCTTTCTTTCTTATGGAAGCTTAGGTTTCAGTTCTACGTCTTTCTCCTTCCTTTCCTTTCCTGTGCCAGCTGGCTCAGATCACTGAGGCAGCTGCAGAACTCCTTCCTCCATCCCTTCTTCCAGGGATCCTCACTCCTCTCTGAGTGACTTCCTACCCTACTGACCTTCTGTCAGACTGAACCTCTCATCCTACACTTTCCCACTCTTTTATGTATCTTAACTCCACCCACCTCCCAGCACATCCAGTGTTTCCAAGCAGGGAACCACCAAAGGTGCTCTGCTACTCTACAAGCACTGAGCCGCAATGTGGTTGTGCAGAACTACCCTGTTTTGTGGGTTGCGAGTGTTGGAATGCGGAAAGGAGTGCCCACCTTACCTGGATGGTGGGGCACTACACCTTAGGAGAAGGTGCAGTACCTCTGTGGCGACTGAGCCTCAGGAGCGCCACACAACCACTTGAGTTGGTTGCCCTGGACCATGAGAAGTTGGTCCCAATCCGTTCCGACTACATTTATGCTCCTACCATCGTTGACCACTACTCGAGATTCCTGGTAGTAGTGCCTGTCAAGGATCAAACAGCCAGGACAGCAGCCAGAGCATTCCAACAGCACTTTTGCCAACCACACGGTTACCCTGAGAGAGTGCTTACAGATCAAGTTCCAGCTTTCGAGGCAGAAGTGTTCCAGGAATTCTTTAACTTGTACGGTTGCAAGAAGATCAGGACAACCCCGTACCATCCACAGACCAATGGCATGTGTGAAAAGATGAACCAGGTAGGGATTGACCTACTGAAGACCTTGCCTTTGGACGAGAGGAATCTGTGGCCAGAAAAGTTGCCGGATCTTGTAGACCTCTACAATCACATTCCTGTGAATTCCACCAACTGCACTCAAGCCTACCTAATGAGAGCGAGGCCTGGCAAGTTGCCTATTGATTTGGATATAGGAGTCCTTACCCCTGAAGTGACATCCCCAGATGCTGACTGGGATACAGAAAGGCAACAGCAATATCGAAGGGTACAAGAGTGTGTGGAAAAGAGTCTAGCTCTGGCAAGACAAAAACAAGAGAAGAACTACAACCAAAATGCACCTGCAGTTCCCTTGTCACCAGGAGAACAAGTCCTCAAGAGGAAAAGAAGGATGCATAAATTGGATGACCAATGGGAAGCTGAACCCTTCACCGTCTTACCATCGAACTTCGACAATACCAAAGTGTGCCTTATCAGTAAGGATGGAGGTGAAACCTCAGCAGCAATATCAAGGGATCATCTGAAACTGTGCCCTGACCAGTTAAAAGAAAGGATGGAAGAACAAAACAATCTTCAGCCCATTGAAGATGAGGAAGAAAAGGTCAGCACTGTACTTGGTGAATTCCCTGCAAACTGGACAAAAATGGGTCCTGCCATTGTAGTTCCTGTCCTAACCTTTCCCCAGCCTACTGCAACTGAAGTAGCAGAGACTCAAGAGAACATGGAAAATCAGGAAATTCAGGCAGCGGATGCCACACCAGCAGTGGAGCCACTGCCAGTGGTGAATCTGTCATGCCCACAGTGAGTCTAAGAGTTCGCAGACGGCTACTCCCAAGTTTACCCACACAAGAGCTACGTAGGTCTACCCGTGGTACTCAAGGTATACCGCCCATCAGATTTCGCATATAAATAAGTTAAAGTAAATAATGATAGTGTCTAATGTTCTATAGTAATAGTGAATGGTTTAATAAAAATGTAAATATGTAACCTTTCTCAAGTTTTATGCCTACAGAGACTCTGTAAGAACCTGTATATAGTTCACAAATTGCCCAGGAATGGGACCATGGACATTGACGCATGGACTTATCATCATAGGACTCTTTTTGAGCATTTTGTTTTTGTAAATTTTTCCTTTTTGAATCTTGTACACCTATAATTATTTATTTGTTTATGTTGTTTACATGTGTTTTCTTCAGCCCAGGAGTGCTGAATTGCACTAGGGGGAGTGTGGCGCCCCCCTGGAGTATGGTCGCCACAGTGGCATTGCCTTCCTCCTAGGGAGAGTGATGTCATGCCTGGAAGCAATGAAGGGTCTCTCTGGCAGTTAATCACTGTATGCAACACAGTTCCCACTCCAGGTCAGCAGAGGGAGCTCTGAACCCTGAACTGATGGGAGGAGCTGTCTCTGGGGGCCAGGAAAGAGTGAGGCAGTTAGTGTGAGGAGGACGTCATGTGCAGACGTGGAGGAGATGAGCTGGGGAGACTGATGAAAGTGGAGAGCTCAGTCCCAGTGATAGCGCATGATCTGGAGCCTGGTCTCCAAGGGTGTACAGATACTAACGGTCCTGCACCAGAAACCAGAGGAATAGGAAGCTGTAAAAGCTCTATTCCCACATAATCATCGGAGGCACAACAGCGACAGGTGAGCCAAGAGAGATAGAAGGCTACGGCTGTCTGCCATGCGAGTGGAGTGTGGATAACATCAGAAAGGAGAAACTCCAGTGTAACTCAGTACTGGGAGTACTTCATATAGAGCGCTAGTAAGGAGACTGCACAACCCATCTGCCAGAGTGATTCCTGATTTGCTTCCAGGCTAACCAGCTCCTGTGCCATCTGTACTCAGGACCCTGGACTGCATTTGCCAAGTAAAGGTAAAGAAACTGCAACCTATTGTGTCCTTGCCTTCTTGCTGCAACCTCCCCGACACTACTACATCCCTGTGCCTGACACTGCACCTTCCTTCCCAACACCCATCTACACTGCCCAGGGACAACAGCCCTGCCTGTGGAGGGTTATAACATCTTGGCTGCACCACACCATCTGTCCCTGCGGATCTGTCTGCAGCGTCGGCTTAGCATCTTCATTGCCGAACACCACAGGTGGCGTCACGAATCATCTATTCATAAACTTTATTCCATCACTTCACTCCCTTACATGGACGCCCAGGGCCACGGACTGGGTCACCGCTACCGGCCCGGTACCGAGTAGCCCACTGCCCTGGCGGGCGATCCAGACACCCAGAACTAAGGCCAATAAGCGCTTATTGGCATCGGTATCCAGAAGTTCTCAAATGCTGCTGGAACACATCAGCTTTGTCAAAACTATTGTGGCCATGGCTGGCGGATCTGCATTCCCAAGTCGCAGGAACAATAGAAATAACAATAGCTTTGGTCTACCTACAGCATTTGAGAACTTCTGGCTGTCGCCAGCACCGGCAACAGCACTCACCTCCACAGATCAGATATTGATGGCCTATCCCAGTTTTCCCCAACTCCAGTCCTCAAGGCCCACCAACAGATCATGTTTTCAGGATTTCCTTAGTATTGCTCAGTTGATAGTTACTTCACCTGTGCAATACAAAGGAAATCCAGAAAACGTAATCTGTTGGTGGGCCTGGAGTTGGGGAACCCTGGACTATCCTAATGATAGCCTAACAATAAAAAAAAGTAGGTCACCTATGCTTAAAACCTGCTGCACATGTCATACATAGTCATACACCAGCTTTTGGTAGCGTTCCCAAGGAATGTAGAAACTACATTATTGAGAAAGTTCAACATATTACCAGTCCCAGGATCTTCGGAGTAAAATTTACAGGTACTGTGCATTGACAAACGTTGGGCTGGTTCCCAAGTGATTGCAGTAATGAAAGGCAAGCATGGTCGGTTCAACATGAAAACTTTTAAAATTGCAAAAGGTTCTAAATCATGGCATCTTCAGTCATCTTCAGAAGTGATGGGAATGGAATGGCTACCATTATGTTCCCTTTCTTGGACTGTTAATTGCTATATGAAATATCACAAGGAAGATTTTTTGAGCTAAACATGCATGCATCACAGGATTCAACTGTTTCATCAAAAATAAGGTCCGCATGGTAAGTGACCCACAAAACAACCAATACAATTCACCAATGAAGAATTGGCAAGATGCAGGACCAAAAAATAAATGGTATAGAATAGATTATAAACATTCATTAAAAAAGGATTAAAAATGTATTTCACCATGGTTAATAGTAAGCTCATACAGAAGAAAATGAATGGGTGGGGTGCTAAGGCACACAGCCAAGATAAAGCATCATCAACTATTGTAACAAAAATACAAATAAGTATCAGTATAGATGTAGCAGCCGACAGCAAACCTCGGATACGACAAGGATGTCCACCATGCCCAATGAGCGTTTCGCAGTCTGGCACATGCTTCATCAAGGGGTAAAGACACAAAAACCAAGATGGGGACAAGAAAAGCTTAGCACACATTGATTGACAATTAGCAATTGCAGTTCATGCGCAGTTGCTGATATAAAATGTAAAATTCCAGGTAACGGTGCCACATACAATCATTTAGGCTGTCACGTGATCGGGACACAGCGTGATGACTATGAGTGTCATTATATGTTATATTTAGTTGTACTTTCTATTGGTCAGAAGGTTTAGCAAGGAATGAGTTTATTGGGAATGAGGCAGTGTGCTGTTGTTTCAATAAAATCAGAGAAAACTTATTCAATAACAACTGCTGCACCCAGTAAACTAAGTGGCACATCGCTGGAATCAGGGTCTCAGTCCCTACATCATGATACTCTCAGATGTGGTAGAAAAAAACCTGCTGACAGATTCCATTTCAATAATAGATATAAGAAATTTGATTTGCATTGCTCTGGCCTGGTATCCATTCCTGCCTTCCATGGTAGCTGGTCGTCTCTTGCTGGAACAAGGGTGCTAGGAACAGAAGAGAAGACCTGCTGCCAAGTATGACTGGACTAGACACCGGACCGGAGCAGCACAAGTCATATTGTTCATCTTTAGTTAATAGATTTATAAATTGGTGTTTAATCTGCGACTGCACGAGCAGCATGTGTGGTATTTTATGTGGATGCTGCATTATGAGAACGTTCGGCCCAGTGTAAATCTCTCCTCATTAGACAGCCTTTTTAGCAAGTCTCAGGAGCCAGAGGAAGAAACTCGTAAGAAAACATGTCTGATTATTGCGCTAATTGTTTCATCAAGACATTTTCATGACCTTGCACAACCACACATGGTGCTGACTCAGCAGAAAACAACATCTACGAGCACCTGGGATACTCAGCAGAACAGAAAATGCTCAGGATGGAGATTTATAAATAGGCGTCTTATGACAGAAAAGAGATTGGCATCCGGATGGTGAGATGGACAGAAATATACAGTCCTCTCCGAGTTTGGAGACTGACACAATATGCGTTCCTTCAGAGAATTTAGATCTTTTACTTGGATGTTTCTATAGTCACTGAAGTACAGTTATCAGTATTTCATAAGTTTTAAAACTTTTGACAAAAACATCAATTTTATGCAAAGACCCGAAATTTACAGTATTGACCCTTATTTCTCCAGACTTCTGCCCTTTGGCATGGCAGATGGATATCAGCTTCTGGGCCAGATCCTGACTGATTACCACCCATTCATGTCTTATCAGTGCTTGGAATTTAGCACAATTCTTGTATTATTGTTTATGAGGATTGACCGCAATCAAAGGAGTTGAGATCTGGTGAATTTTTTGAGCATGGACCCAAAATGTCAATGTCTTGCTCATCAACTCACCTAGTTATCACTTTTGCCTTGTGATATGGTGTCACGTCATGCTGAAAAAAAGCATTGTTCATTACCAAATTGCTCCTGGATAGTTGAGAAAAAATTGCTCTTGGGTGGATATTTAGACCCTTTATGTTAGGCGTCACATTTCCCCACTGCACAGGGGGAACCTCAAGCCATGTCCTCTGCGGTCTCCCATTCCTCTGCGGCCGGAGAAATTCCTGCTCAGCAGAGATGTCAGTCCAGGCATCTTGCCCAGGCTAATGCTAAGCATCTGGCTGCTCCTTCAGGCTCTGCTGTAACACCATGTTTGAGTCAGTAGCTAGTAGACGCTCCAGGGACTAAGTCCTGTATTTTGCCTACTGAGCATGCCCGTGGGACGACCTCTCATTGGAGGTCGGAGGTCACATGTGCAGGTCCCATTCCTGCTCTGATTGGTCCACTGGGAAGGTCCCGGAAGGACGTTGCTATAAAAGACTCTAATGGCTAGCTGTGTGTGTTGTGTGATGATGAATGTATGAGACTGATGACTGACTCATTATGAAACCCCTACCCTCGATTGTGTACGAGTTAGGTTTTAGGGAGATAGAATCAGCGCCAGTAGTGGCATAAGCTATGTGCCACAGAGCATCTCGCTCTCCACACGAGCATTAGTGCCAGATAGTGCCATTCAGCACAAGGCACCACTGTACTGCAAGAGCAGCAGCGTTCCTCGCAGTGGCACCGTGCGCAAGTCAAGCGTTTACCTCCCTGCTCAGGGTGGTTAGTGGGGTCCATTGAAATGGTGCAGTGCGTATGTGGTGCAATTAAATTATTAGTTCTGGTATCGCAGTTGCAGTGTCGAACGCTAGTGGGACTAGAGGGACTCTAACCCTGTGTCCTTAACTAGTCCTGTGTCTCTTAACTAGAGTTCACCTTGCTGAGCCTTGTGAGGTTAACAGGCTCCGGCATTTACATCGAGTGGCAGTGCGGCTTTGTGAGGTAACAGAGCCCGCTTCCTTTCACACAGGGCCAGTGGTTACCCGCCTGTGTTAGTTAGTACTACTCCATATAGCGTCTTCCATTACCGAGCAGCAGTTTGTCATCTCTGCACGGTGGACCCCAGGCTGCGAATGCACCTTATTCCATCTTTATTATTTGGTGCGTTCCGCAAGCCCGTAACACTTTATTCATGGCAGTGATCTTAGGTATCTTGTTCTTTATGAAAGTCCCCTGACCATGACTGATCACAGGCTGTGTGCAGGTCAAATGTCCTACCACCCCTCACTGTCTCTGCAGCGCTATACTGCCAAGGTTCTATTGTGAGGTGATGGTGAATATGCCGCTGACCGTAACCTACCATTAACTGTTTCCATGTAAGTTATGGGGGTTGTAATACTATTCAAGCCCTCAAGCTTAGAGGGGACCAAAAGGTACCTTCAACCATTTTACCTTAGTTTTTATTTTTGAAGAGAACCTGTCATTTTATACCCCAAACGTGCTTTAATGCAATGAGACACAAGTACAGTGGATGACCACTGCCTCCTTCCTGTCTTAAACTTAGACATCAATAAATCATGAATGACCTGTCTGTGAATAAAAGACATGAAGCCATCAGCGGGAATAAGAAGAGACACAGAATCCATTCTTGTGAACTTTTGTTGTTTTCATTATAAACACCCTGCCACTAGTCAAAATGTGCCGCTAAACTATATTTCCCAAGAGGCAGAGCTTTATTGATCTATCAGCTCACTCACTCCCACCCATTCCATTTACAAAGCACCATCCTGAGACTCCAATACAGTCTCTAGATGGACTGATCACTGCCCACAGTTTTTACTTCTGAATATTACTACTAGAGTTGAGTGAAACAGGTCGGCCAGATTCATAAGTCGCCAACTTATGCAAAAGTCGGGTTTCGCTTCGCGAAACCCGAACAACACAGCGTTAAGTCGGCCATGCGGTCGTTAAGCCGAGCGCCAAAGTCGGCTTTCCCAGAATGCCTGCACGTGACTTTTTTTCAGCCAATGAGCAAGGACGTACTCTGTGGGCAAAGAGATGATATGTGCAGCGTCCCGGGAAAGAGCGAGAGAGAGATTTTGCCGCCTCTAGGGTTAAAATTCATGCCAGCGAAAATCATCCGGGCATGTGCACTTTAAAAAAGCTGTCCGGCATGTAGGTGTGCTTACTGTCCTCCACTCACTGCCGACTTTTATTCCCCATTGACTTGCATTGGGTTTCGTGTTTCAGTCAGCCTCCGACTTTTCAAGATAGTCGGCCGATTTCGTTCTACTCGACTTTTGAGAAAGTCAGGTTTCATGAAACCCGACTCGACCCTAAAAAAGGCAAAGTCGCTCATCCCTAATTACTTCCACTTCACCTAGTATGTGCTATCCAGAGTCTCTCCAGCAGTCAATAATGTTACAACTGCTGACACTGGTACTGTTAGGGACGGTGGAACACACTAAATATAAATAATAGGAAGTGCGTTCGCCGCCCGGGGTCCACCGTGCAGTAGATGTAACAAACACTGCTGAGTAATGGCAGACTCGCTATATGGCGGTATACTGCGCTCAGGTTAAGCGTCACCCGAGGTGCACAGAGCGGACTCTATTAAACTCACAGAGGCGCTTTAGTACAAATAAAGCATAAACGCCGAGCCTGTTAGCTTCACAGGTCTCAGCTGGCGTGCACACACGGTATATGGTCACAGGACACAGCCCAAGGCAGAGGTCGGTGTCCGACTTGACCTACCGTGCGTGCGGCGTTGTTACCATGGACGCCAGTAAGTGCTGCTGACTACAACATAGCGGTAATTACTGCCGCTGTTCAACAGTGTCGTGAGGCTTCACACTATCGGACACTAGTGCAGCGGTGCGGTATGCACTGTGGCGTATGGCTTGCCACTAACTGGCGCTGACTACTGAACCAATTCCCTGTTATGATTGAGTCACCGTAGGAGGCAGACACAAAAATAGAAGCTACGTCCAGAAAACCAGAGAAGTTGGCAACTATCAGATTGCAGACCCCCGAACCTATCAACACAACTAGCAGTAGCCGTGGGGGGTTCCTACGATGCCCTAGACCCCTCGAGCACAGCCGGAGCGCTAAATAGCCTAAAGACAGAAAAGGAAATCTAAACTGCCCCAGAGCAGACCCCAAAGTAAAAGGCAGCCCCCAACATATAATGACGGTGAAGCAAGATGAAAAAACACTCACACAGATAGAAAGATAGGCTGAGCAAACTATGGGGCCCAAGCTAGCTAAACAGAAAAGGAAAGGAAGGTTGCTGTCTGCAATCTGCCAAAACCCTATCAAAGACATAAGCCAACAAGCTGATATGAAAAAGACCCTGAAGCAGCTAGGCTTCAAAAACTAAATCAGCCCTCAGGTATTTTCAGAAGACAGAGCTAAAGGAATTCAGCACACCCCAGCAGGGAATGGCAGAAATCCAGAAAAACAAAGCAAAACAAAGTCTAAGCACAAATGCAAAAAGCCAAGCAGAAAACTTAGCTTTAGAGGAGCAGGAATTCAGACTGGTCTCCAAGGATCCCACAGAGAAATCACCCACAGGGCAGAAGGGCGTCGGCAGCCTTATATCCAGTCAGTAACTCCACTCAGCCAGTCATCATCATCAGACTCAGGTGTTTGATAATCAGGCTCACTACCTTTCTTTACCAGAAGAGGGAGTTCCTCGGGCCTCAGTAGTGAAGGGGAAAATGAACTCACAACAGTACCTCCCCCTTGAGGAGGGGTCACCGAAACCCTCAACCACACCACCAGGGCGATCAGGGTGAGTCCGATGAAAGGCACGCACCAATCTTTTGGAATGAATATCAGAGGCAGAGACCCAGGAATTATCCTCCTGACCATAACCCTTCCACTTAACCAAATACTGGAGTCTCCGTCTAGCCAGACGGGAATCCAGTACTTTCTCTACCTCATATTCCATGTTACCTTCAACCAATACAGGGTCTGGAGGTGCCACCCCCGGAACAACAGGTTCAACAAACCTCTTCAACAAAGATTTATGGAACACATTATGGATTTTAAATGTGACAGGAAGAGCCAAACGAAAAGAGACCGGATTAATAATCTCCAAAATCTTGTAAAGTCCAATAAATCTAGGCTTAAACTTAGGAGAAGCCACCTTCATAGCAATATTTTTTGATGATAACCACACCATATCACCAACCTTAAACTGGGGACCAATGGTCCTATGTCGGTTGGAAAACCGCAGGGCCTTTTCCTGGGAGAGAGATAACTTATCCACCACTTGGTCCCAGATCTGGTGCATTCTCTCCACCACAGTGTCAACACCTGGGCAGGCAGAGGGCTCCACCTGCCCTGAAGAAAATCGAGGATGAAACCCAAAGTTACAAAAAAAAGGTGACATCAAAGTGGCAGAACTAGCTCTATTATTTAAAGCAAATTTGGCCAAGGGCAAAAATGAAACCCAATCATCCTGATCATCAGAAATAAAACATCTCAAATATGACTCCAAGGTCTGGTTTGTTCTCTCTGTCTGCCCATTGGTATGAGGGTGAAAAGCAGAGGAGAAGGACAACTGAATTCCCAGCTTGGAACAGAAAGTTCTCCAAAATCTAGACACAAACTGGACTCCTCTGTCAGATACAATGTTCTCAGGAATCCCGTGCAAGCGAACCACCTGTTGTAAAAACAGGGGCACCAACTCAGAGGAAGACGGCAACTTAGGGAATGGTACAAGATGAACCATCTTAGAGAACCTATCACAAATCACCCAAATAACAGTCATCCTTTGAGAGACAGGCATATCAGAGATGAAATCCATTGAAATATGGGTCCATGGCCTCTTGGGGACAGGCAAAGGCATCAACAACCCACTAGAGCGAGAACACGATTTAGACCGGGAGCACGTCCCACATGACTGCACAAAATTCCTGACATCACGAGACAAGGAGGGCCACCAAAAAGAGCGACTCACCAGGTCTCTAGTACCAAAAATACCTGGATGACCAGCCAAAGCAGAGCAATGAACTTCAGACATCACTCTCTTCTTCCACTGGTCAGGAACATACAACTTTCCACTGGGACAACGCTCAGGTTTGTCCTCCTGGAACCCTTCCAGAGCACGTCTCAAATCGGGCGAGATGGCAGAAAGAACTACCCCTTCGCCTAAGATGGTAGCAGGCTTGGTCACCACAGGAGAATCAGCAAAGAAGCTCCTAGAGAGGGCGTCTGCCTTGACATTCTTAGTTCCAGGAAGAAAAGAGACCACAAAATCAAAACGTGTAAAAAACAAGGCCCACCTAGCCTGTCTAGGGTTCAAGCGCTTAGCCGACTCTAGGTAAATCAAATTCTTGTGGTCAGTGAGGACCACGACTTGATGCTTAGCTCCCTCCAACCAATGTCTCCACTCCTCAAATGCCCATTTCATGGCCAACAGTTCCCGATTCCCCACATCATAGTTACGTTCAGATGGAGAGAACTTTCGGGAAAAGAAAGCACAGGGATTCATTTTAGATGTTACAGGATCCTTTTGGGACAAAACAGCTCCTGCACCAATCTCAGAAGCATCCACCTCTACCTGGAACGGGAGTGAGACATCAGGTTGCCGCAAAACCGGGGCGGAGGTGAATCTTCGCTTCAGCTCCTGAAAGGAAGAAACAGCCTCCAGAGACCAATTTAACACATCCGCACCCTTCTTAGTCAAATCAGTCAATGGCTTGGCAATACTAGAAAATTTTGCTATAAATTTCCGATAAAAATTAGCAAAACCCAAAAACTTCTGGAGGGCCTTCAAAGAAGTGGGCTGAACCCAATCGTAAATGGCCTGTACCTTGGCCGGGTCCATTTCAATAGTTGACGGGGACAAAATAAATCCCAAAAAAGAAATCCTCTGTACTCCAAAAAGGCATTTAGATCCTTTGACATGCAGGGAATTCTCCCTCAAGATCCGGAACACAGACAGAATATGTTCCACATGAGAATCCCAGTCCTTGGAGAAGATCAAAATATCATCCAGATAGATAATCAAAAATTTATCGACAAAATCTCGGAAAATATCGTTCATGAAGCACTGGAAGACAGAAGGGGCATTAGTGAGCCCAAAAGGCATCACCAGGTACTCAAAATGTCCCTCCGGAGTATTAAACGCCGTCTTCCATTCATCCCCATGCTTAATGTGAATAAGATTATATGCCCCCCTGAGGTCAAGCTTGGTAAACCAGCAAGCACCTTTAACTCTGGGGAATAGATCAGAAATCAGGGGTAACGGATACTGATATTTAACAGCAATTTTGTTGAGGGCACGATAATCAATACAAGGTCTTAATGATCCATCCTTTTTGGCTACAAAAAAAAAACGGCACCTAAGGGTGACGAGGATGGTCTAATATGACCCTTCTCCAACGCCTCCTTAATATAGGATGGCATAGCCTCGTGCTCGGGTACAGATAAATTGAAGAGCCGACCCTTGGGAAATTTACACCCCGGGCTCAGTTCAATTGCACAGTCATAACTCCTATGAGGAGGCAGAGACGCAGACTCATTCTCACTAAATACATCATAAAAGTCCGCCAAATAATCAGGAACATCATACGACTGAGGAGAGGTGGAAAACACCGGAGCCTCACTAAAGGCACACCGACAACCCCAACTCACCACAGATACAGATTTCCAATCCAAAACTGGATTATGAATTTGTAACCAGGGAAACTCCAGAACAATAGTATCATGCAGATTATGCAACACCAAAAATCTGCAATTTTCTTGATGGTCTGGGGCGACCCGCATTACCACCTGGGTCCAAAACTGAGGTTTATTTTTAGCCAAAGGAGTAGCATCAATCCCCCTCAAAGGGATAGGCGTCTGCAGAGGTGTCATCGGAAATCCACAACGTTTAGCAAAATCCAAGTCCATTAGGTTTAGGGCTGCTCCCGAATCCACAAAAGCCTTGGCGGAAAATGTGGACAGGGAGCAGATCAGAGTAATAGCCAGAAGAAACTTAGGTTTAACACCTCCAACAGAAAACGTGTGTGCAAAGCGTTTCTCTCGTTTAGTACAGACAGAAATAATATGCGAGGCATCTCCACAGAAAAAACACAACTTATTACGCCTTCTGAACTCCTGACGCTGCTCTCTGGAAAAAACTCTATCACATTGCATAGGTTCAGACATTTGTTCAACAGGTGGCAACACCTCTCGTGCAGCTTTGCGTTCGCGCAAACGCCGATCAACCTGAATGGCTAATGACATAGAATCGTCAAGACCAGAGGGAACAGGATATCCCACCATAGTATCTTTTATGGCTTCTGACAACCCCTTCCGAAAGAGAGCAGCCAAGGCATTATCATTCCAGGTATTAAGTACTGCCCACTTTCGGAATTTTTGACAGTACAATTCTGCAGAATCACGACCCTGGTTCAATGCCAGCAGGGTCTTTTCAGCCTGATCAACGGCATTAGGTTCATCATACAACAACCCCAAGGCCTGAAAAAATGCATTCACATTAGTCAGAATAGGATCATCTGGTTTCAAAGAAAATGCCCAATCCTGGGGATCGCCACGCAGCAAAGAGATGACAATTTTAACCTGCTGTGCGGGAGCTCCCTGACGAGCTAGGCTTCAAGGCAAAAAATAATTTACAATTATTTTTGAAATTCAAAAATTTAGACCGATCCCCAAAAAATACATCAGGTGTAGGAATCTTTGGTTCAGCAGCATGTGAATGAGCAAGGTAGGCGGAAATTCCCCGCACTTCCGCAGCGAGCTGCTCCACACGATCAGACAATTGCTTTATCTCCATTGAGAGAAAAAAAAATTCCCCCTACGGCCTCAGAGATATAGAGGAAAAAATATACACACTTTTTTTTTTTTTTTTATACAATTCTTTCCTGCTATTGAGTACCCTAGGATCTGCGGTATGGTGGGTGATTCTGTTATGATTGAGTCCCCGTAGGAGGCAGACACAAAAATAGAAGCTACGTCCAGAAAACCAGAGAAGTTGGCAACTATCAGATTGCAGACCCCTGAACCTATCAACACAACTAGCAGTAGCTGTGGGGGGTTGCTACGATGCCCTAGACCCCTCGATCACAGCCGGAGCGCTAAATAGCCTAAAGACAGAAAAGGAAATCTAAACTGCCCCAGAGCAGACCCCAAAGTAAAAGGCAGCCCCCAACATATAATGACGGTGAAGCAAGATGAAAAAACACTCACACAGATAGAAAGATAGGCTGAGCAAACGATGGGGCCCAAGCTAGCTAAACAGAACAGGAAAGGAAGGTTGCTGTCTGCAATCTGCCAAAACCCTATCAAAGACATAAGCCAACAAGCTGATATGAAAAAGACCCTGAAGCAGCTAGGCTTCAAAAACTAAATCAGCCCTCAGGTATTTTCAGAAGACAGAGCTAAAGGAATTCAGCACACCCCGGCAGGGAATGGCAGAAATCCAGAAAGACAATGCAAAACAAAGTCTAAGCACAAATGCAAAAAGCTGAGCAGAAAACTTAGCTTTAGAGGAGCAGGAATTCAGACTGGTCTCCAAGGATCCCACAGAGAAATCACCCGCAGGGCAGAAGGGCGTCGGCAGCCTTATATCCAGTCAGTAACTGCACTCAGCCAGTCATCATCATCAGACTCAGGTGTTTGATAATCAGGCTCATTACCTTTCTTTACCAGAAGAGGGAGTTCCTCGGGCCTCAGTAGTGAAGGGGAAAATGAACTCACAACAATTCCCTCTCCACATGCGTAATATCAGAGGGAAGGGGTTTTGAAATGAGTCAGTCACCAGAATCATACATCCGTGACCATTCACACATCTAGCAAGTATAGGCTATGCGAGCCTTTTATAGCCATGCACTTCCGGGACCTTCCAGACCTCTGAGATGGGCCAATCAGATCAGGACAAGGACCTGAGCACGTGACCCCCCTGATCTCCACTGGGAGATCGCCTTGTGGGCATGCCCAGTAGCGCGGTGAGATTACTTAGCCTCTGGAGTGGTTTCCTGGAAAGCAGGTTGCACTAACATTGCTGGTCTAGAGGTGGCAGCAACATGCAGACCCAGAGAGGTGGTCTGAGCAGGGTGTCTGGATCACCAAGAATGCTGTGCAGGTCTCTGAGCGGTCAGAAAGGAGTGTGAGACCGCTGGATATATGGCTCTGGATTCCTGTTGTGCAGCTGCAGGAATCTGATGCCTAACAGGTACCACACATGATCAGTGTACTGTATAAAAGTAATGAGTCATATAATGTTATAATGTAGTCATTAATTATATTTCATTCTCGCTCTCCTGAATGCCTAGCACCAAAGTCACTAGCTGATAAGTGTACTTTTCTTCTTTGTGGTGTCTGCACAGCTTTTGTGGGTTTGACTCTCTCTCCCTGCCCGTAAAACCTGGTGAGGATCACAAGCAAGGCTCCCCAAGGACATCACCGTTCAGAGGACACTGATGAGTGCCAATGGCAGAACCCTGCTCCTGCATCCAAGGCTGTGCTTGACTGACAGGCAGGACATTTCTGTACTCTATGGTGCCGTTCAAAAAAATTTCAAACGATTGAAAAAATATAAAGTTTTAATGGTTAAAGTTAAATTATATTAATATATATATCAGCATTTGTCATTTGTTTATAATGGAGTTAAATATGAAAAATTACTTGAAATTTTTTTTTCTATTTTCCAATTTAAACACTAAGGGGAGCAGCGGCTGAAAATGGCCATGAAAACCTAGTGTGCAAAATGATAATGGAGGATGACGTTAAGGGTATGTGCACACGCTACGGATTCTGCTGCGTTGTACAGTACCTTTATTTCCTATGGAATTAAAAAAACGCAGTGCACATGCTGCGGATTTTTCCGCACGGATTTGCTGCGAGTTACAATCCGCAGCATGTGAATTCTTTGTGCGGATTCTGCTGCGGTTTCCTACCTTTACCATAGTGCAAAACCGCAGCCTAATCCGCAGGTAAACCGCAGGTGTTGTGCCCTGCGGATTTACCTGCGGATTTTACAAAATCGGCAGGGAGGAATCCGCAGCACAAAAACTACGTGGACACATACAGTTAGGTCCATATATATTTGGACAGAGACAACATTTTTCTAATTTTGGTTCTAGACATTACCACAATGAATTTTAAACAAAGCAATTCAGATGCAGTTGAAGTTCAGACTTTCAGCTTTCATTTGAAAGTATCCACATTAAAATTAGATGAAGGGTTTAGGAGTTTCAGCTCCTTAACATGTGCCACCCTGTTTTTAAAGGGACCAAAAGTAATTGGACAGAGTAAATAAAATGTTCATTTCTAGTACTTGGTAGAAAACCCTTTGTTGGCAATGACTGCCTGAAGTCTTGAACTCATGGACATCACCAGACGCTGTGTTTCCTCCTTTTTGATGCTCTGCCAGGCCTTCACTGCGGTGGTTTTCAGTTGCTGTTTGTTTGTGGGTCTTTCTGTCTGAAGTTTAATCTTTAACAAGTGAAATGCATGCTCAATTGGGTTGAGATCAGGTGACTGACTTGGCCATTCTAGAATATTCCACTTTTTTGCTTTAATAAACTCCTGGGTTGCTTTGGCTTTATGGTTTGGGTCATTGTCCATCTGTAGTATGAAACGACGACCAATCAGTTTGGCTGCATTTGGCTGGATCTGAGCACACAGTATGTCTCTGAATACCTCAGAATTCATTCAGCCGCTTCTGTCCTGTGTCACATCATCAATAAACACTAGTGACCCAGTGCCACTGGCAGCCATGCATGCCCAAGCCATCACACTGCCTCCGTCGTGTTTTACAGATGATGTGGTATGCTTTGGATCATGAGCTGTACCACGCCTTCGCCATACTCTTCTCTTTCCATCATTCTGGTAGAGGTTGATCTTGGTTTCATCTGTCCAAAGAATGTTCTTCCAGAACTGTGCTGGCTTTTTTAGATGTTTTTTAGCAAAGTCCAGTCTAGCCTTTTGATTCTTGATGCTTATGAGTGGCTTGCACTGTGCAGTGAACCCTCTGTATTTACTTTTTTTCTGTTTTTGCAGCCTAAGGATGGCTTGTTTCACCTGCATGGAGAGCTCCTTTGACCACATGTTTCCTTCACAGCAAAACCTTCCAAATGCAAGCACCACACCTTAAATCAACTCCAGGCCTTTTATCTGCTTAATTGAGAATGATATAACGAAGGGATTGCCCACACCTGTCCATGAAATAGCCTTGGAGTCAATTGTCAATTACTTTTGGTCCCTTTAAAAACAGGGTGGCACATGTTAAGGAGCTGAAACTCCTAAACCCTTCATCCAATTTTAATGTGGATACCCTCAAATGAAAGCTGAAAGTCTGAACTTCAACTGCATCTGAATTGTTTTGTTTAAAATTCATTGTGGTAATGTCTAGAACCAAAATTAGAAAAATGTTGTCTCTGTCCAAATATATATGGACCTAACTGTAGCCTTAGGGTCACAGTGCGGAACCATTTTAGTGACTGCATTGAAGATGGTTGGCAGCGCTGATTCTGTTAGTTGGTCCTGCTTTCCGTATCATGCGCTGGGGCAAGATAAGCAGACTATCACATGCTATGATTAGATAAGTAGTGTATCACATGCTATTAACTATAGGGCTCAGTGGAATGTATCACACATAATGGGATTAGATATGCTTTATGTAATGTGAAACTCCACTCCATCCACTTCTATGGGATCAATAGTGTAATGTCTGACCCCGCTCCATCCACTTTTATAGGAGCAGTCATGTAATGTGTGACACCGTTTAATGCACTTTAAAGTGAGCACTGGTGTAATGTGTGATCCCACTCCGTCTACTTCTATGGGAGCAGTGGTGTAATGTGTGACCCCGTTCCGTCCACTTCTATGGGAGCAGTAATGTAATCTGCAACCCCCTGCTCCATCCACTTCTACGGGAGCAGTAGTGTAATTTCTGATCCCACTCTGTTCACTTCTATGGGAGTTGTAATGCAATGTTTGACCCCACTCCGTTCACTTCTATAGGAGCAGTAGTGTAATGTGATGGGCTTTAGACACATGTCTCTGGGGCATATCGGGCATGATGGGCTAATATTAGATACATGGCTCTGGAGCATATCGAGCATGATGAGTATTAGATAGATGGGTTGTTATGTTAGCGTATGCCTCCTTCAGAGACTTTACAGTGACCTAGCAGAGCTGAGTAACTGACCAGAGCATAGCAGCATGACGATGACTCTGCTGTGCTCTGAACATTGCTGTGTCAGAGAGTGGTGAACAGCAGCCTGTTATTGTACTGCTACTGTCAGGCTGTGAACACCGCTCACTGCCACAGACACTCGCTTCATCCCGGACCTCCGCATCCAGGCACCTCCTGTCACTGCTCGCAATGAGCACTGTGAGTAGTGACAGGGGAAAAGTGAGGCTTGTAGTATAACTGTGGGCTTAAAAAAAATGGCTCCTATCTCCTCCTACTGCAGTGAGCTGGACAGTCCAGGTGTGCTCAGGTCCCAGCTGGAGGCAGCCACAGTGCAGGAGATGCAGCCGGACACTGACTGCAGTCTCCTATGCACAGGGGCTGCTGTGTTTGAAGTGTGTAAGTGTAGTGACCCAGTCCAGAGTGTGTCTGTCACTTTACATAATACTGAATTGTGAGTAGCTTCTGTACACTACAGCTCACTCGCTAACTGGCTCTCTACATTATTTGTGAGCTGTAATTCTCCATTTCTAGTCACCTTCATTTTAGATGCAATGCATTTCTCATTTGCTGCGTTCTGTCGCCATCTAATGGTGAAAGTGTACAATGACTGAATTATTGTTTTGTAAGGATCTGGGATGTGAATTCGGTCTCCTATTGGCCAGCTCCTAGTCACATGGTCAATAGGAGTAGCTGTTTTCCAGGCAAGTCTAGAATGTTCTTTAGTCAGAGAGATGTCTTCTGGGAGAGCAGAACACACATGTAGGAGGTTTTTACCTCAAGATCTCCTGCAGGCGTAAAAGCCTGATTTCCCTCTAACCTGTACAGACATCATTCCATTTCTTACAGGACTCACCTGTCACGGTCATGTGTGTCTGGACGCAGCGAGTACCGCAAGGCGAACCCATGTGATGCACGTGACCCTGGATACACTGCCTCCAGTGGGGCGAATTTAAATAATAAACACGTGCGGCTGGATACACCGCCTCCAACTGGCGAATTTAGACATTACACGGATACAAGTCTGGAAACCCCGCCTCCAGTAAGGCGAATTTAAACAATAAGGGAAACCTGGGAAACATTAACAATGGTGGGCCCTGCGATAGGGAATAGGGAAGTGGAGACCTCCTGAGCTCCCCTGAGCCAGTGTCCCTGCACTCCTAATGTTCCCTATGCCGGTTCCGCACTGGGCGCGCAACAGGAACCTAAAACCCCTAGCTCGCCCTGACCTAAACCCTCACTAGGGAATTGGTCGGTGCGGAAACTAATCCCACCACTGCACTAAAACACACGAGGAAAGATGACAAAACAGGGGAAACACAACTTAGCTTTGCTCTGTTGCATACGCTCCTAAAAACAGAGCCCACCACCTGCGTGCATCTTCTCCTCCACCCGGATCCATCACCATAACTGGATCCTTCACCATAGTGCAGCCTTGGAGCAGAGTCCACCACCAATTGCAGTTGTCCAGTAACAGAGTCCCAAAGATGAGTTCAGCTTCTGCCAAAATGTCCAGCATGCTTCAGTCCAGCTCTCAGCAACCAAGTCCTGCATGCTGAGTGCAACTCTCTCCATAGTCGTCACTCCACCAAGCCATGCAAGCACTTCCTGCCAACACCATAAACTGTGACTCCACAACGCCATGCCAGCCCTTCTTGCAGACCACCTAGCTGCCACTCGTCTCCTCTGGCTGGGCAGGACTCATGATCAGCTCCTTCCTCCCCCAGGCTTACTTGCAAAATGACACACAATATCACCAACAGTCATTGAACCCACCTGGCTCCCTTTTATAGAGCCTAACACCTGATTTGTAATTGCGTGCACATTAACCCTAAAACTAAGGTGCGATACCACTCATCACCACCGGGCAACTTAGAATGAAACACCACGTGTAATAATTCTAATGGCCACCGGGGGCAATCACAACACACTTTGGCACCAAGCCAAAGGAAAAGTTCACTTTTCCATTTAAACTGTCAGATCCAGTCATGACATCACCACTTGTAAAGTATTGCTGACAGGATTCACCACATGTAAAGTATTGCTGACAGGATTCATCACATGTAAAGTATTGCTGACAGGATTCATCACATGTAAAGTATTGCTGACAGGATTCACCACATGTAAAGTATTGCTGACAGGATTCACCACATCTAAAGTATTGCTGACAGGATTCACCACATCTAAAGTCTTTATGACAGGATTCACCACAGTTTCTACATTCACCTATAAGAACTTGTGCACGTGCCGTGACACTCTGTGGAGATAACCCCAAGTACAGGTCTGCAACCTCTAATTGCTGTGTCTACCTCCTTTTGTAAACTACCAAAAGACACTGTCCAGTGCTCTTAAAGCTTCAAACCCCAATCACATCTCAGCATCTACCGTATTTTTCCGACCATAAGACGCACTTTTTTCCCCCAAAGTTTTGGGGGAAAGTGGGGGGTGCGTCTTATGGTCGCAATACACGGTCTAACCTGGTGGCTGGTGGCAGCGGGCAGGGCTCTGCGGTGCGGTGGTGGCAGCTGGCGGCGCTTTGCGATGCGGTGGTGGCTCCGCCGGCATTTCTTCACAGCCCGGAGGCCCCCGCAGTTCCCTTGCTGGCCGCCGCCATGTTGCGGTGGCCTCCGGGAGCATGGACGCCGGGAAGATGGCCGCCGGTCTGGGGACGGCGCATGCACAGCTTCAGATCTCATCCCCTACCCCAGCGCAGCTGCCCCAGCACAACCAACCTGCCCCAGCACAGAGCCGCCACCGCACAAGCCTGGACCACTGAATGACCCCTGTGACTACTTCTCCACCTGTGCCGGATCCCTTCCCAGGTAAGCTGAATTCGGACTGCAAGACGGACCCCCATTTGACACATTATTTTTTTTTCCCCTATATTCCTACTGAAAATTGGGGTGCATCTTATGGTCCGGTGCGTCTTATAGTCCGAAAAATAAGGTAAATGTGAACTGTAATTGCCGTGGACTACCCATGAGAGACTGTTCCTTATTTGTTCAAAGTTATAATTCCCATTCCTGCTGAAATAAAAGCAACTGTTATCCCCGAGACCGGTGTGTGTCATAATTCCTTCGGCTGTGGACACCGTGTGGGGGTGGATAGCAGGGAACGTTCGACCTGGTCATTACATAAGTGTTTGTGCTCAGACATTAACACACCAGCAAATGGAAATGGCAGCTGCCAGTGGCTGAAGGCACACATAAATTAAAAAAAAAAACAGTTAAATTAGTGCATTTAGTTTTGTAACTATTATTTAAAAATAATTGATTGCATAATCAATAATTAATACAAAACTAAAAATCGTGGCACCTTCCATTTAAATTCATTGTAGCAAAAATTAAGGAGCATCAGGTGACATGATCACATATTCCAGATGAAAAACAAAGCAGAATTTTAACAGCAGATAAATTATAAAGTTTCTTAATTTCTCATAGACTTTTGATAGGCTCACCGGGTGAGTTGGATCCCCAAAACAACAGGTCAGGATGAACAAACGTCCCTCAGGCATTGATACAGAAATAGAAAGGGACATTAGCAGCGAGGACTTGATACACTCAAAGAATCTCTGGAGCAGCAGATTGAACAAGTGGAATTCAGCAGAGATGGAAGCAAGTAAAAGCCCAGTATATATAAAGGTGACACACACCAAGCAAAATAGTCTAGAGTCTCAATCCCAAGACACAGGTGTGTGTCTTAAAGGGCCTTAAATAGGTCTAGGGAGATGATGCTGTTGATCCACACCGAGCAACTTGCAAACTCAACGTGGAGCACAATAGAGGGCAGCGGACCTAGGGGAAAGCAGCGGAACCCAGAATATTGGGGACCGATGTGTAAAACTTTTCAACATTTTAATAATTTGTGTGCCTGCACGACCTTATTAACTGTATTCCAAACTGAAGTAAAGCTGAAGAACCATACAGGAATTTCTCCAAATGTGAACCTACACTTTATGATCCAGTTACCCCTCCTCTTCATCCTTTGATATACCAATGGGATAGTATCATCTGGAGTATTTCACTAAAAATTACATTCGGAGCTCTTGCTTAAAGACTGGACTAGTTCCTTTGATAAGTGAAGATTCCCATTAAATAAATATGATACATTTGTGCTTTTCTGGGACTTCTGCATTTCACCTCCCAGCTGAATCTGATGGTTTCCCACATCTTGCTCCAGGCACAGTGAGCTGTTATGAGCGTATCAGCTTGTGAATCGCCTCCTCTCTAGTCCTGACATTTCAAAAACCCTATAAATTCCAGCTGACCAGGCACACAGTAATTTGGTAGCCTTAGAGCTTTTTCATGGCAGATGTAGTAAAGATATACCACCTTGGCAGTGGGAAATGTGTCTCTGCAGATATGAAACAATCTCCTTTATTCTTCTGCATCTGGAAAAAAGCCTTCCAGAGAGCAGTAAGACAGATTTTATGGAAGAAGATCTGTTGTATCTATTCCATATATGTAGGGCACAATTTATAGATAATAGAATAAAGATTCAGACTGGTGCATCTCAAAATCTTCAGGTAGGATCAAGTGTAGGCATTCAGATTGGAAAACAAGAGAACCGAAAGATCCTTTGAGGAACTCAAGGTAATATCATTTGAAGTTAATCACTTTTCAATAGAGTCCTGTGCAAAGATAACTGAAGTTTATTATGCAATTTGTATGGGACACATCATTCCTAGGTGGGTCCGTTTGGGATGAATCATAGAATCATAGAATCATAGAATCGTAGAGTTGGAAGGGACCTCCTGGGCCATCTGGTCCAACCCCCTGCTCAAAGCAGGATTCGCTAAATCATCCCAGTCAGATGTCTGTCCAGCCTCTGTTTGAAGACTTCCATTGAAGGAGAACTCACCACTTCTCGTGGCAGCTTGTTCCACTCATTGATCACTCTAACTGTCAAAAAGTTTTTTCTAATATCTAATCTGTGTCTCCTCCCATTCAGTTTCATCTCATTGCTTCTAGTCTTTCCTTGTGCAAATGAGAATAAAGTTGATCCTTCTACAATGTGACAGCCCTTTAGATATTTGTAGACAGCTATTAAGTCTCCTCTCAGTCTTCTCTTTTGCAAACTAAACATTCCCAAATCCTGCAACCTTTCCTCATAAGACAGGGTTTGCAGACCGGTCACCATTCTGGTCGCTCTTTTCTGAACTTGCTCCAGTTTGTTGATGTCTTTTTTAAAATGTGGTGCCCAAAACTGGACACAATATTCCAGATGAGGTCTGACCAAAGAGGAGTAGAGGGAAATAATGACTTCACGTGATCTAGACTGTATGCTTCTGTTAATACATCCTAGAATTGCATTTGCCTTTTTTGCTGCTGCATCACACTGTTGACTCATATTCAGTCTGTGATCTATTAGTATACCCAAGTCTTTTTCACATGTGCTGTCACTTAGCCCTATTCCTCCCATTCTATATCTGCTTTTTTCATTTTTATTGCCCAGATGTAGTACTTTGCATTTCTCCCTGTTAAAAACCATTCTGTTAGTTGCTGCCCACTTCTCCAGTTTATTTAAATCTTTTTGAATCCTCTCTCTCTCTTCTCTAGTATTAGCTATCCCTCCTAGCTTTGTGTCATCAGCAAATTTAATCAGTTTACCCTCAATTCCTTCATCTAAATCATTGATAAAGATGTTGAACAATACAGGGCCCAGGACAGAGCCCTGTGGTACCCTACTTGAGACATTCTTCCAACTGGATGTGCAGCCATTTACGACCACTCTTTGGGTCCGATCACTAAGCCAGTTATGAATCCACCTAACAGTTGCCTTGTCCATTCCATATTTAGTCATTTTTTCAATAAGGATTGTATGAGAGACTTTGTCAAATGCTTTGCTGAAGTCAAGATATACTATATCTACAGCATTTCCTTGATCCACCCAATCAGTGATACCGTCATAGAAGGAAATTAAGTTAGTCTGACATGACTTATTAGTTACAAACCCATGCTGACTCTGTTTAATCACTTCATTCTTATCCAGGTATTGACATACATGTTGTTTAATAATTTGTTCAAAGATCTTTCCTGGTATAGAAGTCAGACTCACCGGCCTATAGTTGCCTGGGTCCACCTTCTTCCCCTTTTTGAAGATAGGAACAACATTTGATCTTCTCCAGTCTTCTGTCACTTCTCCTGTTCTCCAAGAATTTTCAAAGATTATGGAGAGGGGTTCAAAAATTTCTTCTGCTATCTCCTTCAGTACTCTGGGGTGTAATTCATCTGGACCTGGATGATTACGTCAGTGCATCATAATATACTAGTAGTCACCCAGTTTTTCAAAAATAGATGTATGAAGAAATAGAAAATGAGTAATTTTCATAAATCCTTTATTTCTGGGGAATATGACCACCACGTTTGCTGATTGCATCAAGATGTTTTATTACTGTGCCTAAACTTATTACAATCAGGATTGAATAGTACATATACTAGAATTATTGAGTTACAAGCACAATTTATAGGATAGGAGATATCTTGCTGATTGCTGGGGGTCTCAGTGCTAGAATCCCTTGCGATTCTGAACTTCGGGCTTTAGAACCTCGAGACCGAGACTCAGCAATGCCATTGTCATTTAAAGAAGCTGAAATTGACCTTGCATACCTTTTGGCTAAGTGCAGACGCGGCAGATTCACCTGCGGCTTTTTCCGCGCGGATCCGCAGGTAAAACCGCAGGTAAAGTGATCTGCGGTTTTCCTGTGGATTAGCCTGTGGTTTCACACATCTACTATGTTAAAGTAACACCAAACAGAGAGAGGTCTTCCCCTTGGCATGGAGTCCAAGATCCTAGATATCTGGCCCTGTGACCCAGAGAATAGGGGATCCTCATAGTCATAAAATGGTGCCTTGTGGACACATGGATCACCCCCAGGGCTGTGGGATACATGCACTGGGCCAGTGTCTTAAAGGGATAGGTCGCGGTGGCGGTGACCCAATACGTGGCCCTGGGTGTCCATGTAAAATGGGTGAAATGTAGCTGAATAAAGTTTATAGACAGATGATTCGTGACGCCACTGGTGGTGCTCGGCAAGGAAGGTGTTGAGCCAATGCTGTGGTGCAGATCCTCTGGGACAGAAGGTGGGGCACAGCAGAAATGTAATAGCTCTCCACAGGTAGAGCTGTAGTCCCAGGGCAGTAGTAATAGGTTTTGAGGTAGATGGTGTAGTGTTAGGCACAGAAATGTAGCAGTGCTGAGTGGGTTGGCGCAGGAGAAAGGCAATGACACAGCTGAATGCAGTTCCAATTCTTTTACTCACATTTCTGGCAAAGACAGGTGTCCGCTTCAATGCTGCAGCCTTCAGGTCAGAGACTCAGCCAACTCCCAGGCAGATGGAATTAACCCTTCCAGCACTTCCTTTCATGTGCCTGTTCTGAACGTCTCCTTTCTAGCGCTAATCTGAAGTACTTGCAGTTCTGAATTACACTCAAGTGCCTCCTGCTCGATGTTACTTAAACTCCACTCACCTGACAGGTGGCTGTAGCCTGCTTCAGGGACTCCATACACTTGTGTTCCGGCTCACACAATGTTGCCACTGTGTCTTTGAGACTTTGGTGTAAATAAAGCGGTCACAACTTCTATTCCACCGGTTTTTGCTGCAGGATCATTAGTATCACAAACAGCCTCAGATACTGGCGCCCGGCCTTGGTGCAATGAACTTAAGGAAAGACTCTGCACTAGCCTCAGCCCCCAGTCTCTCTCCTCCTCACCCTCCGTTCTTATCTATCTTCCTTCTGAATAACTGATCCTTCCTTCTCTTTCCTTGCAAACAGCTCCAACTTACAGGAGGCTGCTGCAAACACCTTCTCTCTCTATCCCTCCTCCGGGGATTATCACAGTCAAGAGTTCTCCTCTCTCCTCCCCCCTGCGGGGAACTTCTGCCTTCCTCCCCCTCTCAGGGGATTCTGCTCCCCACTTCCTATAAGCTTTCCCCTCTAGTGTCTCTAAGCTCCACCCACCATCCAGCACCCTTCATGAACCAAAGCAGCTGCCATAAAAGGTGCTCTGCTGTTCTGTGCTGGATGTAGGTGTTGGAGTCTGGTCAGGTGTTACCATCTTACCTGGGAAGTCGGATTCTACACCTCAGGAGGAGGTGCAGTACCTCTGTGGCAACTGAGCCTTCAGGGGCGCCACACACAACTTCCACACAGCTGCACTTTACTAAAGATCAGGTCAGCCTCCAGCCTCCTGTTTCCAAGCTCAAGTACCTGTATCCTCATGCCTATCACCAATATGTAAGGCGTTTATTCTAAACTTTTTTTTTCTTGGAAATTTCTGTTCCGCCTTCAAGTTCATAACTCTGGATCCACTCATATTCTTAGTTACCCTAATGATATTCCAACTTTCATCTCCGTCTTAGGGATCCTTCCTCTTACCACAAAAATAATAGAGTGGCCAGGTTTACCTGAAGATTCCAAGAGGGATAACTAGTGTTGAGCGATACCTTCCGATATCGGGAAATATCCGATTGGGTTCGATCTGACCGATACCCCAAAAATATCGGATATCGCCGATTCCGATACCGGAAACCAATGCAAGTCAATGGGACACAAATATCGGAATGAAAATAAACCCTTATTTTCCTTTTAGGTTAATTCTACATGAAGGAAAACAACTAAGAATAATGTAGAATGTATTGAGGGAGGTGGAGGAGACATTAAAGGCATAGAGGTTTAGCCCAATCAAATGGAATAGCAGGAATTATTTTTTTTAAGACGTTCGGAGTTACAAAGATATTGACTATGTTAAGCTTTTTTATATTTTGTCAGATATTTATGTTTCACTACTTCCATGCTCTTCACCTTCTTTTTTACTTCTCCCACACTTTCTCCTTCATCATCCTCTTCAGAGTCATCTTCTTCGTCTTCTTTGGGGTGGTCTTCAGGGTCGTCGTCTCCAGGGTCATCGTTTTTGGGGTCGTCGTCTTCTTTGGGGTGGTCTTCAGGGTCATCATCTTTAGGGTCGTCGTCAGGGAGATCCAGAGTGATTACCAAAAACCATTTCAAAAAGCTTGAACTTGGAAATGTAGCAGAAGGTACAAGAGCTGAGGAACTGCTGAGAACCAGCTGATGGTACTGGAACCTGGATGGGTAGCCGAAGGTACAAGAGCCAATGGAACTACCGAGGACCAGCTGATGGTACTGGAACCCGGTTACTAAGCAGGAGGTACCTGTGCCAGAAAGCACTACCAAGGACCAGCAGACATTGGTGGAACTCGGATACCGAGGAGGCACCTAAGCCAGAGGCTCTGCCTGGAACCAGCTGACGTTACTGGAACCCAGGGGGACATATTCAAGATTGACTTCCAAAGATCCAGCTAATGGTACTGGAACTCAAATAGGCAGCAGAAGGTACACATGAAAAAAAAAGTTGCAAGGCCGCGAGTCGGCCGGAGTTATCGAAACCCACAGTCCTACAGGGGGAGCTTGTCCTATTGGCACTACGGAACCAGCCTTCATTGCCAGATCCCGTAGCCCACATAGGAAGCACGTAAACTGCAGGAACCATAGAGTCGGCTAACCCAACACGACAGGACAACGTATTGGAGGCAAAGTGACGTTGACACTACCCGGAAACAGCTGGCGTGCTGGAACCAGGCTGGGCAGGAGGGAGTACCCATGCCAAAGACACTTCTAAGCAGCAACTGGCAGTGTTGGAGCCCAGGGTAAATAATAGAAACAGAGTGTAGGGAGAGGCCTAATTGTAGCAAGTTTAATATCTGTAGTAGTGTGAATGTGGACAGAGCAGGAGAAATTGCTGGACACACAGCAGGGGATCAGCTGATGTTACTGAACCCCAATAACACTGGAGCATGTGTTGACTGTGCAGACGGCACTTCTGAGCAGCAACTGGCCGTGTTGAAGCCCAGGGATTACAGTTCAGGTGGTAGAAACACGAACACAACACCCAATAATCAGCCGTGTTGAGAATGTGGGCGATGCGGCGGTCGTTTCTCAGGCACTGCAGCATGAAATCAACCATGTGCTACAGACTGCCAACTGGCCAAGAAACGCTGTCCCCTGCTTGAGGCGTCATCTCTGCCTGCTCTGCATCACCCCACCCTCGCTCTACATGCTGACTACTAGATCATTGTGTACCTCCCTCCTCTGGACACATGTCTTCCTCCTCCATTGACTCCTCCTCATCCTCCTCACAAAGTGTCCCATGCCTAGGCCTTTGTGAGGAACCACGTTGCACAGACTGTCCAGAAGCAGATGGCATTTGTGACTCCTCATCCTCCACCTCTTCCACAACCTCCTACCTTACTGCTTGCAGTGTTTTTTCAAGCAGGCAGATAAGGGGGATAGTCATGCTGATTAGTGCATCATCTGCACTCGCCATCCACGTGGAATCATTGAAGGCACGCAAAACATGGCAGATGTCCTTCATAGAGGCCCACTCAGTGGTGCTGAAGTGTGAACGAACACGTACAGCGCCACTCTCAAGATCTGTACCCAGCTCCACAACATTTACCCAATGGGCAGTGAGGGAAAGATATCGTCCCTGTCCATGGTTACTGGTCCACGCATCGGTGGTCAGGTGGACCTTGCTACTGACGGCGTTTAGTAGCGCATGTTTAACTTTTCCCTCCACATGCTTTTGCAGGGCAGGGACGGCTTGCCTGCTGAAATAAAAGCGGCTGGGCACGATGTATTGTGGGACTGCCAATGCCATGAAGTTACGGAAGATGTCAGTCTCCACCAGCCTGAATGAGAGCATTTCAAGGGACAGTAGTTTTGCAATGCCGGCATTCAGAGCCTGTGCTCGGGGGTGATTTGCCGAGTATGGGCGCCTTTTCTCCCATGCCTGTACTACCGATGGCTGTAGACTGGCCTGGGAGTGTGAGGATGACAGGGAACGTGGTGCTGTGGGTGGAATGACACTGTGTCTCTGTACAACAGTGCCAGAGGTTCTTCCATGGCGATCCTGTGAGGAAGCCGAACCAGCTGTGTGTGAGCTGGAGGAAGAGGCCCCCACACGAGCTGAAGAGGTGGTAGGTGGCGCTGTAGGTTGGCCTAGGTCTTCAGTGTGTCTTTGTAACTCCACCACGTGCTTGGTCCGCACATGTTTCCACATATTTGTGTTATTGAGGTTGCTCACACTTTTCCCTCTTTTCACTTTCTGATTACACAGCTTGCATTTGACAAAGCAAATGTCATCTGCAACTGTGTCAGAAAAGGACCAGGCACTGCAAGTCTTGGGAGCGCCCGTTTTGGGTTTTGGAAGAGGCATGCTCCTAATGGGTGCCGAAGTGGAGGCTACAGGCAACCGAGTCTGCCCCCTCCCTCTCCCTCCTTTTTTGGCCTTTCGGGGAATCTCTTCCTCAGAGCTGCTCCCACCACCTTCCTGTACCACACGCCATGATGGGTCAAGGACCTCATCATCTACACTACCCTCTTCAAACGACTGCTTCTCCTGGGTAGTCTCGACAGCACAGTACGCACCAGAAAGTGGCACCTGAGTCTCATCATCAGATGCGTACTGAGGTGTGCTGACCATAGGCACTGTCCCACCCGCCTCTTCAGATTCAGAGAGACAAAGCTGTTGCGCATCACTGCATACTACCTCTTCTTCAAATTCTCAAATGCTGCTTGGCTGGCCCCCTCTTTCCAAGCCAACAGATTCAGAGAACAGAAGTAGAGATGGCTCCTTTCCAGGGCTCTCTGACTGCCTGGGCAATTTGGCAGGTGGTGAAGAGAAAGATGGGTGCTCTTCAGTGCTATGGACCTGAGAGGATCTGGAACTAATTGAAGTCGATGCGTTAGGTGCCATCCATCCGATAACGGCTTCAATTTGTTTGTCCCGCAGCAGTGGGGTACGGCGAGCTCTTACAAAGCTCGCATAAAGGACTGTTCCCTGGGAAAATTGGGGGATGCTGAGTCACTGGTGCCCGCAGCAGGCACAGAATCCCCACATCCTCTCCTTGCTGAAACTCCACGCCCACGACCACGTGCCTTACTCCCTGCCTTCTTCATCTTGGTAGACTGATAAAGATAGGCAGAAAAGTACTAAGGGCTTAGTATGCTTATTCCTGAACAGCTGCTACCAGGTATAAGAAACACTAATTTTATAAAGTGTGGACTAGACTTTAATATGCGCTAATATGGCCTACCCAACTGTAAAGTGGAGTGTTTGGTGAACGTTATGAACTTTTTTTTTTCACAAAAAGACACTGGATGTGCCCAAAGTTGTAAAAGTGATAGTATCACAAACTTTTTGTACCATCAGTAGTAGCAGACCACGCAGCTGCTATGGGGCCCAGAGAGGTGAGGGAGCCTGGATGGGTGAGGGGCCTGACGCCACGCCTCCTAGCAGCCAGAGAGGTAGCAGCACATGTGCATTGCAGGAAGCAGAAGGGTCTCTGGTGCTGATGGGCTACATGTACAAGGTGGTGTTATAACGAAGGGTCCTGTCTGCACGTGTAGGCTGTCTGTCAGTGGTGGGCTGTGCTTGTTCAGGATGTAGCAGAGCGCTGTGTGTTCCTCCTGCAGAACATGAGCTCACAAGAAGGAGTTAAGATGTTGTCATTGGGAGGAGGGAGGAGACCGAGCCCTCTGTCAGGAGGTGGATGAGGTGTGTGAAGGACTTTGGCTTCCTCCCTGTGAATTGTGACATAACATTGCTTCCTCAGTAGTGATGTGTCCTTCGTGAATGATCCGATTCAAAGAGCCGGCTCCCTGCTGTGAACGAAATGAGCCGGCTCTGCAAGGAGAACAGGTTTTTTTTTTCTGGTGCCTGGCAGCTTCAGCTTAGTGAAGCCTGAAGGTGACTTATCTGGGGGGAGGAGCGGTCAGGAGAGGAGGAGATGTGGAGTTGTGGGCAATAAATAAATGCAGGTGAGTTAACCCTTCAGTCCCAAATATATCCTGCCAGTTCCTCCATGGCAAATATGGCATGTGACTATGTGTAGTAGGAGGAGGGACTCAGCACATTGTTTGTCATCATCATCATCATCTATCATCATCTGCAATGACCTGTGCATTACCTTTAGTCCCAAATAAAGATACACTTCACTGTCCCCTCATCCATGGCGTATACATACGGTATATGGTATGTGCAGGAGGAAAGGCTCAGCACATTGTTTGGTATATCATCTTCTCATAGTGTTAGGCCAGGTTCACATTGCGCTAATGGCCCTGCGTTCAACGGGATCCATTACATAGCGGCACTAACGCACCCATTGGCCGCAATGATACTAACGCATCCAAACGCATGATGTGTTACTTCATGGCGCACCCCCAAATGCTGCAGACCGCGTTCCAGGGTGCGTCATGAAGTAACGCATCATGCCGATTTTGGATGCGTTAGTATTATTGCGGCCAAAGGGTGCGTTAGTGCCGCTATGTAACGGATCCCATTGAACGCAGGGCCAGGAGGATTCAGGACAACACTACAGGGAGTAGGATAGACGGCGTCAGTTGTTGCTGCTAAGGGCTCATACTCACTTGCGAGAGAGTTGCGTGTTTCTCGTCTGAGTCTCTTGCATGGAAACCTGGCACTGCCGCCAGCACTGGGACTGAAGCGTGCGGTTACATGTACTTCTATACAGCCGCCCCCTCCAGTCCGAGTGCCGGCGGCAGTGCCAGGTTTCCATGCGAGAGACTCGCACAAGAATCACACGACTCTCTCGCAAGTGAGTAAGATCCCTAAGGGTAGCGTAAGTAATATAAAGTGATTTTAGGCAAAACCTGTGGAGAGATCTAGGTCCAGCTCCAGTCAATATATAGTCTGGTTTCACACTTGCATATTTTGGCTGCACACGGATCGGTTTTCGTCTCCATTGACTTTCAGTGGTGACGGATGGGACTTGCATGTGCATGTAGTTGTCACCGTTTTCCCACAGATCCGTATGTCTGCAGATTTTTTCAGACGCACAAAAACGCAACTTGTTGCAGTTTTGTGTCATCTGAAAAACACGCAGGGAGAGGGAGACACACGGATCCGTGGCTACACGTCAGGAATTAACTTGGAGCTCTATGGAGCACGGATCCAGGACAACACGGATCCATGTGCAGGGATCCGTTTTGTGGCACTGAGCATGCTCGGAAGCGAGGGATGTGCTGTATGGGAAAGTGATGAAACTATATGGGAACAGACTGCAGACATAATATAGACTATTTTCTCAAATAACAAGGCCTAGATAAAGCTTCCTATAATGTGTACTACAATCCAAGAGAAAGAGGAAGTTTAAATAACATTTTGAAAAAACATGCAGTAAGCTAAAAACAGCGTTTATTAGGTCATATAAAATACATACTCATTGTGTGGATCACAAAAGATATACATAGATACAATGTGCACAATGAAACCACCAACAAAGGTATCACATGAACAAGAGTACAGGGGATAGTGTTACTAACATGTAGTTTATATTTTTATATTTTGGTACACTGAATAATTATCTAAAAAACACTACTAACAGTATATATTGTATAGTTACATCAATGCACCCCTCTTGGGTATATAAATACTGAACAAAATCCCCAAAGAAAACATAATTTATCATATGATATGAGAGAATAATAGAAAAAAGAGCTGTTTAGGTTGCATATGTAGGGAAGGTGACCTGACGGACGGACGGACTAGTCAGAGTGAAGAAAGATAGGTTTGCACAGTGTAGGTAGGAGACAGTGATTACAGTGGGGAAACAACTAGAAAAGTGTAGTGGACGTGCAGTACCTTGGGATGACCATTAGATGGCAGGGTGGAGTGTGAGTAAAGGACTTTACAGCAGCTTAGGGCTTTAGAAACCGTTGGTCATGGGGGGGCGTGGTGACAGTTAGTGACAGTTTCAAGGAACCGGGGAAGTTATAAATTCTGAGGGAGGGTTCCAGAAGATTCCAGTCCCCAGGGGGAGCCCAGGTGACAGGAGGACTTCGCCAGTCTGTGTGTCCTGAGGAGAATCCGACCAAGGGGACTGAGGAGAGGGAAACGTCAGGGGGTGGTCCTGACAGAAAGATACCGCAGAAGGGACGAGGCAGTGAGTGCCATATACCGTATTTGACACGACGACTGACCAGTGAAAGCGCTGTTGGTTATTGGGCCTAGGGCGGCCACAGTGGCGGACCTGGCAGGAGCGTCGAACAAGTGAAGGAGGGACAGTACGCATATGTACGTCCTTATTGTAAAAGTACGGTGTGTAAACGGCTCTGGAAACGGAGGGCCGATAAGTGAAGAAACGTGCGGTGTGCTGCGGAGGCCGTCAGGCGGACGGCAAGTAATGAAATAAACTTGGACCTGTTGCACCCAGAATCTGCCTCATCGTGTCTCTGTCATCATCTCTGCGCGGTACAAAAGTAGGACCACCCCCCCCAGCTCGGCACCCCACCACCGACACTACATTTGGCGTAGTCGGCAGGATCGCCGCCGCTAATACGCTATCTTCTGCGGCAGGCCTGCAACTGAAGGACTGAGGAAAACTTGGACTGCTCTATTTCGGATTATAAACACCTGTGGACTAAAAATTACTGACCTGTGGATTACAAATTGGGACGCTGTGTCGGATCTGTGTTGCTTGCAGAGGATCCAAGGCAGTAGCTGATTCTGCCCAAGATGGCGGTATTACTTCAGCGCAGAGGAGAGGTCCGGGTGTTTGCAGTTGTTCAGAATGGACTGGGACCCCCTCCAACGTACCCCAAAAGGAAGCAATATATGCCCGGAGACCGACGTTTCCATATATTGGACCCTGGCAGATGGATGGAAAGGTCTGCCAACGCCCCACCCAGCAGGAGGAGTGGCACAGAAGAAAAACTTGGCTGCGGCTGTCTGACGCCATTCGAGTGCTGCCCAACGGACGGTATGAGATGCTGCGGGTGTCGGGGCATCGGCCGCCTAGAGTGGCAATGGCGGCGAGAGATGGAGCTGCATCAGAAGTCATCTTCAGATTTACGGGCAGGCAGCGGGATGCTGAGCCGGGGAGCGGAGCCTGAGGGGAGTCAGCGAGAACGGCTGCCACCAATACCAGCAGAGGACTTCTCAGCGGAGCCCCCGAGTCCGGAGGGAAGGCCCGCAGGACAGTGGAGCAAGGAACGGAGGCTGCGGGGGAAACTGCGTGATGATGGAACGGAGGCCGCAGCGCCGGGGAAGGTGAGAGTACCCCCGGCCCTACCAGTGCCTCCGCAAGCGGCCCCCACCATTCTGCTGCAGCACGCGGCCCCCTGCGCACCGGAAGGCCTAGTTACCACGGGCCCCGTGGTGTATGCAGAGCTGAGCGAGGCCCCCGCTCATGTCCCCGAACTACCCCGCCCGGAGTCACCAGTGCAGAGCTCACCCAAAGAAGACGCTGCTGCGCTTTCCCTGCTAATAGCAGCTGCATCGTTGAAATCGGCCGTTACTCCAGCTCCGTTGGAAGTAGTGGATGCAGCCTGTCCTGAGGCCGCGGTTATGCCGCTGCTGGAGTCGGCTGCGGCCAACTTAGCGGGCCCTGTGATTCCAGCCCCCGAGGACCCGGTTCTCCCCATTTGCCACCTGACCCCAGCGGCTGCTGGGCCGCAGAAATCTTCGGCTGTTTCTGTCTTGCGGTCTTTTTCAGCGGAGTCCCGCCCACCGGACTCCAGGGCCCGTGCTGTTCCCTCCGTGTGGGAAGCGGAGGTGATCAGGAAGAAAAAGGCCCGGGAGCAGGAAGTGTGGAACCTGCTCCACACTCAAGGAGAGGCCGTCATGGAAAAGAAGAGGACTTGAATGGACACCCTCAGTATCCCCGTGGAGCCCTCACCTCTGTCCATTGAGAGTGGTATAGACTGTCAGGAGTTCGATGCACCGTTGTGCAGATTATAAGGACAGTTGCATTTAGAAAAAAGTTTTGTTGTTGTTTAACTGATGCAACTATTTTCTCTCTCTTTCTTTCTTCTTTCTATGTTCTTTATATACGAAAATATGTTTACCTGACAGAACGGGGATACGGAAAAGTGGAGGAGTGTCCAGGTCCAAGGAAGGGGGGGAGGAAGAAAGAGGAAATGCAATGTTATGTTATATTTTGGTTTTAAAAGTAAGAGAAAATGAAAAAAAAAAAAATTATAAAAAAATGGGGTACTTGTGCTATTATAAAGTTGTATGATGTATAATATGCAAAGTAAAATGCAACAGGTCCGGGTTAAGGGAAGGTCTGCGGGACCAAAGGAAAGTGTGAGATCCGGTAGGGATCTAAGAGTTGAGGTCTGGGAGACCGGGACGCCGACCATGACATGTAATTGAAAGAAGGAAAATGAATGGGAAGATGTGAGAAAGACAGCTGTCCTAGGTCTGGTCCCCCGACACCACGGACACCCCTGAAGAAGGAAAGGCGGGCGCCGGCAATGATCTGGTAGGTGAGTGGCCTCGATCATGGCGTACCGGATAGTGAAAGGTAACAGTAGGGGAGAGTAGGGGAAAGATACACGCCGTAGAGAGAATACGGGTGTACCTTGCCCAATTTGAAAGACGTTGTCATGTGGCGTGCGCGCTGGTGAGTAGCAGTAGGCTGCTCAGAGCATAGTGCTCCCAGTATGGTTCGGCCCCCGCAGATAGTGGGTTTGGCTCAACTTCTGGTCCGACAACAGAATGTAGGTGTAGATTCAGAACGACGAAGGCAGGGATGACGATTGTCGAGGACGACAATGGACAAAGGAAGGGGGAGTGTAGGGAAGGTGACCTGACGGACGGACGGACTAGTCAGAGTGAAGAAAGATAGGTTTGCACAGTGTAGGTAGGAGACAGTGATTACAGTGGGGAAACAACTAGAAAAGTGTAGTGGACGTGCAGTACCTTGGGATGACCATTAGATGGCAGGGTGGAGTGTGAGCAAAGGACTTTACAGCAGCTTAGGGCTTTAGAAACCGTTGGTCATGGGGGGCGTGGTGACAGTTAGTGACAGTTTCAAGGAACCGGGGAAGTTATAAATTCTGAGGGAGGGTTCCAGAAGATTCCAGTCCCCAGGGGGAGCCCAGGTGACAGGAGGACTTCGCCAGTCTGTGTGTCCTGAGGAGAATCCGACCAAGGGGACTGAGGAGAGGGAAACGACAGGGGGTGGTCCTGACAGAAAGATACCGCAGAAGGGACGAGGCAGTGAGTGCCATATACCGTATTTGACACGACGACTGACCATTGAAAGCGCTGTTGGTTATTGGGCCTAGGGCGGCCACAGTGGCGGACCTGGCAGGAGCGTCGAACAAGTGAAGGAGGGACAGTACGCATATGTACGTCCTTATTGTAAAAGTACGGTGTGTAAACGGCTCTGGAAACGGAGGGCCGATAAGTGAAGAAACGTGCGGTGTGCTGCGGAGGCCGTCAGGCGGACGGCAAGTAATGAAATAAACTTGGACCTGTTGCACCCAGAATCTGCCTCATCGTGTCTCTGTCATCATCTCTGCGCGGTACAAAAGTAGGACCACCCCCCCCCCAGCTCGGCACCCCACCACCGACACTACATTTGGCGTAGTCGGCAGGATCGCCGCCGCTAATACGCTATCTTCTGCGGCAGGCCTGCAACTGAAGGACTGAGGAAAACTTGGACTGCTCTATTTCGGATTATAAACACCTGTGGACTAAAAATTACTGACCTGTGGATTACAAATTGGGACGCTGTGTCGGATCTGTGTTGCTTGCAGAGGATCCAAGGCAGTAGCTGATTCTGCCCAAGATGGCGGTATTACTTCAGCGCAGAGGAGAGGTCCGGGTGTTTGCAGTTGTTCAGAATGGACTGGGACCCCCTCCAACGTACCCCAAAAGGAAGCAATATATGCCCGGAGACCGACGTTTCCATATATTGGACCCTGGCAGATGGATGGAAAGGTCTGCCAACGCCCCACCCAGCAGGAGGAGTGGCACAGAAGAAAAACTTGGCTGCGGCTGTCTGACGCCATTCGAGTGCTGCCCAATGGACGGTATGAGATGCTGCGGGTGTCGGGGCATCGGCCGCCTAGAGTGGCAATGGCGGCGAGAGATGGAGCTGCATCAGAAGTCATCTTCAGATTTACGGGCAGGCAGCGGGATGCTGAGCCGGGGAGCGGAGCCTGAGGGGAGTCAGCGAGAACGGCTGCCACCAATACCAGCAGAGGACTTCTCAGCGGAGCCCCTGAGTCCGGAGGGAAGGCCCGCAGGACAGTGGAGCAAGGAACGGAGGCTGCGGGGGAAACTGCGTGATGATGGAACGGAGGCCGCAGCGCCGGGGAAGGTGAGAGTACCCCCGGCCCTACCAGTGCCTCCGCAAGCGGCCCCCACCATTCTGCTGCAGCACGCGGCCCCCTGCGCACCGGAAGGCCTAGTTACCACGGGCCCCGTGGTGTATGCAGAGCTGAGCGAGGCCCCCGCTCATGTCCCCGAACTACCCCGCCCGGAGTCACCAGTGCAGAGCTCACCCAAAGAAGACGCTGCTGCGCTTTCCCTGCTAATAGCAGCTGCATCGTTGAAATCGGCCGTTACTCCAGCTCCGTTGGAAGTAGTGGATGCGGCCTGTCCTGAGGCCGCGGTTATGCCGCTGCTGGAGTCGGCTGCGGCCAACTTAGCGGGCCCTGTGATTCCAGCCCCCGAGGACCCGGTTCTCCCCATTTGCCACCTGACCCCAGCGGCTGCTGGGCCGCAGAAATCTTCGGCCGTTTCTGTCTTGCGGTCTTTTTCAGCGGAGTCCCGTCCACCGGACTCCAGGGTCCGTGCTGTTCCCTCCGTGTGGGAAGCGGAGGTGATCAGGAAGAAAAAGGCCCGGGAGCAGGAAGTGTGGAACCTGCTCCACACTCAAGGAGAGGCCGTCATGGAAAAGAAGAGGACTTGAATGGACACCCTCAGTATCCCCGTGGAGCCCTCACCTCTGTCCATTGAGAGTGGTATAGACTGTCAGGAGTTCGATGCACCGTTGTGCAGATTATAAGGACAGTTGCATTTAGAAAAAAGTTTTGTTGTTGTTTAACTGATGCAACTATTTTCTCTCTCTTTCTTTCTTCTTTCTATGTTCTTTATATACGAAAATATGTTTACCTGACAGAACGGGGATACGGAAAAGTGGAGGAGTGTCCAGGTCCAAGGAAGGGGGGGAGGAAGAAAGAGGAAATGCAATGTTATGTTATATTTTGGTTTTAAAAGTAAGAGAAAATGAAAAAAAAAAAAATTATAAAAAAATGGGGTACTTGTGCTATTATAAAGTTGTATGATGTATAATATGCAAAGTAAAATGCAACAGGTCCGGGTTAAGGGAAGGTCTGCGGGACCAAAGGAAAGTGTGAGATCCGGTAGGGATCTAAGAGTTGAGGTCTGGGAGACCGGGACGCCGACCATGACATGTAATTGAAAGAAGGAAAATGAATGGGAAGATGTGAGAAAGACAGCTGTCCTAGGTCTGGTCCCCCGACACCACGGACACCCCTGAAGAAGGAAAGGCGGGCGCCGGCAATGATCTGGTAGGTGAGTGGCCTCGATCATGGCGTACCGGATAGTGAAAGGTAACAGTAGGGGAGAGTAGGGGAAAGATACACGCCGTAGAGAGAATACGGGTGTACCTTGCCCAATTTGAAAGACGTTGTCATGTGGCGTGCGCGCTGGTGAGTAGCAGTAGGCTGCTCAGAGCATAGTGCTCCCAGTATGGTTCGGCCCCCGCAGATAGTGGGTTTGGCTCAACTTCTGGTCCGACAACAGAATGTAGGTGTAGATTCAGAACGACGAAGGCAGGGATGACGATTGTCGAGGACGACAATGGACAAAGGAAGGGGGAGTGTAGGGAAGGTGACCTGACAGACGGACGGACTAGTCAGAGTGAAGAAAGATAGGTTTGCACAGTGTAGGTAGGAGACAGTGATTACAGTGGGGAAACAACTAGAAAAGTGTAGTGGACGTGCAGTACCTTGGGATGACCATTAGATGGCAGGGTGGAGTGTGAGCAAAGGACTTTACAGCAGCTTAGGGCTTTAGAAACCGTTGGTCATGGGGGGCGTGGTGACAGTTAGTGACAGTTTCAAGGAACCGGGGAAGTTATAAATTCTGAGGGAGGGTTCCAGAAGATTCCAGTCCCCAGGGGGAGCCCAGGTGACAGGAGGACTTCGCCAGTCTGTGTGTCCTGAGGAGAATCCGACCAAGGGGACTGAGGAGAGGGAAACGTCAGGGGGTGGTCCTGACAGAAAGATACCGCAGAAGGGACGAGGCAGTGAGTGCCATATACCGTATTTGACACGACGACTGACCAGTGAAAGCGCTGTTGGTTATTGGGCCTAGGGCGGCCACAGTGGCGGACCTGGCAGGAGCGTCGAACAAGTGAAGGAGGGACAGTACGCATATGTACGTCCTTATTGTAAAAGTACGGTGTGTAAACGGCTCTGGAAACGGAGGGCCGATAAGTGAAGAAACGTGCGGTGTGCTGCGGAGGCCGTCAGGCGGACGGCAAGTAATGAAATAAACTTGGACCTGTTGCACCCAGAATCTGCCTCATCGTGTCTCTGTCATCATCTCTGCGCGGTACAAAAGTAGGACCACCCCCCCCCAGCTCGGCACCCCACCACCGACACTACACATATGCAAAGGATAAGCTACCAGATAAATCTTCCCAAACTGGCTAATGCATGGCAGAATTGATGAAGGCTAACAATATGTGAGAAAATTGTATGTACATCTTCATCACAAAAGTGCTAAGTGCTAAGTGCAAACTGCAATGGAATAAAGTTATAGTATAACCTAAATGGCAGTGCATAGAAGACGAGTCATAAAGTCAAAAAGCCTCCTACCATGGGAAAAACATGTCACTATGTGGAAAAAATACAAATGCACAGCTGAAATAGTTAGCACAGAATAATATTAGGATTTCTTTACATACAGTCCATTTTTAATATTTTTCATTTATCATTTTTATTTTAATTCAAATTCACTTATTTTTCTACACGGTTCACTTATTATTTTATTATTCACATTCATATAATCACTCTCACTCACAACTCGCTCACATTAGAGGCACCTGTGGCATAAAGTGTTCTAAACAATTCCTGTCTTCCTTCTTATATGATCTCTCGTTTGGCATTATGTGCTTCGAATCATTGCTAGGTGTGATCACAGCAAACACGCTCCAAACGTGGCTTTTCTTTCTCCTTCTCCTTCTCTTGTATATCCTGGCGGTGTGCGCTTGTAATCATCCCCCTCCTTGCCCTGACGCGTCGGGCTGGGGAATCATGGGATGATCACGTGGGACGCCGAACTGTGTGACGTCATCTTGCTGGTGATGTGAAGCAAGCGCCATTACAGACCGCCCAGGTAATGAGAGATATGACTATAAATAGATCTTCAGACAACGCTTATACACACTTACCCCCCATTGAAGAAGCTTACGCGAAACGCGCGTCGGGGAACGGTTGCCACCCACAGGTCAGGTATCCACTTTGAGCTGTTATGCACATTTAACTATTTCAGCTGTGCATTTGTATTTTTTCCACATAGTGACATGTTTTTCCCATGGTAGGAGGCTTTTTGACTTTATGACTCGTCTTCTATGCACTGCCATTTAGGTTATACTATAACTTTATTCCATTGCAGTTTGCACTTAGCACTTAGCACTTTTGTGATGAAGATGGACATACAATTTTCTCACATATTGTTAGCCTTCATCAATTCTTCCATGCATTAGCCAGTTTGTGAAGATTTATCTGGTAGCTTATCCTTTGCATATGCAACCTAAACAGCTCTTTTTTCTATTATTCTCTCATATCATATGATAAATTATGTTTTCTTTGGGGATTTTGTTCAGTATTTATATACCCAAGAGGGGTGCATTGATGTAACTATACAATATATACTGTTAGTAGTGTTTTTTAGATAATTATTCAGTGTACCAAAATATAAAAATATAAACTACATGTTAGTAACACTATCCCCTGTACTCTTGTTCATGTGATACCTTTGTTGGTGGTTTCATTGTGCACATTGTATCTATGTATATCTTTTGTGATCCATACAATGAGTATGTATTTTATATGACCTAATAAACGCTGTTTTTAGCTTACTGCATGTTTTTTCAAAATGTTATTTAAACTTCCTCTTTCTCTTGGATTGTAGTACACATTATAGGAAGCTTTATCTAGGCCTTGTTATTTGAGAAACTGATTTTTCCTGTATTATTTACAGGGTCCTTTGAGTTGGCCTCATGGACACCAAAACCAGGGATGCGGCCTGGTTATCAAGTTTAGATGCAGTTTTTAATGGAGATACGGTGCACAATGGTAGTAATGAAAGTGGGCAAAAAATTGTGTTAAAAAACTCTATCAAATATCTTTTAAAAAAACGCACCCGTACATGGTGGAACAGAGCATCCTTAGAAAAATACCTAATGAAGGGTCTAATACCACGAGGCCTCCGGGTGAGAATTATGCCGTCCTTCCCTGTTGAGGATAGTGCTTTTAAAGCAAAATGGGAAGAAATTTGTAATCAGTGTTCCAAATCCCTTATGGAACTCCTTATCAGTGGTAACAAAAAAAGCTTGGAGAAATTTGATATGGACATTGATAACACGAGAAAGAAACTTATAGAAGCATTAACTGCCTCTGAACTTCAAGATCTGAATAAAGACATTGATATGCAATTTGAAGTTTGGGAAAAAGAGATCCAGGGGGTGAAAAGTAAAAAATTTTTGAGAGATCTTAATGATTTCAAGAACGGCAAGGTGTACCGATGGCCTAATATTCAAAATCAGGAACATGACCACAATAGATCATCTTCAATCTCCTCTATGTCATCACGGGAGGAGGACAATGAATCTAATGTTAACAGTCGTATGTACAATTTAAGAGGTGACAACTACAGGAGAAGAGGAGGCAATTCCAATAGGAAAGATAGGAGAAAGAATAACCCCTCCTCTAGACTTCAGGTGATTAACCTTTCAAATAAAAATCTGTCAGAACCTCAATTGGAGGTTCTTGGATTAGGGTTAACATTTTCACCGACATCTTCTTTTGACCTTTTTGCAGCCGTAAAGGATTTACACCTTTTCGCTAGAAAACTGATCCTCAAAAAACTCCATGATAAATCAAGAACAGGAGAAGTCTGGAATTCTCTAGAATTAGAGGCAATTGCAACTCTGGAAGAACTTGATAATGATCAACAGGTAATTACAACTAATATTCCAAAATATCATCCACCCATACCCAAGAAATTTCCATCTTTAAATCTATATCCCAACATAGAATTATTTGTCCGATTAGTAACAAAGGAATTTGAAAAAATCTCTAAAAGAATTTCTAATGACAATCTGACACCTTCTCAGAGGCAAGCCCTTAGAGAACTACAAGATCTTGAGGGGGTTATAATCAAACCATCAGATAAAGGGGGCAATATTGTCATATGGCCCGTAGAACAATATGAAAAAGAAGCATTCAGGCAACTTAGGGATACAACTTGTTACAAAAAAATGACTTATAATCCGACCTTAACATTTCAAGATGAATTACAGACCATGTTGGATCAGGCGTTCCATGAGGGAACAATTACAAGAGATCTTAAGGACAACTTGATACCTAAGTACCCAAAAACATCATGTGTGTATTTTATTCCTAAGATCCACAAGAATGTTTCTAACTCCCCAGGACGGCCAATTGTCTCGGGCAAAGATAGTTTGTGTGAACAAATCTGTAAATACCTTGATTTTTATTTGAAACCATTGGCTCAAAATCTACCTTCTTATATTAGAGACACAGGTGATGTTTTATCTAAAATAGAGGGTATACCAATGGACAAGGACATGTGGCTGGTCTCATTTGATGTGGAATTATTGTACACGTCCATCAGGCACAATGACGGCATCAAAGCAACCAGAAAATTTCTTGACATGTCGGACCTTAACCATGAACTTGTTGAATTTCTCATTTCTCTTTTGCAATTCACGTTGGAACACAATTATTTCTTATTTAAGAATACAGTATATTTGCAACAATGTGGAACTGCAATGGGGGCGGCATTTGCCCCCTCGTATGCAAATCTGTTTTTAGGTCTTTGGGAGAGAGAATTGTTCTTTTCAAAGCCAATTGCATTCATTGAGAAGGTCCTGTTCTGGGCCAGGTATATTGATGATATTCTCATGATCTGGCAAGGCACAGAACAGGACCTTCAGTCTTTTCTTGAAATTCTCAATGATAATTCATTGAACATCAAATTGTCATGTAAATATGATAGAGAGAGGATTGAATTCTTGGATATCCTTATTTTCAGGGGACCTGATGATGTTCTGCAAACTGATGTGTATAGGAAGGACACGGCCGTTAATGCCTTCCTACATGCATCGTCGTCACATCCTCAACCATTGATGAATGGCATCCCAACGAGCCAATTTCTACGGATCAGAAGGATTTGCTCTAATGATTATCTCTTCAAAAAGCAGGCTCATGTATTGACAGAAAGGTTTGAGGATAGAGGATACTCAAAAAGAAGTATAAAACGAGGGTACAACAGAGCAGCAGCAGAAAAAAGGAATAATCTTTTACAATCAAGAATCAAGGCACAGGAAGAACCAAAGGTAAGATTCATCTCAACCTACAGTGAAAAGTGGTCGGATATGAAAAGAGCACTGAATAAATTCTGGCCTATCCTGAAAGCAGATCAGGTTGTCCAGAAGCACATCATGGATATTCCTTCCTTTACATACCGAAGATCTCGCAACTTGAAAGATATGCTGGTACATAGTTACCATGCAGGAGAAGAAGGGGAAGTCTGTAGGGGATCTAAGGGTTTGAAAAGAGGCTTTTTTCCATGTATGGACTGTATTGCATGTCCAAATATGCAAAGAGCGCTAACATTTAAGATAAGTGATGGGAAAAAATCCTTTAAAATTGATAAACATATAACGTGCAACTCGGTAGGTGTAGTGTACTATGCAATGTGTCCCTGTGAGAAGATCTACATAGGCCTGACATCAAGACCTCTAAAAGTGAGAATTAGAGAACATGTGAGAGACATTCAGAATGCAAAAGAGAACACTGTGGATGCAGAGTTGAAACCCATACCGAGACATTTTAAACAAGTTCATGACAGTAATGCCAAACTCCTTAAGGTGATCGGGATAGATCAGGTTTATATTAATCAAAGGGGTGGGAATTGGAGGAAAAATTTGGCTCAATTAGAAGCCAAATGGATATTTAGGATAGGCTCTGTTCAACCTGACGGGTTAAATGAAATTTTGAGTTTCGCCCCTTTCTTGTAACTGTGTTTTAAGTTGTTTTGTCCCTTTTTTCTGTGGTTTTAATTTTCATTTTTAGTTTTTAGGACTCTTGTACTCATCCAACATGGATCAAGTTGTATCAGTCTTGGTTGGAGAAATTAGAGATCTCATCTCAAGGCATTTCAGCCCTATTGGAGCAAAGAATGTGATGTGGAGACAGAAGGAGAACATGGATTTTCTTAATTGTGTTTTTGTTCACTTTTTTCATGTTTTAATTCTTTTCTGCATATCCCTGGATCTCTCCGGGGACTTTATCTGTAAAAATTGATTACTTTTTATACAGTGTGGTTAAGTCTTTCCCCACAATCTTTGTGGACTTATTGTCACTTCATCACTTATAGCGGGAAAGGAACTGTCTTAGTCCTTTTAGCTTCATCTTTTCTGGTCATCTTTATATGCGTGTCACTTTTAGGGGTCAGAGCTATGTAGATATGTATTGCTACATACACATACAACCAGAGAAATGTGGTTGTTTATTTGTGGATATTTATACCTTAGGTGTAAAATTTATCTGTGACACGGCTTAAATATTTTTTTATTTTTTTGTGTTTTATAACATTAGCACAGAATAATATTAGGATTTCTTTACATACAGTCCATTTTTAATATTTTTCATTTATCATTTTTATTTTAATTCAAATTCACTTATTTTTCTACACGGTTCACTTATTATTTACATTCATATAATCACTCTCACTCACAACTCGCTCACATTAGAGGCACCTGTGGCATAAAGTGTTCTAAACAATTCCTGTCTTCCTTCTTATATGATCTCTCCCGTTTGGCATTATGTGCTTCGAATCATTGCTAGGTGTGATCACAGCAAACACGCTCCAAATGTGGCTTTTCTTTCTCCTTCTCTTGTATATCCTGGCGGTGTGCGCTTGTAATCATCCCCGGTCGGTGCGTCACCATGGTGACGCGTCCCTGGCGTGGCCCTCCCTCCTCCTTGCCCTGACGCGTCGGGCTGGGGAATCATGGGATGATCACGTGGGACGCCGAACTGTGTGACGTCATCTTGCTGGTGATGTGAAGCAAGCGCCATTACAGACCGCCCAGGTAATGAGAGATATGACTATAAATAGATCTTCAGACAACGCTTATACACACTTACCCCCCATTGAAGAAGCTTATGCCAAACGCGCGTCGGGGAACGGTTGCCACCCACAGGTCAGGTATCCACTTTGAGCTGTTATGCACATTTAACTATTTCAGCTGTGCATTTGTATTTTTTCCACATAGTGACATGTTTTTCCCATGGTAGGAGGCTTTTTGACTTTATGACTCGTCTTCTATGCACTGCCATTTAGGTTATACTATAACTTTATTCCATTGCAGTTTGCACTTAGCACTTAGCACTTTTGTGATGAAGATGGACATACAATTTTCTCACATATTGTTAGCCTTCATCAATTCTGCCATGCATTAGCCAGTTTGGGAAGATTTATCTGGTAGCTTATCCTTTGCATATGCAACCTAAACAGCTCTTTTTTCTATTATTCTCTCATATCATATGATAAATTATGTTTTCTTTGGGGATTTTGTTCAGTATTTATATACCCAAGAGGGGTGCATTGATGTAACTATACAATATATACTGTTAGTAGTGCTTTTTAGATAATTATTCAGTGTACCAAAATATAAAAATATAAGCTACATGTTAGTAACACTATCCCCTGTACTCTTGTTCATGTGATACCTTTGTTGGTGGTTTCATTGTGCACATTGTATCTATGTATATCTTTTGTGATCCATACAATGAGTATGTATTTTATATGACCTAATAAACGCTGTTTTTAGCTTACTGCATGTTTTTTCAAAATGTTATTTAAACTTCCTCTTTCTCTTGGATTGTAATATAGACTATGTCCGCATGCTGCTCTGTCATACAGTGATCTTTCCTGCCTCACTAGAAGGGCTTATGCCCTATGTTACAGTGTGGTAATGATAATAAAATGTATTGGGAGCATGTATGTAACATGGGGGCGCCTGGTTAGGGGCTGTATGAGTGGGGCTGCGTTCACACTAGTGTTTTGGTACGATGCGTAGCAATCATGATGCATCCTGATCCAGATTACATGCTAACATAGATAAAGAAGGCAATTAAGCATTAAATGCTACAGTACGTCCAGCTGTACAAGAAATGGGACCAAATGTGAAAAAATAAACATCAGGAAGGGAAAAAAATGTGAAAATGAGCTGATTTTCCTGAGTAATGAGCGAAGAGCTGTAATCAGCAGAACGCAACGGCGATTAAACACTAATTGGATGGAGGACGAGCGATGCTGCCGGAGAGGAGAGAGCACTGTGCTGCGCTATGACTCTGGGGCAGGATTACAGATGTTTGCAAGAAACTAAGGCATATAGAGGATTAATGTGTGGGCAAAAATGCTTTAACCCCTTCTCGCTGACAAAACGTATACTTGCATCCTAGATATGATGATCATGACTTTTGTCTGTTTAGAACACCCCTGGGAGGTGATGGGAAGACACAATGTGTAGTTCTTGCCATTTAGAATTCCTTTATGTATCACTCATCATAGTGACCTATTGTCATTCAATCTGATTCTGGGGGGGGGGAAACTTAAAGGGAGTCTGAACACAAAATGACTGAAAGTACAGGTGCTCAGTGCACCCTTGGTGAGAGGCCAGTCTAGGGCACCTTATGTCTGCTTTCTATCTAGCTCTGCCAAGGGTGCACTGAGGACTAGAGTTGAGCGACTTTTGGTTTTTTAGGGTCGCGTTTCGTTTCGTGAAACCCGACTTTTCCAAAAGTCGGGTCGAGCAAGATCGTCCGATTATAGGGAAAAGTCGGGGTCATCCCGAAACATGAAACCCAATGTAAGTCAATGGGGAATAAAAGTCGGCAGTGAGAGGAGGACAGGAAACACACCTACAGTGCCCATTTGAATGCCAAAAGCATCAATTCTTCTTACTTAAGCTTGTCAACCTTAATTAACTTCATAATACAAGTTACGCCCTGAAAAATGGGGGTTATTTGGCTAAAGTTGTGGGGGGGGGCTGGCTCCAGGTTTTCATGTGCCCTGGGCGAAAGAGCGCCCCTTTAACACATACCAAAACTCATCATGCTCCGATACGGCAGAGAAATAGCGGTATAGTACAATGAAAAATACTTCACTTTTTACATCTCATGACGAGGCCCATCTATTTCTCCATACAGAATCATTGGTCCCATATAATGTTTGAAACAGTATATGATGAGCTCCACATAATGCTACAGTATATGTTGGTCCCCATGGATGAAGCTCCACTGTCTTATGGGCCCAAATAATGCTCCAAACATAATGGGCCCCATTTCTAATGCTCTAGTGTATAATGGGCCCTGTAAATGCTGCTCCAGTGTCTGATGTCCACCTTTGGAATGTTCCAGTGTATGGTGGGCCCCATCTATCATTCTCCAGAGTAACGTGCTCCCCAAAAATTGCTGTCCCAACATTGAAAACAATCAAATAAGTCTCCTCGCTAGGGAATCCCTGTACTAGTCTGGACTCCTCGTTGTCCCCATCTTCCATCTCACTGCACAGTATTTCAACCTTGCAAGTGCTGTGATCCTGAGCAAGCAGGGGGGGCCCACTCGTTGGCGACGGCACTGGCACAGGGCCCCTGATAGTACGGTGGTGTGTCTGATGGCGGGTGGGCCGAACCTGCACTTTCATCTGCAGCTTCCTCTTTGTCACCGTGTAAGATGGAACTGTATATGGGAAGGGTAACCTAAGTTTCATCAGGGTCAGATTCAGGCCGTGTAGCGTGCGAGGGGAATGTAGTGGTCTGGGTCAATGTACCAGCAGATTCATCGAGCAGTGGCTGGGCATCAGTGCACTTGTGTCGCCCCCAGGAGTTCGGTCGCCACAGTGGCATTACCTTCCTCCTAGGGAGTGTGATGTCATGCTTGGGAGCAACGAAGGATCTCTCTAGCAGGTTAACTGATTGGGCGGCGTTATTCCCACGAGTCATGACCCTCCAAACAGCGTTCATGAAGGCAAATTGTTTGTTTTACGTGGGCAGTATGGTTGCAAAGCTGAACCTTAAAGGAATGTCCAGAAGGGCACCACCAGGAGTGGAGCCTACGGTTAAATTCGACTCCACCTGGGAAACCTCAACCATGCCAGCTACAGAACAGATGCACACATTGCAAGCTTAATTCCATTAACGAACGAGACTCCGTCATGCCCCGCGGTCCGAGTCCGGCTTACTAGAGGGACACGTGAGGCTCTGGAACATGAGATTGGCCAATAACTGGTGTGTCATGCCCTTACATGTCCGTGGCTGCATGTGCGCTACACTGAAAAGGCCAGCGTTTGTCGCTTACAGGTGCAGATAACCCGCTGAACAACGTTAGTGATGGGGATCACTGATTACAATTATTACCCGCGAACAATGATTTCCCAGTAAGTGCAGGTCAACTGCAGTTCCGGAATTAGGCCTAACCTTCATTCCTGAAAAAATGAAAAACTTACGTGTGCAAACCACAGGTGCTGTAGCTTGCTTAACAGCTCGCCAGCTGTTCTCACGCCCAGTATGGATTACACGTGATTGCACAAAGGTTAGAAAGGGTACCGTATCCCCAGATAACATGTATGGATAGCGTACACATTCAAAATATATGTCTCAGGAGGCAGGCTCAGACGGTGTTAGGCCCAGTATGGATTGCACGTGATTGCACAAAGGTTAGAAAGGGTACCGTATCCCCGGATAACATGTATGGATAGCGTACACATTCAAAATATATGTCTCAGGAGGCAGGCTCAGACGGTGTTAGGCCCAGTATGGATTGCACGTGATTGCACAAAGGTTAGAAAGGGTACCGTATCCCCGGATAACATGTATGGATAGCGTACACATTCAAAATATATGTCTCAGGAGGCAGGCTCAGACGGTGTTAGGCCCAGTATGGATTGCACGTGATTGCACAAAGGTTAGAAAGGGTACCGTATCCCCGGATAACATGTATGGATAGCGTACACATTCAAAATATATGTCTCAGGAGGCAGGCTCAGACGGTGTTAGGCCCAGTATGGATTGCACGTGATTGCACAAAGGTTAGAAAGGGTACCGTATCCCCGGATAACATGTATGGATAGCGTACACATTCAAAATATATGTCTCAGGAGGCAGGCTCAGACGGTGTTAGGCCCAGTATGGATTGCACGTGATTGCGCAAAGGTTAGAAAGGGTACCGTATCCCCGGATAACATGTATGGATAGCGTACACATTCAAAATATATGTCTCAGGAGGCAGGCTCAGACGGTGTTAGGCCCAGTATGGATTGCACGTGATTGCGCAAAGGTTAGAAAGGGTACCGTATCCCCGGATAACATGTATGGATAGCGTACACATTCAAAATATATGTCTCAGGAGGCAAGCTCAGACGGTGTTAGGCCCAGTATGGATTGCACGTGATTGCACAAAGGTTAGAAAGGGTACCGTATCCCCGGATAACATGTATGGATAGCGTACATATTCAAAATATATGTCTCAGGAGGCAGGCTCAGACGGTGTTAGGCCTAGTATGGATTGCACGTGATTGCACAAAGGTTAGAAAGGGTACCGTATCCCCGGATAACATGTATGGATAGCGTACACATTCAAAATATATGTCTCAGGAGGCAGGCTCAGACAGTGTCAGGCACAGTATGGATTTGACGGCCCAGATTACACAGCGGAGGAGCAGGGAGAGGTAAAGATTGCAAATGCTGGGGCCCTGCCCAAGCAAGGGGGGCCCACTCGTGGGCGTCGGTACTGGCACTGGGCCCCTCATAGTACAGCGGTGTGTCTGACAGCGGGTGTGCACCACCACCGTCAGAGACACTTAATTGCACTATGAGGGACCCTGTGCCAGTGCCCGCGCCCAAGAGTCGGCCTACCCACCTGTCCAGGGCAACGGCACTCGCACGGTGTCATGCGCTAGGTGGTGACCCCGGCCATGGGGGGGGAGGCAGCACAGTTAGGGAGTTTTAGAAAGTGGCATATGTTGATGTTGGACATTCAGCTGATGCAAAAGGCGAAATAGGTCAAGTCCCAGGAAGAGGTGGACCAAAGCAAGCCATTTTTCTGTCACCCTATGTGTCATCAGGGGAAGGTGGGACAAAATCCTTGGAAACCCATGCATGGTTCATTTTAATGAAGGTTAGATCATCCACATTTTGGGTTAACAGACGGGTCCTTTTTTCTGTCAGGATTGATCCAGCTGCACTGAAGACTCTTTCCGATAGCACACTTGCAGCTGGGCAAGCGAGCTCCTGTAAGGCATATTGGGCCAATTCAGGCCAGGTGTCCAGTTTAGCGGCCCAATAGTCAAAGGGGAATGACCTGTGTGGGAGAACATCGATATGGGAGGAAAAGTAGTTTGTAACCATGGTTGACAACTGCTGTCTCCTGTCACTTTCCATCGATGCAGTATTACCAGTTGTGTGAGCGGTATTTGAAAAATCAGACCACAACATTGTCATGAAACCCCTGTCTCCAACGCCACTTCTGCTGTGTGCACCACGAACACCTCTGCCAAGCTGCCCCCGGCCCGTAAGGCTCGTGTGAGAACCATCACCGCTGCTGTGTGCTGGGAATGCCTCAAGCAACAGATTTACCAGAGTTGCTTGTTTATTAGCCAATATTAGGTCAAGGTTCTCCTGTGGCATGATGTTTTGTAATTTGCCTTTATAGCGTGGATCCAGGATGCTGGCCAACCAGTAGTCATCATCGTTCATCATTTTGGCAATGCGGGGGTCCCTTTTTAGGATCCGCAAGGCATAATCTGACATGTGGGCCAATGTTCCCGGTGTCAATGATGCACTGCGAGTGCTGGTTGGAGGAGCACTTTCTGGCAAATCCACATCCCTCCAGTCACGCACAAACCCTGTACCAGACCTTGCCATGCCAACATTTTCACTTGCCACACGAGATGCATCCTCCTCCCCTAAGTAATCATCCCCATCATCATCCTCCTCCTCCTCTTCTTCCTCCACCTCGTCCAGGAGAGGTCCCTGAGCAGACAATGGCTGAATGTCATCAAGGATTCCCTCCTCCTCTTCCTCCTCATCAACATTGGCTGCAGACGCCTGCTCCTTAAGGTGCGTCAAAGTTTGCATGAGCAGACGCATAAGTGGGATGCTCAAGCTTAGGATGGCGTCGTCTGCGCTTACCAGCCGTGTGCATTCCTCAAAACACTGAAGGACTTTACAGAGGTCTTTCAGCTTCGACCACTGCACACCTGTCAACTCCATGTCTGCTCTCAAAGTGCCTGGCCGTGTATCCTCCCACAAATGCATTATGGCCTGCCTCTGCTCGCACAGCCGCTCCACCATGTGCAGGGTGGAGTTCCACCTTGTTGCAATGTCGATAATGAGGCGGTGGTTGGGAAGGTGGAGCAATCGCTGCAGCTTCTGCATACGAACGGAGTGTACAGGCGACCGGCGGATGTGCGCGCACAGTCTTCGCACCTTCTGGAGCAGGGCTGTTAACTCCGGATAATTTTTGAGGAAGCACTGCACCACCAGGTTCAAGGTGTGAGCCAAGCAAGGTATGTGGCTGAGTTTTGAAAGGGCTATGGCTGCCACAAAATTACGGCCGTTATCACTAACTACCTTGCCTGCCTCAAGATGTACACTGCCCAGCCATGACTCAGTTTGTCGCTTCAAGTACTCGGCCAGCACCTCGGCGGTAGGTCTGTCGCCCAAACACATCATCTGCAACACAGCCTGCTGTCGCTTTCCACGAGCTGCTCGATAGGGGGACACATCGTGTGCAACAGTGGCAGCTGCAGATGGAGTGCTCGTACGACTGCGCTCTGTGGACGAGCTTTCGCTTCTGGAGGAGGAGGAGGAGGAAGAGGGTGGAACGCCTACAGCCAACTGTTTCCTATACCGTGGGCTAGGCAGCACTGTCCCACCACCGCTGTCCCCTGTGGACCCTGCATCCACCACATTAACCCAGTGCGCAGTGATGGACACGTAACGGCCCTGGCCATGCCGACTGGACCATGCATCAGTAGTGAGGTGCACCTTTCCGCTCACTGACTGCTTGAGTGCATGGACAATGCGGTCTTTCACATGATGGTGGAGGGCTGGGATGGCTTTGCGAGAGAAGAAGTGGCGACTGGGTAGGTCATAGCGTGGTACTGCATATGCCATGAGTTTGCGGAAAGCTGTGCTTTCCACCAACCGAAAGGGCATCATCTCAAACGAGATTAGTTTGGCAATGTGGGCGTTCAAACCCAGTGTACGCGGATGAGAGACTGAGTACTTTCTTGACCTACTCATAGTGTCTGGGAGGGTGAGCTGGACTTGAGAGCTGCATATGGTGGAAGTAGCGGTGGACAGGGCGGACTGAGAGAGGGTTGATGATGGTGATGGAGTTGGTGTTCTTTCTGATGGCCTAGAATCAGTCTTTCGTTGATATAACAGTGGGATTCCCTGACTGCTGTGGCCTTGCAACGACACCTCAACATTTGCTGCTGTGCTAACCGGTGGGCTTACAGTGGGGGAAACAATGTAGCGTTGCTGACTACCTTCGTTGTGATCAGTTGCACATGTGGCACTTGAGGTTTGGTGTGTCCACGCTTGCAAGTGCATGCTGGTTAAATGTCTAAGCATGCAACTGGTATTCAAATTTTTCAGATTTTTCCCTCGGCTAAAGGTCTTTGTGCACTTCTTACAGATAACCTTGGCCTGATCATGAGGATTTTGTTCAAAAAAGTGCCACACTGCACTCTTCCTACTTTGGCAGACATTTTGCGGCCTAGCACGCTGTGATCTTTTGACCCTCTGGACAAGCTGTCCAGCAACTCTTTTGATGATTGGAACCTGTCTTTGGAGTGCTCCGGGCCTGCCAGATAACAGCTGTTGCGATGTCGATGTCTGCTGTGGATGCTCCTCATCTGAGCTATTGGAAGCAGCACCCTCTTCCCCCAATGGATGCCAATCTGGGTCAACAACTGGGTCATCCATCACCTCCTCTTCTATGTCATGTGCACCTTCCTCTGTGTCACCGTGTATGGTGGTATAGTGTGCGGGAAGGGGCACCTGAGTCTCATCAGGGTCAGAATCTGGCTCTGTACACTGCGAGGACAATGTAGTGCTCTGAGTGGATGTACCAGCAGAATCATCCATCAGCGGCTGTGCATCAGTGCACTCCATGTCAGATTCATCTTGGCCTGGGTAATTCACCATTTCACTTGATAATCCAGGCATGGTATGTGAAAACAGCTCCATGGAGTAATCAGTAGTATGGCCTGCGTCATCCTTCAATCTTGGTTGGGGTGAAGGACACAAGGAAAGGTGTGGTTCATGAACATGAGCCTCCAATGACGACTCAGTGCTTTTACTTTTTACAACTGAAGAAGAGGAGGCGATAGAGCTGGAGGCTGAGTCAGCAATGTAAGACAAAACTTTTTCCTGATGCTCTGGCTTTAAAAGCGGTTTGCCAACTCCTAGAAAACTAAGCGTTCGAGGCCTTATGTAGCCAGACGATGACGCAGGCTCAACACCTCCTGCATTCGGTCCTATTTTGCTCTTGCCACTACCATCAGATCCACCACCAACACCATCATTACCAGCTGCCAACCCCCGCCCAATTCCACGGCCTCTTCCACCAGCCTTCCTCATTTTTGGTAGAAATGTAGACAAAATCCAACAAACTATATACAGTAGTATGTAAAACAAGGTACAAGGTGTCTATAGGACAGGGGAGATTTTGAATTTCTGCACACACTTTTGGACACTGGACACTTTTGGATTGTGTGAGGCCCCAATGAATATCTGAGCGCTATGTGACAGGCTCGATGGCACAGCTGTGACCTAAGTGACTAGAGGATAAGGGAGATTTTGAATCTCTGCACACACTTTTGGACACTGGACACTTTTGGATTGTGTGAGGCCCAATGAATATCTGAGCACTATGAGACAGGCTCGATGGCACAGCTGTGACCTAAGTGACTAGAGGATAAGTGAGATTTTGAATCTCTGCACACACTTTTGGACACTGGACACTTTTGGATTGTGTGAGGCCCAATGAATATCTGAGCGCTATGTGACAGGCTCGATGGCACAGCTGTGACCTAAGTGACTAGAGGATAAGTGAGATTTTGAATCTCTGCACACACTTTTGGACACTGGACACTTTTGGATTGTGTGAGGCCCACTGATATCTGAGCGCTATGTGACAGGCTCGATGGCACAGCTGTGACCTAAGTGACTAGAGGATAAGTGAGATTTTGAATCTCTGCACACACTTTTGGACACTGGACACTTCTGGATTGTGTGAGGCCCACTGATATCTGAGCGCTATGTGACAGGCTCGATGGCACAGCTGTGACCTAAGTGACTAGAGGATAAGTGAGATTTTGAATCTCTGCACACACTTTTGGACACTGGATGGACACTTTTGGATTGTGTGAGGCCCACTGATATCTGAGCGCTATGTGACAGGCTCGATGGCACAGCTGTGACCTAAGTGACTAGAGGATAAGTGAGATTTTGAATCTCTGCACACACTTTTTGACACTGGACACTTTTGGATTGTGTGAGGCCCAATGAATATCTGAGCACTATGAGACAGGCTCGATGGCACAGCTGTGACCTAAGTGACTAGAGGATAAGTGAGATTTTGAATCTCTGCACACACTTTTGGACACTGGACACTTTTGGATTGTGTGAGGCCCAATGAATATCTGAGCGCTATGTGACAGGCTCGATGGCACAGCTGTGACCTAAGTGACTAGAGGATAAGTGAGATTTTGAATCTCTGCCACACTTTTGGACACTGGACACTTTTGGATTGTGTGAGGCCCAATGAATATCTGAGCGCTATGTGACAGGCTCGATGGCACAGCTGTGACCAAAGTGACTAGAGGATAAGGGAGATTGGATTGCTTTTAAAAAAGCAGTTTGCGGAGCAGTGGGTGAACAGCAATGCCAGCCTGTCAGGAAGCCTTAAAAGGCAGCCCAACAACCAACACTACTGATACACCACAATATAGCCTCCCCTTGCACTGCACACACAGTGACTGGTGTGTTGTGCTGGCCAAATTGCTATCAGCAGCAGAAGCAGTTTTTTTTTCTTCTCAGCAGGACAAAAAAAAAAATTGGGCTTGCTTTTAAAAAAGCAGTTTGAGGCCCAATGAATATCTGAGCGCTATGTGACAGGCTCGATGGCATAGCTGTGACCAAAGTGACTAGAGGATAAGGGAGATTGGATTGCTTTTAAAAAAGCAGTTTGCGGAGCAGTGGGTAAACAGCAATGCCAGCCTGTCAGGAAGCCTTAGAAGGCAGCCCAACAACCAACACCACTGATACACCACTATATAGCCTCCCCTTGCACTGCACACACAGTGACTGGTGTGTTGTGCAGGCCAAATCACTAGCAGCAGAAGCAGTTTTTCTGTCTTCTTCCCTGCCTAACGCTCTCCCTACAGAATCAGCAGCAACCTCTCCCTATGCTAAGATCGGCAGAAGTAAGATGGCGGTCGGCGTGCACGCCCTTTTATACCCCCTGTGACGCCCACCAAAGCAAGCCAATCACTTGCATGCCCTTCTGAAAGATGGTGGTGACCCGTGCCTATGTCATCACGTTGCCCACAGTGTCCGTGGATCCTGATTGGCTGAAAAAGAGCGCAAAACAAACTTTTGAAACGCGACTTTGGCGCGTAAGTCGCCGACCTCGTGGCCGACCTCATCCTAGGGTCGGGTTTCGTTTCATGAAACCCGACTTTGCCAAAAGTCGGCGACTTTTGAATTTTTTCAACCCGTTTCGCTCAACTCTACTGAGGACATATTGGGTATGAGCAGTCATTTTGTGCCGACAGATTCCATAATCGCTGGTCTTATTGTAGACAGCTTAATGAGGTTGTCTTGCTTAATCTTCCATTTTGACTTTTACAAGGAATATATCAAATTGGATGTAAGTGTTTTACTTTTTCTTTTACTCAAATGAGAAAAAAATCAAAGACTAGCTATAAAATTAATTGTTTGACCTATAACATGCATGCCTGGAGTTAAGAGCATCTGTTGATTTTTATTTTTTTTATTTTTTTTTTTTTCTGGGGGGGGGGGCCCATTCAGACTTTTGCTTTGGGGCCCCATGATTTCTATGTATGCCCCTGGCAGAAAGACTCCTCTATCTACTCCAATATAGTGTTTGCAAATATTCTAGCTGGATACGGATGGAACCACACTAATAGGAGAAATATGGAAAAATGAGCATTAATGAGCATTAGTCTAGCCTGATGAAGAGACCTGAGTAGTCTCGAAAGCTTGCAATGTATTACCATCTTTTCAGTTAGCCATTAAAAGGTATCAACTACTGAGGACTCTCAATCCGGAAAAATGAGCAGCACTAATGCAAAAAAGGTCAATGTATGAGGCAGTGACGCACGCTGAGCGGACTACAACCGGAGGTGGCTGAAGAACACACTACAGCGTGAGCTGCACACACACACAGAGACCTCACAGACAGCCGTGAACAGCGCTGCAAGGCAAAAGAATGCTACAGCGGTTGATAAAGTAGCCTGGGTAAAGCACAATATAGCAAATCGCTAGGTCACACTGTCCCTCAGAACAGCAGCGTCCTATCCCTAACTGAATTCATAGCAGAGTGAACCCAAAATGGCGGCGGCGGCTTTTATAGTGCATCATGACATCATTTCAGCAGCCAATCACAGCCATGCCTGTAGTTACATGCCTAACATGCTCTAACAGGATGTGCCCACACTTCTTAGGATCCTCATTGGCTGAATAAAATCAAACTGGCTCATTGCATTTTGGGAACTTCCGATTCCGGTATTCGATATGCAAAAAGTATTGGCACTCAGTATCGGAATTCCGATACCGCGAATATTGGCCGATACCCGATATTGCAATATCGGAATGCTCAACACTAGGGATAACCCATCACAACCACAGAGTGAACTACAACACAAGTTCAGGGGAGAGTTTAGAAGAAGAGGGGATAGAGATAATGTTCCACTCCCCCAGATTTTGGCCCACTGCTGAATACACATCTTCTTCAGAACTTTTAGGTTTTGGGGATTTCGCTGGATGACATTGAGTTTCAGCTGCCTCCAAAGATTTTTCTCTTGGGTTCAGGTCTGGAGACTGGCTAGGCTACTCCAATACCTTGCTAGCCTTGCCTTGGATATGTGTTTTGGGTCATTGTCATGCTGGAAGACCCAGCCATGACACATCTTCACTGCTCTTACTGAGGAAAGGAGGTTGTTGGCCAAAATCTCACAATACATAACCCTATCAATCCTCCTTTCAATAGGGTGCAGTCGTTCTGTCCCTTTTTCAGAAAGGCACCCCCAAAGTATGAGGTTTCCTCCACCATGCCTAACCCCTTTCTGACATATGACGTGCTATCCCGTCCATGTGCCCTGGGACTTAATTCCCCAGAAAGGGATAGTATGTCATAGCAATCAGCGGCACTCACGGGGGGAGCGCCACTGATGGCGGACGAGTGTCAGCTGATTATCACAGCTGACACCCGGCACGTTAACCTCTGGCACACTGCGATCAAACGCGATCGCAGTGTATCGGGGGTTTAGGGAAGCATCGGCAGGGAGGGGGCTCCCTCCGTGCTTCCCTGCAGGTCCCTGGATCCAATATGGCGGCGGGGACCTTCGGGGGCCTGCAGGGAGCCGACTTTCTTACTGCCTGCAGAGGGCAGGCATGAGGAAGCCTGTGCAGCACCTGTGTCAGATCGCTGATCTGTCATAGCGATCTGTGATGTGTCAGATCAGCGATCTCACACAGGACAGTGATGTCCCCCCCTGGGACAGTGTAATAAAGTAAAAAAAAAACGTGTAAAATTAATTTATAAAAAATCGCTAAATAAATTAATATAAAAAAATATTCCCTAATAAATTCATTTTTTGGAAATAAAAAAACAATAAAAGTACACATATTTAGTATCGCCACGTCCGTAACGATCTGCCCTATAAAACTGTCCTATTAGTTAACCCCTTTAGCGAACCCCTTAAAAAATAAAAGACAAAGCAATAAGCAATGCTTTATTATCATACTGCCGAGCAAAAAGTGCAATAACGCGCGATCAAAAAGACGGATATAAATAACCATGGTACCGCTGAAAATGTCATCTTGTCCCACAAAAAACGAGCCACCAAATAGCATCATCAGAGAAAAAATAAAAAAGTTATAGCTCGCGGAATAAAGCGATGCAAAAATAATAATTTTTTTATATAAAATTGTTTTCATTGCATGATAGTTCCAAAACATAAAAAAGACATAAATGAGGTATTGCTGTAACCGTACTGACCCAAAGAATAAAACCGCCTTATCAATTTTACCACATGCGGAACGGTGTAAATGCACCCCCCCAAAAGAAATTCATGAAATGCTGGTTTTTGTTCATTCTGCGTCCCAAAAATCAGAATAAAAAGCGATCAAAAAATGTCACGTGCCCAAAAATTGTGCCAATAAAAACGCCAAAAATTAGACCTCACATGACATGGTGGGTCAAAATATGGAAAAGTTATAGCTCTCAAAATGTGGTGATGCAAAAACTATTTTCACATTAAAAAGCATCTTTTATTGTGTGACAGCTGCCAAACATAAAAACTGCCTTAAATAGTAAATCAAACCCCCCCGTTATCACCCCCTTAGTTAGGGAAAAATAATAAAATTAAAAAAGAATGTATTTATTTACATTTTCCCATTAGGGCTAGGGTTAGGGTTAGGGTTAGGGCTGAGATTAGGGTTAGGGGTGTGTTGGGGTTAGGGTTGGAGTTAGAATTTGGGGGGTTTCCACTGTTTGGGCAGATCAGGTGCTCTCCAAATGCAACATGGCGTCTGATCTCAATTCCAGCCAAAAAAGTCAAATGACGCTGCTTCCCTTCTGAGCTCTGCCATGCCACCAAATAGTCATTTACACCCACATATGGGGTATCAGCGTACTCAGGACAAATTGCACAATAACTTTTAGGGTCCTGTTACCCTTGGGAAAGTAAAAATTGGGGGTGAAAAGATCATTTTTGTGGAAAAAAATTGATTTTTTAATTGTATGGCTGTACGTTATAAATTTCTGTGAAGCCCTTGTGGGTTCAAAGTTCTCGCCACATATCTAGATATGTTCCTTGGGGGTCTAGTTTCCAAAATGGGGTTACTTGTGGGGGGTTTCCACTGTTTAGACACATCAGGGGCTCTCCAAATGTGACATGGTGTCTGATCTGAATTCCAGCCAATTTTGCATTGAAAAAGTCAAACGGCGCTCCTTCCCTTCTGAGCTCTGCCATGCGCCGAAACAGTGGTTCCCCCACACATGTCAGGTATCAGCTTACTCAGGACAAGTTGCACAATAACTTTTGCCATCCAATTTCTTCTGTTACCCTTGGTAAAATAAAGAAAAATGGACCTAAATAATTTTTTTGTGAAAAAAAGTTAAATGTTCATTTTTTTTAAACATTCAAAAAATTCCTGTGAAGCACCTGAAGGGTTAATAAACTTCTTGAATGAGGTTTTGAACACCTTGAGAGATGCAGTTTTTAGAATGGTGTCACTTTTGGGTATTTGCTATCATATAGACCCTTCAAAGTGACTTAAAATGTGATGTGGTCCATAAAAATAAAATGGTGTTGCAAAAATGAGAAATCGCTGGTCAACTTTTAACCCTTATAACTTCCTAACAAAAAATAATTTTTTGTTAGGTAGGCTAAGTGCACACGTTGCAGAAAATTTATGCTCAAAAATCTGAATCCCTTCCCAGAAAACGCGCCTATTTTTCCGCGGCGGTTTTTGCGCGTTTTTTGCGCGGTTTTGATGCGTTTTTTTCCGCAGCGGTTTCAAACCGCATGGAAGAAGCCTAAACCGCGGAAAAATCCACAAAATTAATGTGCATGCTGCGTTTTTTACCGCAATGCATTTTTTTCGCGGTAAAAAACGCATCAATGTGCACAAAAAGTGCAAAATGCATACAAATGACTGGGAAGCTTATTTTTAGCGATTTTATAGCGGCTTTATAGTGAAAACCATGGTAAAAACCGCTAAAAAAACGCTGTGTGTGAACACAGCCTTATTGTGCCAACAGTCTTTGTCTTCTCACCAAGCTGCTTGCCTATTCTCCTGTAGCTCATCCCAGCCTTGAGCTGGTGTACGATTTTGTCCCTGGTGTCCTTACACAGCTCTTTGGTCTTGGCCATGGTGAATAGGTTGAAGTGTCATTGACTGAATGCGTGGACAGGTGTCTTTTATATAGGTAACAAGGTGTAATTAATACAGGTAATGAGTGCAGAGTAGGAGGGCTTCTTAATGAAACAATAACAGGTTAAATACTTATTTAATGCAATAAAATACAATTTAAATATTTAAAAATCATACAATATGATTTTCTTGTCTTTATTTTTAGATTCTGTCTCTCACAGTTGAAGTGTACCTATGATACAAATTACAGACCTCTCCATTCTTTGTAGGTGGGAAAACATGCAAAATCGGCAATGTAACAAGTACTTATTTTCCTCACTGTAGATAGATAGATTTGTAGGATTAGACAACATTCACATGTTGAGTATTTGGTCAGTATTTTTGTTGGCAACAGATTATTAAGAATACTCTCCAAGCATGTGACAACAGAGCTTCTTTATTCAGCAACAATCAGGAACAATATGCTTAATAGATCAGGAATAAATCATTTGTGTGTCTCTGTAAGAAGGGGTCAGGACGGTAGTCGTGGCCGAGGACACTAGGGCATTGGTGTCCCGGCCTTTTCCTACAGAGAAATCGTCAGCTTCTTCCGGCATACCTGTTCGGGGTTCTGGTCCACCATTACAGTTCACACAGCATTCCACCTGCACTTTCCCTTTCCTGCTTTCTTTGTGCTCATGCACATTACGGGGTAGTAGCGCCCTTAGCGGTGCCGCAGCATCACTCCTGGAGGACCTCAGGACATAGGGGATCCCGTTCATCTGTTTCACCCTGGATTTGCAAGCTTCGGCCCTATTTAAGATCTGCCACATGTTGAATATTCTGTGCCCTGCACAACTTTTGGACCACGTATTCCTTCTTGTTCCTGCTGCTGTCTTAAACTGTAATTTCCCGGGTGCTCCGGTCTTATCCAGCACCCGTCTGACTGTGCCCATACTACACATCAACATATGCCATTTTTTAAAACACCCAAAATGGGCTGCCCCCCACCCCAGACCCGGGGTAAACACCTGCCGCACCCGGGCAAGTGCTGTTGCCTTGAACAGGTGTGTGGCCCAACCCTTGGGCGACGGCATTGGCACAGGGCCTCTCATAGTACAATAAAGTGTCTCTGATGGTGGGGGGGCCCACTTGCCATCAGACACACTGGCATACTATGAGGGGCCCTGTGCCAGTACCAGCGCCCACGACTGGGTCCCCCCTACTTGCTCAGGGTCACAGCACTTGCAATACTTACCTCTCCCTGCTCCACTGCTTTGTAGTCTGCCCAGTTAAATCCATCACAGGAACGGCCACTACAAATTTGGTGTACTGATCGATGATGGTTAAGATGTAGCTATGTCCTGTCCTGCTGGCTTCTACCTTCAGATTACCAATGGCTACCATTTGTAATAGACGTCAACTCCCAATTGGATGCAATGGTGCTGTCAGGAACACCGCACTGCACTTGCTCACTGAGCCTGTGCGCATGTCCTGAGTACAAAAACTGTGCACAAAGATACCTGCGGAGCGGGACAGCAGTGGCGACGATGCATGCTCCAGGCTCACAGGACCTGAAGCACGTGACTGCTGGGGTGTGTGGCCTAAGCTCCACAGAGCTAGGAGCTACAGGGAAACTCCTAGAAAGGTAACTACTGGACAATGTTACCAAGGGGCATAGACATAGACAGAAACCAGATCAAGCCGAGGTCAAAGCACGAGATCGCACGACAGTACCAAAGGGTTAGACAGAATGGATAGTCGGGACGTAGCAATAGATCAGAAAACCAGAACAGGCAATAGACGGTACAATAGGGACAAACTGTAACAGAGTAACGATAGCCAAGCCAGGAGGTCAGAACCGGAAAAGACAATAGTACCAAAATGAGAGACGGAGTACAGAATGAGGGGACGGACCGGGTCATACACGGGATGCAAACAAGCAATCTAATATACAAGCACACCAGGGACATCAGACACACAGCCAGAATAACAGTATTGCTGACAGAGAACCCAGGTAAAGAGTGAGTATAAATACCCCTCCCAGATCCAGAAAGAGGCCACGTACACTTAACCATGTGAGTGCAGGGCAAGAACCCTGATCAAACCATGACAGGTGCTTTATGATCACCTTTCACATTTTTCATAGTCAGATGTGTGACATTCCTGCCACCATTTTTCAATGTGTCCTCTCATGGCAATCCAATAGAATCCTGTTATGAATGGGTCACCAAGGAGAAAAAAAAACAAGCTAAGCCACAGAAAACCAGAGAAGTTGGTAACTATGCAGATTGCAGATCCCTGATCTTACCAAACAACTAGCAGAAAAACTTAGCTTTAGATGACTGGAACAGATCTGAAAACCAAGAGCTGACAAGCCAGATGGATTCACCAGCAACTGAATAGGGCATCGGCTGTCTTAAATCCAATCTGAGAATCCCGAGATCCAATCATCATCCCCATCCTCAGGTGGCAGATCTCCACCGATCAAACCAGCCGCACCACCTCCCGACACCACCAGAGGGAGTTCAGAAGGGGAACCAGAGAATGAACTCACAACAGAATCCCCTACGGCCTGTGGCATGTGTGTTTTGAATTCCAAAGTGACCAGACAGATCATGATAGGCATTGAGGATCATGTCTACAGCTCTCCCTGTGATCACAATTTGATGGAGACGAGTTACGGTGATGGGATCGACGCAACTGCGATACAGCAATCCTTTCTTCACTAATTTGCGTTTTAGCTGTATCCACAGTAAGTTATTGAGGGTCAGCATCGCCTCTGCGAATTCTCCCGGGAGGTTTTCCCGTGATTACAAATTCAAAAACATCTAAAATCACTTGACTTTTACGTCTGAGCTTTTATCCATCTACCTTCCTGTAGCGGAGAGTCTGGACAGGCAGACTGACACTGAAATATAAATGAAGATTTCAAAGTACTCCAACACTGTACACTGGCGTACGTTTCGAATACATTTCCCTTTTTATCATTTTTATATTCAGGTGTAATCCATACTGAGCCTGTGAGAGTTTGTGTCTTACTCTGGTAAAATATAAGGAGATTTAAAATGACACCAACACTGTATGCAGCTGACCGATTGTAAAACATTACCCTTTTGCATGTTTTTATATTCTTGTGAAATCCATACTGAGCCTGTCAATGTCTGTCTGTAACTCCAGAAGTATATTTGTAGATTTAAGATTAACCCAACACTGTATACAGCTGTACACTTGTGATGCCTTACCCATTTACTGCTTTTTATATAGTGGTCTAATCCATACTGGGCCAGTGAGAGTGTGTTTCTGACTCTGGAAATATCTACTGAGATTTACAATTACCCCAACACTGTATGCAGCTGTACGCTTCTGATTAGCCAAGAATATAAAAAGTATAAAAAGGTTACTGTATCACCAGATACAAGGTACGTATATTATTGTTTAAACAGTACAAATCTCCTTATTTTTTTCAGGAGGCAGACACAGACGCTCTCAGGGTCAGTATGAATTACACAATATAAAAAGCAGTAAAACTGTTTTTTATATTGTGTAATCCATACTGACCCTGAGAGTGTCTGTGTCTGACTCCTGAAAAAAATAAGGAGATTTATAATGTTTAAACAATACTATATGTACCTTGTATCTGATGATACAGTAACCTTTTTATACTTTTTATATTCTTGGCTAATGCATACTGGGACTGAGAGCATCTGTGTCTGCCTCGTGAAATGTCTATGGAGATTTAGAATGTTTAAACTATTCTAAATATACCTTGTATCTGGTCATACTGTACTGTACCCTTTCTCTAATTTTTTAGTTTGTTGTCGAATCCATACTGGCCATGACAGCGTCTGTGTCTGCCTCCTCAAATATATATGTAGATTTATAATGTTGAAACTGTTATGATTGAGTCACCGTAGGAGGCAGACACAAAAATAGAAGCTACGTCCAGAAAACCAGAGAAGTTGGCAACTATCAGATTGCAGACCCCTGAACCTATCAACACAACTAGCAGTAGCTGTGGGGGGTTCCTACGATGCCCTAGACCCCTCGATCACAGCCGGAGCGCTAAATAGCCTAAAGACAGAAAAGGAAATCTAAACTGCCCCAGAGCAGACCCCAAAGTAAAAGGCAGCCCCCAACATATAATGACGGTGAAGCAAGATGAAAAAACACTCACACAGATAGAAAGATAGGCTGAGAAAACGATGGGGCCCAAGCTAGCTAAACAGAACAGGAAAGGAAGGTTGCTGTCTGCAATCTGCCAAAACCCTATCAAAGACATAAGCCAACAAGCTGATATGAAAAAGACCCTGAAGCAGCTAGGCTTCAACAACTAAATCAGCACTCAGGTATTTTCAGAAGACAGAGCTAAAGGAATTCAGCACACCCCAGCAGGGAATGGCAGAAATCCAGAAAAACAAAGTTTAAGCACAAATGCAAAAAGCTGAGCAGAAAACTTAGCTTTAGAGGAGCAGGAATTCAGACTGGTCTCCAAGGATCCCACAGAGAAATCACCCGCAGGGCAGAAGGGCGTCGGCAGCCTTATATCCAGTCAGTAACTCCACTCAGCCAGTCATCATCATCAGACTCAGGTGTTTGATAATCAGGCTCACTACCTTTCATTACCAGAAGAGGGAGTTCCTCGGGCCTCAGTAGTGAAGGGGAAAATGAACTCACAACAGTACCTCCCCCTTGAGGAGGGGTCACCGAACCCTCAACTACGCCACCAGGGCGATCAGGGTGAGCCCGATGAAAGGCACGCACCAATCTTTTGGCATGAATATCAGAGGCAGAGACCCAGGAATTATCCTCCTGACCATAACCCTTCCACTTAACCAAATACTGGAGTCTCCGTCTAGCCAGACGGGAATCCAGTACTTTCTCTACCTCATATTCCATGTTACCTTCAACCAATACAGGGTCTGGAGGTGCCACCCCCGGAACAACAGGTTCAACAAACCTCTTCAACAAAGATTTATGGAACACATTATGGATTTTAAATGTGACAGGAAGAGCCAAACGAAAAGAGACCGGATTAATAATCTCCAAAATCTTGTAAGGTCCAATAAATCTAGGCTTAAACTTAGGAGAAGCCACCTTCATAGCAATATTTTTTGATGATAACCACACCATATCACCAACCTTAAACTGGGGACCAATGGTCCTATGTCGGTTGGAAAACCGCTGGGCCTTTTCCTGGGAGAGAGATAACTTATCCACCACTTGGTCCCAGATCTGGTGCATTCTCTCCACCACAGTGTCAACACCTGGGCAGGCAAAGGGCTCCACTTGCCCTGAAGAAAATCGAGGATGAAACCCAAAGTTACAAAAAAAAGGTGACATCAAAGTGGCAGAACTAGCTCTATTATTTAAAGCAAATTCGGCCAAGGGCAAAAATGAAACCCAATCATCCTGATCAGCAGAAATCAAACATCTCAAATATGACTCCAAGGTCTGGTTTGCTCTCTCTGTCTGCCCATTGGTCTGAGGGTGAAAAGCAGAGGAGAAGGACAACTGAATTCCCAGCTTGGAACAGAAAGTTCTCCAAAATCTAGACACAAACTGGACTCCTCTGTCAGATACAATGTTCTCAGGAATCCCGTGTGTTGTGAGTTCATTTTCCCCTCCGTCACTGAGGCCTGGTGAACTCCCTATTCTAGTGAAGGAAGGTAGTGAGCCTGATTATCAGGCACCTGGGACTAATGAAGACGATTGGCTGAGTGGAGTCACTGACTGGATTTAAGGTAGCCTACGCCCTTTCTGCCCTGCGGGTGATTTCTCTGTGGACTCTTGGACACCAGTCTGATTTCTGCTCTCCTAAAGCTAAGTTTTCTGTTTTGCCTTTTTGCATCTAAGATTTGTTTTTGTTTTTCTTGCTTTTTGGATTCTGCCACTCCCTGCTGGAGTGTGCAGTGTTCCTTGAGCTCTGTCTTCTGAAAGTACCTGAGTGCTGATTTAGTTTTTGAAGCTTAGTTGCTTCAGGGCCATTTTTATATCAGCTTGTTGGCTTTTGTCTCTGATAGGGTTTTGGCAGATTGCAGACAGCAGCCTTCCTATCCATTCCTATCTAGGTAGTTTTTGGGCCCCGTCTTTGCTCAGCCTGTCTTTCTGTCTGTGTAAGTGTTTTCATCTTGCTTCACCGTCATTATATGTGGGGGGCTGCCTATTGCTTTGGGGTCTGCTCTGGGGTAGTTAGATTTCCCCTTTCCTTCTTTAGGCCTATGTATCTCTCCAGCTGTGATCGAGGGGTCTAGGTCATCATAGGAACCCCCCACGGCTACTGCTAGTTGTGTTGATAGGTTCAGGGGTCTGCAATCTGATAGTTGCCAACTTCTCTGGTTTTCAGGACGTAGCTAGCATTTCTGTTTTTGCCTCCTACGGTGACTCAATCATAACACCCGTGCAAGCGAACCACCTGTTGTAAAAACAGGGGCACCAACTCAGAGGAAGACGGCAACTTAGGGAGTGGTACAAGATGAACCATATTAGAGAACCTATCACAAATCACCCAAATAACAGTCATCCTTTGAGAGACAGGCATATCAGAGATGAAATCCATTGAAATATGGGTCCATGGCCTCTTGGGGACAGGCAAAGGCATCAACAACCCACTAGAGCGAGAACACGATTTAGACCGGGAGCACGTCCCACAGGACTGCACAAAATTCCTGACATCACGAGACAACAAGGGCCACCAAAAATACCGACTCACCAGATCTCTAGTACCAAAAATACCTGGATGACCAGCCAAAGCAGAGCAATGAACTTCAGACATCACTGTCTTCTTCCACTGGTCAGGAACATACAACTTTCCACTGGGACAACGCTCAGGTTTGTCCTCCTGGAACTCTTCCAGAGCACGTCTCAAATCGGGCGAGATGGCAGAAAGAACTACCCCTTTGCCTAAGATGGTAGCAGGCTTGGTCACCACAGGAGAATCAGCAAAGAAGCTCCTAGAGAGGGCGTCTGCCTTGACATTCTTAGTTCCAGGAAGAAAAGAAACCATAAAATCATAACGTGTAAAAAACAAGGCCCACCTAGCCTGTCTAGGGTTCAAGCGCTTAGCCGACTCTAGGTAAATCAAATTTTTGTGGTCAGTGAGGACCACGACTTGATGCTTAGCTCCCTCCAACCAATGTCTCCACTCCTCAAATGCCCATTTCATGGCCAACAGTTCCCGATTCCCCACATCATAGTTACGTTCAGATGGAGAGAACTTTCGGGAAAAGAAAGCACAGGGATTCATTTTAGATGTTACAGGATCCTTTTGGGACAAAACAGCTCCTGCACCAATCTCAGAAGCATCCACCTCTACCTGGAACGGAAGTGAGACATCAGGTTGCCGCAAAACCGGGGCGGAGGTGAATCTTCGCTTCAGCTCCTGAAAGGAAGAAACAGCCTCCGGAGACCAATTTAACATATCAGCACCCTTCTTAGTCAAATCAGTCAATGGCTTGGCAATACTAGAAAATTTTGCAATAAATTTCCGATAAAAATTAGCAAAACCCAAAAACTTCTGGAGGGCCTTCAAAGAAGTGGGCTGAACCCAATCGTAAATGGCCTGTACCTTGGCCGGGTCCATTTCAATAGTAGACAGGGACAAAATAAATCCCAAAAAAGAAATCCTCTGTACTCCAAAAAGGCATTTAGATCCTTTGACATACAGGGAATTCTCCCTCAAGATCCGGAACACAGTCCGAATATGTTCCACATGAGAATCCCAATCCTTGGAGAAGATCAAAATATCATCCAGATAGATAATCAAAAATTTATCGACAAAATCTCGGAAAATATCGTTCATGAAGCACTGGAAGACAGAAGGGGCATTAGTGAGCCCAAAAGGCATCACCAGGTACTCAAAATGTCCCTCCGGAGTATTAAACGCCGTCTTCCATTCATCCCCATGCTTAATACGAATAAGATTATACACCCCCCTGAGGTCAAGCTTGGTAAAACAGCAAGCACCTTTAACTCTGGAGAATAGATCAGAAATCAGGGGTAACGGATACTGATATTTAACAGCAATTTTGTTGAGGGCCCGATAATCAATACAAGGTCTTAATGATCCATCCTTTTTGGCTACAAAAAAAAACCCGGCACCTAAGGGTGACGAGGATGGTCTAATATGACCCTTCTCCAACGCCTCCTTAATATAGGATCACATAGCCTCATGCTCGGGTACAGATAAATTGAAGAGCCGACCCTTGGGAAATTTACACCCCGGGCTCAGTTCAATTGCACAGTCATAACTTCTATGAGGAGGCAGAGACGCAGACTCATTCTCACTAAATACATCATAAAAGTCCGCCAAATAATCAGGAACATCATGCGACTGAGGAGAGGTGGAAAACACCGGAGCCTCACTAAAGGCACACCGACAACCCCAACTCACCACAGACACAGATTTCCAATCCAAAACTGGATTATGAATTTGTAACCAGGGAAACCCCAGAACAATAGTATCATGCAGATTATGCAACACCAAAAATCTGCAATTTTCTTGATGGTCTGGGGCGACCCACATTACCACCTGGGTCCAAAACTGAGGTTTATTTTTAGCCAAAGGAGTAGCATCAATCCCCTCAAAGGGATAGGCGTCTGCAGAGGTGTCATCGGAAATCCACAACGTTTAGCAAAATCTAAGTCCATTAGGTTTAGGGCTGCTCCCGAATCCACAAAAGCCTTGGCGGAAAATGTGGACAGGGAGCAGATCAGAGTAATAGCCAGAAGAAACTTAGATTGAACACCACCAACAGAAAATGTGTGTGCATAGCGTTTCTCTCGTTTAGGACAGACAGAAATAATATGCGAGGCATCTCCACAGAAAAAACACAACTTATTACGCCTTCTGAACTCCTGACGCTGCTCTCTGGAAAAAACTCTATCACATTGCATAGGTTCAGACATTTGTTCAACAGGTGGCAACACCTCTCGTGCAGCTTTGCGTTCGCGCAAACGCCGATCAACCTGAATGGCTAATGACATAGAATCGTCAAGACCAGAGGGAACAGGAAATCCCACCATAGTATCTTTTACGGCTTCCCAGGGCCACGGACCGGGTCCCAATCACCACTGTGTCATACTCCCCCCCTAAGTAACCCCCGGCCCTGCGTGGCATTTCATTTTAACACCAGATACCAGGGATATATTGTATAGTTTCATGTTGTGAGTTCATTTTCCACTTCACTACTGAGGCCCGAGGAACTCCCTCTTCTGGTAGAGAAAGGTAGTGAGCCTGATTGTCAAACACCTGGGTCTGATCATGATGACTGGCTGAGTGGAGTTAATAATAATAATAATAATAATAATCTTTATTTATATAGCGCCAACATATTCCGCAGCGCTTTACAGTTGAACAGTTTCAAACACAACAGTCATAAGTAACAACGTTAACAATACAATAATTAAAGCGAAATAAGACGACCCTGCTCGTGGAGCTTACAATCTACAATGAGGTGGGGGGGATACAAAGCACAGGTTTGTATTTACAATGATGTATTTACAATGACGGTCCAGCCATCTTCAGGGGGTGGGGGTTAGATGGAGATAGTGAATGGGCTACACACACACAAACATGACTTTGATTACTGAATGTGATAGGCCGCTCTGAACAAATGTGTTTTGAGCGAGCGCCTAAAACTATGCAAATTGTGGATGGTCCTAATATTTTGGGGTAGAGCATTCCAGAGGATTGGCGCAGCACGGGAGAAGTCTTGGAGTCGGGAGTGGGAGGTACGGATTAGGGTAGAGGTTAGTCGAAAGTCATTTGCAGAGCGCAGCGGTCGGTTAGGCCGATAGACAGAAATGAGGGAGGAGATGTAAGGGGGTGCCGCACTGTGGAGAGCTTTGTGGGCGAGAACAAGTACTTTGAATTGTACCCTGTAATGAATTGGCAGCCAGTGTAACGACTGGCGAAGAGCGGACGCGTCTGAGAAACGATTAGCCAGATGGACAACCCTGGCTGCTGCATTAAGGATAGACTGGAGAGGGGAGAGTCGAGTGAGAGGGAGGCCAATTAATAGAGCATTACAGTAGTCTAGGCGGGAGTGGATCAGGGCGACAGTGAGAGTTTTTGTTGTTTCCATGGTGAGAAAAGGGCGGATTCTAGAGATGTTCTTTAGGTGTAAGCGGCATGAGCGGGCAAGAGATTGTATATGGGAGGTGAAGGAGAGATCGGAGTCGAACATAACACCCAGACAGCGCACCTGCTGTCGGGGTGTTATTATGGTGCCACCCACAGAGAGGGAAATGTCAGATTTAGGGAGGTTAGTAGATGGTGGGAGCAGAAGAAGTTCAGTTTTGGAGAGGTTGAGTTTCAGATAGAGAGCAGACATGATGTTGGAGACTGCAGACAGACAGTCAGTGGCGTTCTGTAGTACAGCGGAGGTAAGGTCAGGGGATGATGTGTACAGTTGTGTGTCATCAGCATAAAGATGGTACTGAAAGCCAAATCTGCTGATGGTCTGTCCAATTGGGGCTGTATAGAGAGAGAAGAGAAGGGGGCCAAGGACTGAGCCCTGAGGTACCCCAACAGTGAGAGGAAGAGGAGATGAAGTGGAGCCAGAAAACAGAACACTGAAGGAGCGGTCGGAAAGATAGGAGGAGAACCAGGAAAGAGCAGTGTCCTTAATGCCTAGTGACTGGAGCCTAGAGAGTAGGAGAGGATGGTCAACAGTGTCGAAAGCTGCAGAAAGGTCGAGAAGAATGAGCAGAGAATGGTCACCATTACGTTTTGCTGTCAGAAGGTCATTGGTCACTTTGATGAGTGCAGTTTCTGTCGAATGTAGGGGGCGGAAACCGGACTGTGAAGGGTCTAGGAGGGAGTGAGTGGAGAGGTAACGGGTAAGGCGTGAGTATATCAGGCGCTCCAAGAGTTTAGAGATGAAGGGGAGATTGGAGACTGGTCTGTAGTTGTTTGTGCAGGATGGGTCAAGGGTGGGTTTCTTTAGTAATGGAGTAATGATAGAGTGTTTGAAGGAGGAGGGGAAAATGCCAGAGGAGAGGGAGAGATTAAAGATTGTAGTTAGGTGAGTTGTGACGACTGGGGAGAGAGACTGGAGGAGATGTGAGGGAATGGGGTCGGTTGTGCATGTAGTTGGACGAGAAGAGGAGAGGAGCCTGGAGACTTCTTCTTCTGTGATGGGAGCAAATGTGGAGAGTGAGCCAGGGGAAATGCAGGGAGGGATGGGAGTCACTGAACTTGGTGATTGGGAGCAGATTTCCTGACGGATATTGTCTATTTTCTCTATAAAGTGGGAGGCCAGGTCATCAGCGCAAATGTCTGTGATAGGGGCTTGTGCTTTTGGCCTGAGGAGGGAGTGAAAGGTGTCAAAAAGTTTCTTGGGGTTGTTGGATAGTGAGGAGATCAGGGTGGTGAAGTAGGTCTGTTTGGCGAGGTGAAGGGCAGAGTTATATGTCCTTAACATAAATTTGAAGTGTATGAAGTCTTCTGGTGTGTGTGTTTTCCTCCATAAGCGTTCAGCACACCTAGAGCATCGCTGGAGAAATCGGGTTTGCGATGTGAGCCAGGGCTGTTTCACTCTGTGTTTGGAGGTTCTGAGGGTGAGGGGAGCTACTTGGTCAAGGGTGCTTCTAAGAGTGTCATTGAAGTGATGTACAGCCAGATCAGGACAGGACAAAGAAGAGATTGGGGACAATGATGAGTGTAGGGAGTCTGAAAGTGTATGAGGGTTAATGGCTTGTAGATTTCTGACTGAATGGTAGGTAGGAGGGTGCTGGGGTGAGCGAGGATTTGTGAGTGTAAAGGAGAGAATGTTGTGGTCAGAGAGGGGAAGCGGTGAGTTATCTAGGTAGGAGATTGAGCAGAGCCGGGCGAAAACCAGGTCCAGGGTGTTACCGTCTTTGTGTGTTTCAGAGGCTGAGAGCTGAGAGAAGCCTAGAGAAGTGGTTAGTGATAGAAGCTGGGATGCAGATGTGGAAGTGGGGCTGTTAATGGGGATGTTGAAGTCTCCCAGGATAAGGGTTGGTAGTTCTGAGGACATGAAGTGCGGCAGCCAGGCAGAGAAATGGTCCAGGAAGTGGGTGGGTGAGCCTGGGGGCCGGTATATGACCGCTACTCTGAGGGAGAGGGGACGAAAGAGCCTGATGGTGTGGACTTCAAAAGAAGGGAATGAGAGTGATGGAACTGAGGGGATGACCTGGAAAGTGCATTGTGGGGACAGGAGTATGCCGACTCCACCACCAGGTCTATTTGTCGGTCTCGGGGAATGGGAGAATTGTAAGCCACCATGGGAAATGGCAGCAGGAGAGACAGTGTCAGCAGGAGAGACAGTGTCAGAATCCTGAATCCAGGTTTCCGTGAGGGCCAACAAATTCAGAGAGTTTTTCAGAAAGTAATTGTGTAGGAAAGGAAGCTTGTTGCATACAGACCGTGGATTCCAAAGGGCACAATTGAAAGAAGGAGATGAAGGAGTGCAAGTGATATTAGTAAGATTATTAAGGTTTCAATGTGAGGTAGGGTAGGGGTTGAGGTTGGGGGATGGTGGACCGGGGTTGGGGGAGATGTCCCCTGAAATCAGTAGGAGCAGGAAGATAAAGAGCAAGTAGTTTTTGGAATTGTATGAAGATTTTATGTGCAGTGTGTTTGGGCAAGATGGGCTGAGGCTTTTTAAGAAGGTGAGAAGTGCATGGGAGCTGTACATGGGAGAAGCAAAGAGAGAGGAGCTGATGTATATGAGTCGTGATGGAGGGGGGATTGGTCGGTGAAAGTGGATTGCAAGAGAACATAGGAGGATAGGAATAAAGCACATGGTTAAAAGGGACAGCAGAGTGTGGGTTACCTGACTCCTGCCATGACTAACTGCCATGTAATAACTGCTGTATCCCGACGCTTATCTTCGTGACGCTTTGCTTCTGTGATGCGTGCACCCCCACATGCGTGCACCCCTATGGATGGTTCTAAATTTATAGTCCAGACTGCAGGGTCTGAAGAGATGGATTGTGGGAACTGGTTGAGGATAATTTGGCAGCTGGGGTCAGCACACCAGGGTTTTTTTTTTTTTTTGGGATGATCAAAGACATTCAGCCTGGCAACATCTATTTTAACACCTCCACCAGATAAGATCTACACTGATCCCAGTCATGGAAATGCAACAGTGAGTTTTAAGTACAATGCACCAAATGATTTATAACAAAGAATTAGCAGACACATTAAACTATGTTTCTAGATGGTAAAGCAGCAGATGACACCGCAGACAGCAAGCAGAGGGAATTTTTACCATTAGAGTCTATTGCAGCAGATGAGACAGCAATCAGAGGTGGGAAGTTGTACCATTTGAATATGTTGCAGAAGACAGCAAGCAGAGGGAATTTTTACCATTAGAGTCTATTGCAGCAGATGAGACAGCAATCAGAGGTGGGAAGTTGTACCATTTGAATATGTTGCAGAAGACAGCAAGCAGAGGGAATTTTTACCATTAGAGTCTATTGCAGCAGATGAGACAGCAATCAGAGGTGGGAAGTTGTACCATTTGAATATGTTGCAGAAGACAGCAAGCAGAGGGAATTTTTACCATTAGAGTCTATTGCAGCAGATGAGACAGCAATCAGAGGTGGGAAGTTGTACCATTTGAATATGTTGCAGAAGACAGCAAGCAGAGGGAATTTTTACCATTAGAGTCTATTGCAGCAGATGAGACAGCAATCAGAGGTGGGAAGTTGTACCATTTGAATATGTTGCAGAAGACAGCAAGCAGAGGGAATTTTTACCTGTATGAAGAGAGAAGATGGATTTTAGTTCTGTGCCATGTAATAACTGCTGTATCCCGACGCTTATCTTCGTGACGCTTTGCTTCTGTGATGCGTGCACCCCCACATGCGTGAGTTACTGACTGGATATAAGGCTGCCGGCACCCTTTTTCCCTGCGGGTGATTTCTCTGTGGACTTCTAGGAAACCAGTCTGATTCCTGCTCATCTAAAGCTAAGATTTCTGCTTTGCCTTTTTGCATTAGTGTTTTGTTTTCCCTGCTTTTCTGGATTCTGCCATTCCCTGCTGGGGTGAGCAGAATCTCCTTTTGCCTGTTGCTCTGTCTTCAGAATATTCCTGAGTACTGACATAGCCTATTTTGAAGCCTAGCGTCTTCAGGGCCTTTTTTACTGTCAGTTTGTTGGCTCTTATTTTCATAGGGTTTTTCACGGATTGCAGACAGCAGACTTCCTGTCCTTTCCTATTTAAGTTATTTTGGGCCCCATCTTTGCTCAGTCTATCTTTCTGTCTGTGTTTTGTTCTTTCTTCTTGCTTCACCGTCATTATATGTGGGGGCTGCCTTTTGCTTTGGGGTCTGCTCTGGGGCAGTTTAGATTTCCCTTTCTGTCTTTAGGCTATGTAGTCCTCCGGCTGTGATCGAGGGGCCTAGGGCATCGTAGGAGCCCCCCACGGCTACTGCTAGTTGTGTTGATAGGTTCAGGGGTCTGCAATCCGATAGCTGCCAACCTCTCTGGTTTTCTGGACTTAGCTAGCATTTCTATTTTTGCCTCCTACGGTGACTCAATCATAACAGACGCAGTTGGGTGCAGTTTCTGAGTTTTTCCTCAAAAGTTTTGTGCACAAGATGACCCGCTTGGTACTGTGTCATCCGAGGGAGGGGTTCGGCAAACTCAAAGGTTGATCAGGAACACCAGTTCAAGACTCCTCCTTGTGTAGCCTTTGTAGGCCATGTCTCTGCGCTGATCTCTCCCTTCCTTCCTGCTGTGGGCCTTCGCAAACAGTGTCCCAAGCCGGCAGCCACGGATCACCCCGGGCGACATGGGTCAGGCTCAGGGGTCCTTTATTCCAACTGCTGCCTTTTTGAGTATTGAATGCAGCTGTGACTGAGGCACTTAAAGTTACCTCAGCCTCCGTCTTTCTAGCTGAGCCCTGTATTTCTCCACTACCTTCAGGAGCCACCTTCCCCAATGAGGCCTGGTCCTTCCTTCTCCAGAAACGGTCTTCACAGGTGGCTTATGGCACTTCCCATGCCCCAAGGACCCCTTCCTTCCAGTCTAGGAGCTTGGACAAGATTTTTCTCTCTTCTCTGACCAACTGTCAACTGTCAGCTTGCTCTCTCTGATTGGATGCCCACAATCACTCCACTACCTAAGCTCCTCCCACTGTACCTACCTTCCACACTAACCCCCAACACCCTTAATTAGTCAGTCTGTGATGAGGCCTTCCTCCCGCTGGGTACAGCCAGAAAGCACTGACTAACATGTGTGTGTGTTGAGTGCAGGGTTAGGAGTCCTGAGTGGTGATCCCTCCTTACCTGAGGGTGGGATACCACACCTTTGGATGAGGTGTGGTACCTCTGTGGCGACCGTACCCTCAGGGGCGCCATAGTACCCTTTTTCAACTTTCTATATTGTTGTCGGATCCATACTGGGCCTGAGAGCGTCTGTGTTTGCCTCCTGAAATGTATTCGGAGATTCAGTATATTTAAACAATACTATATATACCTTGCATCTAGTGATACCGTACCCTTTTGCAAATTTTTATATTGTTGTCTAATCCATACTGAGCCTGTGACCATCTGTGTCTGACTCATGAAATATATGCGGAGATTTACAATTATCCCTAGACTGTATAGAGCTGTCCGCTTCTGAAACAGTACCATATATCTGCTGGTATTTTTAGCCCATTTTTACAAAAATTATTATGTATGGTGGAAGAGGCCGCAGACGTGGGTGTGGGGGGGCCAACTGGTACTGATGGTGGTGGTGGTGCATCTGTTGGTATTGCCAAAAGCAAAACAGCAGATAGGGCAGGAAGTGTTGAGCCTGCATCATCAGCTGGCACAAGAAGGCCTTTAAGGCTCCCTTTCTGGGAGTAGGTAAACTGCTTTTAAAGCCGGAGCATCAGGAACTTGTTTTGCCTTACATTGCCAAAAAAGCCTCCAGCTCTATCGCCTCCTCTTCTGAAGTTTAAAAAAGCAAGCACTGAGTCGTCAGTGCAGGCTTCTGGTCAGGAACCACCCCTTTCCTTGTCTCCTTCACCCCCACTAAAAGTGAAGGATGCTGCAGCCCACACTTCAGTTTACTCCATGGAGCTCTTTTCACAGGCTATGTCTGTGTTATCAAGTGAAATTCTGAATTCCCCAGTCCAGCATGAATTGGAGATGGAGTGCACTGATGCACAGCCACTGCTAGATGATTCTGCTGGTACATTGACCCACAGCACTACATTCCCCTCGCACTCTACAGAGCCAGTATGTGACACTGATGAAACTCAGGTGCCCCTTCCCGCATACCATACCACCTTACACGGTGACACAGAGGAAGGTGCAGATGAAAGTGCCGGTTCCCTGAGCAGGTGGGGGGGTCGCTCCTCTCCATAATGAAGTAATGCACAACAGCTAGCGCCGATCTTCTTTTGTTGATTCTTCACAGCTCCACATGAATGCCTTATTGTTTCCTGCTACTCTGGCCCACCAGGTCATTTATGAGCTTTAACAAGATTATTTCCATGTCTGAAGAAGGTCCATTGTAAGGACCGAAACGTCACATTAAGAATACATGTCTTGTGGAAAACTAAGTTGTGAATAAAACAAATTTTCTTCTTTCTGCATATGGGAGTGCCGTTTTTTTTATTTTCATATTGTATTGGGACTGGTACCCTTTTTCCGTGCACCCCACATTCAAATTCGGAGTGACGTGCCTTTTTATAAGACTACTCGTGGGTGATGGCAGTGGCACAGGGTCCCTCATAGTACGCAAAAATGTCTCTGCTGGTGGGAGGGCCCACTCACTGTCAGACATACCGTCGTAATATGAGGGGCCCTGTGCCAGAGCCGTCGCCCACGAGTGGGCCCCCCATGCTTGCTCAGAGCCACAGCACTTGCAATACTTACCTCTCCCTGCTCCACCGCCGTGACATCTTCCACCTTTCCTGACAGTGACATTCAGGTTACAGAGTGCGATGACATCACGTCTGTATGCCCTCTACCGAAACAGTACAAGTACAGAGAGCTTTAAAATGGCAATGCTGAGGAGACCAGAGTAGAGCAGTGCCCAGCGAGGAGAAGTATTTAATTTTTTTAAATGTTTGGAGCATTTTTTGGGGAGCAATATACACTGAAGAATGATATATGGGGCCCTTCATACACTGGAGCATCATCCATTTGGCCCATCATATACTGGAGCATTACAAATGGGGGACATCAGACACTGGAGCAGTATTTATGGGGCCCATTATACACTGGAGCATTAGAAATGGGGCCCATTATATATGGAGCATTATTTGGGCCCATAACACACTGGAGCATCGTCCATGGGAACAAACATATACTGTAGCATTATGTGGAGCTCATCATATGCTGTATGGAACATTATATGGGACCAATTATTCTGTATGGAGAAATATATGGGGCTCATTATTTTGTATGGCACACTAGATGGTGGCCATAATACTGTATGGAGTAATATACTGTCTGGTTTTTGAGCTATTGTAGAATTTAAAATAGATATCAGTCATGCCATGTAAGCAGTGAAGTATTTTTCATTTACTATACCTATATTTCTGTGCCGTATCGGAGCATTAGGAATTGTGGTATGTGTTAAATGGGCGCACTCACACTCTTTGGCTCAGGGCGCACGAAAACCTGGCGCCAGCCCTACCCCCCCTCAACTTTAGCCAAATAACCCCCAGTTTTCAATGCAGAACTATTATTATAAAGTAAATTAAGGTTGCCAAGCTTAAGTAATAAGAATTGATGTCGTTGGCATTGAAATGGGCACTGTAAGTGTGTTTACTCTCCTCCACTCCCTGCCGACTTTGCTTCCCCATTGACTTGCATTGGGTTTCGTGTTTCAGTCGGACCCCGACTTTTCCCTATAGTCGGCCGATTTCGTTCGACCCGACTTTTTAGAAAGTCGGGTTTCATGAAACCCGACTCGACCCGAAAAAAGGAAAAGTCGCTCATCTCTAGTTTTTTTTAATACCAACATGCTTCCGTGTTGAACTGGATCCTTTCTCAAGGTGTAAAAGCCACTGGTCCAGCACAGAAACATGTTGGTGCTAATAAAAAATGATTTGAAATGATTGGAGATCTCATGGCTCTTCTTTCCTGGCGAGCAGCCCGCCTAAACGTGACAGCGGTGAAATTTCTCTCAGTGAACTGCGGTGAACTCTCTGATCTCAGGGCTGCACCGTGAGACTTTTCTCATGATGCTAGTGATGATCTCACCAGAGGTCTCCACAGTTCAGGGGCCTGGCTGGGAACGCAGCCTCAGTAACCAGCAGTAACCTCGATGTCAGCGCTGGTCACTGATACTGCGCTTGCAGCAGCTCATTCTTCCAGTGGTTCCCAGCCTGGTCGATCGTATCTTGGCACCATCCAGGTTGAAAACTGTTTATCCCCAGACATGGATTATGGCATGGGACAGAATGATGAACAGGTGAGGGATATGGTTGTTTTTTTATTTTTGTTTTATTACATGAGACGATGGCATCAATGGAATGGGTGATGACGAAAGTATGATTTAATTTGGAATCATTAAAGGAGTCTGTGTTATTCTTTCAAATAAAGGACTTTATTCTGGCTGTGTCTTTATTTACCATAGAACTGTAGGATTAACAATGGATAGTTATAGATGCCTCTCCATTACTAAGCCGTGATCTTGTTGTCACTGGACAATACAAAGGTGACATCAACCCTGCAAGTATTAACCCCACTTGCCACCACTACAGGGCAAATGGGAAGAGCCAGGCATAGCACCAAAATTGTCACATCTAATAGATTCTGACTTTTCTGGGCAGCTGTGTGGTGCTGTTTTTAGACTGGGGGGGTCAATATCAATGGCCCATTACCGGACTGAGTATATCAGCTCCAGCTGTCTGCTTTAGCAAGGATGGTTGTCAAAAATGTTGGGGACCCCACGTTATTTTTGAAAATGATTTATTTAAATAATTTAAAAAACAGGCGTGAGGACCCCTCTATTCTTGATAACCAGCCTTGCTATTGCTGACAGCTGAGGATTGCAACCCCCAGCTGTCAGTTTTGTCTGAACGGTTATCAAAAATACAGGGTACTCCCACAATGTTTTTTAAAAAAATATTTATTTAGAGCGCAGGCGACAGCTAATGAATACTGCTATGAGTCGCTGCATGCTCTTGCTATTATTAGTGGCAGTAGGCGTAGGGTGATGGGAGCAGTAGTCCCATCAGCCCACACCAGTGACCAGAGGTAAACTTTATACCTCTGATCACAGCTGCGGGCTCAAGGTACCATTTGATGGCAGGGGAACAGTGGCTCTCTGACCAGCGGTAATGATTTTACCGCCGATCAGAAGCAGTTTTGCTGCACTGTCATGCACATTACAGCGTGGCAAACTGCGGATGATCGGGCCCCCATTCAAGTTAATGTGGTCCGGGTACTGTTCTGGTACCTGAACCCGAACTTTTAAAGTGTTCGGCCGAACTCACTGGACCGAACATCCAGGGTCTGCCCATCTCTAGATGTAGGTAGCAATCTGGAGATATTGAGAACAGTTCAGTAGCTGGAGACTGAAAGTAGACTAACAGCAAGATGCAATACTATAAAAAGCAATGAGTGCGGGATCCATGTGACTTTACGTATGCTCAAACAGAAAACAAGATGGATTTCACAGGTTCAGAATCTGCTATCCTAGTAAAGGGAAATTGTTCAACACAACAGCAGCCTCCAATGGTAAGGAGTGGGATTACAATACAATTAAGGTGAACAATAGCAGCCACTGGTGGTCAAACTGTAGGACAACAGGAATCCTGACAATGAGACATTTATATTGTATCAATGAGAAGTTCAGATATATTACGCTATAAAAATTAATGTTTCTATTCGTAACCTCTTTAATCCCGCACATGTGATCAGGATGTCAGCAGCTGTTATTCTTATTTGCTATGGTTTTACCCTATACCCTATAGGCAAAAGTAGTGTTTTACTAAATGTCACATTGGCCATAAAACTTACTGATTCTTCTCTTGCCGCAGAAAAACATATTCCAAAGTAATTAGATCCAGGAATTATATGTTACATGTAAACAGCTTTGAGAACGCTTACAGCTAAACTGCCATACATTGTCATTATTAGTGCACTTTTTAAATAACTGAATTGCTGAGCATCATGCTCTAAACCATGGCCAATAATATGCAGATGATGATTCTTCAACACTAACTTTTCTTTAAAAGTTGCTGAATTCCATTCCAAACATTTAAATTACCCCTCCACCCAAGCTGTTTCCAATTTTGCAGCTCAAGTAAGGGCTCATTCACACATCTGATTTTTCCACGTACAAAAAAATGGACCATTATTCTGATCATATTTAGATCACAGTTTGATCAGAGTGTGGCCCACATATCAACCATTTTTCTCTGTCAACCAAGTGTGGGCCGACTTTTTCACGGACCAATTGATTTGAATTGACAATTTTGATCCGACCCTTGGATCAAAATCAGACATGTCTCCATGAAAAAGATAACTTCAACAAAACTGGGAAGTTATGTTGGATGATTGAAGTGTAGATCACACACCGAAATTAATCAGTTCCCAAAAGTTCCATCAGATAAAGGTAGCCAAAGGGCCTGAGAGGTTTGCATGGGAGCCAACTACCCATTCATTGAATGGAGACCATTGATGGGCGACCCAAAGGGTAAGGGCTAGAGTTGAGCGAAACGGGTCGGTCAATTTCAAAAGTCACCGACTTTCGCAAAAGTCGGCTTTCATGAAACGAAACCCGACCATAGCGTGAGGTCGGCCACGAGGTCGACGACCATGGCGACAAGGTCGCGTTTCAAATGATGCTTCAGCGCCCTTTTTCAGTGATGGAGGACGCACACTGTGGGCAACACGATGACATAGGCAGCGGTCACCAGCATCTTTGAGAAGGGCATGCGAGTGATTGGCTGGCTTTGTGTGGCTTCACAGGGGCTATAAAAGGGCGTGAACGCCATCTTAGCATAGGGAGAGCTGTTGCTGCTGCTGATTCTGTAGGGAGAGTGTTAAGCAGGGAAGAAGAACCAAAAAACTGCTTCTGCTGCTAGCGATTTTGCCTGTACAACACACCAGTTAGTGTGGAGTGCAAGGGGAGGCTATATTTTGGTGCATCAGCTCTGCTGGTTATTAGGCTGCCTTATAAGGCTCCCTGATAGCTGCATTGATGTTTTCACACTGCTGTGCAAACTACTATTTTAAAAGCAAAAATACTTTTCATCCTCTTTTTTGCCCAGCTACCAAGCGTTCATTTTTCCACACTTTTGTGTGCAGCAGTCCTACTTATTAGGCTGCCTGCTGCCATACTTGGGACTGAGAGCATCATTGTCGGCTTGCTAAAATCTCTACAGAGATTCAAATTCTCTCCAGTCCTATATAGACATTTTATACACCATCCAATTTCAGCCTGTTATATTGAGGTGTAATCTACACTGGGCCTGAGATAATAGTTCAGTGTCCTCAAGTCTGTAGGGAGATTAAAATTCTCCCCAGTCCTATGTAGACATTTTATACACCATCCAATTTCAGCCTGTTATATTGAGGTGTATTCTACACTGGGCCTGAGATAATAGTTCAGTGTCCTCAAGACTGTAGGGAGATTCAAATTCTCCCCAATACTATATACACCTTGTACCTTGTTTTACAGTACCATATAGCTGGTGGTATTTTGGGTGCATTTTCCCCAAAATGAGGAAGTGTGTTGGAAGAGGCTGTGGAAGTGGGCGGGGGTTGCCAGCTGGTAATGATGGTGTTGGTGGTGGTGGTGGATCTGCTGGTAGTGGCAAAAGCACGATAGCACCTAATGTAGGAGGTGTTGAGCCTGCGTCATCGTCTGGCTCCACAAGGCCTCGAAGGCTCCCTTTTCTGGGAGTAGGTAAACCACTTTTAAAGCCGGAGCTTCAGGAACAAGTTTTGGCTTACATTGCTGACACAGCCTCCAGCTCTATCGCCTCCTCTTCTGAACTTTCAAAAAATAAAAGCACTGAGTCGTCATTGGAGGCTCATAGTCAGGAACCACACCATTCCTTGTGTCCTTCACCTGTCATGATCTGAAGTGATCTGACAGTTTTAAATTGCACTGGGTGAACTTTTTTTACTTTGGAAAGTTCCAAGGTGTCTTGACTGTCCCTGGTGGTGGTTAGTGGTATTGCACTTTAGGTTTTTGTGCACGTAATTATGTATCAGGTGTGACACCCTATAAAGGTGTGCTAGGGGTGTGCAATCACTGCCTGTGATATTGTGAGATTGTTTTCACTCTGGCGGAGAGCCTGGAGGAAGGATGGAGCTGGTGAGGAGTCCTGCGCAGCTTAGCCAGGGGGGACGTGTTTGAGCTATGGTGTCTGGACGAAGGGCTGGCATGGCGTGGTGGGGTCGCAGTGATGGTGTCAGCGGGAAGTGTCTGCATGGACTGGTGGAGTGGCGACTATGGAGAGTGGCACTCACCATGTGGGACTTGGCTGCTGAGCTGGACTCAAGCATGCTTGACTTCGTGTCAGAAACTGAACTCATCCTTGGGACTCTGGTACTAAGCAGCTGCAACTGGTGGTGGACTCTGCTCCGAGGCTGCACTAAGGAGAAGGATCCTGTTATGGTGATGGATCTAGGTGGAGGAGAAGATGCACGCAGGTGGTGGGCTCTGTTGCTAGGAGCGTACGCAACAGAGCAAAGCTAAGTGGTGTTTCCCCTGTATTGTCTCTTTCCCTCATGTGTGTTATTAGTGCAGTGGTGGGATTAGTTTCCGCACCGACCTATTCCCTAGTGAGGGTTTAGGTTCAGGACGAGCTAGGGCGTTGAGGTACGCGTGCGGAGCCCGGTGCGAAACCGGCATAGGGAACGTTAGGAGTGCAGGGACACCTGCTCAGGGGAGCTTAGGAGGTCTCCACATCCGCCATTCCCTATTGCAGGGCCCACCATTGTTGATGTTTCCCAGGTCCCCTTTATTATTTAAATTCGCCGTACTGGAGGCGGGGTTTCCAGATTTTATGTATAACGTGTAATTCCCAAATTCGCCAGGTGAAGGCGGCGTATCCACCTGCACGTTTTATTATTTAAATGCGCCCCACTGGAGGCGGTGTTTCCAGGGTCACGTGTGTTATGGGTTCGCCTTGCGGAAACATCTGCGTCCATACACACGTGACCATGACATCACCCCTACCAAAAGTAAAGGATGTGGCAGGCCACACAACAGATTACTCCATGGAGCTCTTTCACATACCATGCCTGGGTTATCAAGTCAAATCGTGAATTACCCAGTCCAAGAAGAATCTGACATGGAGTGCACTGATGCACAGTCAATGCTAGATTTATCTGCTGGTACATTCACTCAGAGCACTACATTGTCCTTGCAGTGTACTGAGCCAGAATCTGACCCTAATGAAGCTCAGGTGCCCCTTCCCGCATACTATACCACCTTACATGGTGACACAGAGGAAGGTGCACATGACATTGAAGAGGAGGTGATGGATGACCCAGTTGTTGACCCAGATTGGCATCCATTGGGGGAAGAGGGTGCCGCTGCCAATAGCTCAGAAGAGGAGGAGCATCCGCAGCAGGCATCAACATCGCAACAGCTGTTATCTGACAGGCCCGGAGCAGTCCAAAAACGGGTTACAAAAACCAAAAGAGTTGCAGGACAGCTAGGCCAGATGGTCAAATTAGCACAGCGTGCAAGGTCTCAAAATGTCTTCCATAGTAGGAAGAGTGCAGTGTGGCACTTTTTTGAACAAAATCCTAATGATCAGGCAAAGGTTATCTGTAAGGCTAAGTGCAGACATACTTTTTAGCCCTGCGGATTGTTCTGCGCAGAATTGAAGAAATCTGCAGGTCAAATGACCTGCATTTTTCATGCGGATTTCTTCCTTTTTTCTTGCGGTTTTCTTGCGTTTTTTGTGCGGTTTTCCACTGCGGATTTCCCCCTGCGGATTTGGAGAATGGAGGTGGAAAACCGCACAAAAGAAGTGACATGCTGCATATTTTGAACCTCAAGAAAACTGCGCGGAAAAGTCCGCAGCGTCAGCACAGCGTTTTTTTTTTCTATTGACTAACATGCTACTGTACATCACAATGCGGATATGCAGCGTTTCTGCGTGGTAAAATCCGCTGCGGATCCTTTGGATATCTGCATCGTGTGCACATGGCCTAAGAAGTGCGCAAAATCCTTTAGCCGAGGGAAAAATCTGAGAAATTTGAATACCAGTTGCATGCTTAGACATTTAACCACCATACACTTGCAAGCATGGACGGACTACCAAACCTCACGTACCACATGTGCAACTGTTCCCAATGAAGGTAGTCAGCAACGCTACATCATTTCCCCCACTGTAAGCCCACCGGGTAGCACACCACCAGCAGCAAATGTTGAGGTGTCGTTGCAAGGCCAAAGCAGTCAGTGAGTCACAATGTTATTGCTACGAAAGACTGAATCTAGGACATCAGAAAGAACACCAACTAAATCACCATCATCAACCCTCTGTCAGTCCGCCATGTCCACCGCTAGTTTCACCATATGCAGCTCTCAAGTCCAGCTCACCCTACCAAAGACTCTGAGTAGGACAAGAAAGTACTCATCCTCTCATCCGCGTACACTGGGTTTGAACGCCCACATTGCCAAACTAATCTCGTTAGAGATGATGCCCTATCGGTTGGTTGAAAGCGAAGCTTTCCACGAACTTATGGCCTACGCAGTACCACGCTATGACCTACCCAGTCGGCACTTCTTTTCTCGCATAGCCATCCCAGGCCTCCACCTTCATGTGAAAGACCGCATTGTCCCTGCACTCAAGCAATCAGTGAGTGGAAAGGTGCACCTCACAACAGATGCATGGTCCAGTAGGCATGGCCAGGGTTGTTACGTGTCCATCACTGTGCAATGGGGTTAATGTGGTGGATGCAGGATCCACAGGGGACAGCGGTGGTGGGACAGTGCTGCCTAGCCCACGGTATAGGAAACAGTTGGCTGTAGGCGTTTGACCCACTTCCTACTCCTCCTCCAGAAGCGAAAGCTCATCCACAGAGCGCAGTTGCACGAGTACTACATCCGCAGCTGCCAGTGTTGCACATGAGGTGTCCCACTATCGAACAGCTAGTGGTAAGCGTCAGCAGGCTGTGTTGAAGATTATGTGTTTGGGCGACAACAGACACACTGCGGAGGTTCTGGCCGACTACTTGCAGTGACAAACTGAGTCATGGCTGGGCAGTTTACATCTTGAGGCATGCAAGGTAGTTAGTGATAACGGCCGGAATTTTGTGGCAGCCATAGCCCTTTCAAAACTCAGACTCATACCTTGCCTGGCTCACACCTTGAACCTGGTGGTGCAGTGCATCCTCAATAAATATCTGGAGTTAACAGGCCTGCTCCAGATGGTCCGAAGACTGTGCTCGCACATCCGCCGGTCGCCCGTACACTCCAGTCGCATGCAGAAGCTGCAGCGATTGCTCCAACATCCCAAGCACCGCCTAATTATCGACGTTGCAACAAGGTGGAACTCCACCCTGCACATGGTTGAGAGGCTGTGCGAACAGAGGCAGGCTGTAATGCATTTGTAGGAGGATACATGGCCAGGCACTTTGAGGGCAGATATGGAGTTGTCGGGTGTGCAGTGGTCGAAGCTGAAAGACCTCTGTAAAGTCCTTCAGTGTTTTGAGGAATGCACACGACTGGTAAGCACAGACAATGCTATCATAAGCATGAGCATCACACTTACGCGTCTGCTCATGCAAACTTTGACGCACATTAAGGAGCAGGCGTCTGCAGCCGAGGAGGATGAGGAAGAGGAGGAGGGAAGCTTTGATGACAGTCAGCCATTGTCTGCTCCGGGACCTCTCCTGGATGAGGTGGAGGAAGAAGAGGAGGAGGAGGAGGATGATGGGGATGATTATTTAGGGGAGGAGGATGCTTCTCGTGGGGCAAGAGAAAATGTTGGCGTGGCAATGTCTGGTACAGGGTTTGTGCGTGACTGGAGGGATGTGGATTTGCCAGAAAGTGCTCCTCCACCCAGCACTCTCAGTGCATCAGTGACACCTGGAACATTGGCCCACATGTGAGATTATGCCTTGCAGATCCTAAAAAGGGACCCTCGCATTGCCAAAATGATGAACATCCTGGATCCACGCTATAAAGGCAAATTCCAAAACATCATGCCACAGTAGAACCTTTACCTAATATTGGCTAACAAACAAGCAACTCTGGTAAACCGTTTGTTTGAGGCATTCCCAGCACACAGCAGCGGTGATGGTTCTCCAACAAGCCGTAGGGGGCAACATGGAAGAGGTGTTCGTGGTGCACACATCAGAAGTGGCGTTGGAGACAGGGGTTTCATGACCACGTTGTGGACTGATTTTTCAAGTCCCGCTCACACGACTGGTAATACTGCATCGATTAAAAGTGACAGGAGATAGCAGTTGTCAACTATGGTTACAAACTACTTCTCGTCCCATATCGATGTTCTCCCTCACAGGTCATTCCCCTTTGACTATTGGGCCTCTAAACTGGATGCCTGGCCTGAATTGGCATAATATGCCTTATAGGAGCTTGCGTGCCCTGCTGCTAGTGTGCTATCGGAAAGAGTCTTCAGTGCTGCTGGCTCAATCCTGACAGAAAAAAGGACCCGTCTGTCGACCCAAAATGTTGATGATCTAACTTTCATTAAAATGAACCATGTATGGGTTTCAAAGGATTTTGTCCCACCTTCCCCTGATGACACATAGGTTGCCAGAATAATGGCTCGCTTTTGTCCTCCTCTTCCTCGGACAATTCCTCCATTTTCAGCTGCTGAATGTCCAACATCAACATATGCCATTTTTTAAACCTCCCTAATTGGGCTGCCTCCCCCCCCATGGCCGGGGTCACCACCAGGCACATGCACCCGTGCGAGTGCCATTGCCCTGGACAGGTGGGTGGGCCGACTCTTTGGCGTCGGCACTGGCACAGGGTCCCTCATAGTCTAATCAAGTGTCTCTGACAGTGGGGGTGCACACCCGCCGTCAGACACACCGGCATACTATGAGGGGCCCAGTGCCAGTACCGACGCCCATGAGTGGGCCCCCCTTGCCTGGGCAGGGCCCCAGCATTTGCAATATTTACCTCTCCCTGCTCCTTCGCTGTGTAGTCTGGGCTGTCAAATCCTTCCCTGGGACTGCCACTACAAATTTGGTGAACTGATAGATGATGGTTAAGACGTAGCTATGCCCTGTCCTACTGGCCGGGCTCTAGCTTCAGATGATCAATGGCTTCCATTTCTTATGGACGTCGACTCACAATAAGATGCAGTGGTGGTTTATCATCAGCTTTCACAGTTTTCCTACTCACAGACGTGTGACATTCCTGCCCTCATTTTTAAATTTGCCCTCTCGTGCCAATCCAATAGAATCGCCTACAAGCCTGTGGCTTCTGTCTTTTGCACTCCAAAGTTACCTGACAGATCATGATAGGCAGTGAGGACCATGTCTACATCTCTCCCTGTGATCAAAATTTGACGGAGATGAGTAACGGTGATGGGATCAACGGTACTGCGATACAGCAACCCTTTCCTCACAAAGTACTGTTTTTGCTGTCTCCACAAAGTAATTGAGGGTCAGCATCGCCTCTGAGAATTCTCCCGGGAGTTTTTCCCGTGATTAGTAATCCCTAAATTTCTACAATCACTCGACTTTATGTCTGTACTTTTATCCATCTCTTTTCCTCTTGCGGAGAGTCTGGACTGTCTTACTGAGACAGAAATATATATGAAGATTTAAAAATACCCCAACAGTGTATACTGGTGTACGCTTCAAAAACATTTCCTTTTTTCTACTTTTTAGATTGTTGTCTAATCCATACTGAGGCTGTGAGTGTCTTTGTCGGACTCCGGAAATAAACACGGAGATTTTAAATGTTTAAACTATGCTATATATACCTGTTATCTGGTGATACTGTACCCTTTCTCAACTTTCTGCAATCTTGTCGAATTCATACTGTGCCTGAGACCGTCTGAGTCTGCCTCCTGATTACAGATGAGTGGTGTTTGAGTGGAACTGTTGGCTAAGTTCAAATTCTAGCTGTTTTGGGCGGTGTTTTATGCGTTCGTCGAACTACATCACTTTGATTAAAATTCGGCTGTTCGCGTTTCCGCTCGAGAACGTTTCTTAAAACTAAAGCTTATCTTTTTTTCACATTAATAATGGTTTTCAATGATAATAGACAGTTTTAGGGCATATTAGCGGTGTCTGGTAGCCAGCGGTGTAGTACACCTGTGAAGGAGCAACACAGTGTGTGTTTCTAACAATTTTTTACCACATATTGTCCTGAAAATCCTTTTGGGCCTAGTAACTGTATCTGCTACTCAGAAGAGGAGCCCACCCGTGAACTGAGCTATGCCGCCTGTTTATGAAAGAACCAGTTTTTGACTGCATTTACACCACTTAATACTTTGGGCCTAGTAACTGTGTTTGCTACTCAGCAGAGTTGGCCACCCGTGAACCAAGCTATGCCGCCTGTTTATGTAAGAACTGTGTGCTACTCAGCAGAGGAGCCCAGCTGTTAAGCAAGCTACAACACTTGTGGTTTGGACACTTAATTTTTTCACATTCTTTCTGGAATGCCGTTTAGGCCTAATTCCGGAATTACGGTTGACCTGCACTTACTGGGAAATGCTTGTTCACGGGGAAGAATTGTAATCCCAGATCGCCATCACTAATGGGGTTCAGCGTGTTATCCGCACCTGTAAGCGATACACGCTGGTCCTTTCATTGTAGCACGCGTGCAGCCCCGGACATGTAAGGGCATGACAGACCTGTTATTAGCCGATCTCACGTGCCAGAGCCTCACGTGTCCCTCTAGTAAGCTGGACACGGACCGCGGGGGCATGCCTGAGTCTCGTTCGTTAACGGAATTAAGCTTGCAATCTGTGCAGCTTTTTTGTGGATGGCATGGTTGAGGTTGCCCTTGTTGAGTCCAATTAAGCCGCAGGCTCCACTCCTGGTGGTGCCCTTCTGGACATTCCTTTAAGGTTCAGCTTTGCAACCATACTGCCCCCAGAAACCAAACACTTTTCCTGACAGTGACATTCTGGTCAAAGAGCGTGATGACATCACGTCTGTACGCCCTCTGCCTAAACAGTCCAAGTGCAGAGAGATGGAAGATGGGGATGACGAGGAGTCCAGAGTACAGGGATTCCCTAGTGAGGAGACTTATTTAATTGGTTTAAAGGTGGGGAGCAATTTTTGGGGAGCATGATACTCTGGAGAATGATATCTGGGGCCCACCATACACTGGAGCATTCCAAAGGTGGACATCAGTCACTGGAGCAGCATTTACAGGGTCCATTATACACTGGAGCATTAGAAATGGGGCCCATTATATATGGAGCATTATTTGGGCCCATAAGACACTGGAGCTTCATCCATGGTGAACAACATATACTGTAGCATTATGTTGAGCTCATCATATACTGTTTCAAACATTATATGGGACCAATGATTCTGTATGGAGAAATATATGGGCCTCATTACTCTGCATGGCGCACTATGCGGTGGCCATAATACTGTATGGAGGAATATACTGTCTGTTTTTGGAGCTATTGGAGAATTTAAAATGGATATCAGTCATGTGATGTTAGAAGTGAAGTATTTTTCATTGTACTATACCGCTATTTCTCTGCCGTATCAGAGGATCATGAATTGTGGCATGTGTTAAAGGAGCCCAGTGACACTCTTTGGCCCTGGGCCCATGAAAATCTGGAGCCAGCCCTACCCCCCCACAACTTTAGCCAAATAACCCCCAGTTTTCAATGCCTAACTATTATTATAAAGTAAATTAAGGTTGACAAGCTTAAGGATTACGAATTAATGTTTTTGGCATTAAAATGGGCACTGTAGGTGTGTTTCCTGTCCTCCACTCACTGCTGACTTTTCTTCCCCATTGACTTACATTGGGTTTCGTGTTTTAGTCGGACTTCGACTTTTCACAATAATCGGTTGATTTCGTTCGACCCGACTTTCGCAAAAGTTTCGTGATGCCCGACTCGACCCGAAAAAAGGCAAAGTCGCTCATCTCTAGTAAGGGCTCATTCAATTGTCAGTGATTATATCGTATGAGAAAATTGATCCCAATTTCACCAGTTTATTTTAATCAAATTTTCATCAGAGTTTGATCAGTTTCATTTTTTTCGTATTAAAAAATAACTGATGACGATTTCTCACTCTCCTCCTGTCAAACAGTCTGAAATATGGACAGCACATAAATGGAATCCGAGTGCTGCCTGATTATTTCACAGACCCATAGACTTGAATTGGTGAGTTTGATTATTATTATTATTATTATTATTTATATAGTGCCATTAATTCCATGGTGCTGTACATGAGAAGGGGGGTTACATACAAAGTTATAGATATCGTTAACAGTAAACAAGTTTCCACAACAAATTTACAATGACAGACTGGTACAGAGGGGAGGGGACCCTGTCCTTGTGGAATTAAATTCTATGGGATAGCGGGGAAAAGACAGAAGGTCGGGGGTGCAGCAGTTCTGGTGGTGATGAGGCGGCAGCTCAGGTGGTGGTGAGGCGGCAGAATGGTCATTGCAGGCTGTAAGCTTTCCTGAAAAGATGGGTTTTCGGGTTCCGTTTGAAGGATCCGAGGGTGGTGGTGGATAATCAGACTTGTTGAGGCATGGCATTCCAGAGGATAGGGGATATTCGGGAGAAATCTTGGAGGCAGTTGTGTGAGGAACGAATAAGTGTGGAGGAGAGTAGGAGGTCTTGGGAGAATTGAAGAGTACATGAGGGAAGATATTGGGAGATTAGTTCAGAGATATAGGGAAGGGAAAGGTTGTGGATGACTTTGTAGGTCAGTGTTAGTAGTTTGAACTGGATTCGTTGGGGAATTGGGAGCCAATGGAGGGATTTGTAGAGGGGAGAGACAGGGGAGTAGCGAGGAGAGAGTCTGGCAGCAGGATTGAGGACAGACTGGAGTGGTGCAAGAGAGTTAGCAGGGAGGCCACAGAGGAGGGTGTTGCAGTAGTCAAGGCGGGAGATGATGAGGGCATGTACAAGAGTTTTAGTAGATTGAGGACTGAGGAAGGGACGAATTCTGGAAATATTGTTGAGTTGGAGGTGACAGGAGTTGGCAAGAGATTGAACGTGCGGTTTGAAGGACAGGGCAGAGTCGAGAGTTACTCCAAGGCAGCGGATTTCAGGTGCAGGAGAGAGCATGATGCCATTTACCATAATAGATAGATCGGGTAGGGAAGATACGTGAGATGGAGGAAAGATAATGAGTTCAGTTTTGTCTACGTTGAGTTTTAGGAAGCGAGAGGTGAAAAAGGAGGATATGGCTGATAGACACTCTGGGATTCTGGACAGCAGAGAGGTGACATCTGGGCCAGAGAGGTAGATCTGAGTGTCATCTGCATACAGGTGGTACTGGAAGCCATGGAACTTTATGAGTTGTCCTAGACCAAGAGTATAGATGGAAAAAACGTAGGGGCCCCAGGACAGAGCCTTGGGGGACTCCAACAGAGAGGGGGCGGGATGAGGAGGTAGTGTAGAAGTGGGAAACACTGAATGTGCGGTCAGAAAGGTATGAGGAAATCCAGGACAGGGCGAGGTCTTTTATGCCAAGGGAATAAAGAATCTGTAGCAGTAGGCAGTGGTCAACTGCGTCAAAGGCAGAGGACAGGTCAAGAAGGAGGAGGATGGAGAACTGTCTGTTAGCTTTGGCTGTAAGTAAGTCATTAGTAATTTTGGTCAGGGCAGTTTCAGTGGAGTGGTGGGGGCAGAAGCCAGATTGCAGGATGTCAAGGAGGGATTTAGATGAGAGGTTGGAGGAAAGTTGAGCATGGACATGCTGTTCAAGGAGTTTGGAAGCAAACGGGAGCAGTGATATGGGGCGATTGCTGGGCAGGGCAGTTGAATTAAGGTTTGATTTTTTGAGGATGGATGTTATGGTGGCATGTTTGAAGGCAGAGGGTAAGGTACCAGAAGTTAGGGATAGGTTGAAGAGATGATTTAAGACTGGAATGAACATGTAACTGAGGTTGAGGAGCAGGTGGGAAGGGATGGGGTCAAGTGCACAGGTGGTGAGGCGTGATTTGGAAAGGAGAAGAGTAAGCTCTCCTTCAGTGATGTTGGAGAGGGAGGTTATTACGGAAGGGCAGAGGTCTGGTATGTGGAGCGGTTGGGGTGGTGGAACTGTAAAGGTTTGCCTTGTTTGGTCGATCTTGTTTTTGAAGTAGGTGGCAAAGTCCTCAGCAGAGATGAGGGGAGTTGGAGGTGGCAGTGGTGGGCGGAGGAGAGAGTTGAATGTGCTGAACAGTTCTTTTGGGTTGTGGGATAGCGAAGATACAAGGTTTGTGAAATAGGTCTGTTTAGCAGAGGTGAGGGCTGATTTAAAGGCAAGTGTAGCTTGTTTAAAAGTAGTGAAGTCGTCTGGATGGCGTGTTTTCTTCCAACGCCGCTCTGCGACCCTGGATGCTTGTCGAAGTTTTTTGGTGAGGTTGTTGTGCCAGGGTTTCCTATTGGTTTGTCACACTTTGCCATGCCATCCATGATTAGACACATGGATCAATATAAGACAAGTCTCCGTGCTTTTGTTTTTTTATGATTTGGTCAGAGGAAATAAATCGTACATATGAGCCACCACCAAGACTATGAGTGCTAGCCATGAAAAGCATGTGGGAAAAACTGTTGTCTGAATGAGCTCAAAACATAACAAAACCCCAAATGAGACTAATATAAATCAGAATCCAGAATAATCAAGTAAAATAATCAGATCCCTAACATTTTTATATTTACATCAATGTGATTTTCCAGATGTTTTACAATGGTTCATCAAATGCAAATTTTTTAAAAAGTCACAAAATTTATCATAGATGTTGTCAGGGAAACCCCGACAGAGAGGGGCCAGAAGACCACGGTGACAGGTTTCCCTTACTCCTGCACTGGTTAAAGGTACTTCACCATCATATTAAACAAGGCAGGTTTTTACCATGCTAGCAGTGCAAGAGTTAATCTGTTCAGTTGAAGCTCCTGGAGCTTTCCTACTTGGATTGTCTCAGCTGTTCAGTATTGGCCACTCCGCTCTTCTTTATAGGCTCACCTCTGGCACTTATGGAATGCCAGTGTTAATTCTTACTGCCTCGTTCTGGAGATGGAGGTGTAATTCATCATTGGAGTTGGTGTTTTGAGTTTTTTGAAGAGATTTTTGCTTGGAGTTTTGTCTGTGTGCACATCTTCATCCTCTACTATACTATTTGGTTTCTCCTTCCTTTAACTCCTTTGTGTTCCACTCTGTTGTTTTGTGTGTGTGTTTTGTATAGTTGTATATTCATTTATCCCTGTCTGTCTTCCTTTGTTTGTCTGGCTAATGTGTTCCTATACACTTTAGCTTCCCACTATCCTGGGTGAGGTAGGGGACAGATAAGGGTTGATATAGGAGCACAGCAAGGCATGTGAACCGGGCATCTCCACCTTCATGAGTAAATGGTGCACAGGGGTAGACTAGGGCACCACTGGTTCTAGGGAGCTGGTTTGCTACCATAGTCCTAACACATCGTGGCAGATGTTCTCCGGTCCATTCACCCCCCGGAAATCATTTTTTGTATGACAGTTATTTTTGTGCCATTGCTTCCACATTTTCTGGCTTAAAAAGGTGCAAAATGTATATAAAAACATATTTTTTAAATTCTAAAAGTATTTGCACCATTTTTTAAGAATTTGACACAAAAAAGCAACAAAAAGCACAAAAGAATAAAGAAAATGACCTAACAAGACAAATGATGAATCAGACTAAAATTCTTATACACGAAACTCAGCAAACTCTTTTCTGCAAGAAATATGATGCATCCCTCTCATCCCAAAAATAAAATGGATATTCATAGATTATATCAATGCAATACATGTGAAAAGGGTTTTTGTCCATATTCAAGATTTTTCTTTGCAGTCATTGAAGCCAGGGATAAAAATTCAATATAGTTCTCATAGTGATTTTGTTTCACTTTGTAAAATATGGTGCAGGATGATTGTTAAAGTCACTATAAATCTGGGTTTAGTCAAGTATGTTTTTATCTAGAAAACTCGAACGAGTTTCAAGGCTAGAGATGTATGACATGTTTCAGACAGTCGGCTCTGGACATGTGGAGGTTACTAATATACTGTGAATTTTGCATTTGCACTTGTGCTAACTATTTTAGCATTTTGAGTCATGGACTTTATATTTTGAGCTTTATTAGCCTATTTAGCATATTTTGTCCAATATATTTGAATATAAAAATTATTTTTTATTATTTTGTGAAGCCCTGATCCTTGCGAATTGTGGTTGTTCCCCTCAATCTGATACCTTCATGTTGTCTGGTTTGAGGCACCAATGTATAAATTTTTCCTGTATGAATTTTAATGATATTTTTCAATAAAAATCTATTTTTTAGTATTTTTGTGTAAGACACTATTTGATCTTGTCGATAGTTTAGTAACTATGGGATCAGTATGTTTCTATACATGATCCGTACAATATATATGACTTGAATGGGTGCGTCTCATGTAATATACAGAAAAGACTATTGCATACTGTCATTGTGCTGTCCGGACAACACACGTCCATATACTGTAACATGCTCGTCTTAGCATCAAGTTTCTTTTTATTGTATTTTTAGTGCAGTTTTTTAACATGCATTTTTTTATCATACTTTTTCACCTGTGGTTTTTGTCATGATTTAAATGAAACTTTTGGGCATACTTCCAGTTGCTTAGCTTTGATAAAACTTTATTGGTAAAGTCACGAGCGGATTACATGTGTTTTTATTGCATATCTGTCGTGGAAATGCACTAGAAATGCATATAAGATAATCCTTTAATCGTCCCACCATGGGGAAATTCAGAGCATTACAGCAGCAAGGCAGGAACAAGTACAGATACAGATGCATAAAAGGCATTACATTGACAGTAGGTAGGTACATATACAAAAAAAAGATATAACCGGACTATCACAACTTTGGATCTATCAGCTCACTGTTTGGGTCGTTCTCCGTTTTGGACAGTGCTGGTTATACAGCCTAACTGCAGCAGGAAGGAAGGACTTTCGATAGCGCTCCCTCTCACATTTAGGATGAAGTAGCCGGTCACTGACAGTACTGCACATCTTTGTCACGGTCTCATGCATGGGATGGGAATCATTCTGCACCATGTAGCTCACCCTGGCCAGTATCCTCCTGTCGCCTACTTCCTGAACTGGATCAAGGGGGCATCCCAGGACAGAGCTGGCCCTTCTAATCAGTTTGTCCAGCCCATTCCTGTCCCTGGTTGATATGCCACTACCCCAGCACGCCACACCGAAGAAGATGACTGATGCCACAACAGAGTTGAAGAAGGATGCAAGGAGTGCCCCCCTAACTCCGAAGGCTCTCAGCCTTCTGAGCAGATAAAGCCTACTGTGGCCCTTCCTGTACACTGCATCCAAGTGATGGGCCCAGTCAAGCTTATTATTGAGGATCACACCAAGGTACTTATAGGTGTCGACTATCTCAATGTCATTTCCCTGAATGTTCACCACTACTGGATTTTTTCCCTTGCGAAAGTCCACCACCAATTCCTTGGTCTTCCCGGAATTAATTCTAAGGTGGTTCCTCTGACACCACTCCACAAAAGCTTGGTTAGTATCTCTGTACTCTCTTTCATCTCCTCCTGTGATGAGGCCTACTATTGCAGAGTCATCAGAATACTTCTGCAAGTAGCAGATAGATGAGTTGCACTTAAAATCCGCAGTGTACAGTGTGAAGAGAAAAGGGGCAAGAACTGTACCTTGAGGTGCCCCTGTATTGCAGTTCACCGTGTCTGACACACTGTCCCGAACCTTTACAAACTGAAGTCGGTTCGTGAGGTAGTTAAGGATCCAGGTGGAGAGTTGGAGGTCCACGCCAACAAGGCCCAGCTTGACTCGCAGTAGACCTGGCTGTATGGTATTAAAAGCACTAGAGAAATCGAAGAACATAATTCTCACAGTGTTCCCAGGTTTCTCCAGATGAGAGATAGTCCTATCTAGAAGGTGGATAATGGTATCATCCACACCAATGCCCGGCCTGTAGGCAAACTGGAGAGGGTCCATATCCGAGCTTACTAGAGGACGGAGACGTGTGAGAACCAATCTCTCTAGTACCTTCATCAGGTGTGATGTCAATGCTACAGGTCTATAGTCATTAAGGTCTTTCGGATAAGGTTTCTTCGGAACTGGTACCACACACGATAATTTCCACAGTTGTGGTACTATACCTATTCTCAGGCTCATATTGTACAGATATGCAATGATCTCACTCAGCTGGTTCCCGCAGGTTCTGATTAGCCTTGCACTGATGCCGTCAGGACCTGCAGCCTTCAAAACTTTGATCTTATCCAGTTCTTTTGCAACCTGGGTACTTGTGAACAACAGACCCTGGCTCAGTTGACAGGTTGCAGGAGGGGGTGAGGTTATTGTAGCAGAGAGGTGTGAATGGTATGCAGGGGCAGGAGCAGCCAGTGTGTGATTAAATCTGTTAAAGAATAGATTAAATTCAATAAGCCCCTCTTTATCTACAACCATCCTGGAGACAGTCTGTCTATGCCCAGATATAGACTTTAGACCCTCCCAGACTTCATGAATCCTTTTCTGTGACAATTTCAGTTCAATCTTTCTCTTATAATTAGCCTTTCCCTGCCTGATTAGATTCTTCAGATCTTTCTGCACCTCCCTCAGCCTGCCCTTGTCACCTGATCTGAAGGCCAACTTCTTCTCTTTGAGAAGAGCCTTTATTCCAGGGCTGATCCATGGTTTATTGTTAGAGAAGCACCTCAATACTTTTGTGGGTACCGTGTTGTCTACACAGAAATTAATGTAGTCCGTTATACAGTGTGTGAGACCATCCATGTCATCACCATAGGAATCTTGCAGCACATCCCAAGTGGTTGTTTCAAAGCAGTCTCTCAGAGCATCATCACTCTCCTCAGTCCATATCCTCACTGTGCGAGTGACAGCAGGTTCTCTCTGTACAAGTGGCTTGTACATGGGTTGGAGGTGCACTAGGTTGTGATCCGATCTTCCAAGGGGCGGTAGGGCTGACGAGGCATATGCCCCTCTCACATTGGCAAAGAACAAGTCCAATATTTTGTTGTCTCTAGTGAGGCAGGTAACATACTGTGTGCAACCGGGTAGTATGGATGCTGGAGACACATGATTGAAGACTCCCGAAACCAGAAGGAGTGCTTGGGGGTGAAGGGACTGCATCATGCTCACTGTGGATTGTAGGACCTCAGTGGCGGCATCAGCTTTCGCAGAAGGGGGGACATATGCAGCTATCATGATTACATGCGATAGTTCCCTCGGTAAATAAAAAGGTCATAGAATCATAAAATCGTAGAGTTGGAAGGGACCTCCTGGGCCATCTGGTCCAACCCCCTGCTCAAAGCAGGATTCGCTAAATCATCCCAGTCAGATGTCTGTCCAGCCTCTGTTTGAAGACTTCCATTGAAGGAGAACTCACCACTTTTCGTGTCAGCCTGTTCCACTCATTGATCACTCTAACTGTCAAAAAGTTTTTTCTAATATCTAATCTGTGTCTCCTCCCATTCAGTTTCATCCCATTGCTTCTAGTCTTTCCTTGTGCAAATGAGAATAAAGTTGATCCTTCTACAATATGACAGCCCTTTAGATATTTGTAGACAGCTATTAAGTCTCCTCTCAGTCTTCTCTTTTGCAAACTAAACATTCCCAAATCCTGCAACCTTTCCTCATAAGACAGGGTTTGCAGACCGGTCACCATTCTGGTCACTCTTTTTTGAACTTGCTCCAGTTTGTTGATGTCTTTTTTAAAATGTGGTGCCCAAAACTGGACATAATATTCCAGATGAGGTCTGACCAAAGAGGAGTAAAGGGAAATAATGACTTCACATGATCTAGACTGTATGCTTCTGCTAATACATCCTAGAATTGCATTTGCCTTTTTTGCTGCTGCATCACACTGTTGACTCATATTCAGTCTGTGATCTATTAGTATACCCAAGTCTTTTTCACATGTGCTGTCACTTAGCCCTATTCCTCCCATTCTGTATATGCTTTTTTCATTTTTATTGCCCAGATGTAGTACTTTGCATTTCTCCCTGTTAAAAACCATTCTGTTAGTTGCTGCCCACTTCTCCAGTTTATTTATATCTTTTTGAATCCTCTCTCTCTCTTCTCTAGTATTAGCTATCCCTCCTAGCTTTGTGGTCTCATGCCCACAGCTAATAGCTCAATGTCCTTACAGCATGTTTGCTCTTTGACCACGATATGCCTAGAGTCACACCATCTATCATTCACAAATATCGCCAGCCCTCCGCCTTTCCTCTTACAGCTCTCCCTTGTCCTGTCCACGCGAATGAGTTTAAAGCCTTCCAACGAGACAACAGTGTCCGGAGTACCTTCGGTGAGCCAGGTCTCTGTAAACAGCAACATACTGCACTCCCTTAATTCCTGATGATGTCTGGACAGCGCCGACAGTTCGTCCATCTTATTCCCGAGTGACCTCACATTGCCCATAATGACGGAGGGAAGAGCAGGTCTAGAGCGCCTTCTTTTAGCTTTCCTGAGGGCTCAAGCCCTGCAACCTCTTCTCTAAGGCCTCTTTCACACATCAGGTTTTCGCCGTCAGGCGCGATCCGGCGCTTTTGACAGAAACCGGATCCGGCGAAATGCAATGCTGGATCCGGTTTCCCCCCCATTGACTTGCATTAGAGCCGGATCGAGCCGGATGGCCATGCGTTTCATCCGAATTTCGCCGGATCCGGCAATGTGACGCGATCCGGCGTCTGGAAAAAACGCCTACTGTAACGTTTTTTGTCTCCGGCGAAAAAGCCGGACACGCCGGATCCGGCGAGTCCGGCTTTTTCATACAATGAAAGCCTATGAGCGCCGCAATGCGCCTGATCCGGCGACAGCCGCATCCAGTGGCCGGATCCGGTTTTTTTGGTCTGAGCATGCTCAGTAGCTCTGCCCACAAGACATATATAAAAGCAAGACAGTGGGACCCTCAGCCACACCCAACATGCCACCCAAGCCAAGAACCAGGAGCAGGAGAAGGCAGCAGACATCTGCAGCAGCACCATCAGCACCACCCCAAATGGAGCAGCATGCTGAACAACGGGAGGGGAGTCCAGCAGCAGATGAGAGACGGTAATTATCAAATCCCCCATTCCTCCAAACTAGGGCTATGGAATATCAAGATATTCATTGGCCCTTTGTTTCTCTTTATTCAACAGCCGCCCAATAGATGCAGCAGCAGCAGCAGCAGCAATGGCAGCAGCTGGAACACCACCCACAGCCATGGAGTCTGGCCACCAGGAAGACAGCACATCATCTTCTGGGAGCCCTCCCTCGCATCGTCAGCGTTTGACGGTAAGTTTTTATTTCCAAAATCCATCATCTCTGTAATATATGTCTATTCATTGCCTTTTATTTCAAAACAGGAATCACAAGATGAAGAGGAGCTCCCAGAAGAAGAAGGAAGGGGTGGACAGACACTTGGAGTGGGCTCACAATTGGTAAGTTTTTTGCATCAAACGCAGAAACACAACATCACACTACACACAACACATAGAAAACAATGTTCTGCAGACCACACACAGCAAACAAATGCCTACATCCAAAGACATAACATTTTTTGTTTTCTTCTCTAGTCTTCCCAATCTGGTGCTCGGCCAAGAGGTCCTCGCAGTGCCTCCCAGGGTCGTCGGCGACAGCAACGCGGCGGTCACCAGCGTGTAAGTATAAATATTTTTGCTTTGTTTTTTTGCACTTTTTATTTCATTTCTTTTGTGGAGGCTAATTATGTTATTTTTGTCTTTTTCTTTAACAGCCTTCACAGCGTGCTCCCGACTCTGACGGTGAGGATGGAGGACTCGATGTGGACCACCTCATCGATCTCATCAGAGAAAGGGAGCCGCTCTGGAATATGGCTGACCGCCGCCATGCTGACCTTATCGTTACCCGACGACTCTGGGAGGAAATCTGTTCGCTCCTTGTGGACCGCTGGGAGGACCTCGAAGCTCGGGCCCAGATTAAAGAGCGTAAGTATATACAGTACCGGTTGCTTGATTTAAACCAGTGTTTCCCGAACTCCAGTCCTCGTGGTCCCCACGGATCATGTGTTCAGGATTTCTATTTACTTTGGAAATCCTGAAAACATAACCCCTGGGGACCATGAGGACTGGAGTTTGGGAAACACTGATGTTGTATACTAACCACTTTGTCCTTTCTCTTTTCAGGGGAGAGAATTGTGAAGCGGTGGCGGTCTGTGAGGGATCGTTTCAAGAAGGAGTTCAATAAAGAGATGCGGGCCCCGAGTGGATCTGGAGGACGCAGGAGCAAGTACAAGTACGCACGAGCCCTGTCGTTCCTCCGGGAAACAATGCTCACCAGAAGGTAAATATTACACACCACATGTGACAAAAAAAGTTTAGATGTAACTTTTTTTTTTCAGCCTGGGCCATACCATGTCACTATTTTAATTGTTTTTTTTTCTCTTTATTCCACAGCACGGTGAGCAGCACTCGGGAGCCTGCACAATTGGACCCTTCTGAGGCGATCCCTGAGGAGACCGGCACCGAGGGACACTTCGACCGCCCCGGTACATCTGCACCTTCCCAGCCTTCCCACACATTCGACCCATCTGTCCCATCCACCAGCACAGGAGCATCGTGGCCGCCTACATTACATGAAGCTGCTGGTGAGGAGATCGCTTTCCCTTTACCCCACCCTTCTGCCCCTGCCACCTCTAGTACACCTGCGGGTACTGGGCGGCAGCGGCAGAGGGGTCAGGAAAAGAGTTATGCGCCAGAGTTCTTGCATCTGAATGCATCTTTCCAGAACTGTCTAAAAGTCTTGTCAGAGCAAATCTCCGCAGGCTTTCAGCAGATCAACTCCAGCATTCTGGAGGTGAAGACACTTCTGCAAACCATGCATTCAGAAGCAAGATCTTCGCCAAACCACACCTTTTTCAGGTCTGTTGTGGAGCGCATGGCAATACTATCTCCTACCCAGCAGATGCATGTAATGCATTCGTGCCACGGTGCTCTACAGCAGGTTACCTCCCAACCTCCACCTCCCACCACTGTAGTTCCTCCACCTGCACCCCCTCCAGCCACTTTCCATCCTCCCCCTCCTATTACATCTGCACCCCCTCCAGCCACTTTCCATCCTCCCCCTCCTATTACATACCAGCAACCTCACCAGTACCAGCAACCTCCCCAGTACCAGACATCTCCCCACTTCCAGCAACCTGCCCCGTACCAAACTCCTTCCCCGTACCAAACTCCTTCTCCGTACCAAACTCCTTCCCCATACAACTTTCCATCAACATCATCTGCTCCTACAGTCCCTGCCCAACCCTCCACTCCACCGCCCACCACCTCTTCTGCCTCCCACATGTCCACCCATTCTGTAGCTTTTTCCACACCATCACCTCTAACTGTTCCTTCCCCACCACGATCCCAGTCATCTCTCCACACTCCCATTGTCGAAGTGTCCCGCAGCCCCTCCAGCAGTATTTCCACCCCACACTACACCGAGTTATAATGTTTTTTTTGTAATAAAAATGCCCATTTGGTTGGTTTCAAACCTTTATTAAAAAAGTTTTTTTTAACTTTAAAAACAGTTTACAAAAAAAAAATATTTTAAATAAAAGTTAAATTATTGTTTACACTGGTTGTCTGTCATTTCTTTCTGCGGCGAAATATGTTTAAAAAAAAGGTTAAATACAGGGTATTTAAAAGGTAAAAAGGTATTCAAAACCAGGTATATAACTGTGGGTAAATTTTAGCTTTTTGCCACAGTTGTGTTCCTGGTTGTGTTTGAAGCAAAGTATTTCACCTGAAAAGTTGTGTTTATTGTTGGTGATTTCCTAACAATGTACACAACTTTTGTTAAAAGGTGAAATACTTTGCATAAAACACAACCAGGTACACACCTGTGGCCTAAAGCTAAAAATAGAGACCATGACAAGATAGCCAACTTTGGTTGGCAAAGGTATATACTGTTGGTACAGAAGGTACACAAGTTTGGTTAGGGCACAAATCTTTCACACTCTGTCATCCTGCCAGTGTACTCTGCCTTGAGGTGACATAAAGTATAGTGCAAAATTGTCCCTCATTACTGAAACTGTCACAGAACTTCTAGTGGTAATGTCATGGTAATCTTGCAAGGTGGTTTCTTCAGAGGTGTCCTCAATGGAAATGGGTTCCTTGCAGATAACAAAATTGTGGAGTACCACGCAAGCTTTGAACAGTTTCTGTCTTGAGGTTGATCGCAGTCAATAGGACCCGCCATTTGGCTGTCAGAATACCAAAGGTACATTCAACCATTCTTCTTGCTCTTGTGAGGCGGTAATTAAAAATGCATTTTGGTCTTGTCAATCCTCTGCTAGAGTACGGTTTCAAAAGGTGTTCTGACAGCTGGAAGGCTTCATCCCCTACAAAGACAAATGGCATAGGTGGACCAGATGTTTGCGGCAGCGGTCTAGGTGGTGGGAACTTGAAGGTGTTTCCATACAGTTTACGCCCCATGGCAGACAGTTTGAAAACTTGAGAGTCATTGGAGCGGCCATAGGCCCCAATATCAACCGCAATAAATTTGTATTCCGCGTCAGCGATGGCCATGAGGACAATTGAAAAATATTTCTTGTAATTGAAATATTCTGATCCCGATCCGGCTGGCTTTACAATGCGGATATGTTTCCCATCCACAGCGCCCAAGCAGTTGGGAAACTGACATATCTGTTGAAACTTGTCAGCAATTTCAATCCACCTCTCTGTTGTGGGCTCTGGTAAAAACTCTTCAGCTAAGGAGTCCCACAGTGCACGGCATGTGTACTTCACAATTCCAGATATGGTGGAAATCCCGAGTCTGTACTGGAAATGCAGTGACGAAAGTGATTCTCCAGTTGCAAGAAATCTGTGGGGAATTAAAAAACAATAAATAGTTTTAAGTCACAGCATTACATACCAAAACTGAGCTATAACACTTGGAGATACAAACTACCACCAACAAGATTGCAGTGAAAGTGTGCTCTGATGCGATCACATCCAATAAATGTGGCTTACCTTAAAGTCACCATCAGACGCTCTGCGGGTGAAACAGAGAAGCGGCAATAGGTGTCCGCTTTTCTTATGAGGTGTGCAATGCGCTCCACCAAGTAATCAAAATTCTCCATTTTCATCCGAACATATCCAAAAAATTTATCCGGGTTTCGTCGAAGGTCCATGCAGAGTGTAGAATAGACCCCACGCTTCATTCTCTTGGATGTGATGGGGTGGATCCACAAACGTCGTCTACGATGCCTGATGCGCTGCTGTCTCGCTCTCTCCTTCTCCAGAACAATCACCCTCAAACGATTCGCCTCCGCTATAAAATCCGCCAAATTCTTCAAAATATTTCCAATGACAACATCCATCTTCGCCAGTAACTTGCTCTTCTCTCCAACCTGCACTTTCTCCTCTACAACCTGTCAAAGAAGGGCTGTAGGAACATGCTATATATAGTTTTCCAGTAGCCAATCCCGTTCGGAAGGCCACAAGGGTCAATTTTAAAAACCGGATCCGGCGTAATCCATCGAAAAACGGATAGAAAAACGGATGAACTGGATGAGACGGATCCGGTTTTGTCTGTCAAGAACAAGACGGATCCGGCAGAAAACCGGATCCGGCACATCAGGTTTTACAAAACATTTGCTGGATCCGGCATTCCGGCACGACGCCGGATCGCGCCTGACGCCGAAAACCTGATGTGTGAAAGTAGCCTTAGTCCTCCTTATTTCTGGTAGAATGTCCTCTGGTCTATTAGCAGCATGCTGCCTTGCTGTATCCCTAAGCAGCAGTATAGCTTCTCTGGAGTAGACAATAGGGTCTTTTCCAGTTCCTGGATTTCCCAACACAATAGATCCAAGTAAAAACAAGGTAAAAAGTCCATCGAAGGTCCAGGTCCTCTTATGGTTTTCCAGAGTCTTAAGTCTTTTTTTTACCTGCAGATTTTCTTCATCCTTTTCCATAAGTCTATGTGGAAAATCTGCAAATAAAGCGCATATTTACAGGAAGTGAGTTTGACATGTTGCAGATTTCAAAATCACATTACAGATCACTTTAGCAAAACATTTTGTAATTGTAATAAAGGCACTGCTTGTTGTCATTTGGCAGTTCAGAACATGGCTGCCATGAACAGGCTTGGCGTTAGCTGCTCCATCTTTCAGATCCCAGGGATTGTCCTGGCCTTCACTATTTAAGCCAGGTATCTGATATTGCACTGGAAGTCCTGGGCTGAGGACACAGAGTGTTAGGCATCAGGTCCCTGCCTCTGCACGGGAGGAATCCCAAGCCTTGCCTTCTGCGATCTCCCATTCAGTCCCGACCGCAGAGGAGGTTGCTCAGCAAAGGTGTTGATCCGGACATCTTGTTCAAGCTAGTGCTGTCAGGATGGTTGCTGCTGCCACCTCTGGTTCAGCTTTAGCAATCCACAATAGTCAGCAGCGAGCAGCTCCGGAGGCTAAGTCCATTTTGCAGTCTACTGAGCATGCCCGAGGGACGACCTCTCATTGGAGGTCGGAGGTCACATGCTCAGGTCCTGAAGCCGCTCAGATTGGACCATGAGGAAGGTCCCGGAAGGACGCTGCTATTAAAGGCTCGCATGGCCGCTCAGCCATGAGCTAGTATAGACTCTAATGGTTATTTGTGCATATGATGATGGATGCATGTATCTGGTGACTGACTCCTTAAGACTCCCTTCCTATGGTTGTGTTTGTGTTAAGGATTCAGAGCTAGAGTCAGCGTCAATGGGTGGCTATGCTCACGCCACTGTGCTCCTAGTACTCTGCACACACTAGCGTCCGATGTTGTCGCCCACTGCAGGGCATTATTGTACCGCTGCAAGTGACAGCCAGCACCTGTGCAGCGCCGTGCGCAACCTATGCGCTTATCTGGCCCAACCCGGGGCGAACCTGATGGTGTTCAGTTAGTGCTTCGTCGTTAATGAGCAGCAGTTTTCTATCTCTGCATGATGGACCCCGGGTTCCTTATATTTTATCTTTAGTGCGATCAGCAACCCTAACACGGAGTTGGTGCGAGTTGGCAAAAGGAATAATCAGGTGATGGGTCAGAATGAGGATGGCAGAGAAGGTGCAAACTCAGAAGACACGAGTAGTCAGTAAATGGGCAGAGGTCAGAACCAAAAACAAATAAACAAGACAGGACCTGAGCACACAGGACTGAACCAGATGAGAACACAGTTATATGGCACCCCTGAGGGTTCAGTCGTCACAGAGGTACTGCACCTCCTCCTGAGGTGTAGTATCCCACTTCCCAGGTAAGATGGTAACACCTGACCAGACTCCAACACCTGCATCCAGCACAGATGCCTTAGAACGGCAGAGCACCCTTTATGGTAGCTGCTTTGGTTCATGAACGGTGCTGGGTGGTGGGTGGAGCTTAGAAACACTAAGAAGGAAAAGCTGATAGGAAGTGGGGAGCAGAAGCCCCTGAGAGGGTGAGGAAGGCAGAAGTTCCTCGCAGGGGGGAGTGGAGAGGAGAACTCTCGACTGTGATATTCCCTGGCGGAGGGATAGAGAGAGAACGTGTTTGCAGCAGCCTCCTGTAAGCTGGACCTGTCTGCAAGGAAAGATGAAGGAAGAAGGATCAGTTATTCAGAAGGATGATAGATAAGAACAGAACGTGAGGAGGAGAGAGACTGGGGACAAAGGCTAGAGTAGAGCCTTTCCCAAAGTTCATTGCGCCACGGCCGGGTACCGGTATCCGAGGCTGTTTGTGATACTAACGATCCTGCAGCAGAAACCGGAGGAATAGGAGTTGAGACCGCTCTATTCCCACCAAAGACTCGAAGGTACAGTGACAACTTATGTGTGAGCCGGGACATGATTGATGGAGTCCCCGAAGCAGGCTACAGCCACCTGTCATATGAGTGGAGTTTAAGTAACATCGAGAAGGAGGCACTCGAGTGTAATTCAGAACTGCAAGTACTTCAGATTAGCGCTAGAGAGGAGACGTTCAGAACAGGCACACGAAAGGGAGTGCTGGAAGGGTTAATTCCATCTGCCTGGGAGTTGGCTGAGTCCCTAACCTGGAAGCTGCAGCATTGAAGCGGGCACCTGTCTGTGCCAGAACGTGAGTAAAAGAATTGGAACTGCATTCAGCTGTGTCACTGCCTTTTTCCTGCGTAACCCACTCAGCACTGCTACAACTCTGTGCCTAACACTACACCATATACCTCAACATCTATCCTACTACTGCCCTTGGACTACAGCTCTACCTGTGGAGAGCTATTACATCTTTGCTGCGCCCTACCATCTGTTCCAGAGAATCTGTACTGCAGCGTCGGCCTAACACCTTCATTGCCGAGCACCACAGGTGGCGTCATGAACTACCTACCTATAAACTATAAAAAATTTTCCATTTCAACCATTTTACATTGGACGCCCAGAGCCACGGACCGGGTCACCGCCAAGTGACACGTCACTCTGAGCCACCGGCCCAGTACCGATTATCCCACAGCCCTGGGGGTGATGCAATTTTTGGCATCACAAACAGGATGAGAAGCCCGGTGCCACCGGGTCCTGTGTGCTGAAGATTTCATTGATTTGAGAAATGCTTAGCCTGAAATGTGCAAAGGAATTGATTTATTGAACTGTGACTTTGACTGTAAACATGGCCGCCATGGTGGTGAAGTAAGGTGTGCCTTCGTGGGCAGCACCCAAGAAAGAGCGTGAAACGACATGAACCTCCCCTGCCTGTACTTCTATGCTACTGCGTCATGGCCGACCCAGAGAGGGGTCCGGATCTTAGCCTGGTATGGCGGCAAAGGAAAAAGACACCGCCCCTCGGGGGTGAAGAGAAGCTCCACAGCGGGAAAAGAAGTGGAAGAGAAGAAGACACAGTACCAGGAGGCCATGATGGAGAGCAGCAGGAGGCCTGTGGAGCGCAGCGGAGAAGAGTCAGCATCTCCCGACTCCAGAGAATCAGGCTCTGGACGCTCACCACTTTCCAACCTGTCGCAGCTGGAGGAGGAAATCGCAGAGCTGCACAGGAGACTCCAAGACAAGCAGGCTCTGTTGGATAGACAATGCCAGGCTGCCCAGGAGGAGTCCGCCATCTTGGTACCCTCACCACCGGTACCGACAGTCACCCCACAGGTACCATCACCACCGGTACCCACCAGCACCTCCCCAGAACCATTGTCTCCGGTACCCGTTGCCTTGCCAGTCTCCCCGTCATCAGAGGCTGAAGAGGAAAGCCACGACCCTGAAGGAGCAGGTACGCCCGATGCCCCCGGGACATGGGAGGCCCTGCTAGGCCCCATCTGATAGCCACCAAGCCCGGAATCTGGTCAGGTTGTCCTAGATGTAGCTTGGGACTGCGGAATGGCACCCAAGCGGGGTATCCTAGAACCTGCTCCTATACCCACGCTACCGTCCACCGCATGCCACAGGCCAGTGCTCTTCATGGAACAAATGGAGGAGTTGCATCATCAATTCCAAGACGCTAAACTGACCGCAATGGAAAGTGGAAAATGTCCCTATGGAAAGGAGAGCATTTAGTGGAGCCGCGACCCCTCCGGCAACCCCTGATCTCCACGGAGGAGAAGGCTGATAACAAGATGACACCACTGGCAGGTATGGCCGCAGTATCAATGGCCTGTTCGTTACCACCAGCTGTAATATCGATCAACCCTAAAGTGCAGAATTAAGCTACCCAAACCTTGGTAGTGGAACCTGAATGGCTGATGGGTGTTACCATGCATCACGGATTTCCCCTACCAGAGATTCGTCAACCCCGCATTTCACCATGCAAGCGACCAAACCCTGATGCTTCAGGCAATGCTAATCAGGAGGACTGAACTGAACTGAGTCTCCAGTGAATCTCTTGTTATGTACTTAGTTACCCAGGAGGGTTTTACAAGTTCTATTATGTTTCATACTAAAGTGAACAGTGCACTTTTTGAAAAGTTCGTAAACAGTTTAACCCCAGGTGGGTTTTTGGCAAAATGTTCCTTTTATAAAGAACTGCGGAAATCATGAACAGTGAGTGATCTGGACACTCCTTTTGTATATAGCTAGCGCCTATTAAGGTGCTCCTTCTTGGTTTTACATAAGTCTTTAGAAGATCCACCATTTCACAAAAATTACAGACCTAAAAAAAAACCCGTTGGGTGTGGTGTAAGACAGGGTCTAAGCGAGAAGACCAGCCTGTCCTGCAGCCCACCCAGGACCATCGTTGGAGGTTTAGAGCGGGTCCTCTACACAGTACAAGGAGATTAGAAGATACCCGGCTGGGACAGTATCTGCCATTCATCAGTGATAATACCTGCTTTTCATTGTAATTAATAAAAGTGTTATTATATTTGTAAATCTTATGTCATGTGTAGGAAATGCAAATTGATAGGTATAGAATTTTTGATATGATAGGTAAATGTGTATAGATAGCTAAATAAGTACAGCAGCTGCGAACCTTAGGCCTCTTTCACACATCAGGTTTTCGCCGTCAGGCGCGATCCGGCGCTTTTGACAGAAACCGGATCCGGCGAAATGCAATGCCGGATCCGGTTTCCCCCCCATTGACTTGCATTAGAGCCGGATCGAGCCGGACGGCCATGCGTTTCATCCGATTTTCGCCGGATCCGGCAATGTGACGCGATCCGGCATCTGGAAAAAACGCCTACTGTAACGTTTTTTGTCTCCGGCGAAAAAGCCGGACACCGGATCCGGCGTGTCCGGCTTTTTCATACAATGAAAGCCTATGAGCGCCGCAATGCGCCTGATCTGGCGACAGCCGGATCCGGTGGCCGGATCCGTTTTTTTTGGTCTGAGCATGCTCAGTAGCTCTGCCCACAAGACATATATAAAAGCAAGACAGTGGGACCCTCAGCCACACCCAACATGCCACCCAAGCCAAGAACCAGGAGCAGGAGAAGGCAGCAGACATCTGCAGCAGCACCATCAGCACCACCCCAAATGGAGCAGCATGCTGAACAACGGGAGGGGAGTCCAGCAGCAGATGAGAGACGGTAATTATCAAATCCCCCATTCCTCCAAACTAGGGCTATGGAATATCAAGATATTCATTGGCCCTTTGTTTCTCTTTATTCAACAGCCGCCCAATAGATGCAGCAGCAGCAGCAATGGCAGCAGCAGGAACACCACCCACAGCCATGGAGTCTGGCCATCAGGAAGACAGCACATCTTCTTCTGGGAGCCCTCCCTCGCATCGTCAGCGTTTGACGGTAAGTTTTTATTTCCAAAATCCATCATCTCTGTAATATATGTCTATTCATTGCCTTTTATTTCAAAACAGGAATCACAAGATGAAGAGGAGCTCCCAGAAGAAGAAGGAAGGGGTGGACAGACACTTGGAGTGGGCTCACAATTGGTAAGTTTTTTGCATCAAACGCAGAAACACAACATCACACTACACACAACACATAGAAAACAATGTTCTGCAGACCACACACAGCAAACAAATGCCTACATCCAAAGACATAACATTTTTTGTTTTCTTCTCTAGTCTTCCCAATCTGGTGCTCGGCCAAGAGGTCCTCGCAGTGCCTCCCAGGGTCGTCGGTGACAGCAACGCGGCGGTCACCAGCGTGTAAGTATAAATATTTTTGCTTTGTTTTTTTGCACTTTTTATTTCATTTCTTTTGTGGAGGCTAATTATGTTATTTTTGTCTTTTTCTTTAACAGCCTTCACAGCGTGCTCCCGACTCTGACGGTGAGGATGGAGGACTCGATGTGGACCACCTCATCGATCTCATCAGAGAAAGGGAGCCGCTCTGGAATATGGCTGACCGCCGCCACGCTGACCTTATCGTTACCCGATGACTCTGGGAGGAAATCTGTTCGCTCCTTGTGGACCGCTGGGAGGACCTCGAAGCTCGGGCCCAGATTAAAGAGTGTAAGTATATACAGTACCGGTTGCTTGATTTAAACCAGTGTTTCCCGAACTCCAGTCCTCGTGGTCCCCACGGATCATGTGTTCAGGATTTTTATTTACTTTGGAAATCCTGAAAACATGACCCCTGGGGACCATGAGGACTGGAGTTTGGGAAACACTGATGTTGTATACTAACCACTTTGTCCTTTCTCTTTTCAGGGGAGAGAATTGTGAAGCGGTGGCGGTCTGTGAGGGATCGTTTCAAGAAGGAGTTCAATAAAGAGATGCGGGCCCCGAGTGGATCTGGAGGACGCAGGAGCAAGTACAAGTACGCACGAGCCCTGTCGTTCCTCCGGGATACAATGGTCACCAGAAGGTAAATATTACACACCACATGTGACAAAAAAATGTTTAGATGTAACTTTTTCTTTTCAGCCTGGGCCATACCATGTCACTATTTTAATTGTTTTTTTTTCTCTTTATTCCACAGCACGGTGAGCAGCACTCGGGAGCCTGCACGATTCGACCCTTCTGAGGCGATCCCTGAGGAGACCGGCACCGAGGGACACTTCGACCGCCCCGGTACATCTGCACCTTCCCAGCCTTCCCACACATTCGACCCATCTGTCCCATCCACCAGCACAGGAGCATCGTGGCCGCCTACATTACATGAAGCTGCTGGTGAGGAGATCGCTTTCCCTTTACCCCACCCTTCTGCCCCTGCCACCTCTAGTACACCTGCGGGTACTGGGCGGCAGCGGCAGAGGGGTCAGGAAAAGAGTTATGCGCCAGAGTTCTTGCATCTGAATGCATCTTTCCAGAAATGTCTAAAAGTCTTGTCAGAGCAAATCTCCGCAGGCTTTCAGCAGATCAACTCCAGCATTCTGGAGGTGAAGACACTTCTGCAAACCATGCATTCAGAAGCAAGATCTTCGCCAAACCACACCTTTTTCAGGTCTGTTGTGGAGCGCATGGCAACACTGTCTCCTACCCAGCAGATGCATGTAATGCATTCGTGCCACGGTGCTCTACAGCAGGTTACCTCCCAACCTCCACCTCCCACCACTGTAGTTCCTCCACCTGCACCCCCTCCAGCCACTTTCCATCCTCCCCCTCCTATTACATCTGCACCCCCTCCAGCCACTTTCCATCCTCCCCCTCCTATTACATCTGCACCCCCTCCAGCCACTTTCCATCCTCCCCCTCCTATTACATACCAGCAACCTCCCCAGTACCAGCAACCTCCCCAGTACCAGCAACCTCCCCAGTACCAGACATCTCCCCACTTCCAGCAACCTGCCCCGTACCAAACTCCTTCCCCGTACCAAACTCCTTCCCCGTACCAAACTCCTTCCCCATACAACTTTCCATCAACATCATCTGCTCCTACAGTCCCTGCCCAACCCTCCACTCCACTGCCCACCACCTCTTCTGCCTCCCACATGTCCACCCATTCTGTAGCTTTTTCCACACCATCACCTCTAACTGTTCCTTCCCCACCACGATCCCATTTCTCTCTCCACACTCCCAGTGTCGAAGTGTCCCGCAGCCCCTCCAGCAGTATTTCCACCCCACACTACACAGATTTATAATATGTGTGTATTTTAATAAAAATGACCAGTTTTATGGTTTCAAAGCTTTATTAAAAAAGTTTATTAAAATTTAAAAACAGTTTACTAAAAAAAACATTTTTCAATAAAAGTTAAATTATTTTACACTGGTTGTCTGTCATTTCTTTCTGCGGCCAAAAAGGTTAAATACAGGGTATTTAAAAGGTAAAATGGTATTCAAAACCAGGTAATAACTGTGGGTAAATTTTAGCTTTTTGCCACAGTTGTGTTCCTGGTTGTGTTTGAAGCAATGTATTTCACCTAAAAAGTTGTGTTTATTGTTGGTGATTTCCTAACAATGTACACAACTTTTGTTAAAAGGTGAAATACTTTGCATAAAACACAACCAGGTACACACCTGTGGCCTAACGCTAAAAATAGAGACCATGACAAGATAGCCAACTTTGGTTGGCAAAGGTATATACTGTTGGTACAGAAGGTACACAAGTTTAGTTAGGGCACAAATCTTTCACACTCTGTCATCCTGCCAGTGTACTCTGCCTTGAGGTGACATAAAGTATAGTGCAAAATTGTCCCTCATTACTGAAACCGTCACAGAACTTCTAGTGGTAATGTCATGGTAATCTTGCAAGGTGGTTTCTTTAGAGGTGTCCTCAATGGAAATGGGTTCCTTGCAGATAACAAAATTGTGGAGTACCACGCACGCTTTGATCACCTCGTCAACAGTTTCTGTCTTGAGGTTGATCGCAGTCAATAGGACCCGCCATTTGGCTGTCAGAATACCAAAGGTACATTCAACCATTCTTCTTGCTCTTGTGAGGCGGTAATTAAAAATGCGTTTTGGTCTTGTCAATCCTCTGCTAGAGTACGGTTTCAAAAGGTGTTCTGTCAGCTGGAAGGCTTCATCCCCTACACAGACAAATGGCATAGGTGGACCAGATGTTTGCGGCAGCGGTCTAGGTGGTGGGAACTGGAAGGTGTTTCCATACAGTTTACGCCCCATGGCAGACAGTTTGAAAACTTGAGAGTCATTGGAGCGGCCATAGGCCCCAATATCAACAGCAATAAATTTGCATTCCGCGTCAGCGATGGCCATGAGGACAATTGAAAAATATTTCTTGTAATTGAAATATTCCGATCCCGATCCGGCTGGCTTTACAATGCGGATATGTTTCCCGTCCACAGCGCCCAAGCAGTTGGGAAACTGACATATCTGTTGAAACTTGTCAGCAATTTCAATCCACCTCTCTGTTGTGGGCTCTGGTAAAAACTCTTCAGCTAAGGAGTCCCACAGTGCATGGCATGTGTACTTCACTATTCCAGATATGGTGGAAATCCCGAGTCTGTACTGGAAATGCAGTGACGAAAGGGATTCTCCAGTTGCAAGAAATCTGTGGGGAATTAAAAAACAATAAATTAGTTTTAAATCACATCATTACATACCAAAACTGAGCTATAACACTTGGAGATACAAACTACCACCAACAAGATTGCAGTGAAAGTGTGCTCTGATGCGATCACATCCAATAAATGTGGCTTACCTTAAAGTCACCATCAGACGCTCTGCGGGTGAAACAGAGAAGCGGCAATAGGTGTCCGCTTTTCTTATGAGGTGTGCAATGCGCTCCACCAAGTAATCAAAATTCTCCATTTTCATCCGAACATATCCAAAAAATTTATCCGGGTTTCGTCGAAGGTCCATGCAGAGTGTAGAATAGACCCCACGCGTCATTCTCTTGGCTGTGATGGGGTGGATCCACAAACGTCGTCTACGATGCCTGATGCGCTGCTGTCTCGCTCTCTCCTTCTCCAGAACAATCACCCTCAAACGATTAGCCTCCGCTATAAAATCCGCCAAATTCTTCAAAATATTTCCAATGACAACATCCATCTTCGCCAGTAACTTGCTCTTCTCTCCAACCTGCACTTTCTCCTCTACAACCTGTCAAAGAAGGGCTGTAGGAACATGCTATATATAGTTTTCCAGTAGCCAATCCCGTTCGGAAGGCCACAAGGGTCAATTTTAAAAACCGGATCTGGCGTAATCCGTCGAAAAACGGATAGAAAAACGGATGAACCGGATGAGACGGATCCGGTTTTGTCTGTCAAGAACAAGACGGATCCGGCAGAAAACCGGATCCGGCACATCAGGTTTTACAAAACATTTGCCGGATCCGGCGTTCCGGCACGACGCTGGATCGCGCCTGACGCCGAAAACCTGATGTGTGAAAGTAGCCTTAAGTTGGCGGTTGTCACTTAAGACTTTAGAAAAAAGCACTTTATAGTAATAGGAATGTTTTGATATATTTGTACGGTATATAGGTATGATAAGATTGATGTGGTAACAAAGACGTATATTGTTACAGGGACAAGAGAATGTCCAGACCTGGTGGCAAACCTGATAGGCAGAAGTGGTTGCCCCAGTAGCACTTTATAACAATGCGACAAGACTAAGATAGCACTTAGAATCTAGTATAACATAGAATAAAATAGCACTTAGAACATAGGATGTTATAATCAAAATGTTCAGTAACGTTCAAGTTATAGTCCTCTCCTTAAGGCTGGTTTCACATTTGCGTTTTTTTGCGCTGGAAAAAAACGCATATGTGCGCATGCGTTTTTTCCCTATATTTAACATGGGTGCGCATACCTGCGCACTGGTAAGCGCATGTATGCGATTTTCATGCGCTGCGTTTTTTTGGGGTGTGCGTTTGTATTTTCCAGACGCAGCATGTTGCATTTTTTGGCCCTGCAAAAAAGCGCATGTGCACATATGCGCACGTTTTGCGCTAAAAATGGCCATTATAGCCTATGGATGCGCATACATGCACACTGGTATGCTCATGTATGCGTTTTTTTGCACATGCGTTTTTTTTTGTTAACCATGGAATTTAGGGGTTTGGGTTAGAGTTAGGGTTAGTTAAGGGGGTTTAGGGTTAGGGTTAGGGTCAGGGTCAGGGTTAGGGTTGGGGTTAGGGTCAGGGTTAGGGTTAAGTATGGTTTGGTTAAGGGTTAGGGTCAGGGTTAGGGTTAGGGTCAGGGTTAGGGTTAAGTATGGTTTGGTTAAGGGTTAGGGTCAGGGTTAGGGTTAGGGTCAGGGTTAGGGTCAGGGTTAGGGTTAAGTATGGTTTGGTTAAGGGTTAGGGTCAGGGTTAGGGTTAGGGTCAGGGTTAGGATTAAGTATGGTTTGGTTAAGGGTTAGGGTCAGGGTTAGGGTTAAGTATGGTTTGGTTAAGGGTTAGGGTCAGGGTTAGGGTTAGGGTTAGTGTTAGTTAGGGTTTGGGTTAGGGTTAAGTATGGTTTGGTTAAGGGTTAGGGTTAGGGTTAGGGTTAGTTAGGGTTAGGGTTAGGGTTAGGGTTAGTTAGGGTTTGGGTTAGGGTTAAGTATGGTTTGGTTAAGGGTTAGGGTCAGGGTTAGGGTTAGGGTTAGGGTTAGGGTTAGTTAGGGTTTGGGTTAGGGTTAAGTATGGTTTGGTTAAGGGTTAGGGTTAGGGTTAGGGTTAGGGTTAGGGTTAGTTAGGGTTAGGGTTAGGGTTAGGGTTAGTTAGGGTTTGGGTTAGGGTTAAGTATGGTTTGGTTAAGGGTTAGGGTTAGGGTTAGGGTCAGGGTTAGGGTTAGGGTTAGGGTTAGGGTTAGTTAGGGTTTAGGGTTTGGGTTAGGGTTAAGTATGGTTTGGTTAAGGGTTAGGGTCAGGGTTAGGGTTAGGGTTAGTTAGGGTTAGGGTTAGGGTTAGGGTTAGTTAGGGTTTGGGTTAGGGTTAAGTATGGTTTGGTTAAGGGTTAGGGTTAGGGTTAGGGTCAGGGTTAGGGTTAGTAAAGTCATGGTTTGGGTTAGTGTGAGGGGCCACCTAATGTTGGAAAAAAACGCAAACGCGGTAAAAACGCACTAAAAATGCATACAAACGCATAAAAACGCTGCGTTTTTTTCATGCATGCTCATAAAAATGCTTGAAAAAAACGCAGCAGTTGTATGCTTTTGTATGCGTTTTTTCAATGCGTTTTTTTGCGGGAAAAACGCGCTGCAAAAAAAAGCAAGTGTGAAACTAGCCTTAGAGAAGTGTTTTACCCATTTAATTTGAAAAGCAAAATCTTGTATGTTCCAGTAACATCTTGTTCTCATTTGTTTACAGCCCGCGGATGTGCTGCGGTTAACGGGGGGTTACGTGGCGCCCCTGAGGGTTCAGTCACCACAGAGGTACTGCACCTCCTCCTGAGGTGTAGTATCCCACTTCCCAGGTAAGATGGTAACACCTGACCCTACTCCAATGCATCCAGCACAGACACCTTAGAACAGCAGAGCACCCTTTATGGTATCTGCTTTGGTTCATGAAGGGTGCTGGGTGGTGGGTGGAGCTTAGAAACACTAAGAAGGGAAAGCTGATAGGAAGTGGGGAGCAGAAGCCCCTGAGAGGGCGAGGAACGCAGAAGTTCCCCGCAGGGGGGAGCAGAGAGAACTCTCGACTGTGATAATCCCTGGCGGAGGGATAGAGAGAGAACGTGCTTGCAGCAGCCTCCTGTAAGCTGTAGCTGTTTGCAAGGAAAAGGAAGGAAGAAGGATCAGTTGTTCAGAAGGAAGACGGATAAGAACGGAATGTGAGGAGGAGAGAGACTGGGGACGAAGGCTAGAGTAGAGCCTTTCCCTAAGTTCATTGCACCAAGGCCGGGCACCGGTATCCAAGGCTGTTTGTGATACTAACGATCCAGCAGCAGAAACCGGAGGAATAGGAGTTGAGACTGCTCTATTCCCACCAAAGACTCAAAGACACAGTGGCAACCTATGTTTGAGCCGGGACATGATTGATGGAGTCCCCGAAGCAGGCCACAAGCACCTGTCATACGAGTGGAGTTTTAGTAACATCGAGAAGGAGGCACTCGAGTGTAATTCAGAACTGCAAGTACTTCAGGTTAGCACTAGAGAGGAGACGTTCAGAACAGGCACACGAAAGGGAGTGCTGGAAGGGTTAATTCCACCGGCCTGGGAGTTGGCTGAGTCCCTAACCTGGAAGCTGCAGCATTGAAGCGGCACCTGTCTGTGCCAGAACGTGAGTAAAAGAATTGGAACTGCATTCAGCTGTGTCACTGCCTTCTTCCTGCGTAATCCACTCAGCACTGCTACATCTCTGTGCCTAACACTACACCATGTACCTCAACATCTATCCTACTACTGCCCTGGGACTACAGCTCTACCTGTGGAGAGCTATTACATCTTTGCTGCGCCCCACCATCTGTCCCAGAGAATTTGTACCGCAGCGTCGGCCTAAGGCTGGTTTCACACTTGCGTTTTTTTGCGCTGCGTTTTTGCGCATACATGCGCATGCGTTTTATCCCTGTATTTAACATGGGTGCGCATTGTCATGTGTTTGTATGCGTTTGTATGCGCATGCGTTTTTTTGTAGTGAGCGCCCAGGCGCACAAAATGCAACCTGTTGCATTTTTGGTACGTCTGACCTGTCTCAAAAAACGCATGCACATGGAATTCACCCAACCACACATTAAAGTCTATGGGAACGCTGAAGTGCGCATGGTCATGCGCACATCAGCGTTTAAAAAAGCATGTGTTTTTTTGTAAAAACCATGAGCAAAAAACAAGGAAACGTATTAAAAACGCATGATGCGCTTTTTATGCGCGTTTGCACTGCGCACGCAGCGCAGCGCAAAAAGACGCAAGTGTGAAAGTAGCCTAACACTTTCATTGCCGAGCACCAAAGGTGGCGTCACGAACTACCTACCTATAAACTATAAACTTTATTCCATTCCACCCATTTTACATTGGACGCCCAGGGCCACGGACTGGGTCACCGCCACCGTGACACGTCCCTCTGAGACACCTGTCCAGTCCTGAGTATCCCACAGCCCTGGGGGTGATCCAGTTATATCTAGCTGATACCAGTAATATTCTTGGAGCATTAGTAGGGTCTCATTTTGTCCAACTGGATGAAGCAGGGAGCTGATTACTTTAGCTGGACAGCACCCACACCCATAGGGCTCATTCACACAATCGTATTTTTGTGATAAAAAACTGACAGCACTCAGATAAATGTTATTCATTGGGGCAGTGTAGATCACACCATGCACTAGTTTCTTCCATAAATCAAATGAGACTTGCCTGTTCAAGTCTATGGCTGTGTAAAAAATATCGGATGCCATATCAAGACAATGTACAGCATTTGATTTTTACGGATAGATTTCAGTTCTGTAACCCAGGAAATTGTAAATTGTCAAGTAAAAAATCATTCACACATGGATGACAAGTGACAGACTAATCATCCTGCTTTTCTGGACGAAACGCTGAAGCATTTTTCATACACTTGTGTAAATCTACTCATACAGCCAGACTGGACGATAACAAAGATCTCAGCCACCATTATCTTAGTGGTTGGAAAGAATCGGACCTATCCAGAGCTTCTGATTCTGGCGTTCCCTCCATCACCAGCACTATCCATGGAATGAATACGGCGGCGCCCTGTGACAGACAAAGACATCACCGAAGAAGTTCCTGGTGGACATGTATGTAGCAAAGCCGATCAGACAACTGCCGCTTTTAGTCTCCCATGGAGACTATTGAAACATGCAAAAAGTAAAAAAAAAGTTTTTAAAAATATTTAAAAAATAAAAAAATGTAAAAATTCAAATCACCCCCATTCGCCCCATTTAAAATAAAACAGTAAAAAAAAAATCAAACATGCACATATTAGGTTTCGCCTCTTTCAGAATCGCCCGATCTATCAATGTAAAAAATAATTATCTTGAACTGTAAACGGCGTAGCAAGAAAAAAATTCAAAACCTCAGAACTACGTTTTTTTGGGCACTGCTACATTGCAATTAAATGCAATAACGGGCGATCAAAAGATTGTATCTACACCAAAATGGTAACAGTAAAAATGTCAGCTCATCATGCAAAAAATAAGCCTTCATCCAGCCCCAGATGAAGAAAAATGGAGAAGCTAAGGCTATGTGCACACGGTGCAGATTCTGCTGCAGATCTGGCCCGCCCGTCAGGGCAGTTGGGTACTCGGTACCGGGTCGGTATCTCAGAGGGAAGTGTCACAGTAGCGGTGACCCGGTCCGTGATCCTGGGCGTCCATGTAAAAGGGGTTGAGCGTGGCTGATTAAAGTTTATAAGTGGATGATAGGTGACGCCACCTGTGGTGCTTGGCAATGAAGGGGTTAAGCCGACGCTGCAGGCAGATCCTCTGGGACAGATGGTATAAGGCAGCAAGATGTAGTAACTCCCCACAGGTAGAGCTTTAGTCCCAGGGCAGTGGTAATAGGTGTTGAGGAAGAGGGTGTAGTGTCTGGCACAGAGATGTAGCAGTGCTGGAGGGTTTGCAGGAAGAATGCAATGACACAACAGGGTGCAGTTTCCGTTACCTTTACTGTGCTTTGTAAGTGCAGGGTCCATATTACAGATGGAACAGAGGCTGGCCAGCTTGGAAGCAACTTAGGAATCTCTATGCAGATGGGTTGTGTAGTCTCCTTTCTAGCACTTTCTGAGGTACTTGCAGTACTGGGTTACACTGAAGTTCCATTTGCTTGTTCTCTTTTAGAACTCCCTCGTATGGCAGACAGGTGTAGCCTCCTTCTTCTGGCTCACACGTTGCTGTTGTGCCTCCGAGTCTTATGTGGGAACAGAGCATTTACAGCTTCCTATTCCTCCGGTTTCTGCTGCAGGAACATCAGTATCCGTACAACCTTGGAGACCGGACTCCAGATCATGCGCTACAGCTAGAAGTGAGCCTGACTCTGCTCAATCCTCCAGCTCTTCTCCTCACGTCCACACACTTTGCCCTCCTCACACGAACTCACCAATTTCCCCTTACTGGCCCTCAGAGAGCAGCTCCTTCCCCAGTTTTGGTTCAGAGCTCCCTCTGCTGGCCTGGAGTGGGAACCTTGCTGTGTGTTGTGTTTACCTGATAGAGAGACCTTTTATTGCTTCCAAGCATGACATCACACTCCCTAGGAGGAAGGTAATGCCACTGTGGCGACCATACTCCTGGGGGCGCCACATTCCCCCCTAGTGCAATTCAGTACTCCCGGACTGAAGAAAACATGCAAACTTATTAAACAAATGAACAATTGTAACTGTTACAAGATTTCAAAAATGAAAAATTACAAAAACCAATGCTCAAAAATAGTCCTGATGATGATTAGTCCATGGGTCAATGTCCATAGTCCATTTCCTGAGCAATTGGTAACTACGTACAAGTTGAGTTTTGACCACACATAGTCCTGTGGCCCAATTATCCATTGAAAACAAAATAAGATATTGCTCAAAAGGTTCTTACAGAATCTATGTAGGCACATAAGCTTGAAAAGTAGCATATTTACAGGTACAGTTTACATTTTCTATTTGCACTTAATCTCTATATCTAACTGGGATCTCACCTTTTGTACTACGAGTAGTGTTGAGTAGAGTTGAGCGACTTTTGTTTTTTTAGGGTCGCGTTTCGTTTCGTGAAACCCGACTTTTCCAAAAGTCGGGTCGAGCAAGATCGTCCGATTATAGGGAAAAGTCGGGGTCGTCCCGAAACACGAAACCCAATGTAAGTCAATGGGGAATAAAAGTCGGCAGTGAGAGGAGGACAGGAAACACACCTACAGTGCCCATTTGAATGCCAAAAGCATCAATTCTTCTTACTTAAGCTTGTCAACCTTAATTAACTTCATAATACAAGTTACGCACTGAAAAATGGGGGTTATTTGGCTAAAGTTGTGGGGGGGGGGCTGGCTCCAGGTTTTCATGTGCCCTGGGCGAAAGAGCGCCCCTTTAACACATACCAAAACTCATCATGCTCCGATACGGCAGAGAAATAGCGGTATAGTACAATGAAAAATACTTCACTTTTTACATCTCATGACGAGGCCCATCTATTTCTCCATACAGAATCATTGGTCCCATATAATGTTTGAAACAGTATATGATGAGCTCCACATAATGCTACAGTATATGTTGGTCCCCATGGATGAAGCTCCACTGTCTTATGGGCCCAAATAATGCTCCAAACATAATGGGCCCCATTTCTATTGCTCTAGTGTATAATGGGCCCTGTAAATGCTGCTCCAGTGTCTGATGTCCACCTTTGGAATGTTCCAGTGTATGGTGGGCCCCATCTATCATTCTCCAGAGTATAGTGCTCCCCAAAAATTGCTGTCCCAACATTGAAAACAATCAAATAAGTCTCCTCGCTAGGGAATCCCTGTACTAGTCTGGACTCCTCGTCGTCCCCATCTTCCATCTCACTGCACAGTATTTCAACCTTGCAAGTGCTGTGATCCTGAGCAAGCAGGGGGGGCACACTCGTTGGCGACGGCACTGGCACAGGGCCTCTGATAGTACGGTGGTGTGTCTGATGGCGGGTGGGCCGAACCTGCACTTTCATCTGCAGCTTCCTCTTTGTCACCATGTAAGATGGAACTGTATATGGGAAGGGTAACCTGAGTTTCATCAGGGTCAGATTCAGGCCGTGTAGCGTGCGAGGGGAATGTAGTGGTCTGGGTCAATGTACCAGCAGATTCATCGAGCAGTGGCTGGGCATCAGTGCACTTGTGTCGCCCCCAGGAGTACGGTCGCCACAGTGGCATTACCTTCTTCCTAGGGAGTGTGATGTCATGCTTGGGAGCAACGAACGATCTCTCTAGCAGGTTAACTGATTGGGCGGCGTTATTCCCACGAGTCATGACCCTCCAAACAGCGTTCATGAAGGCAAAGTGTTTGTTTTACGTGGGCAGTATGGTTGCAAAGCTGAACCTTAAAGGAATGTCCAGAAGGGCACCACCAGGAGTGGAACCTACGGTTAAATTCGACTCCACCTGGGAAACCTCAACCATGCCAGCTACAGAACAGATGCACACATTGCAAGCTTAATTCCATTAACGAACGAGACTCCGTCATGCCCCGCGGTCCGAGTCCGGCTTACTAGAGGGACACGTGAGGCTCTGGAACATGAGATTGGCCAATAACTGGTGTGTCATGCCCTTACATGTCCGTGGCTGCATGTGCGCTACACTGAAAAGGCCAGCGTTTGTCGCTTACAGGTGCAGATAACCCGCTGAACAACGTTAGTGATGGGGATCACTGATTACAATTATTACCCGCGAACAATGATTTCCCAGTAAGTGCAGGTCAACTGCAGTTCCGGAATTAGGCCTAACCGTCATTCCTGAAAAAATGAAAAACTTACGTGTGCAAACCACAGGTGCTGTAGCTTGCTTAACAGCTCGCCAGCCGTTCTCACGCCCAGTATGGATTACACGTGATTGCACAAAGGTTAGAAAGGGTACCGTATCCCCAGATAACATGTATGGATAGCATACACATTCAAAATATATGTCTCAGGAGGCAGGCTCAGACGGTGTTAGGCCCAGTATGGATTGCACGTGATTGGACAAAGGTTAGAAAGGGTACCGTTTCCCCGGATAACATGTATGGATAGCGTACACATTCAAAATATATGTCTTAGGAGGCAGGCTCAGACGGTGTTAGGCCCAGTATGGATTGCATGTGATTGCACAAAGGTTAGAAAGGGTACCGTATCCCCGGATAACATGTATGGAAAGCGTACACATTCAAAATATATGTCTCAGGAGGCAGGCTCAGACGGTGTCAGGCACAGTATGGATTTGACGGCCCAGATTACACAGCGGAGGAGCAGGGAGAGGTAAAGATTGCAAATGCTGGGGCCCTGCCCAAGCAAGGGGGGCCCACTCGTGGGCGTCGGTACTGGAACTGGGCCACTCATAGTACAGCGGTGTGTCTGATGGCGGGTGTGCACCACCACCGTCAGAGACACTTGATTGCACTATGAGGGACCCTGTGCCAGTGCCCGCGCCCAAGAGTCGGCCTACCCACCTGTCCAGGGCAACGGCACTCGCACGGTGTCGTGAGCTAGGTGGTGACCCCGGCCATGGGGGGGAGGCAGCACAGTTAGGGAGTTTTAGAAAGTGGCATATGTTGATGTTGGACATTCAGCTGATGCAAAAGGCGAAATAGGTCAAGTCCCAGGAAGAGGTGGACCAAAGCAAGCCATTTTTCTGTCACCCTATGTGTCATCAGGGGAAGGTGGGACAAAATCCTTGGAAACCCATGCATGGTTCATTTTAATGAAGGTTAGATCATCCACATTTTGGGTTGACAGACGGGTCCTTTTTTCTGTCAGGATTGATCCAGCTGCACTGAAGACTCTTTCCGATAGCACACTTGCAGCTGGGCAAGCGAGCTCCTGTAAGGCATATTGGGCCAATTCAGGCCAGGTGTCCAGTTTAGCGGCCCAATAGTCAAAGGGGAATGACCTGTGTGGGAGAACATCGATATGGGAGGAAAAGTAGTTTGTAACCATGGTTGACAACTGCTGTCTCCTGTCACTTTCCATCGATGCAGTATTACCAGTTGTGTGAGCGGTATTTGAAAAATCAGTCCACAACATTGTCATGAAACCCCTGTCTCCAACGCCACTTCTGCTGTGTGCACCACGAACACCTCTGCCAAGCTGCCCCCAGCCCGTACGGCTCGTGTGAGAACCATCACCGCTGCTGTGTGCTGGGAATGCCTCAAGCAACCGATTTACCAGAGTTGCTTGTTTATTAGCCAATATTAGGTCAAGGTTCTCCTGTGGCATGATGTTTTGTAATTTGCCTTTATAGCGTGGATCCAGGATGCTGGCCAACCAGTAGTCGTCATCGTTCATCATTTTGGCAATGCGGGGGTCCCTTTTTAGGATCCGCAAGGCATAATCTGACATGTGGGCCAATGTTCCCGGTGTCAATGATGCACTGCGAGTGCTGGTTGGAGGAGCACTTTCTGGCAAATCCACATCCCTCCAGTCACGCACAAACCCTGTACCAGACCTTGCCACGCCAACATTTTCACTTGCCCCACGAGATGCATCCTCCTCCCCTAAGTAATCATCCCCATCATCATCCTCCTCCTCCTCTTCTTCCTCCACCTCGTCCAGGAGAGGTCCCTGAGCAGACAATGGCTGAATGTCATCAAGGATTCCCTCCTCCTCTTCCTCCTCATCAACATTGGCTGCAGACGCCTGCTCCTTAAGGTGCGTCAAAGTTTGCATGAGCAGACGCATAAGTGGGATGCTCATGCTTAGGATGGCGTCGTCTGCGCTTACCAGCCGTGTGCATTCCTCAAAACACTGAAGGACTTTACAGAGGTCTTTCAGCTTCGACCACTGCACACCTGTCAACTCCATGTCTGCTCTCAAAGTGCCTGGCCGTGTATCCTCCCACAAATGCATTATGGCCTGCCTCTGCTCGCACAGCCGCTCCACCATGTGCAGGGTGGAGTTCCACCTTGTTGCAATGTCGATAATGAGGCGGTGGTTGGGAAGGTGGAGCAATCGCTGCAGCTTCTGCATACGAACGGAGTGTACAGGCGACTGGCGGATGTGCGCGCACAGTCTTCGCACCTTCTGGAGCAGGGCTGTTAACTCCGGATAATTTTTGAGGAAGCACTGCACCACCAGGTTCAAGGTGTGAGCCAAGCAAGGTATGTGGCTGAGTTTTGAAAGGCCTATGGCTGCCACAAAATTACGGCCGTTATCACTAACTACCTTGCCTGCCTCAAGATGTACACTGCCCAGCCATGACTCAGTTTGTCGCTTCAAGTACTCGGCCAGCACCTCTGCGGTGTGTCTGTCGCCCAAACACATCATCTGCAACACAGCCTGCTGACGCTTTCCACTAGCTGCTCGATAGGGGGACACATCGTGTGCAACAGTGGCAGCTGCAGATGGAGTGCTCGTACGACTGCGCTCTGTGGACGAGCTTTCGCTTCTGGAGGAGGAGGAGGAGGAGGGTGGAACGCCTACAGCCAACTGTTTCCTATACCGTGGGCTAGGCAGCACTGTCCCACCACCGCTGTTCCCTGTGGACCCTGCATCCACCACATTAACCCAGTGCGCAGTGATGGACACGTAACGGCCCTGGCCATGCCGACTGGACCATGCATCAGTTGTGAGGTGCACCTTTCCGCTCACTGACTGCTTGAGTGCATGGACAATGCGGTCTTTCACATGATGGTGGAGGGCTGGGATGGCTTTGCGAGAGAAGAAGTGGCGACTGGGTAGGTCATAGCGTGGTACTGCATAGGCCATGATTTCGCGGAAAGCTGTGCTTTCCACCAACCGAAAGGGCATCATCTCAAACGAGATTAGTTTGGCAATGTGGGCGTTCAAACCCAGTGTACGCGGATGAGAGACTGAGTACTTTCTTGACCTACTCATAGTGTCTGGGAGGGTGAGCTGGACTTGAGAGCTGCATATGGTGGAAGTAGCGGTGGACAGGGCGGACTGAGAGAGGGTTGATGATGGTGATGGAGTTGGTGTTCTTTCTGATGGCCTAGAATCAGTCTTTCGTTGATATAACAGTGGGATTCCCTGACTGCTGTGGCCTTGCAACGACACCTCAACATTTGCTGCTGTGCTAACCGGTGGGCTTACAGTGGGGGAAACAATGTAGCGTTGATAACTACCTTCGTTGTGATCAGTTGCACATGTGGCACTTGAGGTTTGGTGTTGTGTCCACGCTTGCAAGTGCATGCTGGTTAAATGTCTAAGCATGCAACTGGTATTCAAATTTTTCAGATTTTTCCCTCGGCTAAAGGTCTTTGCGCACTTCTTACAGATAACCTTGGCCTGATCATGAGGATTTTGTTCAAAAAAGTGCCACACTGCACTCTTCCTACTTTGGCAGACATTTTGCGGCCTAGCACGCTGTGATCTTTTGACCCTCTGGACAAGCTGTCCAGCAACTCTTTTGATGTTTGGAACCTGTCTTTGGAGTGCTCCGGGCCTGCCAGATAACAGCTGTTGCGATGTCGATGTCTGCTGTGGATGCTCCTCATCTGAGCTATTGGAAGCAGCACCCTCTTCCCCCAATGGATGCCAATCTGGGTCAACAACTGGGTCATCCATCACCTCCTCTTCTATGTCATGTGCACCTTCCTCTGTGTCACCGTGTATGGTGGTATAGTGTGTGGGAAGGGGCACCTGAGTCTCATCAGGGTCAGAATCTGGCTCTGTACACTGCGAGGACAATGTAGTGCTCTGAGTGAATGTACCAGCAGAATCATCCATCAGCGGCTGTGCATCAGTGCACTCCATGTCAGATTCATCTTGGCCTGGGTAATTCACCATTTCACTTGATAATCCAGGCATGATATGTGAAAACAGCTCCATGGAGTAATCAGTAGTATGGCCTGCGTCATCCTTCAATCTTGGTTGGGGTGAAGGACACAAGGAAAGGTGTGTTTCATGAACATGAGCCTCCAATGACGACTCAGTGCTTTTACTTTTTACAACTGAAGAAGAGGAGGCGATAGAGCTGGAGGCTGAGTCAGCAATGTAAGACAAAACTTTTTCCTGATGCTCTGGCTTTAAAAGCGGTTTGCCAACTCCTAGAAAACTAAGCGTTCGAGGCCTTATGTAGCCAGACGATGACGCAGGCTCAACACCTGCTGCATTCGGTCCTATTTTGCTCTTGCCACTACCATCAGAGCCACCACCAATACCATCATTACCAGCTGCCAACCCCCGCCCAATTCCACGGCCTCTTCCACCAGCCTTCCTCATTTTTGGTAGAAATGTAGACAAAATCCAACAAACTATATAGTATGTAAAACAAGGTACAAGGTGTCTATAGGACAGGGGAGATTTTGAATTTCTGCACACACTTTTGGACACTGGACACTTTTGGATTGTGTGAGGCCCACTGATATCTGAGCGCTATGTGACAGGCTCGATGGCACAGCTGTGACAAAAGTGACTAGAGGATAAGTGAGATTTTGAATCTCTGCACACACTTTTGGACACTGGACACTTTTGGATTGTGTGAGGCCCACTGATATCTGAGCGCTATGTGACAGGCTTGATGGCACAGCTGTGACCTAAGTGACTAGAGGATAAGTGAGATTTTGAATCTCTGCACACACTTTTGGACACTGGACACTTTTGGATTGTGTGAGGCCCAATGAATATCTGAGCGCTATGTGACAGGCTCGATGGCACAGCTGTGACCTAAGTGACTAGAGGATAAGTGAGATTTTGAATCTCTGCACACACTTTTGGACACTGGACACTTTTGGATTGTGTGAGGCCCAATGAATATCTGAGCGCTATGTGACAGGCTCGATGGCACAGCTGTGACCTAAGTGACTAGAGGATAAGTGAGATTTTGAATCTCTGCACACACTTTTGGACACTGGACACTTTTGGATTGTGTGAGGCCCAATGAATATCTGAGCGCTATGTGACAGGCTCGATGGCACAGCTGTGACCTAAGTGACTAGAGGATAAGTGAGATTTTGAATCTCTGCACACACTTTTGGACACTGGACACTTTTGGATTGTGTGAGGACCACTGATATCTGAGCGCTATGTGACAGGCTCGAAGGCACAGCTGTGACCTAAGTGACTAGAGGATAAGTGAGATTTTGAATCTCTGCACACACTTTTGGACACTGGACACTTTTGGATTGTGTGAGGCCCACTGATATCTGAGCGCTATGTGACAGGCTTGATGGCACAGCTGTGACCTAAGTGACTAGAGGATAAGTGAGATTTTGAATCTCTGCACACACTTTTGGACACTGGACACTTTTGGATTGTGTGAGGCCCAATGAATATCTGAGCGCTATGTGGCAGGCTCGATGGCACAGCTGTGACCTAAGTGACTAGAGGATAAGTGAGATTTTGAATCTCTGCACACACTTTTGGACACTGGACACTTTTGGATTGTGTGAGGCCCACTGATATCTGAGCGCTATGTGACAGGCTCGATGGCACAGCTGTGACCTAAGTGACTAGAGGATAAGTGAGATTTTGAATCTCTGCACACACTTTTGGACACTGGACACTTTTGGATTGTGTGAGGCCCACTGATATCTGAGCGCTATGTGACAGGCTCGATGGCACAGCTGTGACCTAAGTGACTAGAGGATAAGTGAGATTTTGAATCTCTGCACACACTTTTGGACACTGGACACTTTTGGATTGTGTGAGGCCCAATGAATATCTGAGCGCTATGTGACAGGCTTGATGGCACAGCTGTGACCTAAGTGACTAGAGGATAAGTGAGATTTTGAATCTCTGCACACACTTTTGGACACTGGACACATTTGGATTGTGTGAGGCCCAATGAATATCTGAGCGCTATGTGACAGGCTCGATGGCACAGCTGTGACCTAATTGACTAGAGGATAAGTGAGATTTTGAATCTCTGCACACACTTTTGGACACTGGACACATTTGGATTGTGTGAAGCCCAATGAATATCTGAGCGCTATGTGACAGGCTCGATGGCACAGCTGTGACCTAAGTGACTAGAGGATAAGTGAGATTTTGAATCTCTGCACACACTTTTGGACACTGGACACTGGACACTTTTGGATTGTGTGAGGCAAACTGATATCTGAGCGCTATGTGACAGGCTTGATGGCACAGCTGTGACCTAAGTGACTAGAGGATAAGTGAGATTTTGAATCTCTGCACACACTTTTGGACACTGGACACTTTTGGATTGTGTGAGGCCCACTGATATCTGAGCGCTATGTGACAGGCTCGATGGCACAGCTGTGACCTAAGTGACTAGAGGATAAGTGAGATTTTGAATCTCTGCACACACTTTTGGACACTGGACACTTTTGGATTGTGTGAGGCCCACTGATATCTGAGCGCTCTTTGACAGGCTTGATGGCACAGCTGTGACCTAAGTGACTAGAGGATAAGTGTGATTTTGAATCTCTGCACACACTTTTGGACACTGGACACTTTTGGATTGTGTGAGGCCCAATGAATATCTGAGCGCTATGTGACAGGCTCGATGGCACAGCTGTGACCTAAGTGACTAGAGGATAAGTGAGATTTTGAATCTCTGCACACACTTTTGGACACTGGACACTTTTGGATTGTGTGAGGCCCACTGATATCTGAGCGCTATGTGACAGGCTTGATGGCACAGCTGTGACCTAAGTGACTAGAGGATAAGTGAGATTTTGAATCTCTGCACACACTTTTGGACACTGGACACTTTTGGATTGTGTGAGGCCCACTGATATCTGAGCGCTATGTGACAGGCTCGATGGCACAGCTGTGACCTAAGTGACTAGAGGATAAGTGAGATTTTGAATCTCTGCACACACTTTTGGACACTGGACACTTTTGGATTGTGTGAGGCCCACTGATATCTGAGCGCTATGTGACAGGCTTGATGGCACAGCTGTGACCTAAGTGACTAGAGGATAAGTGAGATTTTGAATCTCTGCACACGCTTTTGGACACTGGACACTTTTGGATTGTGTGAGGCCCAATGAATATCTGAGCGCTATGTGACAAGCTCGATGGCACAGCTGTGTCCTAAGTGACTAGAGGATAAGTGAGATTTTGAATCTCTGCACACACTTTTGGACACTGGACACTTTTGGATTGTGTGAGGCCCACAGTTATCTGAGCGCTATGTGACAGGCTCGATGGCACAGCTGTGACCTAAGTGACTAGAGGATAAGGGAGATTGGATTGCTTTTAAAAAAGCAGTTTGCGGAGCAGTGGGTAAACAGCAATGCCAGCCTGTCAGGAAGCCTTAAAAGGCAGCCCAACAACCAACACCACTGATACACCACAATATAGCCTCCCCTTGCACTGCACACACAGTGACTGGTGTGTTGTGCAGGCCAAATTGCTATCAGCAGCAGAAGCAGTTTTTTTTTCTTCTCAGCAGGACAAAAAAAAAATTGGGATTGCTTTTAAAAAAGCAGTTTGAGGCCCAATGAATATCTGAGCGCTATGTGACAGGCTCGATGGCACAGCTGTGACCAAAGTGACTAGAGGATAAGGGAGATTGGATTGCTTTTAAAAAAGCAGTTTGCGGAGCAGTGGGTAAACAGCAATGCCAGCCTGTCAGGAAGCCTTAGAAGGCAGCCCAACAACCAACACCACTGATACACCACTATATAGCCTCCCCTTGCACTGCACACACAGTGACTGGTGTGTTGTGCAGGCCAAATCGCTAGCAGCAGAAGCAGTTTTTTGGTCTTCTTCCCTGCCTAACGCTCTCCCTACAGAATCAGCAGCAACCTCTCCCTATACTGAGATCGGCAGAAGTAAGATGGCGGTCGGCGTGCACGCCCTTTTATACCCCCTGTGACGCCCACCAAAGCAAGCCAATCACTTGCATGCCCTTCTGAAAGATGGTGGTGACCCGTGCCTATGTCATCACGTTGCCCACAGTGTCCGTGGATCCTGATTGGCTGAAAAAGAGCGCAAAACAAACTTTTGAAACGCGACTTTGGCGCGTAAGTCGCCGACCTCGTGGCCGACCTCATCCTAGGGTCGGGTTTCATTTCATGAAACCCGACTTTGCCAAAAGTCGGCGACTTTTGAATTTTTTCGACCCGTTTCGCTCAACTCTAGTGTTGAGCATTCCGATACCGCAAGTATCGGGTATCGGCCGATATTAGCGGTATCGGAATTCCGATACTGACTTCCGATACTTTTGTCATATCGGATTCCAGAATCGGAATCGGAAGTTCCCATCATGCTATGAGCCTGCTTGCTTTGATTAAGCCAATGGGAATCCTCCGAAGTGTGGGCACATCCTGTTAGGCATGTAGGCATGTTAACTATACTTTTTTTTAAGATCGTCCGATCCATTCCGATCCGATATTTTCAAGTATCGGCTGGTATCGCTCAACTCTAACTACGAGTAGATCTGCATAGCATGGGTACTTCTAATGGCCTATATAGGTTTAGTGGGCCTGTTACTGCTGTTGGTAAACTGGGTAGTAGCCGTTTACGAACTCTTAGACTCACTGTGGACATGACAGGTTCACCACTGGCAGGGTGAGGATTCTCTGGCTCCACTGCTGGTGTGGCATCCGCTGCCTGAACTTCCTGATTTTCAGAGTTGTTTTGAGTCTCAGCTACTTCAGTTGCAGTAGGCTGGGGAAAGATTAGGACAGGAATTACGATGGCTTGATCCACTCTTGTCCAGTTTGCAGGAAATTCTCCAAGTACAGTGCTGACCTTTTCTTCCTCTTCTATGGGTTGAAGGTTGTTTTCTTCTCCCATCCTTTCCTTTATCTCGTCAGGGCACAGTTTCAGATGATCCCTCGATACTGCTGATGAGGTTTCTCCTCCATCCTTACTGATAAGGCACACTTTGGTGTTGTCGAAGTTTGATGGTAAGACGGTGTAGGGTTCAGCTTCCCATTGGTCATCCAATTTATGCATCCTCCTTTTCCTCTTTAGGACTTGTTCTCCTGGTGACAAGGGAACTGCAGGTGCATGTTGATTGTAGTTCTTTTCCTGTTTTTGTCTTGCCTGCGCTAGACTCTTTTCTACACACTCTTGTACCCTTCGATATTGTTGCTGCCGCTCCGTATCCCTGTCAGCATCTGGTGATGTCACTTCAGGTATCAGGACTCCCATATCCAAATCAATAGGCAGCTTGCCAGGCCTCACTCTCATTAGGTAGGCTGGAGTGCAGTTGGTGGAATTCACAGGAATGTGATTGTAGAGGTCTACCAGATCTGGCAACTTTTCTGGCCACAGATTCCTCTCTTCCAAAGGCAAGGTCTTCAGCAGGTCGATCGCCACTTGATTAATCTTTTCACACATGCGATTGGTCTGTGAATGGTACAGTGTTGTCCTGATCTTCTTGCAACCGTACAAGTTACAGAATTCCTGGAACACTTCTGCCTCAAAAGCTGGACCTTGATCTGTAAGCACTCGCTCGGGATATCCGTGTGGTCGACAAAAGTGCTGTTGGAATGCTCTGGCTTCTGTCCTGGCTGTTTGATCCTTGACAGGCACGACTACCAGGAATCTTGAGTAGTGGTCAACGGTGGTAAGAGCTTAAATGTAGCCTGAACGGCTTAGAACCAGCTTCACATGGTCCAGGGCTACCAACTCGAGTGGCTGTTTGGTTATGATTGGCTGCACTGGAGCTCGCTGGCTGTTATGGTCCTTTCTGCGCAGGTTACATTGTCCACACTCCTGGCACCAATTTTCAATAGCCTTCCTCATACCAGCCCAGTAGAATTTCTCCTGGAGCAAGGTCTCCAACGTCTACCATCCGAAGTGTCCAGCTCCATTGTGGTATGCTTCCAAGACCATTGATGCCTCCCTCTTTGGGACTACCACCTGCCAGACCAACTCATGAGTGCGGGCATTGATACTCCTCCGACACAGCTTTCCCTCATAGATGAATAGCCTGCCTCTTTCCTTCCACAACTGCTGGGCTTCTTCAGGAGCTTCTGGACTTGGGCGTAAGTCAGCTTGTGACAGTAGCTCCTATACCAGGTGGACTGCGGGGTCATTATCCTGCTTTTCTGCCCAGTCATGATGAGGGAATGGATTTAGGGTGGCCTCTTTCACGATATATTGTTTGTTTCTCACTACTTGGGCATGTTGGGCCGCAATTGGCCGGTGGAAGGCAGGTAACTCTATTTCTTCGAGTGCCTCAGGGTCTTCTCCTGCGTCTGGCAGGTTGGGCATTCTGGACAGCGCATCGGCATTGGCATTCTTGTGCCCCGCTCGGTACTTGATGGTGAATTCATAGTTAGACAGCCGGGCCATCCATCGCTGCTCCAATGCGCCTAGTTTTGCAGTTTCCAAAGTGAGTTGTTGTCCGTGAAGATGGTAAACTTGGCTGAAGCTAGGTAATGCATGAATTGTTCCGTCACAGCCCAGACTATGGCGAGGAACTCCAGTTTGAAGGAACTGTAGTTGTCAGGGTTCCTTTCAGTGGGACGAAGCTTCCTGCTGGCGTAGGAGATCACTCTTTCTTTGCCATTCTGTACCTATGACAGTACTGCTCCCAGTCCCACGTTGCTGGCATCAGAATACAAAACAAATGGTTGGTCATTATCTGGGTAGGCCAGAATTTCATCTCCTGTGAGAGCCATCTTTAGTCGAGTGAAGGACCTTTCCAGTTCCTCATTCCATTCAAATGTAGGACTCTTCTTCCTGGCTTTCTTGGGCTGGCCCACCAGAAGATTTTGCATAGGAGTGGCTATCTCAGTGAAGCCTTTGATGAACCTTGGGTAGTAACCTACCAACCCGAGGAATTGACGTACCTCATGGAGGTTTCTGGGCTTCTGCCAGTCCCTGATGACTGTGACTTTGTCAGGATCCGGTGCCACACCTTCTGCACTCACTACAGGACCGAGGTACTGTACCTTGGGCTTCAGGAGGTGGCATTTGGATGGCTTCACTTTCAGGCCAAAGTTGGACAAGGCTTCAAACACCTCAGCCAGGTGCTTCAGATGGTCTTCATAAGTCATGGAGAAAACAATAACATCATCAAGGTACAAAAGGACTGTCTCGAAGTTCTTGTGTTCAAGACAGCACTCCATTAGCCATTGAAATGTCCCTGGGGTGGTGCAGAGCCAGAACGGCATGTAGTTGAACTCGCAGAGACCCATTGGTGTGGTAAACGCTGTTTTCTCCTTGTCTGCCTCTGCCATGGGAACCTGCCAATACCCACTAGTGAGATCTAATGTGGAAAAATAGTTAGCAGTTTTAAGTGCAGCTAATGACTCTTCAATTCTGGGTAATGGGTAGGCATCCTTATGTGTAATGCTGTTAATTTTTCTGTAATCAACACACATTCTCATGGTACCATCTTTCTTTTTCACAAAGACTATTGGGGCTGCCCAGGGGCTACAACTGTCTCTAATCACCTCAGCCTCCTTTATTTCCCGCAACATACTTTTGGCACATTGATATTGTGTTGGGGGTAAAGGCCGGTACCTTTCTTTAATGGGTGGATGATCTCCAGTGGGGATATGGTGTTGAACCCCTTTTGCCTACCCAAAGTCTAGAGGGTGTTTACTGAATACCCGCTCATACTCCTGAGTCACTTGGTAAACCCCACTCTCTTGGTATGAAGGGGTGGAGTCAGTTCCCACCTGCAGCTGCTGACACCACTCCTCCAGCTGCTTTACAGAGCCATTGTCCCCTGCCTGGTTGGACGAGACCAAGGGCTCTGCTGCCTGTATTGCGTTGTTACTGAAAGTAAGCAGCTTAGCAACTGTGGCATACCGAGGTATTGTGGCCTCCTCTTCCCCACAATTCAAGAGGCGTACAGGTACTCTCCCTTTGCGAACATCAACTACCCCTCTGGCTGTCAGGACAGTGGGACGGCTATCAGAGTACACTGGCTCTACCAATGCTTGGTAATCTTTTCCTCTGAGCCCTATGTGTTATGAATGAGTCACCGTAGGAGGCAAAAGCAGAAATACAAGCTAAGTCCAGAAAATCAGAGAAGTTGGCAACTATCAGATTGCAGACCCCTGAACCTATCAACACAACTAGCAGTAGCCGTGGGGGGTTCCTACGATGCCCTAGACCCCTCGATCACAGCCGGAGAAATACATAGGCCTAAAGAAAGAAAGGGGAAATCTAAACTGCCCCAGAGCAGACCCCAAAGCAATAGGCAGCCCCCAACATATAATGATGGTGAAGCAAGATGAAAATACTAACACAGACAGAAAGATAGACTGAGCAAAGACGGGGCCCCAAAACTACCTAGATAGGAAAGGACAGGAAGGCTGCTGTCTGCAATCTGCCAAAACCCTATCAAAGACATAAGCCAACCAGCTGATATGAAAAAGGCCCTGAAGCAGCTAGGCTTCCAAAAACTGAATCAGTACTCAGGTATTTTCAGAAGACAGAGCTAAATGAATTCAGCACACCCCAGCAGGGAATGGCAGAAATCCAGAAAAACAAAGCAAAAACAAAGTCAAAGCACAAAAGCAAAAGGCCGAGCAGCAAACTTAGCTTTGGAGGAGCAGGAATTCAGACTGGTCTCCAAGGATCCCACAGAGAAATCACCCGCAGGGCAGAAGGGCATCGGCAGCATTATCTCCAGTCCGTAACTCCACTCAGCCAGTCATAATCATCAGCCTCAGGTGTTTGACAATCAGGCTCACTACCTTTCTTTACCAGAAGAGGGAGTTCCTCGGGCCTCAGTAATGAAGGGGAAAATGAACTCACAACAGTACCTCCCCCTTGAGGAGGGGTCACCGAACCCTCAACTACGCCACCAGGGCGATCAGGGTGAGCCCGATGAAAGGCACGCACCAATTGTTTGGCATGAATATCAGAGGCGGAGACCCAGGAATTATCCTCCTGACCATAACCCTTCCACTTAACCAAATACTGGAGTCTCCGTCTAGCCAGACAGGAATCCAGTACTTTCTCTACCTCATACTCCATGTTACCTTCAACCAATACAGGGTCTGGAGGTGCCACCCCCGGAACAACAGGTTCAACAAACCTCTTCAACAAAGATTTATGGAACACATTATGGATTTTAAATGTGACAGGAAGAGCCAAACGAAAAGAGACCGGATTAATAATTTCCAAAATCTTGTAAGGTCCAATAAATCTAGGCTTAAACTTAGGAGAAGCCACCTTCATAGCAATATTTTTTGATGATAACCACACCATATCACCAACCTTAAACTGGGGACCAATGGTCCTATGTCGGTTGGAAAACCGCTGGGCCTTCTCCTGGGAGAGAGATAACTTATCCACCACTTGATCCCAGATCTGGTACATTATCTCCACCACAGTGTCAACACCTGGGCAGGCAGAGGGCTCCACCTGCCCTGAAGAAAATCGAGGATGAAACCCAAAGTTACAAAAAAAGGTGACATCAAAGTGGCAGAACTAGCTCTTTTATTCAAAGCAAATTCGGCCAAGGGCAAAAATGAAACCCAATCATCCTGATCAGCAGAAATAAAACATCTCAAATATGACTCCAGGGTCTGGTTTGTTCTCTCTGTCTGCCCATTGGTCTGAGGGTGAAAAGCAGAGGAGAAGGACAACTGAATTCCCAGCCTGGAACAGAAAGTTCTCCAAAATCTAGACACAAACTGCACTCCTCTGTCAGATACAATGTTCTCAGGAATCCCGTGCAAACGAACCACCTGTTGTAAAAACAGGGGCACAAACTCAGAGGAAGACGGCAACTTAGGGAGTGGTACAAGATGAACCATCTTAGAGAACCTATCACAAATCACCCAAATAACAGTCATCCTCTGAGAGACAGGCATATCAGAGATGAAATCCATTGAAATATGGGTCCATGGCCTCTTGGGGACAGGCAAAGGCATCAACAACCCACTAGAGCGAGAACACGATTTAGACCGGGAGCACGTCCCACAGGACTGCACAAAATTCCTGACATCACGAGACAAGGAGGGCCACCAAAAAAACTGACTCACCAGATCTCTAGTACCAAAAATACCTGGATGACCAGCCAAAGCAGAGCAATGAACTTCAGACATCACTCTCTTCTTCCACTGGTCAGGAACATACAACTTTCCACTGGGACAGCGCTCAGGTTTGTCCTCCTAGAACTCTTCCAGAGCACGTCTCAAATCGGGCGAGATGGCAGAAAGAACTACCCCTTCGCCTAAGATGGTAGCAGGCTTGGTCACCACAGGAGAATCAGCAATGAAGCTCCTAGAGAGGGCGTCTGCCTTGACATTCTTTGTTCCAGGAAGAAAAGAAACCACAAAATCAAAAAGTGTAAAAAACAAGGCCCACCTAGCCTGTCTAGGGTTCAAGCGCTTAGCCGACTCTAGGTAAATCAAATTCTTGTGGTCAGTGAGGACCACGACTTGATGCTTAGCTCCCTCCAACCAATGTCTCCACTCCGCAAATGCCCATTTCATGGCCAACAGTTCCCTATTCCCCACACATAGTTACGTTCAGATGGAGAGAACTTTCGGGAAAAGAAAGCACAGGGATTCATTTTAGATGTTACAGGATCCTTTTGGGACAAAACAGCTCCTGCACCAATCTCAGAAGCATCCACCTCTACCTGGAATGGAATTGAGACATCAGGTTGCCGCAAAACCGGGGCGGAGGTGAATCTTCGCTTCAACTCCTGAAAGGAAGAAACCGCCTCCGGAGACCAATTTAACACATCAGCACCCTTTTTAGTCAAATCAGTCAATGGCTTGGCAATACTAGAAAATTTTGCTATAAATTTCCGATAAAAATTAGTAAAACCCAAAAACTTCTGGAGGGCCTTCAAAGAAGTGGGCTGAACCCTATCGTGAATGGCCTGTACCTTGGCCGGGTCCATTTCAAAAGTTGACGGGGACAAAATAAATCCCAAAAAAGAAATCCTCTGTACTCCAAAAAGGCATTTAGATCCCTTGACATACAGGGAATTCTCCCTCAAGATCCGGAACACAGTTCGAATATGTTCCACATGAGAATCCCAATCCTTGGAGAAGATCAAAATATCATCCAGATAGATAATCAAAAACTTATCGACAAAATCTCGGAAAATATCGTTCATGAAGCACTAGAAGACAGAAGGGGCATTAGTGAGCCCAAAAGGCATCACCAGGTACTCAAAATGTCCCTCCGGAGTATTAAACGCCATCTTCCATTCATCCCCATGCTTAATGCGAATAAGATTATACGTCCCCCTGAGGTCAAGCTTGGTAAACCAGCAAGCACCTTTAACTCTGGAGAATAGATCAGAAATCAGGGGTAACGGATACTGATATTTAACAGTAATTTTGTTGAGGGCACGATAATCAATACAAGGTCTTAATGATCCATCCTTTTTGGCTACAAAAAAAAAAACCGGCACCCAAGGGTGACGAGGATGGTCTAATATGACCCTTCTCCAACGCCTCCTTAATATAGGATCGCATCGCCTCGTGCTCGGGTACAGATAAATTGAAGAGCCGACCCTTGGGAAATTTACACCCCGGGCTCAGTTCAATTGCACAGTCATAACTCCTATAAGGAAGCAGAGACGCAGACTCATTCTCACTAAATACATCATAAAAGTCCGCCAAATAATCAGGAACATCATGCGACTGAGGAGAGGTGGAAAACACCGGAGCCTCACTAAAGGCACACCGACAACCCCAACTCACCACAGACACAGATTTCCAATCCAAAACTGGATTATGAATCTGTAACCAGGGAAACCCCAGAACAACAGTATCATGCAGATTATGCAACACCAGAAATCTGCAATTTTCTTGATGGTCTGGGGCGACCCGCATTACAACCTGGGTCCAAAACTGGGGTTTATTTTTAGCCAAAGGAGTAGCATCAATTCCCCTCAAAGGGATAGGTGTCTGCAGAGGTGTCATCGGAAATCCACAACATTTAGCAAAATCCAAGTCCATTAGGTTTAGGGCTGCTCCCGAATCCACAAACGCCTTGGCGGAAAATGTGGACAGGGAGCAGATCAGAGTAATTGCCAGAAGAAACTTAGGTTGAACACCACCAACATAAAACGTGTGTGCAAAGCGTTTCTCTCGTTTAGGACAGACAGAAATAATATGCGAGGCATCTCCACAGAAAAAACACAGCTTATTACGCCTTCTGAACTCCTGACGCTGCTCTCTGGAAAAAACTCTATCACATTGCATAGGTTCAGACATTTGTTCAACAGGTGGCAACACCTCTCGTGCAGCTTTGCGTTCGCGCAAACGCCGATCAACCTGAATGGCTAATGACATAGAATCGTCAAGACCAGAGGGAACAGGAAATCCCACCATAGTATCTTTTACGGCTTCTGACAACCCCTTCCGAAAGAGAGCAGCCAAGGCATTATCATTCCAGGTAGTAAGTACTGCCCACTTTCGGAATTTTTGACAGTACAATTCTGCAGAATTACGACCCTGGCTCAATGCCAGCAGGGTATTTTCAGCCTGATCAATGGCATTAGGTTCGTCATACAACAACCCCAAAGCTTGAAAGAATGCGTTCACATTAGTCAGAATAGGATCATCTGGTTTCAAAGAAAACGCCCAATCCTGGGGATCGCCACTCAGCAAAGAGATGACAATTTTAACCTGCTGCGCGTAGCTCCCTGACGAGTTAGGCGTCAAGGCAAAAAATAATTTACAATTATTTTTGAAATTCAAAAATTTAGACCGATCCCCAAAAAATACATCAGGTGTAGGAATCTTTGGTTCAGCAGCATGTGAATGAGCAAGGTAGGCGGAAATTCCCCGCACTTCCGCAGCGAGCTGCTCCACACAATCAGACAATTGCTTTATCTCCATTGAGAGAAAAAAAAATTCCCCCTACGGCCTCAGAGATATAGAGGAAAAAATATACACACTTTTTTTTTTTTTTTTTACAATTCTTTCCTGCTATTGAGTACCCTAGAATCTGCGGTATGGCTTGTGATTCTGTTATGAATGAGTCACCATAGGAGGCAAAAGCAGAAATACAAGCTAAGTCCAGAAAACCAGAGAAGTTGGCAACTATCAGATTGCAGACCCCTGAACCTATCAACACAACTAGCAGTAGCCGTGGGGGGTTCCTACGATGCCCTAGACCCCTCGATCACAGCCGGAGAAATACATAGGCCTAAAGAAAGGGGAAATCTAAACTGCCCCAGAGCAGACCCCAAAGCAATAGGCAGCCCCCAACATATAATGACGGTGAAGCAAGATGAAAATACTAACACAGACAGAAAGATAGACTGAGCAAAGACGGGGTCCCAAAACTACCTAGATAGGAAAGGACAGGAAGGCTGCTGTCTGCAATCTGCCAAAACCCTATCAAAGACATAAGCCAACCAGCTGATATGAAAAAGGCCCTGAAGCAGCTAGGCTTCCAAAAACTGAATCAGCACTCAGGTATTTTCAGAAGACAGAGCTAAATGAATTCAGCACACCCCAGCAGGGAATGGCAGAAATCCAGAAAAACAAAGCAAAAACAAAGTCAAAGCACAAAAGCAAAAGGCCGAGCAGCAAACTTAGCTTTGGAGGAGCAGGAATTCAGACTGGTCTCCATGGATCCCACAGAGAAATCACCCGCAGGGCAGAAGGGCGTCGGCAGCATTATATCCAGTCCGTAACTCCACTCAGCCAGTCATAATCATCAGCCTCAGGTATTTGACAATCAGGCTCACTACCTTTCTTTACCAGAAGAGGGAGTTCCTCGGGCCTCAGTAATGAAGGGTAAAATTAACTCACAACACCTATGGCTGCCCGACACCAAATTAGCATTTCACATCTGGGGGGTATCGCAATGGGGAAAGAATCACTCACTCTGACGCTGCCAATTTCTCTGCCAGACAGTTCAACCTGCTGTCTTTGCATCAAGGCCTTGATCTCCTTCTGCAGACTCATTGTTTACTGGAACCAGCAGTGTCGGCTACCTGTTGCAGCAAAATTATAACCTCGGCAAGACAATTTTCAATCGCATTAGTATCTAAGGTCATCATTGGGTTACATTCTCGTCGATCAATGTCTACAACTATCAGACCTTGAGATTTTAACTCTACTCGCCCATCTTTAATGGTAATCTCTTTACATCCTACTTGTGGCAAAGACTGACCATTGCTGGCAACTACTGTCAGATCATCACTTGGGCCGCGAGTAAGTTCAGAGTCAGCCCAATACCGCATGTAAAGGATATATTGCATAGTTGTCACTTGAGAGCCAGTGTCCAGCAAAGCATTCATGGGGATGCCGTAAATCACCACTGGGAGGACCAGTCGCCCTCCAACATACTTTGCTTGCCAGTTTTTTGGGCCTTGTGGTCCTACTCCTGGGGGTTGGCTCTCTGCCCCAGGGGTTGCTCGTTTAAATAACAGAATCTTGCGATGTGGCCTGCCTTGTGGCACTGACAACAGATAGGACATCCGTCCTGGTCATAGCGATCATTGTCTCTCCCTCGGCGTGGCGGGATCCTCTTCTTTCGTAGCCACGGGACATCCTCTGGACTGGAGGCCAGCTGGATTTTCTCCTTTGAGGATGCCTGCATGGACTGCACAGTTTTAGCAAGTGCAGCCATACTTTTGGTCAGCTCTTGGACCTAAAGATGCAATTCTGTAGATGGATCATTATCCAGAGTCTGTGCGTCAGCCCCCACAGGGCTGAGAGGGAAAGATGTTGCTTCTTGGTGGTATGTGAGCGCTGGGTGCCTAGGGGGCGCTGGATGGCTGACATTTGGTTCGTGCAGCACCCGGATAGCCCTGGCTTTAAAGTCTGCAAAGTCTTGGTCAGGGTTTTGTAGGGCTATGATGCGCAGCTGTGCTCTGTGGGTACTGGATAGGAGTCCCTCAATAAATTGCTCCTTTAACAGTCAGTCTCCATCTTTCACACTGTCTGGGTCAATCTGCTTTATGGCTCGCAGCGCCTCTTGCAGGTTAAGAGCATAGTCCCATATACTGTTCTGCACTCTCTGCTTACACCCAAAGAATCTCATTTTTATTTCAGCTGCAGGGCGGGTGTCAAAGGTGCTTCTTAGCTTAGCCAGAATCTTTTTAACAGTCTCTTTATCAGTGTCCTGCCAGGCTTTTACTTCTCTTTGTGCTGCACCAGTTAGCTGCCCAATAAGGATGTTCACTTTTTGGTTTTCAGACAGAGGATACACCTCAAACAAACTGCACAGTCACTCTTTGAATTCACTCAGGGTATGTGACTCCCCTGAGTACTGCGGTAACCAGGCCGCTCCCAGTATATAGGGCATGGACAGCAGCATTATGGGGATTGCTGCGGTGGGCGCTGATTCTTTCAGTGCTCTGGAGGGAGCGCTGGCTGCTGGATTCTGTGGTGCCATTGGAGTCGCAGCTGTGCTAGCCCCTGCATCTTGCGGCGCTGTGGGGGGTGCGGTGGCATCCACAGCTGCATCTGCTCTTGCCTCAGACATTCTCCTCCCCCCAGTTATCGTTTGGCCAGGCCCAGAGTTGCGCAGGCTTACCAGCTGCCGCTCTGCAGGCTGGATGATCGAGGGAAGCCGGGACTGCAGGCCACAGCTTCTCACTTCCCGAGCGCTGGCCTCTTCCGGCTCAGCACTTCACTTTTTCACGCTTTTCGGCGGGCTCTGCCCACGACGGCCCGCCCCTTTGGCTTCCCGCACGCTCCAAGCGGCGGGGTGTCATGGTCACGCACGGCTGGACACAGCGCCCCCAGTAGGGCGGATTTAGATGACACGCGTGACCCTGGATACACCGCCTCCAGTTGGGCGAATTTAAATAATAACACGTGCAGCTGAATACGCCGCCTCCAACAGGTGAATTTAGGTAATACACGTAACACGTAAATCTGGAAACCTCGCCTCCAGTAAGGCGAATTTAAACAAAAAGGGAAAACTTGGGTAACAATAACAATGGTGGCCCTGCGATAGGGAAACGGGGAAGTGGAGACCTCCTGCACTCCCCTGAGTCAGTGTCTCTACACTCCTAACGTTCCCTAGACTGGTTCCGCACCGGGCGCTGCTCAGGATACCGTTAAACCCTAGCTCGCCCTCCACCTAAACCCTCACTAGTGAAGTGAATGGTGCGGAAACTAATCCCACCACTGCATTAAACACACATAAGGAAAAGAGACAAAACAGGGGTACACCACTTAGCTTTGCTCTGCTGCTTACGGTCCCAGCAACAGAGCCCACCACCTGCGTGCATCTTTTCCTCCGACCGGGTCCAACACCATAGTGCAGTCTTGGAGCAAACAGAGTCCACCCCCTGCATGCAGCTGTCCAGAAAACAGAGTCCAGCATATGAGTCTAGCTTTCCGCAAAAGAGTCCAGCATCTTGAGTCCAGCTTTTCAGCAACCGAATCTGGCATCCTGAGTGCAGCTCTACACCATAGCTGCCACTTCACCAAGCCATGCAAGAACTCCTTGCTGACAGCATAGCTGCAACTCCACCAAGCCATGCCAGCCCTCCTCGCAGACACCATATCTGCTACTCCAGGACTCTCACTGAGCTGCCCGGGACTCTCTTTCAGCTCCATCCTTCACCCAGGCTTGCTTCTAACTGAGGACTAATCACCAACCGTGATTGACACACCTGACACTCTGTTATAGAGCAATCACACCTGTTACATAATCGCGTGCACAAACTAAAGTAACCAAGTGCAATGATCCCAATGGCCACGGGGGCAAAACCACCTTTGGCACACAGCCAAAGGAAAAAAAAGTTTACTTTGTGCATTTAATCTGTCAGATCCAACCTGGATCATGACACGGGGTAATGGCGGCAACTGCGCAGATAGTCTATGGCACACAACACAGTCTCTGGCACACAGGACACGGGGACACCGGGCTCCGTAAATCCTGTTCGTGACGCCAAAATGGATCGCCCGCCAGGGCAGTGGGCCGGTATCTCAGAGGGAAGTGTCACAGTAGCGGTGACCCGGTCTGTGGCGTCTATGTAAGAGGGGTTGAGCGTGGCTGATTAATGTTTATAAGTGGATGATACGTGACACCACCAGTGGTGCTCAGCAATGAAGGGGTTAAGCTGATGCTACAGGCAGATCCTCTTGGACAGATGGTGTTAGGCGTCGGGTTCCTGCCATTGCACAGCAGGAATCCAGAGGTCTCCCATTACTCTCCAGCCACAGAGGAAGTTGCTCAGCAAACTTGTCAGACCAGGCGCTCTGCCAAGACCAGCTCCATGGGTTTGCTTGCTGCTGCCACCTCTGGCACAGCTAGGTCAATACATGCTGCTCAGCAGCGAGATTCTCCAGGGACTAAGTCCCCATGTCGGGCCACTGAGCATGCCAGTGGAGTGATCTCCCATCGGAGATCGAAGGTCACGTGGTCAGGTCCTGCTCCTGTTCGGATTGGCCCATCCGAGAAACCAGGAAGGTCCCGGACGCTCACGGCTATAAAAGGTTCGCATGGCCAAGCAGCCATGCACTAAGATAAGACTGTATTTACAGACTATGTGGAGTGTGTGATGTATGCACGCATGAATGTCTCTGGTGAATGACTCATTAAGAAACCCCTACCCTTGGTACGCATGTGTTGTGCAGCCTAGCCTGCTAGCGCCCAGGCTTAGGTGTAGGTAGGACAGAGGTTGAGTCAGGCATCAGTCCTCACCAGGGACTCGGCACGCTTCAGTGCACGTGCTCCATAGCCAGTGTCTATAGCGGCGTTCGTGGCAGCGATGCCGTGCGTTCAGTGGGCCTAGAAGGATTCTAACCCCGTGTCCTTGGGGTAGAGTTCTGTGGCCGTACATTGTGCACTCTTTTGGCCGGGCTCTGTGAGCTTAACAGGCTCCGGCGTCTACGTTCAGCGGTTGTGCGGCTCTGTGCTTTAACAGAGTTTGCACCTGTTCACATTGGGTGACGTAACCCAAGTGTGACTGGTTTCACACCGCTTAATTCATCCGCCATTACTTAGCAGCAGTGTACCACCTTTGCACGGTGGACCCTGGGCTGCGAATGCACCTACTATTATTTTATAATTTGGTGCATTCCGCCAGCCCTAACATTATCCCAGCACATGGGTCTGGCTGGTAATGGCGGACGAACAGCGACTGCTGCAGTACATCCGGCAGCTGCAGGGCAGGTTGACGGCTCTAGAGCGTCCAGCCTTAGCTGCGGATGTTACTGCGGTCGCTGTTCAGGCAGCCACAGAGGCTGTCTCCCGTGTAACCACTGCCATCCCTGCCCCGACTTTGTCCCGCCTCCCACTGCCCGAGAAGTTCTTGGATGATAGTGCCTCTTGTAGGGGTTTCATGAGCCAGGGCTAGATACAGCTGGAGCTGCTGGCAGCACGATTCCCCTCTGAGTGGGCCAAGGTGTGATTTATTATTTCCCTCTTGTTGGGCAGGGCTTTTGAGTGGGCCACACCGCTGTGTGAGCGTGGTGATCATGTGGTGCAGAGTCCCTCTCGGTTCCTGGACACTCTGAAGCATGTCTTCCTGGGACCGCGAGTCACCCATGACACCGCGCTCCGGCTGCTGACATTGTCACAGGGTTCGTCCATGGTCAGCCACTTTGCCATCCAGTTCCGGACTCTGGCCTCGGAATTAGAGAGGCCAGATAAGGTCCTCATTCCGGCATTCTGGAGAGGTTTGGCTGGCCATATGAAGGACGCTCTGGCCACCAATGGAGATTCCTGCTACACTGGAGGAGCTTATCACCGTCTCCACCCGTATAGACCTTCGCTTTGCTGAGCGAAGGTTGGAGCGGACCCAGTGTAGGCAGAGGTTTAGGTTGGCACCCAGTTTTGCTAAACCTCTGGAATCTCCCGATCGGGCGTCCGAGTGTCAGGGGGCTTCCCGCAAGGGATCCAGGCCCCGGCCTGCTCGAGCCCCTGTGATCTGTCATGGTGGCCGGCAGTCTGGTCATTTTGCCAACCAGTGCCCACAGCGGCTGGGTAGACGCTCGCCCCTAGAGGTCGTAGGAGGCGGCTCACTAGAATCCGCGGCATTTTCCTCCAAGTTGTCCTTTAAGGGGACACTTGGGTTTGGTTCTTCCACTCTGGCGGTGGAGGTTTGCGTGGATTATGGAGCGGAGGGCAATTTTATGTCATCTGCCGTCGCTCAACGGCACGCTATACCCGTGGTTATGATATCTACACCAGTCACCGTCAGAGTAGTGAATGGCGCGACTCTGCCCTCACAGATTACCCACCAAACCGCTCCACTGTTACTTTCAGTGTCTCCATCTCATCAGGAGACGATATTCCTCCTCGTCATGCCCGAGGGTATCGACGAGGTCCATCTAGGGGTCCCCTGGTTGTGGTACCACTCTCCCCTTATAGAGTGGTCCTTGTAGAGAATTCTTGGTTGGAGTAAGTCATGTGGGGGTAGATGTCTGAGGGAATGCATCCAGGTTGCCTCCACCAAGGTCCCCGCCTATCTTTCCTCGCTTCCCAAACACTATCGACAGTATGCGGACGTGTTCTCCAAAAAAGGCGGTGGAGACACTTCCACCACATCGCCCCTATGACTGTTCTATTGACCTCTTGCCTGGTGCTGAGCCTCCTCGGGGTCGAGTCTATCCCCTATCTCTCCCAGGGACAGAGGCCATGTCTCAATACATCAGGGAGAATCTGGCAAGAGGATTCATTAGGAAGTCAGTGTCACCCGCGGGGGCAGGATTCTTCTTCGTCCAGAAGAAGAGTGGGGAACTACGCCCTTGCATCGATTACAGGGGTCTTAACGCCATCATCGTTAAGAATAAATATCCTCTACCCCTGATATCGGAGCTGTTTGATAGGCTACGGGGAGCGAGAGTGTTTACCAAACTTGATCTGCGGGGGGCTTACAACCTCATTCGCATCCGTGATGGGGACGAATGGAAGACAGCATTTAACACCAGAGATGGGCACTATGAATATCTGGTGATGCCCTTCGGGCTCTGTAATGCCCCTGCCGTCTTCCAAGACTTTGTGAACGATATCTTCCGGGATATGCTTGCCACCTCGGTAGTAGTCTATCTGGATGATATTCTCCTCTACTCTCCAGATATTGACTCCCACCGGAGAGATGTTTGCAAAGTTTTCGACCTCCTGCTGGTAAACTCCCTCTATGCCAAGTTGGAGAAGTGTGTGTTTGAGCAGGAGTCCTTGCCTTTCTTGGGCTATATCATCTCAGCCCAGGGTTTGGCCATGGATCCTGCCAAGCTACAGGCGGTGATGGATTGGCAGGAACCCCATTCTCTCAAAGCGGTGCAGCGCTTTATGTGGTTCATAAATTACTATCGCCAATTCATTCCCCACTTCTCAACTTTGGTAGCACCCTTGGTAGCCCTCACCAAGAAGGGTGCAAACCTCAAGTTGTGGTCAGAGCCTGTCTCCAAGGCCTTCTCCTCTATTAAATCCCATTTCGCTAGCGCTCCCATTCTGCATCGCCCTGATGTGGATAAACCCTTCATTCTGGAGGTGGATGCCTCTTCCGTCGGTGCTGGAGCGGTCCTGTTCCAGAAGGACTCGCAAGGTCGGAAGCACCCATACTTCTTCTTCTCCAAGACCTTCACACCGGCGGAGAGAAATTATTCCATTGGGGACCGGGAGTTGCTAGCAATGAAGTTGGCCTTTTCAGATTGGAGACACCTCCTGGAGGGGACTTGCCACACTTTCCTGGTGTTCACCGACCACAAGAATTTGGTCTATTTACAAACAGCCCAGCGGCTGAATTCCCGCCAGGCCAGATGGTCCTTGTTCTTCTCCCGTTTCCACTTCACCCTGCATTTTCTCTCCGGGGAGAAGAACGTCCGGGTCGATGCTCTCTCCCGCTCCGTGGTGTCATTGGAGGAGGAGGAGCCTCGGCTGATAGTCCCGTCTGAGAGCCTGAGGACCGTGGCTCCGGTCGCCCTCGAGTCTGTACCTCCGGGCAAGACTTTTGTCCCTGCCCATCTGTGACCGGAGGTCCTCTCTTGGGCTCATTCGTCCAGGCTGGGTGGACATTTTGGGACCAAACGGACCTCTGAGCTTCTGGCGAGGACGTACTGGTGGCCGCATATGGCCCGTGACATCAGGGACTATATACAGGCGTGCGTCTCTTGCGCCCAGAATCGGCCCTCTCGGCAGCGGCCCGCTGGTTTACTCTACCCTCTGCTGGTTGCTGACAGGCCCTGGGAAATGGTCGGTATGGACTTTGTGGTGGGTCTGCCCAAGTCCAGTGGGAGCACTGTGATTTGGGTGGTCACCGATCATTTCTCCAAGATGGTGCATCTGGTACCACTCTCTTGGCTACCTTCAGCACGGGGCCTTGCAGCATTATTTATTAAACATATTTTCCACCTGCACGGCATGCCGGATAAGATTGTCAGCGACCAGGGTCCTCAATTTGCGTCTCGGTTTTGGAGAGAGCTCTGTTCTTTGCTCAGCATAGAGCTAAATCTCTCCTCGGCCTATCATCCCGAGACGAACGGGTTGGTTGAGAGAGCCAACCAGACTCTGGTGATATATCTGCAACATTTTGTCTCAGCCAGGCAGGATGATTGGGCATCCTTGCTGCCGTGGGCGGAGTTCGCCTTGAACAACGCTGTGGCCGACTCCACTGGTCAGACCCCATTCCTCTTAAATTACGGCCAGCATCCGCACATCCCCGTGCCCATGCCCGTGTCGTCCACCGACCCTAGGGTGGCAGACTGGGCGGTGGAGGCACGTGACATTTGGAATCGCACGCAGGATGCTATCCGGGTCTCCAAGGACAGAATGAGGACCTCCGCTGATGCACAACGGCGCCCTGCTCCGACTTTTGCCCCTGGAGACTTGGTGTGGCTCTCCGCCCGAAACATCAGGCTGCGGGTAGAGTCCGCTAAGTTTGCACCACACTACATTGGCCCCTTCAAGGTCCTCGAGCAGATCAGCTCTGTGGTCTACTATCTGGCCCTTCCACCACACTTGGCTATCTCTGATACATTCCACGTGTCCCTCCTTAAGCCTGTTCACTTGTCCCGGTTCTCCAAGTCATTTGCCGGGACATCAGACTTGTCTTCAGATGAGTTTGAGGTCAATGCCATTGTGGGATGCAAAGTGACGCGGGTCAAAATGTTTTATTTGGTGGATTCGAAGGGTCATGGTCTAGAGGCTCAGACCTGGGAACCAGTGGAGAACATCCACGCTCCGCTCCTCATTCCAGTGTATGAGTGTAGCAAGGCTCAGAGGGGAGGGGGCCCTAGGAGGGGGGAGTAATGTAAGGTCTCGGGTTCCTGCCTCTGCACAGCAGGAATCCAGAGCCTTACTTCCAGCGGTCTCCCATTCCTCTCCAGCCGCAGAGGAGGTTGCTCAGCAAACTCGTCGGTCCAGGTGCTCTGCCCAGACCAGCTCCTTGGGTTTGCTTGCTGCTGCCACCTCTGGCACAGCTAGGTCAATACATGCTGCTCAGCAGCGAGATTCTCCAGGGACTAAGTCCCCATGTCGGGCCACTGAGCATACCTGTGGAGTGATCTCCCATTGGAGATCGAAGGTCACATGCTCAGGTCCTGCTCCTGTTCGGATTGGCCCATCCGAGAAAACAGGAAGGACCCGGACGCTCACGGCTATAAAAGGTTTGCATGGCCAAGCGGCCATGCGCTAGGATAAGACTGTATTTACAGACTATGTGGAGTGTGTGATGTATGCACGCATGAATGTCTCTGGTGAATGACTCATTAAGAAACCCCTACCCTTGGTACACATGTGTTGTACAGCCTAGCCTGCTAGCGCCCAGGCTTAGGTGTAGGTACTAACTTCTTTTATGGTCACCTCATTAATTAATTAATAAGAAGTTTCCACACAATGGTACCATGTAAAAAAACATATTTATTAAATATCAATATCACAACATTAAAAAGGTGCTGGATCAATAATGAGAGACGAAAAAAACATAGAAACACCATATAGTAATGTATTCATTGGAGGGCTAATAAGTCAATATGCAGTGTGAGTACCAGGAGAGATGTATAAAATTTCACTAGCTCCATGTCCAATGCTAATTATCTACAAATATTCAATAATAAAGGAGCATCTCATCAAACTGATACTTCACAGTGCATAATTATAAACTATATAATCCCACAAAACTGGTACTTCACCATGTATAATTATAAGTAGAGTTGAGCGAAATGGGTCGAAAAAATTCAAAAGTCGCCGACTTTTGGCAAAGTCGGGTTTCATGAAACGAAACCCGACCCTTGGATGAGGTCGGCCACGAGGTCGGCGACTTACGCGCCAAAGTCGCGTTTCAAAAGTTTGTTTTGCGCTCTTTTTCAGCCAATCAGGATCCACGGACACTGTGGGCAACGTGATGACATAGGCACGGGTCACCACCATCTTTCAGAAGGGCATGCAAGTGATTGGCTTGCTTTGGTGGGCGTCACAGGGGGTATAAAAGGGCGTGCCCGCCGACCCCCATCTTACTTCTGCCGATCTTAGCATAGGGAGAGGTTGCTGCTGATTCTGTAGGGAGAGCGTTAGGCAGGGAAGAAGACCAAAAAACTGCTTCTGCTGCTAGCGATTTGGCCTGCACAACACACCAGTCACTGTGTGTGCAGTGCAAGGGGAGGCTATATAGTGGTGTATCAGTGGTGTTGGTTGTTGGGCTGCCTTCTAAGGCTTCCTGACAGGCTGGCATTGCTGTTTACCCACTGCTCCGCAAACTGCTTTTTTAAAAGCACTCCAATCTCACTTATCCTCTAGTCACTTAGGTCACAGCTGTGCCATCGAGCTTGTCACATAGCGCTCAGATATTCATTGGGCCTCACACAATCCAAAAGTGTCCAGTGTCCAAAAGTGTGTGCAGAGATTCAAACTCTCACTTATCCTCTAGTCACTTAGGTCACAGCTGTGCCATCGAGCTTGTCACATAGCGCTCAGATATCAGTGGGCCTCACACAATCCAAAAGTGTCCAGTGTCCAAAAGTGTGTGCAGAGATTCAAAATCTCACTTATTCTCTAGTCACTTAGGTCACAGCTGTGCCATCGAGCCTGTCACATAGCGCTCAGATATCAGTGGGCCTCACACAATCCAAAAGTGTCCAGTGTCCAAAAGTGTGTGCAGAGATTCAAAATCTCACTTATTCTCTAGTCACTTAGGTCACAGCTGTGCCATCGAGCTTGTCACATAGCGCTCAGATATTCATTGGGCCTCACACAATCCAAAAGTGTCCAGTGTCCAAAAGTGTGTGCAGAGATTCAAACTCTAACTTATCCTCTAGTCACTTAGGTCACAGCTGTGCCACCGAGCTTGTCACATAGCGCTCAGATATTCATTGGGCCTCACACAATCCAAAAGTGTCCAGTGTCCAAAAGTGTGTGCAGAGATTCAAACTCTCACTTATCCTCTAGTCACTTAGGTCACAGCTGTGCCATCGAGCTTGTCACATAGCGCTCAGATATTCATTGGGCCTCACACAATCCAAAAGTGTCCAGTGTCCAAAAGTGTGTGCAGAGATTCAAACTCTCACTTATCCTCTAGTCACTTAGGTCACAGCTGTGCCATCGAGCTTGTCACATAGCGCTCAGATATTCATTGGGCCTCACACAATCCAAAAGTGTCCAGTGTCCAAAAGTGTGTGCAGAGATTCAAACTCTCACTTATCCTCTAGTCACTTAGGTCACAGCTGTGCCATCGAGCTTGTCACATAGCGCTCAGATATTCATTGGGCCTCACACAATCCAAAAGTGTCCAGTGTCCAAAAGTGTGTGCAGAGATTCAAACTCTCACTTATCCTCTAGTCACTTATGTCACAGCTGTGCCATCGAGCTTGTCACATAGCGCTCAGATATTAATTGGGCCTCACACAATCCAAAAGTGTCCAGTGTCCAAAAGTGTGTGCAGAGATTCAAACTCTCACTTATCCTCTAGTCACTTAGGTCACAGCTGTGCCATCGAGCTTGTCACATAGCGCTCAGATATTCATTGGGCCTCACACAATCCAAAAGTGTCCAGTGTCCAAAAGTGTGTGCAGAGATTCAAACTCTCACTTATCCTCTAGTCACTTAGGTCACAGCTGTGCCATCGAGCTTGTCACATAGCGCTCAGATATTCATTGGGCCTCACACAATCCAAAAGTGTCCAGTGTCCAAAAGTGTGTGCAGAGATTCAAACTCTCACTTATCCTCTAGTCACTTAGGTCACAGCTGTGCCATCGAGCTTGTCACATAGCGCTCAGATATCAGTGGGCCTCACACAATCCAAAAGTGTCCAGTGTCCAAAAGTGTGTGCAGAGATTCAAAATCTCACTTATTCTCTAGTCACTTAGGTCACAGCTGTGCCATCGAGCCTGTCACATAGCGCTCAGATATCAGTGGGCCTCACACAATCCAAAAGTGTCCAGTGTCCAAAAGTGTGTGCAGAGATTCAAAATCTCACTTATTCTCTAGTCACTTAGGTCACAGCTGTGCCATCGAGCTTGTCACATAGCGCTCAGATATTCATTGGGCCTCACACAATCCAAAAGTGTCCAGTGTCCAAAAGTGTGTGCAGAGATTCAAACTCTCACTTATCCTCTAGTCACTTAGGTCACAGCTGTGCCACCGAGCTTGTCACATAGCGCTCAGATATTCATTGGGCCTCACACAATCCAAAAGTGTCCAGTGTCCAAAAGTGTGTGCAGAGATTCAAACTCTCACTTATCCTCTAGTCACTTAGGTCACAGCTGTGCCATCGAGCTTGTCACATAGCGCTCAGATATTCATTGGGCCTCACACAATCCAAGAGTGTCCAGTGTCCAAAAGTGTGTGCAGAGATTCAAACTCTCACTTATCCTCTAGTCACTTAGGTCACAGCTGTGCCATCGAGCTTGTCACATAGCGCTCAGATATTCATTGGGCCTCACACAATCCAAAAGTGTCCAGTGTCCAAAAGTGTGTGCAGAGATTCAAACTCTCACTTATCCTCTAGTCACTTAGGTCACAGCTGTGCCATCGAGCCTGTCACATAGCGCTCAGATATTCATTGGGCCTCACACAATCCAAAAGTGTCCAGTGTCCAAAAGTGTGTGCAGAGATTCAAACTCTCACTTATCCTCTAGTCACTTATGTCACAGCTGTGCCATCGAGCTTGTCACATAGCGCTCAGATATTCATTGGGCCTCACACAATCCAAAAGTGTCCAGTGTCCAAAAGTGTGTGCAGAGATTCAAACTCTCACTTATCCTCTAGTCACTTAGGTCACAGCTGTGCCATCGAGCTTGTCACATAGCGCTCAGATATTCATTGGGCCTCACACAATCCAAAAGTGTCCAGTGTCCAAAAGTGTGTGCAGAGATTCAAACTCTCACTTATCCTCTAGTCACTTAGGTCACAGCTGTGCCATCGAGCTTGTCACATAGCGCTCAGATATTCATTGGGCCTCACACAATCCAAAAGTGTCCAGTGTCCAAAAGTGTGTGCAGAGATTCAAACTCTCACTTATCCTCTAGTCACTTAGGTCACAGCTGTGCCATCGAGCTTGTCACATAGCGCTCAGATATCAGTGGGCCTCACACAATCCAAAAGTGTCCAGTGTCCAAAAGTGTGTGCAGAAATTCAAAATCTCCCCTGTCCTATAGACACCTTGTTTTACATACTATATAGTTTGTTGGATTTTGTCTACATTTCTACCAAAAATGAGGAAGGCTGGTGGAAGAGGCCGTGGAATTGGGCGGGGGTTGGCAGCTGGTAATGATGGTGTTGGTGGTGGATCTGATGGTAGTGGCAAGAGCAAAATAGGACCGAATGCAGGAGGTGTTGAGCCTGCGTCATCGTCTGGCTACATAAGGCCTCGAACGCTTAGTTTTCTAGGAGTTGGCAAACCGCTTTTAAAGCCAGAGCATCAGGAAAAAGTTTTGTCTTACATTGCTGACTCAGCCTCCAGCTCTATCGCCTCCTCTTCTTCAGTTGTAAAAAGTAAAAGCACTGAGTCGTCATTGGAGGCTCATGTTCATGAACCACACCTTTCCTTGTAGGATGACGCAGGCCATACTACTGATTACTCCATGGAGCTGTTTTCACATACCATGCCTGGATTATCAAGTGAAATGGTGAATTACCCAGGCCAAGATGAATCTGACATGGAGTGCACTGATGCACAGCCGCTGATGGATGATTCTGCTGGTACATTCACTCAGAGCACTACATTGTCCTCGCAGTGTACAGAGCCAGATTCTGACCCTGATGAGACTCAGGTGCCCCTTCCCGCACACTATACCACCATACACGGTGACACAGAGGAAGGTGCACATGACATAGAAGAGGAGGTGATGGATGACCCAGTTGTTGACCCAGATTGGCATCCATTGGGGGAAGAGGGTGCTGCTTCCAATAGCTCAGATGAGGAGCATCCACAGCAGACATCGACATCGCAACAGCTGTTATCTGGCAGGCCCGGAGCACTCCAAAGACAGGTTCCAAACATCAAAAGAGTTGCTGGACAGCTTGTCCAGAGGGTCAAAAGATCACAGCGTGCTAGGCCGCAAAATGTCTGCCAAAGTAGGAAGAGTGCAGTGTGGCACTTTTTTGAACAAAATCCTCATGATCAGGCCAAGGTTATCTGTAAGAAGTGCGCAAAGACCTTTAGCCGAGGGAAAAATCTGAAAAATTTGAATACCAGTTGCATGCTTAGACATTTAACCAGCATGCACTTGCAAGCGTGGACACAACACCAAACCTTAAGTGCCACATGTGCAACTGATCACAACGAAGGTAGTCAGCAACGCTACATTGTTTCCCCCACTGTAAGCCCACCGGTTAGCACAGCAGCAAATGTTGAGGTGTCGTTGCAAGGCCACAGCAGTCAGGGAATCCCACTGTTATATCAACGAAAGACTGATTCTAGGCCATCAGAAAGAACACCAACTCCATCACCATCATCAACCCTCTCTCAGTCCGCCCTGTCCACCGCTACTTCCACCATATGCAGCTCTCAAGTCCAGCTCACCCTCCCAGGCAATATGAGTAGGTCAAGAAAGTACTCAGTCTCTCATCCGCGTACACTGGGTTTGAACGCCCACATTGCCAAACTAATCTCGTTTGAGATGATGCCCTTTCGGTTGGTGGAAAGCACCCGCGAACTCATGGCCTATGCAGTACCACGCTATGACCTACCCAGTCACCACTTCTTCTCTCGCAAAGCCATCCCAGCCCTCCACCATCATGTGAAAGACCGCATTGTCCATGCACTCAAGCAGTCAGTGAGCGGAAAGGTGCACCTCACAACTGATGCATGGTCCAGTCGGCATGGCCAGGGCCGTTACGTGTCCATCACTGCGCACTGGGTTAATGTGGTGGATGCAGGGTCCACAGGGGACAGCGGTGGTGGGACAGTGCTGCCTAGCCCACGGTATAGGAAACAGTTGGCTGTAGGCGTTAGACCCTCCTCCTCCTCCACCTCCTCCAGAAGCGAAAGCTCGTCCACAGAGCGCAGTCGTACGAGCACTCCATCTGCAGCTGCCACTGTTGCACACGATGTGTCCCCCTATCGAGCAGCTAGTGGAAAGCGTCAGCAGGCTGTGTTGCAGATGATGTGTTTGGGCGACAGACATACCGCCGAGGTGCTGGCCGAGTACTTGAAGCGACAAACTGAGTCATGGCTGGGCAGTGTACATCTTGAGGCAGGCAAGGTAGTTAGTGATAACGGCCGTAATTTTGTGGCAGCCATAGCCCTTTCAAAACTCAGCCACATACCTTGCTTGGCTCACACCTTGAACCTGGTGGTGCAGTGCTTCCTCAAAAATTATCCGGAGTTAACAGCCCTGCTTCGCAGAAGGTGCGAAGACTGTGCGCGCACATCCGCCGGTCTCCTGTACACTCCGTTCGTATGCAGAAGCTGCAGCGATTGCTCCACCTTCCCAACCACCGCCTCATTATCGACATTGCAACAAGGTGGAACTCCACCCTGCACATGGTGGAGCGGCTGTGCGAGCAGAGGCAGGCCATAATGCATTTGTGGGAGGATACACGGCCAGGCACTTTGAGAGCAGACATGGAGTTGACAGGTGTGCAGTGGTCGAAGCTGAAAGACCTCTGTAAAGTCCTTCAGTGTTTTGAGGAATGCACACGGCTGGTAAGCGCAGACGACGCCATCCTAAGCATGAGCATCCCACTTATGCGTCTGCTCATGCAAACTTTGACGCACCTTAAGGAGCAAGCGTCTGCAGCCAATGTTGATGAGGAGGAAGAGGAGGAGGGAATCCTTGATGACATTCAGCCATTGTCTGCTCAGGGACCTCTCCTGGACGAGGTGGAGGAAGAAGAGGAGGAGGAGGATGATGATGGGGATGATTACTTAGGGGAGGAGGATGCATCTCGTGGGGCAAGTGAAAATGTTGGCGTGGCAAGGTCTGGTACAGGGTTTGTGCGTGACTGGAGGGATGTGGATTTGCCAGAAAGTGCTCCTCCAACCAGCACTCGCAGTGCATCATTGACACCGGGAACATTGGCCCACATGTCAGATTATGCCTTGCGGATCCTAAAAAGGGACCCCCGCATTGCCAAAATGATGAACGATGACGACTACTGGTTGGTCAGCATCCTGGATCCACGCTATAAAGGCAAATTACAAAACATCATGCCACAGGAGAACCTTGACCTAATATTGGCTAATAAACAAGCAACTCTGGTAAATCGGTTGCTTGAGGCATTCCCAGCACACAGCAGCGGTGATGGTTCTCACACGAGCCGTACGGGCCGGGGGCAGCTTGGCAGAGGTGTTCGTGGTGCACACAGCAGAAGTGGCGTTGGAGACAGGGGTTTCATGACAATGTTGTGGACTGATTTTTCAAATACCGCTCGCACAACTGGTAATACTGCATCGATGGAAAGTGACAGGAGACAGCAGTTGTCAACCATGGTTACAAACTACTTTTCCTCCCATATCGATGTTCTCCCACACAGGTCATTCCCCTTTGACTATTGGGCCGCTAAACTGGACACCTGGCCTGAATTGGCCCAATATGCCTTACAGGAGCTCGCTTGCCCAGCTGCAAGTGTGCTATCGGAAAGAGTCTTCAGTGCAGCTGGATCAATCCTGACAGAAAAAAGGACCCGTCTGTCAACCCAAAATGTGGATGATCTAACCTTCATTAAAATGAACCATGCATGGGTTTCCAAGGATTTTGTCCCACCTTCCCCTGATGACACATAGGGTGACAGAAAAATGGCTTGCTTTGGTCCACCTCTTCCTGGGACTTCACCTATTTCGCCTTTTGCATCAGCTGAATGTCCAACATCAACATATGCCACTTTCTAAAACTCCCTAACTGTGCTGCCTCCCCCCCCCCATGGCCGGGGTCACCACCTAGCGCACGACACCGTGCGAGTGCCGTTGCCCTGGATAGGTGGGTAGGCCGACTCTTGGGCGCGGGCACTGGCACAGGGTCCCTCATAGTGCAATCAAGTGTCTCTGACGGTGGTGGTGCACACCCGCCGTCAGACACACCGCTGTACTATGAGGGGCCCAGTGCCAGTACCGACGCCCACGAGTGGGCCCCCCTTGCTTGGGCAGGGCCCCAGCATTTGCAATCTTTACTTCTCCCTGCTCCTCCGCTGTGTAATCTGGGCCGTCAAATCCATACTGTGCCTGACACCGTCTGAGCCTGCCTCCTGAGACATATATTTTGAATGTGTACGCTATCCATACATGTTATCCGGGGATACGGTACCCTTTCTAACCTTTGTGCAATCACGTGCAATCCATACTGGGCCTGACACCGTCTGAGCCTGCCTCCTGAGACATATATTTTGAATGTGTACGCTATCCATACATGTTATCCGGGGATACGGTACCCTTTCTAACCTTTGTGCAATCACGTGCAATCCATACTGGGCCTGACACCGTCTGAGCCTGCCTCCTGAGACATATATTTTGAATGTGTACGCTATCCATACATGTTATCCGGGGATACGGTACCCTTTCTAACCTTTGTGCAATCACGTGCAATCCATACTGTGCCTGACACTGTCTGAGCCTGCCTCCTGAGACATATATTTTGAATGTGTATGCTATCCATACATGTTATCCGGGGATACGGTACCCTTTCTAACCTTTGTGCCATCACGTGCAATCCATACTGGGCCTAACACCGTCTGAGCCTGCCTCCTGAGACATATATTTTGAATGTGTACGCTATCCATACATGTTATCTGGGGATACGGTACCCTTTCTAACCTTTGTGCAATCACGTGTAATCCATACTGGGCATGAGAACGGCTGGCAAGCTACAGCACCTGTGGTTTGCACACGAAAGTTTTTCATTTTTTCAGGAATGACGGTTAGGCCTAATTCCGGAACTGCAGTTGACCTGCACTTACTGGGAAATCATTGTTCGCGGGTAATAATTGTAATCACTCAGTGATCCCCATCACTAACGTTGTTCAGCGGGTTATCTGCACCTGTAAGCGACAAACGCTGGCCTTTTCAGTGTAGCGCACATGCAGCCACGGACATGTAAGGGCATGACACACCAGTTATTGGCCAATCTCATGTTCCAGAGCCTCACGTGTCCCTCTAGTAAGCCGGACTCGGACCGCGGGGCATGACGGAGTCTCTTTCGTTAACGGAATTAAGCTTGCAATGTGTGCATCTGTTCTATAGCTGGCATAGTTGAGGTTTCCCAGGTGGAGTCGAATTTAACCGTAGGCTCCACTCCTGGTGGTGCCCTTCTGGACATTCCTTTAAGGTTCAGCTTTGCAACCATACTGCCCACGTAAAACAAACACTTTGCCTTCATGAACGCTGTTTGGAGGGTCATGACTCGTGGGAATAACGCCGCCCAATCAGTTAACCTGCTAGAGAGATCCTTCGTTGCTCCCAAGCATGACATCACACTCCCTAGGAAGAAGGTAATGCCACTGTGGCGACCGTACTCCTGGGGGCGACACAAGTGCACTGATGCCCAGCGACTGCTCGATGAATCTGCTGGTACATTGACCCAGACCACTACATTCCCCTCTCACGCTACACGGCCTGAATCTGACCCTGATGAAACTCAGGTTACCCTTCCCACATACAGTTCCATCTTACACGGTGACAAAGAGGAAGCTGCAGATGAAAGTGCAGGTTCGGCCCACCCGCCATCAGACACACCACCGTACTATCAGGGGCCCTGTGCCAGTGCCGTCGCCAACGAGTGGGCCCCCCTGCTTGCTCAGGATCACAGCACTTGCAAGGTTGAAATACTGTGCAGTGAGATGGAAGATGGGGACGACGAGGAGTCCAGACTAGTCCAGGGATTCCCTAGCGAGGAGACTTATTTGATTGTTTTCAATGTTGGGACAGCAATTTTTGGGGAGCACTATACTCTGGAGGATGATAGATGGGGCCCACCATACACTGGAACATTCCAAAGGTGGACATCAGACACTGGAGCAGCATTTACAGGGCCCATTATACACTAGAGCATTAGAAATGGGGCCCATTATGTTTGGAGCATTATTTGGGCCCATAAGACAGTGGAGCTTCATCCATGGGGACCAACATATACTGTAGCATTATGTGGAGCTCATCATATACTGTTTCAAACATTATATGGGACCAATGATTCTGTATGGAGAAATAGATGGGCCTCGTCATGAGATGTAAAAAGTGAGGTATTTTTCATTGTACTATACCGCTATTTCTCTGCCGTATCGGAGCATGATGAGTTGTGGTATGTGTTAAAGGGGCGCTCTTTCGCCCAGGGCACATGAAAACCTGCAGCCAGCCCTCCCCCCCCACAACTTTAGCCAAATAACCCCCATTTTTCAGTGCGTAACTTGTATTATGAAGTTAATTAAGGTTGACAAGCTTAAGTAAGAAGAATTGATGCTTTTGGCATTCAAATGGGCACTGTAGGTGTGTTTCCTGTCCTCCTCTCACTGACGACTTTTATTCGCCATTGACTTACATTGGGTTTCATGTTTCGGGACGACCCCGACTTTTCCCTATAATCGGACGATCTTGCTCGACCCGACTTTTGGAAAAGTCGGGTTTCACGAAACGAAACGCGACCCTAAAAAACCAAAAGTCGCTCAACTCTAATTATAAGCCATAGAATATAAATACTTTGCAAGTGTGACAAAAAATCACTACAACCTACCAATGATTAAAGGTGCTTTCTGTAGCGTCCCTCATGCCCTGACACGTGTTTCGCAATGCTTCATCAATGGAGGCTCCATACTTGCACAGTATTTATATTCTGTAGCTTATAATTATACATGGTGAAGTACCAGTTTTGTGGGATTATATAGTTTATAATTATGCACTGTGAAGTATCAGTTTGATGAGATGCTCCTTTATTATTGAATATTTGTAGATAATTAGCATTGGACATGGAGCTAGTGAAATTTTATACATCTCTCCTAGTACTCACACTGCATATTGACTTAATAGCTCTCCAATGAATACATTACTATATGGTGTTTCTATGTTTTTTTCGTCTCTCATTATTGATCCAGCACCTTTTTAATGTTGTGATATTGATATTTAATAAAGATGTTTTTTTACATGGTACCATTGTGTGGAAACTTCTTATTAATTAATGAGGTGACCACAAAAGAAGTTATTGGTATGTTGTGGTACTATATCCAGTATTATATTTTAATAGTTGGTTTGGGCATTTTTTGTGAATATAATATTAGGTGTAGGTAGGACAGAGGTTGAGTCAGGCATCAGTCCTCACCAGGGACTCGGCATGCCTCAGTGCACGTGCTTCATAGCCAGCGTCTATAGCGGCGTTCGCGGCAGCGATGCCTCGCGCTCAGTGGGCCTAGAAGGACTCTAACCCCGTGTCCTTGGGGTAGAGTTCTGTGGCCGTACACTGTGCGCTCTTTTGGCCAGGCTCTGTGAGCTTAACAGGCTCCGGCATCTACGTTCAGCGGTTGTGCGGCTCTGTGCTTTAACAGAGTTCGCCCCTGTTCACATTGGGTGACGTAACCCACGTGTGACTGGTTTCACACCGCTTAATTCTTCCGCCATTACTTAGCAGCAGTGTGCCACCTCTGCACGATGGACCCCGGGCTGCGAACGCACCTACTATTATTTTATAATTTGGTGTGTTCCGCCAGCCCTAACAGATGGTATAAGGCAGCAAGATGTAATAGCTCCCCACAGGTGGAGCTGTGGTCCCAGGGCAGTGGTAATAGGTGTTGAGGAAGAGGGTGTAGTGTCTGGCACAGAGATGTTGCAGTGCTGGAGGGTTTGCAGGAAGAATGCAATGACACAACAGGATGCAGTTTCTGTTACTTTTACTCTGCTTTGTAAGTGCAGTCCAGGGTCCAGATTACAGATGGAACAGAGGCTGGCCAGCTTGGAAGCAACTTAGGAATCTCTCTATGCAGATGGGTTGTGTAGTCTCCTTTCTAGCACTTTCTGAGGTACTTGCAGTACTGGGTTACACTGAAGTTCCATTTGCTTGTTCTCTTTTAGAACTCCCTCGTATGGCAGACAGGTGTAGCCTCCTTCTTCTGGCTCACACGTTGCTGTTGTGCCTCCGAGTCTTATGTGGGAACAGAGCATTTACAGCTTCCTATTCCTCCGGTTTCTGCTGCAGGAACATCAGTATCCATACAACCTTGGAGACTGGACTCCAGATCATGCGCTACAGCTAGAAGTGAGCCCGACTCTGCTCAATCCTCCAGCTCTTCTCCTCACGTCCACACACTTCGGCCTCCTCACACGAACTCACCAATTTCCCCTTCCTGGTCCCCAGAGAGCAGCTCCTCCCCCAGTTTTGGTTCAGAGCTCCCTCTGCTGGCCTGGAGTGGGAACCGTGCTGTGTGTTGTATTTACCTGATAGAGAGACCAGGTAAGCATGACATCACACTCCGTAGGAGGAAGGTAAAGCCACTGTGGCAACCATACTCCTTGGGGCGCCACAGATCTGCAGCGTTTCAGCCTATTGCGGGTCCCCAGCAGATTTAGCTGCGCTATACAGTACCATTGTTTTCAATGGTAAAACCAAAAACGCTGTGCAAATGCTGCGGATTTTTCCGCGTGGATTTGCTGCGGGTTACAATCCGCAGCATGTCAATTCTTTGTGCGGATTCCGCTGCGGTTTCACACCTTCACCATCGTGAGGTGTGAAACCGCAGGGCTAAATCGCAGGCTAATCCGCAGGTAAACCGCAGGTATTTTGACCTGCGGATTTTTCAAAATCCGGGTGGAAAAATCCGCAGCACTTCCAACTACGTGTGCACATAGCCTCAGGGTCTTGGAAAATCATGCCATGTTTTTCTTTTTTTTTAACCATAGTTTGGATTTTTTTTTATCGCTTAAATAAAAAAGAAGATTATAACTGAGAGGACTAACAGATCTACAGTAACTTAGTCATCTGTGTTAATGAGCTCTGGTTATCCTCCTTTCCCACTGCTGATTGGCAGCTTTCTGCCTATGGACAGTGTAAACAGAAGCTTGTCAGTAAGGGTACCGTTACACTTAGCGATGCACCAGCGATCCCGACAACGTTATGGATCGCTGGTGCATCGCATAGTGGTCGCTAGTGAGCTGCCACAGAGGCAGATCTCATCAGCGACATCGCAGCGATCGGGGGTCGCTACTTACCTGTCAGACGCGGCGATCCTGATGTCCTCCCGCCCGCGTCCACGCATCGCTCGTCGGCGCCACAGGAAGCCCAACAGGAAGCGCCCGACGAGAAATGGTCCAGGACGTTCTCGCGCGACCAGCGATGAGCAGCGGGGGAGCGGTCGGAGGTAAGTATCATACATAGCGATATCGCTAGCAATATCGCTGCTACGTCACAAAATCGGTGACTTTACAGCGATATTGCTAACGATATCGCAATGTGTAACGGGTGCTTTAATGGTATACGTGGAGATAGAGCTCGTCTTCGAGAAAGTTAGCTGAGCTGCAGCAGATAAAACAGTGATTTTATTCAAACTATAGCAAATATTTGCTTTAATCAGGGCCTCTGCCCCTACATTGCGCAGTTCTCTGAAGGGGTGGCAAAAACGTGTTGTCGGATTCCCTTACAAGGAAACGAAACACCATTTTATTAATAGGAAATCCCACCTTCTATAAACATTATAGCTAATACAGAGTGACATCTCCTCCAGTCACATCCAGATTTATATTCAAAACTTTGCTGATTGCTACAAGGAATCTGAAATAGAGAACCATATTCCGCACTACAGAAGGGTTTTATTCTTTTGTAAAATTCCCATACAGCTATAACACATTATGCCCCACTGAGTAGCCACCATCAGGAGCCCTTTAATAATACGTTGTCATCTGTGCAGAGAACGGGGGAGGCAAATGCAAAATTAAAATAAGAACCTCTTGTTGCAGGCTCATGTCATCATGTTATTCCAGAAGGCAGGGGTCCATAAAACAGAAAGGGCATGACTACCGATACCAATTGGTGGAATTTCCATTAGCAATTTGGCATCTAAGTCATATTTGGAAAAGGCTTAGTATGATTTGAGTAAGGGCTAATGCAGACGTCTGTGGATCTCGGTCCGAACACAAACCACAATGTACAGACTGTCCACGTGTCTCCTGACCGGAGCGTGAAAGCCTCGTAGACATATATGAAGCTGTTGTTATTCCATTCGGGAGACTGCAATCGGACTGAGATCAATGGACGTCTACATGAGTCCTATTAACCTAACTCCAGTGCAGACTTATCTATCACAAGCTTTGTAATATATATTGATCTTGTGGAGTCAGACCGCTTATGATTTTTTTTCTCTGCTACTGTCAGGGGTCAATGTCCTCACAAATATTCTGCTAAAAGTGCATCTGCCGCAATATTAAATATCATCTGGTATCTGGGTATGACACTTAGATTTCATTTGCGAATTCTCCGCACATCCAGACGTGAGTGTATTTTGCCCTTATAAATATAAGTAAGCCCCATCCATCTCAGCTGTCAGGAAACTAGATCTTAAGTGTTCAATAGATGCTTTAAATGTCAGCGGTGACATAAAGCCGAGCGGATGTCACTGCAAAGTCAATGACTGATCGCTTCTGGATTCCTTTAAGAAGTAATGAAATTCTCTGGAATATATTTAAACCTTCATTTCTACCTGTCGTCTCGCGATCATATATTATCATATACCATATGCTGTGAAGTGAAGCATGGCGTCTAAGTACGTCTCATTGTGGACAGTTTGAAAATATGTGCCCCCGGGTATCCTATATATTGCTAAATAAGTAGCAAAAACCATGAAATGTGACATTTACTGCTTGGTTTGTATGAAAGATTGGTAATTATGCTACCTCTAGGCTTACAATACGGAAACTTAAATGGTCACTATCATTTCAATCTAAAAAAGAACTATCTAATATACAGCACGTTACTAGATAAATGTTTCTTTCTTCACCCTGAGTTCCTTTACCGCTCATCTGCCTACTGAATTCACCATTCACTCCGAAAAACAACTAAAATCCAGTCAAAAGTGAAATATTGGTCAAAAAAGACAGCAAAATCACTGAGGGATCACATTACAGCTGAATATTAACTAGCGAAAAACATGCTTAAATTAAAAAAAAAAGCAAAACCTCAAATGAGTCTATATCTTTCCCGCCAAACAAAAGATTCAAGCGGGGTGATAAGGAGAGGTTAACAACCCTCCTCCACAGTGAGGCATTACATTACAGTTAATTATTAACTAGCCAAAAATGCATTTCAGTTAAAAAAAAGAAAAAACAAAACAAAACAAAAAAAAAAACAAAAGAAAAGAAAAAGCAAAACCTCAAATGTGTCTCCATATGTCTCCACAAAAAATAAAGATCCAAGAGGGAAGTGGGGGACAAGGATAGGGTGACAAGGCTCCTTCTCATAACTACTTACACTATTATATTTCAATGTTGTACCATTTGCTATTAATTATGGTGATGTAATGGATACTGCGGAATTGCAGCATTTAATCAGGGTTATTACTGTATGTCAAGTCTTCGTCAATACAAGTATGCCAAGTCAGTGAGTGATTGCATTACACATTATTAAAGTCTATGGAACGGGGAAGAGGAAAAGCAGGGAGGATTGATTTAAAAAGACTGGAATATACACACACAGACTCTTGCTGCTACTTTCTAGTAAGTGTTCTATCGCATCCTAATGCTAGACTCACATCTATAGATATTGGTTTGTAATCCAAAAAAATATAGAGGTAACCAGTAGGGATGGGTGAACCCGAACTGTAAAGTCCTGGACCAGTACCAAACACATAGTGTTCAGTCACATAGTGTTCAGTCACAAGGTCCCGAACATGGGTTTCCATGGGAAACCTGTGTTACAGTTCGGGTCCAGTTCGGGTTCAGGGCCTGTAAAACAAAGCATAAAATTAATGATAAACATTTTAATTATACTTACCTTTCCTTTCTATGGAGCATCTTATGGGGGCATAATATATAGAGCATCTTATGGAGGCATAATCTGTGGAGCATCTTATGGGGCCATTATTAACCTTTATGGAACATTATATGGGGTGTATTTTGTATGGAGCATCTTATGGGGCCATCATGAACTGTATGAAGCATTATATGGGGCTCCTGATTCATATGGATATTCAAAAACATTTAACCTCAATTAATTTTACTTTTATTGGTATCTATTTTTATTTTTGAAATTTACCAGTAGCTGCTGCATTTTCCACCCTAGGCTTATATGCGAGTCAATAAGTTTTCCCAGTTTTTTGTGGCAAAATTAGGGAGGGTCGGCTTATACACGGGTTGGCTTATACACAAGTATATACGGTATTTTAAAACTTTACATCTGCATTTGTATTCAGCAACCTGTAGTCTGATGTCCCTATATAAAATCCTGAAAGACCAAGTGCCTCCATAAGTGGCATAATTAGTAAAATGAGCCCACCTGTGTGCAATTTATTCTCACTACAACTATAACTGTTCTGTGAAGGCCTCAAAGGTTTGAGAACATTAGGGATCAAATAGAATCCTGAAAACCAAGAAACACACCAGATAAGTCAGGTCTAAAATTGTAGAGAAGAGTAAAGCAGGGTTAGGTTATAAAAAATAGCCTAAGGTCTGAACATCTCATGGAGCACTGTTGAATCCATCATCCATGTACATAGTCGTCCACCTAAGCTAACATCCATAGAAAGGAGAGCACTAATTAGGGAAACAGTCAAGAAGTCCATGGTCACTCTGAATAAGCTGCAGAGACCCACAGCTCAGGTGGGAGAATCAAGACAGAACAACTATTAGTTCTATACACCACAAATCTGGCTCTTATTGAACAGAGGCAAGAAGAAAGCCATTTTTGAAAGCAAACCATAAGAAGTCCCATTTTCTGTTTGAAAAACCATGAAGGGACATAGTTAGCATGGGGAAAATTGTGCTCTGGTCAGATGAGACTGAGGGCTCATACTCACTTATGAGAGACTCGCACGATTCTCGTGCGAGTCTCTTGCATGAAAACATGGCACTACCGCTGGCACTCGGACCGGAGCGTGCGGCTGCATAGAATCGTGCGAGTCTCTCACAAGTGAGTATGAGCCACAAAGTTGAACTTTTTCTGCTAAATGCTAAGCGCTATGTGTGGTGGAAAAATAACACTGCACATCAACCTGAAAACACCACCAACACAGTCAAATATAATGGTTGCAGCAGCATGCTGTGGGGATGCTTTTCTTCAGCAGAGCCAGGGAAGCTGGTCCGAGATGATAGGAATATGAGTGAAGCAAAATCTAGCAATAGTGTAATCTTGGCGAAAAAGCTGTTAAAGGCTGCTAAAGACTTAAGACTGAGGTGTACGTTCACCTTTCATCAGGACAACAACCATAAATGTACTGCCAGAGCTAGAATACAATGATTTACATCAACCATATTCATGTGTGTGAACAGCCCAGTCAAAGTCCAGACCTGAATCCTCAAAGTCCAGACCTGAATCCTAATGAGAATCTGTGACAAGGCTTGAAAATTACTGTTTACAGATGCCTTTATCCAATCTCACTGAGCTAGAGAGAGTTTGTAAAGCTAGTAGAGACATCCCCCAAAAGACTTTCAATAGTAATTATACTGAAAGGCGGTCTAACAAAATTTTGACCCAGGGGGACTGAATGTAAATGCACGTTACAATTTTCAGATTTATATTTATAAAATATCTAGAAAACCCTGTATCATTTCTTTAACTTTTCACAAATACTTGCTACTTTGTTTCGGAATATCACTCAAAATCCCAGTAAAATACATTTAAGTTTGTGGATGTAGTGTAAAAAAATGTGAAAAAAATTCACAGAGTATTAATAGTTTTTCAAGGTACTGTATGTATAATAACAAAACATGCTACAAAACAGAAACATCATGAAGGCATGCAAAACCTATGTGGTTTACACATTCTTAATTGTGGATAACCCGTTAGAAACAAATAGGTTTTGTACCACAATTTCAAGATCGTTCTCTACATGTCCTCCATGTTGTCCATGATACTGTGCTAAAAAGATTGCAGAAAAGGAAGATGAGAGAGAACACACAAGAAGCAAGATATGACTTATAGATACTGGGGTCAGAAGAGTTTGCTAACAGAAGGCAACACAGTCAATTTCATATTATAAGGCAGGTCAGGAATACAGCTTCCCAGCACTGCTCTGTTTGACTGGATCTCCAACATCTGTCCCTTTCAATTTTGATTATTCTTCTATCATGCCACAGTGGTGACAGTCAGTGACTATCTGGTTAGAAACAAAGTATTTTATGTTTGGTAATTGGATCTTGCATCTCACCAGACTGTCCCTGTTCCAGCAGGACTCTTTCAAATTTGTAGAGATGTCCCACTGCTCCAGGAAGGTTATGAATGACAATTAACATGAACAATGGAGGTCAAGATAAGGTCTGGAAGACCAAGCAAAATTTCAGTGACAGCTGCTTGTAGAATTGCTGGAGGAGGCAAATCAGAACCTCCACTTGACTGCAAAAGACCTTCAGAAAGATTTAGCCGAATCTTGAGTTGTGGTACATTGTTCTACTGCTTAGGGACACCTGCACATATATGGCCTTCATGGAAGAGGGATCAGAAGAAAACCTTTCCTGTGTCCTCACTATAAAATTCAGTGTCAAAAGTATGCAACAAATTATCTAAACAAGATGCATTTTGGAAACAAGTCCTGTGGACCGATGATATTTAAATAGAATTCTTTGGCCACAATGATCAAAGGTTGTGTGGGAAAAAAAGGGTACAGCATTTCATGAAAAAACCATCTTGCCAACCATTAAGCACAGAGGTTGATCAATCATGCTTTGGGGTTATGTTCCAGCTATTGACACGGGGGATGTTTCACAGGTAGAGGGAAGAACCGATTCAATGAAATTTCAACAAATTCTTGATGCAAACATAACACCGTCTGTAAAAAAACTGAAGTTGAAAAGAGGATGGCTTCTACAAATGGATAATGATTCTAAACACAAGTTGAAATCCACAACATACTACCTCAAAAGGTGCAAGCGGAAGGTTTTACAATGGTCCTCACAGTCCCCTGATCTGAACCTCATTGAAAATTTGTGGCTAGACCTCAAAACAGCAGAGCATGCAAGACGACCCAGGAATCTCTCAGAACTAGAAGAATTTTCCAAGAAAGAATGGATGAAAATCCCTCAAACAAGAATTGAAAGACTTTTGCATGGATACAAAAAGTGCTTTCAAGCTGTGAAACTTTCAAAAGGGGGTGCTACTAGATACTTGCCATGCAGGGCACCCAAACTTTTTCATAAGCCCATTTTCCTGTTTGTAATTTTTAAAATGTAAACAATTACAATATATTTTTGGGGCTAAAATTTTCAATTTGCTTAACTGTTCACAGTAAAAGTAATTTTGACCAAGGGTGCACAAACGTTTGCATGCCACTGTATCTAAATATAAAAGTGTGCACTTGTATATATATCTGTATGTATGAGTAATTATACTGTATGATTGAGCATAGTGCTCATATATTTTCTCACTTTATCACTGAGAGAATTGTGTGGCTGCACAGTTCTCTCTTTTCTTACCTCACTCTGATCTATTTTCATCTGCCATGGAGAGAAGCACAGATCTCTCCTTGCTGCAGGCCCTAAAATTGTATGCAGCGCGATAGCAGGATAGGAGATTCTAGTTCATGATTAGTTGAAGGTCCTATGTCAGATCATGTGATCTACTGTGCATGATGGGTGCATAATCTACAAGCTACAGAGAACAGGAAAATAACATGAGCAGACTGTTAATTATTAGCTTACTGTTCTAAAACATAGAAGGCAAATTAGTGATATTGTTCCCTCTACTTTCTACCACCACCAGGGAAGTTATAATTTGCAGAAAATATGTTTTTTCTGTTTTCTGTTGTCGAAACTTGGGCTTTTTCATATGGAAAGGTCTGATAGTGTTTGCAAAGGCCCACCAGTAACAATGACTCAAGGTGCCCATGAATGTTACATGCAAAAATCAGAGGTGGTCCTCTAATGCGCCTCCGGCGTCACTTTTTCAATTCTTTCCCAATGCAATTTTTTTCAGTAAATTGCGATCTAGCAGTTGTTATGGAGCTTAATAATTTAGTCCATCCAATGTAGAGTTTATATTTTTCATTATGTTAATATATTGTGGGATTGCTACTTGGGTGCATGGTGAGGTAACATAGGAACTGTTTCCATTTAAATGTCCAGGCTGGTTTATTGGTGCTTCATAAACCAGCCACAAGCAAAGAAAAAGAAATGGTCTTTCAGTGCAGGCAAAACAAAGTGAACAGTTCTAACAAAGTCACTATAGAAGCAGTCCAGGACATATAGGCTGACTAGCATCCAGTATACCGGCTCAAGTCTGGAGACATCACACAGGAGGCCTTCTTACCTCCAGCCACAGACCATGTATGAAACAAACATAGTCTATTTTATCATGTGAACCACACCCCGAGATGGGGTATGTGAGCAGGCAAACTGACCCATCTCTCAGGCTGCCCGTAAACCTGACCATGATGCACAAAACAAGCCTCTTAGTAGTGTGTGCATTAGAGCATTTCTCCAGGTTTACATCACAGAGGACAAGCACCTCCGTGATACAGACCTCCCATTAACTATGTGTCTGGTACCTTACAATATGTGTTTCCTTATATTTGTGTCCACATAGAAGCAAGTGAGCAGGGAAAATATAAGGATGCTACAAGATTAGGCAAATGCTGGGGTCCCACTCTATGTTTCTGCATTTACTGTGTGTTATGTGGTTTCTCTTTTTATAGATCAGCGGAGGAATTTACATAGGACACTGCTTTGTTCTTTCATCGGGTGTAGCTTCACACAATATATTGTGGTGGGTGTATGTAATGAATTCATAGCTTTTACGTTAATCAGGTCTCAGAAAAGAAAAGCAGGACCTGACAAATGGGAGAAACAATGTGAGCTGTCCCTGGCTGCACTGCTGTCTACAGAGGATCTTCTCTGCCTAATTATCTCAAGATTTTCTTCACATGAAAAAAGTGCTGGTATACATATAGCCATAACGGTCACGATTTATCATTTGAATTCTTTTTAAAATCACTTTCCTTGTTTGTCCCGTTGTATTAGTTGCTGCTTTTGGTGCCAAATTAATCAAAAGGGCGCGGGCCATTCATGAGTTTGGTGCCAAGTCAAAAATGGACTTTTGGCTTGAAAAAATTGTGCCAAATTGCTTACATACTCAAAAATCCGCCAAGTTGGTACTGAAGTGATGTTAAGCCATTTTTAGCAATTTTTTTTAATAAAAAGGTGTAATTAATGAATCAGGCGAAAAATTCTGGAAATTGAATCTCAGGCTAAAAAGTGGAAAAAAAACCCACAGATGAACACTGTTACGTGTTACGGAACCACTCAGCACCCAGAATATGTTGTGCAGTTATATGTATGTATAATAGGTTCTATGTGAGATGCATGTCCCTAATACATCAGCCCACAGGCTGCGCCCTGGGCAGAGGGGACACGATATTCCCCTTTTGTCTGCCCCCTCCCCCCCACCTTTGTAATTCCCACAGTAAACATCGGCAGGCTCCGGCCACCTGCGGCTTTTGTAATGTATGTCTGGCCTGCCGCTTTTCTATTGGCCGACCCTCTGTATCTGTGTGTTATATTCTGTGTCCTGTGAGTAAAGGGTTGTCAGACTGGAAATACGTGGAGAAGCAGTGATCTTTTATATGCGCTCATGTAACCAAGGAATTCCAGCCAGCGTCCTTCATTCAGACTCCAGCCAAAGCAGAGTGGACCTCCGGAAACACGGGGTGGTACTGAAAGAGGTACCCGAGATTGGAAGACCCAGTTACAAACACAAATAAAATAAGCTTCAATTAAAGGTTCTAAGAGAATAATGTAACTGGTGCAAAAAAGGCACAAAGCTAGCAAAAAAAAAAAAAACAATTGTAAAAGCAATGATGATAGGCGGCACAGTATCTCTTTTCTCCATAACAACCAGGGTTGGACTGGCCCACCATAGAACGGAGAATCCTCAGGTGGGCCATGGCTTCTCCTTCAGAAAAGTACATAGTGCAAACCTTGCAGCTCCTATGGGGCTCTTGAGTGTGGGAGGAAGGTGGGCCATCAGAATCAAATCCTCTGGGGAGCCCAATTTGACGCATAAGGGGGGCAAAACATGACTGTTGTCTTCAGGTCCACATCAACACAGGTACCTGTCCAGCTTTACATGTATGCATGTGCTTGTGTATGTAAATGACTGTGTGTATCACACTATAATATGTTTGCTATAGGGAACCTGTCACCAGGTTTTTGCTATGTAATCTGAGAGCATCATGATGCAGCAGCAGAGACCTGATTCCAGCAATGTATCATTTACTGTTCTGCTTGGTGCAGTTTTGATACAATGTCTGTTTTCTCTCCTGTAGCAGAGCTCTGAATGCTGAGTTGTGTATTCCCCTGCCCACACCCCTGATTGGCTGCTTCCTGTGTACACTGTATGTGCCTATGAATCTGCCAATCAGTAGTGGGGGCGGGGCTACACAGATTGGCTGGACTGGCTTCCATGTGATACCTAGTGATAATTTCTTGCTGGTAAAACATTGATTCTATTGAAATTACAGCAAACTGCTAAGAAAGTGACACATTGCTGGAATCAGTGACAATGCCCCAACATTAGAAGCAAAAACTGACAGATTCCCTTTATGTGTATGTATGAGTGCACATTGACACTGTGGCTCCATCATCAAAGGACCTGCATATACAGTGGGGCAAAAAAGTATTTAGTCAGTCAGCAATAGTGCAAGTTCCACCACTTAAAAAGATGAGAGGCGTCTGTAATTTACATCATAGGTAGACCTCAACTATGGGAGACAAACTGAGAAAAAAAAATCCAGAAAATCACATTGTCTGTTTTTTTTTCATTTTATTTGCATATTATGGTGGAAAATAAGTATTTGGTCAGAAACAAGCAATCAAGATTTTTGGCTCTCACAGACCTGTAACTTCTTCTTTAAGAGTCTTCTCTTTCCTCCACTCATTACCTGTAGTAATGGCACCTGTTTAAACTTGTTATCAGTATAAAAGGACACCTGTGCACACCCTCAAACAGTCTGACTCCAAACTCCACTATGGTGAAGACCAAAGAGCTGTCAAAGGACACCAGAAACAAAATTGTAGCCCTGCACCAGGCTGGGAAGACTGAATCTGCAATAGCCAACCAGCTTGGAGTGAAGAAATCAACTGTGGGAGCAATAATTAGAAAATGGAAGACATACAAGACCACTGATAATCTCCCTCGATCTGGTGCTCCACGCAAAATCCCACCCCGTGGGGTCAGAATGATCACAAGAACGGTGAGCAAAAATCCCAGAACCACGCGGGGGGACCTAGTGAATGAACTGCAGAGAGCTGGGACCAATGTAACAAGGCCTACCATAAGTAACACACTACGCCACCATGGACTCAGATCCTGCAGTGCCAGACGTGTCCCACTGCTTAAGCCTGTACATGTCCGGGCCCGTCTGAAGTTTGCTAGAGAGCATTTGGATGATCCAGAGGAGTTTTGGGAGAATGTCCTATGGTCTGATGAAACCAAACTGGAACTGTTTGGTAGAAACACAACTTGTCGTGTGTGGAGGAAAAAGAATACTGAGTTGCATCCATCAAACACCATACCTACTGTAAAGCATGGTGGTGGAAACATCATGCTTTGGGGCTGTTTCTCTGCAAAGGGGCCAGGACGACTGATCCGGGTACATGAAAGAATGAATGGGGCCATGTATCGTGAGATTTTGAGTGCAAACCTCCTTCCATCAGCAAGGGCATTGAAGATGAAACGTGGCTGGGTCTTTCAACATGACAATGATCCAAAGCACACCGCCAGGGCAATGAAGGAGTGGCTTCGTAAGAAGCATTTCAAGGTCCTGGAGTGGCCTAGCCAGTCTCCAGATCTCAACCCTATAGAAAACCTTTGGAGGGAGTTGAAAGTCCGTGTTGCCAAGCGAAAAGCCAAAAACATCACTGCTCTAGAGGAGATCTGCATGGAGGAATGGGCCAACATACCAACAACAGTGTGTGGCAACCTTGTGAAGACTTACAGAAAACGTTTGACCTCTGTCATTGCCAACAAAGGATATATCACAAAGTATTGAGATGAAATTTTGTTTCTGACCAAATACTTATTTTCCACCATAATATGCAAATAAAATGAAAAAAAAAACAGACAATGTGATTTTCTGGATTTTTTTTTCTCAGTTTGTCTCCCATAGTTGAGGTCTACCTATGATGTAAATTACAGACACCTCTCATCTTTTTAAGTGGTGGAACTTGCACTATTGCTGACTGACTAAATACTTTTTTGCCCCACTGTATGTGTGGCCGGCTCTGTTCATATCTTATAGTCCCGGTGTAATATCACTCTAGTGTTTCAGTGCCACTGGTTTCAATATCATATGATTGTTTTTTCCCCTTTTATTTCTCGGTGTTGCATGAACGTTTCCAAACATTAAAAATGCAATTTTCTAGAAATGAGAAGAGTAGCCCAGAAATACAGACGATTAATTATCGGAATATTAAAACTATGAGGGAAATACAATTTTCTGTTCCGTTTGCTTAATGAGGATATATGAGTTCAGCAGGAGTTGCTAATTACGTACAGATGTTTCGCTGTAATGCAGGTCTATGCTAATGACAGCCGGGAAGTCATCTGCCATCTTTGTGTGTGCTCCATGCATTAGATATGAATTGTTTTCTTAGGTAATGACAATTATATTGGAAAGTAGACAAACAATTCATCAGACTTATTATCACATCGGCATGGGAGCGCCGCATTCATAGCAAAGTTCTGTCACATTATAACCTGGAAATCACAGAGTGACGAAATGAGGATGACAGGATGGCCATTGCCTCACGGGACGACGTGCTGCGGTGTCATAAATGTGTCCTTGGAGGTTTTCATGACTGTATACTTTACTGTGATGCACAACAAAAAGGAACATATGGTCAGCTTCTAATACTCAATATATAGCAGAAACAGGTCAAATTGGAAAAATTGAAGCAAATATTAGAGAATCTGTCAGCAGGTTTTGCTATGTAATCTGATAGTAGTATTATGTAGTGACTGACACCCTTTTTCCAGTGATGTGTCACTAGCTGTTCTACATGCTGTTATTTTGATGATTGTTTTCTTGGCTGCAGATGTAGCATTAATCAAAATGCTGAACTGTGCTTAACCCCGCCCATACCCCTGATTTACAGTTTTCTGTGTACACTGTGCATAGGCAGAAAGCTGCCAATCAGTGGTAGGGGTGGGGTTTTACAGAGCAGACCGACTAGGAGGCATGAAATATCTAGTCCTGCAGTGGTGAACTCTTGCTGATAAATAGCTGAATTTATTGAAACAGCAAAACACAGACTTGTAAGTGAAACATCACTGGAATTAGGGTCTCGGCCACTACCTAAATAATGCAGCTTTCAGATTACATAGCAAAAACCTGCTTACAATGTGATCTTACTGTATGAAAAGTCTAAAAAAAATCCTGCTAAAGTTTCTACTAAAATTCATCTTAACACAGGCACCTACTGGCAGAAATGCAAAAGGAAATTAGAAATTAGAAAACTTTCAGGGGCTCAAAAAGCAAAAAGCCATTGGGAGGGATCCAGAAAATTATTAATGATCCAATTTTTACAGGAGATGCTGCACTAATAGTTCTCAAATAAAAAATTAAAATATTGAAAAAAAATTCCATTTACAGACTCATTTTAGAAAAGCAGCAACATTTCTCATCTCCGAACACTGGAAGGAGCAAGCAGCTGTACTACACCGTCCTAAGTGAAGGGAACAACTTTAAAGCCCAGATTCATCATTTGCACTTTTTTAGTCACTTTCCTTTTTTGTCTTGTAATATTGGATGCTGTTTTTTAGCTCCAAATTCATAAAAATAATGCACATGAGTTATGAACTTGGTGTAAAGTTAAAAAAACACTTTCCTCCTGTCTTGAACTGCTTTTTTGGAGCCCAAAGTCACAGAAAATGCACCAAAACTTTTGGCGTACTCAAAAATACATAAGGGGCAGAGTGGATTGGAGATGCACCAAATAGTGACTTTTTAAAAAGTTACATTTGATGATCAGTTTAAAAAAATCTGGAATCGCTAGATTCCACCCATAAAGCAAAAAACAACAACAATGACAAAAAAAAAATCAGGCAATCGCATACAAAATGGACTTAAAAAAAGGTGTAAACCCAATAATAAATTGGGCGCAAACAAAGAAAAGATGCAAAATACACAAAACTATACAGAAAAAGGGGCAAGAACAATGATGAATCAGGGCCTAAAACTTTACTGAAGGCCCTCATACATACTGGCTCCAATTCATCAAATCAGCGATTCTCTCACCAGTCTTGATGAGGCGAGATGTTGCGGATACTCCTCATTCATTAATAAGCACTCTGTTCTTAATGAGTCAGGAAAGGGACGTAATGGCGTGCAACGTTGTGTGCACCTCGCCACAAATCTTCCTATAGATTCTGCTGGAACAAGATTTGTAGTTTAGTGGACGCTGACGCTCGTTATGGATTTGATGAGCAGAGGTCACTACAAGAGATGAACGTTCAAACCTTTTAAGGTTTGGTTTGGTTCACCGAACATTTAGATATTTGCTGAACATGTTTGAATTTTAGACCATTCTTCTTTGGCAAACTGCTCCAGGTCCCTGATATTTGAAGGGTGCCTTCTCCAAACTGCCATTTTTAGATCTCTCCACAGGTGTTCTATGGGATTCAGGTCTGGACTCATTGCTGGCCACCTTAGAAGTCTCCAGTGTTTTCTCTCAAACCATTTTCTAGTGCTTTTTGAAGTGTGTTTTGGGTCATTGTCCTGCTGGAAGACCCATGACCTCTGAGGGAGACCCATCTTTCTCACACTGGGCCCTACATTATGCTGCAAAATTTGTTGGTAGTCTTCTGACTTCATAATGCCATGCACACGGTCAAACAGTCCAGTGCCAGAGGCAGCAAAGCAACCCCAAAACATCAGGGAACCTCCGTCATGTTTGACTGTAGGGACCATGTTCTTTTCTTTGATTGCCTCTTTTTTTCTCCTGTAAACTCTATGTTGATGCCTTTGCCCAAAAAGCTCTACTTTTGTCTCATCTGACCAGAGAACATTCTTCCAAAATGTTTTAGGCTTTTTCAGGTAAGTTTTGGCAAACTCCAGCCTGGCTTTTTTATGTCTCGGGGTAAGAAGTGGGGTCTTCCTGGGTCTCCTACCATACAATCCCTTTTCATTCAGATGCCGACGGATAGTACGGGTTGACACTGTTGTACCCTCCAACTGCAGGGCAGCTTGAACTTGTTTGGATGTTAGTCGAGGTTCTTTATCCAACATCTGCACAATATTGCGTTGAAATCTTTTGTCAATTTTTCTTTTCCGTCCACATCTAGGGAGGTTAGCCACAGTGCCATGGGCTTTAAACTTCTTGATGACACTGCGCACGGTAGACACAGGAACATTCTGGTCTTTGGAGATGGACTTGTAGCCTTGAGATTGCTCATGCTTCCTCACAATTTGGTTTCTCAAGTCCTCAGGCAGTTCTTTGGTCTTCTTTCTTTTCTCCATGCTCAATGTGGTACACACAAGGACACAGGACAGAGGTTGAGTCAACTTTAATCCATGTCAACTGGCTGCAAGTGTGATTTAGTTATTGCCAACACCTGTTAGGTGCCACAGGTAAGTTACAGATGCTGTTAATTACACAAATTAGAGAAGCATCACATGATTTTTCGAACAGTGCCAATACTTTTGTCCACCCTCTTTTTTATGTTTGGTGTGGAATTATATCCAATTTGGCTTTAGGACAATTCTTTTTGTGTTTTTTCATTTATGACAAATGAAATGAAGATAAGAATACCAAATAATTTGTGTTTGCAATCATTTTCAGGAAGAAACTGAGTATTATCTGACAAAATTGCAGGGGTGTCGATACTTTTGGCCACAACTGTACATGAGGTATCAGGGCCTGGCCCAGGATTTACAGCTTTGAATTGAAGATTCAAAGAGGACCTGGTGGTTAAAGGAGCGGTGTAGGCCTTATTAGCTAGGAGCCCTGATACATCATGCAACACCTCCAATATTTTTTTTTCAGCAAGACTCAGATGGCACGAACATCAGTTTCATACAGTACTATTGGTAGAAAAATGTAAGGAAAGTAACACAGGTAGTTGAGAGAAAGTAAAGGCAGGCCTGCCTGTCTGGGTGTCCTACTTACTTGAGCAACCCACCAGATGGAGACCCAACTTGGAGTTGCCACAATTCAAAAAATTATTGCCACACACCACTAAAGTGACATCAATTTTCACAGAGTAGAAACAGTATAATAGGCCTCTGAAACACATTCTACTACAGGCAAAACACTAGATGGAGACACAAATGAGTCTTCACGTTTAAAAAAATTGTTTGTAACATCAGCCGCAGTAGCAACAACAGGCACAGAAGTCATGAAAAAGGTGTCGCAAACTGCAATAACGCGAGATCAATACATGACATTGAAGATCGGTATTGGAGTCTCATCAGGATCACCTCCACCGCTGGTGGTTATCATCTGGTGAAGAGGGTCTGGATTCTGCTCAGATCCTAATTTGTCCAACCCGGATCCAACGTGAAAAATATGTGGGCATTGGGGCAAATTCTTTCCTCCTCCGGCTTCTGTGAATCTTTGGAGCAGACCTCTGATGCCCATGGAATACAATGTGTGAACAGCTCTGCAGAATGGCCCATCTGAGGTTCCCCACAGTCAGGTGGGTGTTTGGAAATTTGTGAAACTGAGGAATCAAGGGTGATTGGGGTGCCACCTCTGAGGATTGTACTGTGTGTGATGCTAAGGAGAAGGAAGAGAAGGAGAGGCCACTTGATGCAGCAATTGCCATCCCCTGGAGCACATGCTTTTTCCAACCCTCATCTACAAGGTGTACCACTGTTCAGCTCCCAAAGAAAGTGAGCGGACTTCCTCGTCCAGTCACAGATGTTGTCAGTGGTCTTTGGATAGGATGAGATGGTGTTCAGTTGAGCTTTTATTAACACCTAACCCATGTACACTTCAAACTCTAAGCTTATCCCCCCTTCCACCACAACCTTGCTTTTTCCCACTCTTGTTCTATGAGGTCTTTCCCCCTTGTAACCTATTGTTTCACAAACTTAGGCCCACAACTGTCTATCTCCTGTCACTAAATGAACAATCACTATTTATTTTCTTAGACAGTGTGCCTGAACAACACTGTTATACCCAATGATTTTGATGAACAAATGGGGCCTCCTGATTCCTCACTGCAACACAGTTTTAGCACAATCTAGTTAGGTGCTGGAAGATCGATTTCACACAGGACAGGAACCTATCTAGCTAACTGACAGGTTCACTTTCAGCAGCAACAGGAGCTGCTTCTCTGCACTGTGACACTGAGAAAATGGCTCCAGCAAAACAACATGTCCATTTTTTATATGAACAGAAACATGTGACTTCAGCAGCAAATCACAGAAGACATTGTGTCTTGACGTTGTGGATCGCTTCTGCTCCCTGATTGGCTGCTGGAATGTGCACACATTAAGTTATTAAAGTAAAAGAATAAATAAAAAAATGCATTCTACAGCTCTTCTGACCTAGACACATCCCCTCCTCTCATCAAACACGCACACCCGTACTCCCCGATTAATCATACAGCAGCCAGTCAAAGTCCTAACAAATGCATTAGTGGAAAAACGATGATTTACCGAACTGTGACCGAATTTTGCCAATTTTGGGTAAAAATGCTTGTGAAAGCGAACACGAGACCGAGTGTGCTACGTTTGCGACTAATTTAAGATTGGCGAATTTTTTCAGAACAAGTTCACTCATATCTAACTACAACCCCATCCAGCCCCAGGTCCACTCACTTTGTTGAAGCTGAGGCAAGAATGACGCAAAAATTCCAGAATTTGGATTTTTGTGCTCAACCTTATGTTGCGCCAAATAATTGTGACTTCTCACTGCTTTTTTTTCCCACAAAAAATTTATAAATCGACCTCATTATAACAATATCTAGTGAGTCCGCCGATGTCTATTGGGCATGGGGTCCGTGACTGATGATCAGGAGAGATGTTGTTTGAGCATGTCTGATTTCGGACAGCCGATCGCATTTTTCTCCCTGAGATAAGCCAGCTGGGAACATGTCAATCGTTTGTGGACCGGAGCTGTAGAAATGTGCTGGTATTTGGGTTTTCCTAGCATGCTGCTTGATTTGCTGGCCCCGCATGCTCTGCACAGGTGACGTCTCATGAGCCCGGCTAATTATAAGACTGGGATCCAAAATTCACCAGGTCTGATTCCGAGCAGTCACCTGGACCATGGAAAGGGACCACTCATCTTTTGGGTGTATGTATTTTTTATTTCATTACCTACATATCTACAAATAGTGGATTAGGACCCTCCAAAAAGGCAAATGGGAGCGGAGCAGGTTACAGATTAGTCCCTTGATAAGTTAAGATGTTAAATTAAATGAGACATAAATCTTTATAAAATACAGGAGATATTGATTGTTACATATTGTTGGCTGATTGCCCCAGATTCAACACATTGTTACTTCTTCTGCACTTTTATGCCAATAGGTGTTTCAGTTGAGACTATGGTGTCTCAAAAACGATCATAAATGTATAGATCCATGATTTAAGAACACAATTCCTAATTAAGTTATTAATGTTAGATATTTCTACCAAGATATTGGAGGTGTATAGTCCAGCCACCTCAATCTCCATTCTAAAATAATACAAAAATGAAACAAAAGTAACAAATCATTAGAGACAGAAAAGCAATAATTACATATAAAGAAACTGGATACAACAGATAAGACGGCAAGAAGAATCACAACAAGGATGAATTGTTCTGGTATCTAGGACCACAGGTGATAAAACAGCCGAGGATTCCGGGGAAGGTTGTACTCTACAATGTCGCTGGAAAATCATTTATACTGTCTTACAATTTCCCCAATGTCATGATAAGATCTTCCGTCTCAGAACATTGTAAAACATTGTGTTCAGAGTTCAGCAGATTTACAGCGGGTAGTTACAAGAAATGGAAGGAGATAAATATAAAGGGAAACAATAATGTTTTACTGGAAACAAGGGCTCTAAATCCACAGTCATATAACCGCCAGAAAATCCATTAAGGTTCATGATAAAAGGGTTAATACAGAATATATACCATATCTGTGGGGGTTCCTTATCGGGAATCATCAGTGCTAGATTTGTCAAAGTATGACGACTGGTTGTGATGTAAACTGTTGCTTGACAAGGGTTTTGCTATTGTAACTTTTGCTGGAGGGTAGAGATGAGCAGATCTTTTGTAAATAACAATTTGCTGAATTAGACAAATTTTCCTCAAATGTTAGATTTGCAGCAAACAAATTTGTACGAAACTCAAGAATGGAAAGTTTGTACACGTTGGGGAGAGGAGAGACAGAATCTTGATGACCATAGGAGCATACACACTGTTTGAGAGAGAGGATACCCCTCATAAGAGCTTACACTCTACAGGAGAAAGTAGACCCCACTGATCATAAGAGCTTACACTTTACAGGAGAGAGGTCCCTGCTGACCATAAAAGCTCACACTCTACAGGAAAGAGAGGACCTCACTGACCATAAGAGCTTACACTTTACAGGAGAGAGGACCCCATTGACGATAAGAGCTTACACTCTACAGAAGAGAGAGAGGACCAAAAGAGCTTGCACTCTACAGGAGAAAGTGGACCCCACTGATCATAAGAACTTTTACTCTACAGGAGAGAGAGAACCCCGCTGACCATAAGAGCTTACATTCTACAGGAGAGAGAGAGGACCCCGCTGACCATAAGAGCTTACACGCTACAGGAGATAGAGGATCCCATTGGCCATAAGAGCTTACACGCTACAGGAGAGAGTACCCCACTGTCCATAAGAGCTTACTCTCTACAGGAGAGAGAGAGAGAGAGGACCCTGCTGACCATAAGAGCTTACACTCTGCAGGAGAGAGAGGACCCCACTGACTATAAGAACTTACACTCTACAGGAGAGAGAGGACCCCACTGACCATAAGAGCTTACACCCTACAGGAGAGAGGGCCCATTTACCATAAGAGCTTATACTCTACAGAAGAAAGAGAGGACCAAAAGAGATTATACTCTACAGGAGAGAGAGGACCCCACTGACCATAAGAGCTTACACTTTACAGGAGAGAGAGGACCAAAAGAGCTTACACTGTACATGAGAGAGAGGATGCCACTGACCATAAGAGCTTACACTCTACAAGAGGGAAAGAGACGACCCTGCTGACCATAAGAGCTTACATTCTACAGGAGAGAGAGGACGCCACTGACCATAAGAGCTTACACTATACAGGAGGGAAAGAGACGACCCTGATGACCATAAGAGCTTACACTCTAAAGGAGAGAGAGGACCCCACTGACCATAAGAGCTTACATTCTACAGGGACCTTGCTGACCATAAGAGCTTACACTTTACAGGAGAGAGGACCCCACTGACCATAAGAGTTTACACTATACAGAAGAGAGACCCCACTGACCATAAAAGCTTACACTCTACATGAGAGAGGACCCCATTGACCATAAGAGCTTAAACTCTACAAGAGAGATATGACCTAACTGACCATAAGAACTTACACTCTACAGGAGAGAGGACTCCGCTGACCATAAGAGCTTACACTCTACAGAAGAGAACAAAAGGACCCAGCTAATTCTAAGAGCTTTCTGCGGTTTTTAAAAAAATATTGGAAGAATATTTGGTAATTCTATCTAAAAAAAAATGACAGTATCTGATCATACCAATTTTTCACGGACTTCCTAAGACACATAAAAAAGATTTTACCAAACCTCTGCCTCCAATAATTTCAAGAATAGGATCTCTTAATGAAAATTTAAGTTCTTGGGTGGATGATCATTTATCTCCATTGGTACGTAGAATAACAATATGGCTAAATTGATATGGTGTACTAATCAGAGCATTCTCAGCTGTGATGTGGTGAATCTATATTCATCTATCACACACACACTATCCCAGGAACCATTAGAACGTCATCTCAACCAATTTAAGGCCGGTTTCACACCTCTGTGTCCCCTGTAAGTGTGGTGACAGTTTTCTCATGTACCGGAAACACTGACACACGTATACCCATTCAAATAAATGGGTGTATGCACACAACAGCGTGTTTTCACGGACCGTGTATCCATGTGCAAAACACGCTGACTGTTCATTTTCTCCCAGACGTACGGGCCGCAAAATGTCCCGCACACGTGCATACGGAGAACACAAATTCATGTCCTCCGTGTGCATGGATGGCTGCCAGGGAAGAAGTGCTACTGTATGCGCTGTCCCCGGCGGCTGGTGCTGTACGCGGCTGTCATTATTCTTCCCTGCTCTGCCACAATCAGCACAAGCAGAGTAGAAGGGATGAATGAAAAACTGACCTGCTGTGACCTCAGGACCGTGGGAGAATGCAAGTGATGAGGTCATGTCAGTTCAATATCTGTCACAGTGACCTCATCACTTGGATTATCTGAGTGTCCTGAGGTCACAGCAGGTCAGTTTTTCATTCATTCATTCTCCTCTGCTCTCGCTGCTTGCGGCAGAGCAGGGGAGAATGGATGAAAGCCGCTTTCAGCACCTGCCACCGGGGAACAGTGCTTATAGTAGCTCTTCTTCCCCGGCGGCCATCCATGTGGTTCTGATGCGGCACACAGGTGGCATTCATGTGCCGCACGTAGTACACACACGGGCACACGGACATTGATATCTCCAGTACCGTTTTTTCCAGTACCGGAAATATCAGGAAGTGTGAAACCGGCCTAACAAATGTGATGATGATTTGAAGCACTTCATGATATCAGCTTCAGAATATTTATTAACAAATATTTTAGTTTCATTTAATTATTAATTTTTTATACAAATTAAAAGGAACCCCAATGGGATCACTTTTCTCACCATCCCTTGCAATTATATGTGTGGCACGGTGGAAGGAATTTTTTATTTATTCTGACCATAATTCTTTCTTGTCTGACGTGGTTTGGTATGGGGAGGTGACGTGGCGACCATACCAAACTTCATCAGATATTTGAACCATAATGACCTAAATCTCAAATTTACATTTTAACACTTAAATAATAAAATTATTTTTTTTTTGCATATTCAATTAGAAAGTAATATGTCCTTAAATTCTCTTAATACAAAACATACTACAAATCTATCTGTTCTATTGTATGTACATTTTCTAAGTAACGTAGTCAAATAAAGAACAGATTAAAAGCACGAGGATATGAAAACCCTTGAACCAAACTCTTGGTTTTAGATCATAGGATATGGAATAATGAAACAATTAATGTCCCCCATAAAAAAGAACGTACTATTCACACTGTTATGAACTGCGTTACTGACCATTTAGTATACTGTGTTGAATGTGCTGAATGCAATTTATGTTACGCCGGTTGCACTATAAAAAAGTTCAAAAAGAGTTTCAGAGCACAAGTATAATATGATAAAAGGTAATTTAGTCTGAGCTGGTAGGAGAAAACCAGCTGCTGTGAAACACAGCGTTGCTCACTCATAGGGATTCTTGATTTTCATTCCTTAGCACATATAGAGAAGCAGCAGTAAAACGGAGTTCATTATACAGCAACAGTGAGCAGTGTAGGTGTGAATCCAGCTCTAAAAAACTTTTTATAGAAAGTACATCATAATTTGTCTGTGCCTCCCTATACCTATTTTCTCATTCTGCTGCTGACTCCTTCCCTCACGCCATATAGAATAAAAGACTGTAACCTGACACCTCACTGTGTTAGCAGTCCACCTTGTGTTGGACAATATGGATTTGAGCTGTGGGGGTTTTCAGAGAGGATGGCGAGTTCAGGAAACAAGGGAGGGAGAAAGATATGGCTCATAAGTGGAGAAAGAAGCAGATTTATCTGTTAAGATATATTACAAATTTTCTTATATTTGCCTATACTATTGATTTAAGTTTGTTTAACATACAGTTCTCATTCAAGAACCTGGATCTGAGTTCAAATATAGACCCAAACTAAAAAGATTGCCATTTAGAGACTGGCATTACTTATGTACAGCTGAAAATTCTACTCAAGTGATAAATCTTGCATATTTTCTATCACCACAAGAGCTTTACCCTGACTCATTCTCAGGGACTCGTTGCTCTGACTGGCTTTTATTAAGGTAAAGAAATAGATTTGATATGGCCTTGGTTTGTTGGCATCTTCGGTCCATAGTTTTAGGCAAGAGTTCCTCCAAGAAACAACCATGCCCTTTATAATGGCCTTAACAATAGTTTTAATTATCCAGAATCGGTTTAGATGTTTTGCCGAAAGAGAAACTTCGATGTAAAACTTTGTAGAAAGCAACATTTTTCATATTAACATTTAATGAAGCCAATTATTCTTCTCCTGCAGCTCATCAGAAGAAAAGGTTAAGCTAAACTTAAATAAACCATTTTGATTATGGAATTATTCATTCAGACATTGATATATTGTTGTCCTTATCATTTATTACACTAAACACCCTATAAACATTGCTTAGTCAGCTGTGATTCCTGAGGATGCAGGCAGGCACCAGAGCTGGGCTCGGTTGTCTTGCAAAGCCACTCTACAGATAGCCACAACAATTATGTTTATCCACTCTACTCCTCAACATTGAAGCTGCAACAACAAGAAGGAAAAGTTGTAGTATTATATACATAACAGAATCAATAGACATGCAAATGATAACAAAAAATAGTAAAAAAATTTTCAAAACATCTCAATTTTTCAGTGTAGAGTATGAGCGTCATGTGCGGAAAACCCCGCACTTACAGTCTTGGCTGCTATCAACAAGGTCATTAATGGTTGTCTGAGGAAGGTTCTGTCACACTGAAAGCACTTGGATAAATCAACAAGATCCACTGTTGGCAGCTTACTTTGCAATTGTCAACCAATGACATCTCAGGGATGCTCCCAGGTGATGAAAGCAGTTGTAGCATGTTTCGGCCTCCTAGGTTGCTCAAAGTAGAACGTGCAAGACACAGAGTGAATTTGTCATGTTTAAAAATGTCTCCTGAGACACTTTGGAGACATGGCCAGCCCATTGTCTTCACTACTAAATCAATGTTAGTGTATCAGGAAGGAAGACTAGAATGGTTTAGTTACCATGCATTATGCCACACCACACCATATTCCGTGGAGTAGAACCAGTCTGATGCTCCCTCTTCATGGTGTTGCCTACATGATTTCCAGCCCCATCTCCAGCTCTCATTGCATTCAAGACAATATTAGGATTCAACACTGAAAAACACAGAGCTCTATTCCGACGTTCACTTCTCAACAATGGTTGAGAATGGTGGTGAGATCAGTGGTCACCTGTAGCTGGACGTTTGGCTCATAGCCCAACTGTTTGATGCCTTAGGCTTGGAATGTTTTGTCCAATTTCACTTGCAATACAAAATGGATCACTGAGCAACATTTTTCTAATCTGACTGTCTGTGCAGAAGTTCACCTCTGTGCACCTTTTGCTGTCATTCTATTTGGTGGTTGTTCTTTCAGTTCTTTCCTTTCCCATTAAAAGTTATTTCATCTGCAACACAGAAGGTGTTGTCTACCTAATAGAGTGCACAGTGTGCACCCTACAATATGTGGGGTGCACTATAGGGCAGTTGAAGAAGCAAGTGAGGAGACATCTTTCGGATACGAGCAGTCAGACTATTCACAATATATCTGCGATATCCAAATGTTGTAAAAACACACATGGGGTAATAAAGTTATAGGTATAGAAAAAGTGGTTAAAACGTTCAGAGGTGGAGATATGAGAAGAAAACTATTAAATAGGGAGTCGTACTGGATATTCAAATTACAGACAAGAATTCCGCAAGGTCTGAATGTACGACAAGATCTCATACTTCGGTAAGATCTATACATTTTTTTTCTGCTTAATGTGTTTTTTCCGTGTTTAATTTTTATCAGTTTGAATATGCATTGGAATAAGTGTCTGTCTCATCCATGGTATTAGTAATTTTGTGGTTGCATATTGTCTTTTCATGATGTATTGTTTTTATTTCATATGGTACATGCAAGTTGTTGAAGTGCTTTCACAAAGAGTTAAATCTACTCACCTTGTGATTTTATTAATAATAATTAGCACTTACCTTTTCACCTGTTGCTTCACAAAAGGTTTTTAAGCATCCATTCTGACAACTTATATTAACCATGATTAAGACCAGAGTGTCGAAATGCGTCAGTTGGTAGCACTCTGGGATCTATATGTTGTCCGCACTGTGCCTGGTTTTATGATTTTTTTCCATTAAAGACAAAGTTTTATATTTTTTCTATGCTGGAGTACCTTGTTTTTCTTCATTCTTTTGAACTTGCACGCCCAAGCCCAGGCGGCTCCGGGCATGGAACTCATTCTTAGAAAGAGACTACAAATGGTGAGCTGACTTCTCCCTTTCCCCATCCCCCTCCTTTCAATCATTGGGACACATCACATTGAATAATGCGTGTTGTGAGCTAATTTTCGGGTTTGCCTCTGGCTTCTGGTGAGGGTTATGGAGCTGGCTGTGCTGACAGAGGAGTAGTGAGTTCTCTATCTGAACTCCCTCTGTTGGTGAAGGGAGGTAATGAAGTTGATCTAAATGGCAGAGACCGGCCACCTGAGGAAGAGGACTGCGATTAGACATCTGGAGTTTCTGATTGGATTTAAGGCAGCGGACTCCCTAGTTTCTGGCTGGTAATTCTGTTATGAATGAGTCACCGAGGAGAAAAAAACAAAAAGCAAGCTAAGCCCAGAAAACCGGAGAGGTTGGTAACTAGCGGATTGCAGACCCCTGATCCTATCCACAACAACTAGCAGTAGCCGTGGAGCGTGCCTACGGTGGTCCTAGACGCAGCGTCACAGCCGGAGAACTAAATAAGCCTAATGAAAGAAAGGGAAAATCTAAACTGCCCCAGAGCAGACCCCAAAGCAATAGACAGCCCCCAACATGTATTCTCGGTGAAACAAGATGAAAACACAGACACAGATAGAAAGATAGGCTGAGCAAACGATGGGGCCCTCGCTAACTAGAAAGGACAGGAAAGAAAAGCTGCTGTCTGCAATCACGCAAAAAACCCTGCCAAAAAAAATGTCCAACACGTCTGATAGAAAAAGGCCCTGAAGTCGCTAGACTTCAAATCACTATATCAGCACTCAGGTATATTCTGAAGACAGAGCAAAAGAGATCAACTGATCAGAGACAAAATGGGGATTCAGCCCAGTCCCAGCCAGGACTGGCTGAACACAAAAACTAAGTAAACCAGACAAAAGCTCATATGAACAATAGCAGAGAAAACTTAGCTTTAGGAAGGCAGGAACCAAACTGAAAACCAGGAGCCACAGTCAGGGAAAATAACCAGCAAGAAACTAGGGAGTCAGCTGCCTTAAATCCAGTCAGAAACTCCTGATGTCCAATCGCAGTCCTCTTCCTCAGGTGGCCGGTCTCTGCCATTTAGATCAGCTTCATTACCTCCCTTCACCAACAGAGGGAGTTCAGATAGAGAACTCACTACTCCTCTGTCAGCACAGCCAGCTCCATAACCCTCACCAGAAGCCAGAGGCAAACCCGAAAATGAGCTCACAACAAATGCGGACATCTCGACCTAAATGCTTTGCAGTCTGCCAGAGTGATAAACCAACGTCTTTCAGTACAAGGATTCTGTCCCTCTCAGTTTGCGACAAGTGGCGATAACTGGCAGACCCACTGACAGGATATTCTTATAATCATGGAAAAAAATGTAACAGATTTCTCATGTATGTTATGTAGCAAATTCACCCCTCAGTGCTGAGCTGTCTGTGCAGTGAATGACGGCTCAGTTGTCCAGTCTGGTGCAGGGGCGTGTTTAGCTGTCCATGCAGTGATTGACAGCTCAGCTGTACAGTCTGGTGCAGGGGTGTGCTGAGCTGCCTGTGTTTTCTTTGATATCTCGGCCATCCAATCTGAGACCAGGATTTGGTGAACTCACGTCAGGTTCTCTGACTTTCCATATTTGCTCAGCTGTTAAACTGAGCTGGCATTCCCAGTTAGCTGTTAGCCATAGCTTCAGCTAAGTGTGGTTTGTTCCTCCATGCCTTGTATTTTGCTCATTGATCTATTGCTGGCTGATCTTAGACCTAGTTCTGACAATCGTCTGTTTAATTCCTTTGCTCTGATCCGCCATTCTCCGGATATTTTGTCCTTGGACCGTTTCTTGACTATGCTTTTGCCTCTTCCTTCTGTCTATGATATACCCTCCTGGCTTTTGACCTCGGACTCCTCAACTATCCCGACTCATGTCTTGTCCGTGAGAAATGACTCAGCATCACACTTTCAGTCTGGCTTTGATGCTCCTCTCACATGCCACAGATTGATATAGGGGCTTGAAACTTTGATCATTTGCAGATTTTAGATGCTTCCTTAAATTTGTATAACCTTTTGACTTATCTCTCTTGGTGCTACAATTTTAATCTTGATGACCATTTTTACATCATATTAGTGTTTTGCCACCACTATGGTGAAGAATGATATATTATTAAGTACATTGGAATTGTATAATTTGTATGCATTTCACTACCCCTATGGATGAAGGCAAAAAAGGAAAATTATGTGACTTTCCAGCTTTGGGAAAAATAACAAAGTATTTAACCCCTTTCCTACATTAGACATACTATTCCATCCATGTGACCTGGGACCTAAGTCCCAAGGATGGAATAGAACGTCCAGCACGACCAGCGGCGCTCACGGGGGTAGCGCCGCTGATCGTGGCCGGGTGTCCGCTGATTATCACTATGTGTCAGGGGCAGTCACGGACCGCCCTAGGCACATTAACCCCTGGCACACTGCGATCAAACATGATCGCAGTGTACCAGGGGAACAGGGAAGAATTGCGCAGGGAGGGGGCTCCCTGCGGGCTTCCCTGAGACTCCAGGAGCGACGCGATGTGCTGTGTCGCACCGAGAGTCCTCCTCTCTGCAGGCCCCCAGATCCAATATGGCCACGGGGGCCTTCGGGTTCCTGCAGGGAGGCGGCTTCCTCAGTGAGGAAGCCTGCAGCAGCGCCTGTCAGAGTGCTGTTCTCAGTGTCAGATCAGTGATCTGACACAAGACAGTAATGTCCCCCCCTGGGACAAAGTAATAAAGTAAAAAAAAAACACTTGTAAAAATAATTTTTAAAAAATTCCTAAATAAATTTAAAAAAAAAAATATTCCCTATTAAATTCTTTTTTTTTCTAAAAAAATAAAAAAATAAAAGTACACATATTTAGTATTGCCGCATCCGTAAAGACCCACCCTATAAAACTGTCCCACTAGTTAACCCCTTTACTGAACCCCTTCAAAAAAAAAACTAAGCAAAAAACAATGCTTTATCATCATACCGCCAAACAAAAAGTGTAATAACGCGCAATCAAAAAGACGGATATAAATAACCATGGTACTGCTGAAAACATCATCTTGACCCGCAAAAACCGAGCCATGACACAGCGTCATCAGCGAAAAAATAAAAAAGTTATAGCTCGCAGAATAAAACGATGCAAAAATGATTATTTTTTATATAAAATTGGTTTTATTGTATAAAAGCGCCAAAACATAAAAAAATGATATAAATGAGGCATCGCTGTAATCGTACTGACCCGAAGAATAAAACCGCTTTATCAATTGTACCACACCTGGAATGGTGTAAACGCATCCCCCAAAATAAACTTATGAAATGCTGTTTTTTGTTCATTCTGTGTCCCAAAGATCGGAATAAAAAGCGATCAAAAAATGTCACGTGCCCGAAAATAGTAACAATAAAAATGTCAACTTGTCCCGCAAAAAAAAAGACATCATATGACTCTGTGGGTCAAAATATGGAAAAATTATAGCTCTGAAAATGTGGTGATGCAAAAACAATTTTTACAATAAAAAGCATCTTTTAGCGTATGACAGGTGCCAAACATAAAAACCTGCCAAAAATGGTAAATAAAACCCCCCTTTATCACCCCCTTAGTTAGGGAAAAATAATAAAATGAAAAAAAAAATGTATTTATTTCCATTTCCAGTTTTCTCCCACATATGGGGTATCACCATACTCAGGACGAATTGGACAACATCTTTTGGGGTCCAATTTATCCTGATACCCTTGGGAAAATAAAAAAATTGGGGACTAAAATGTCATGTTTGTGGAAAAAATGTGATTTTTTTATTTTCACTCCTGGGCGTTATAAACTTCTGTGAAGCACTTTGGGGTTCAAAGTGCTCACCTCACATCTAGAAAAGTTCCTTGGGGGGTCTAGTTTCCAAAATGGGGTAACTTGTGGGGGGTTTCCACAGTTTAGGCACATCAGGGACCAGAGGCGTATCTAGGCTTTCTGGCACCCGGGGCGAGAATTTGGTTCGGTGCCCCCCCACCAAGTACATATGCGGCTTGCACACTTATCCATGTACCCACGGAGCTGCTCTCCCTAATGCTCTCAATGTTCAGTAAAAAACTGAAAGCAGGAAGAGAAGCTCGTTGTCACAGGACCATAACTATGAAAATCGCATGAGTGAAGTGTTCGTGTGATGACTGCTGGAACCTGCAGCGCTGAATCCTGACATTGCAGCTTCTGAATTCTCACAACTAATGCACTGCACACTTTTAGGATTCTCCCTTGCCGATATACAGTCACGTCAGCACAAGTATGTGATTTATATACTTCTGGCCACATTCCGACTAGACGTGCCCGGCCTCGCTCTGTTCATTTTCATTGAGTGAGACCACACGTCTAGTCAGCATGTGACCGCATGTATGTAAATTACCGGCACGAGAGAATCCTAACAGCGTTCAGTGAGCACTGTGAGAATTCAGAAGTCTGCAGTCACATAGAATGACTGCAGACTCAGCACAGACCTGGAGAACCCCTTTAATGCTGCTAACAAATAAAAACATGAGAATTAGTCAGTATCACAAATAATATTTACATCCGGGTACCTTATAGATGACGTCGTCTCTGCAGTCGGTCTCCTTTTCTTCTCCTTGTCCAGACCCCATGATGAGTTTTCTCATCCACAGCCGTCTCTGTAGACTTCCATCTTCTCCGGTCTTCTGCAGCAAATCTCCACACGATGCCCTTAAAGATAGAAGTGTCATTATAATGCTCCCGAATAAAAATATCTGCAATATACTGTCTCCTCACACTATTCCCCTCCCTCCTCTAACATCCCTCTGTTCACCATACTGTCTCCTCATATTTACCCCCTCATTCTCTACACTGTCTGCTCACACAAATCCCCGACTCCCCATACTGTGTCCACATACATTCACCCATTCGCACCCCTGTCTGCACCCATCCCCCATACTGTTTCCTCATACATACTCTTCATTTTGTGTCTGCAAATCTCCCCACACACATTAAATACCATCCCCACTCCAAATCCCCCCATCCCCCACACACATTAAGCACCCCCCATCCCCACTCAATAACCCCTCGTCCCTACTCCCAAATCCCCCCACACATTAAGTACCCCCACTCCAAATCTCCCCACACATTATGTATCCCCACTCCAAATCCCCCCACACATTAACCCCCATCCCCACTCATTAACCCCTCCACTCATTAACCCCCATCCCCTCATTAACCCCCATCCCCACATTAACCCCCACACATTAACCCCCATCTCCACTCATTAACCCCCTTACCCACATTAATCCCCATCTCCACACATTAACCCCCATCTCCACTCATTAACCCCCATCTCCACTCATTAACCCCCCACTCATCAACCCCCATCCCCACATTAACCCCCATCTCCACTCAGTAACCCCCATACCCACACATTAACCTTCATCCCCACATTAATCCCATCTCCACACATTAACCCCCATCTCCACTCATTAACCCCCATCCCCACACATTAACCCCCATCCCCACATTAATCCCCATCTCCACTCATTAACCCCCCACTCATCAACCCCCATCCCCACTCATTAACCCTCATCCCCACATTAATCCCATCTCCACACATTAACCCCCATCCCCACACATTAACCCCCATCTCCACTCATTAACCCCCACACTCATTAACCCCCATCCCCACTCATTAACCCCCACACATTAACCCCCATCCCCACATTAACCCCCATCCCCACTCATGAACACCACCCCCATCTTCGGTGGTTCTTCAGCTCCACAGTGGAGCACACTTACCACCAGCGTTCGCTCTGGGCGCCGGGAGTGACGTCAGCACTCAGCAGCGTGATCACATGACCTGATCATGCTGCTGACGTCGGTCTGACCCGGCGGTCAGAGCTCCAATTGTACTGGCGTCTGTATAGACGCCAGTACAATTGCTGCCTGGGAGTCGGCGTGGCCTCCTACTCTGCGCCGGCTGTCAGCTTGACAGCCGACACAGAGAACCGCCGACTCCCAGGACTGGTAGCGGCAGAACGCACCCGCCGGAGGGAGGGGGAGACACTGCGGACCGCTGCATCAGGCGGCCCGGCGGCCTGACTGCGCCCCCTGCTGCCTGCGCCCGGGGCAACTGCCCCGGCTGCCCCCCCCCTGGATACGCCTCTGTCAGGGACTCTCCAAATGCGACATGACACCCGCAGAGCATTCCATCAAAATCTGCATTCCAAAACGTCACTACTTTCCTTCCGAGCCTCAACGTGTGCTCATACAGTAGTTTTCTCCCACATATGGGGTATCAGCGTACTCAGGACAAATCGGACAACATCTAATGGGGTCCAATTAATCCTGTTACCCTTGGGAAAATATAAAAATTGGGGACTAAAAGGTCATGTTTGTGGAAAAAATATGATTTTTTTTATTTTCACGCCCGGGCGTTATAAACTTCTGTGAAACACTTGGGGGTTCAAAGTGCTCATCACACATCTAGATAAGTTCCTTGGGGGTCTAGTTTCCAAAAGAGGCTCTCCAAATGCAACATGGCGTTCGATCTCAATTCCAGCCAAAAATGTCAAATGGTGCTCTGCCATGCGCCCAAATAGTGGTTTACCCCCACATATGGGGTATCAGCGTATTCAGGATAAATTGAACAATAACTTTTGGGGTCCTATTTCCCTTGGGAAAATAAAAATTGGGGGTGAAAAGATCATTTTTGTGGAAAAAATATATTTTTTTAATTGTACGGCTGTTTGTTATAAGCTTCTGTGAAGCCCTTGGGGGTTCAAAGTTCTCAGCACACATATAGATAAGTTCCTTGGGGGGTCTAGTTTCCAAAATGGGGTCACTTGTGGGGAGTTTCCACTGTTTAGGCACATCAGAGGCTCTCCAAACGTGACATGGCGCCCGATCTCAATTCCAGCCAATTTTGCGGTGAAAAAGTCAAACGGCGCTCCTTCCCTTCTGAGCTCTGCCATGCGCTGAAACAGTGGTCCCCCCCCCACATGTGGGGTATCGGCGTACTCAGGACAAATTGCACAATAAGTTTTGCAGTCCAATTTCTCCTGTTATCTTTGGTAAAATGAAAAAAATTGGACCTGAAGTAATTTTTTTAATGAAAAAAAGTTAAATGTTCATTTTTTTAAACATTCAAAAAATTCCTGTGAAGGGTTAATAAACTTCTTGTGGTTTTGAGCACCTTGAGGGGTGCAGTTTATAGCGAACCCCTGAAAGTGACTTTAAATGTGATGTGGTCCCTAAAAATTAAATGGTGTTGTAAAAATGAGAAATCGCTGGTCAACTTTTAACCCTTATAACTTCCTAACAAAAAAAAATGTTGGTTCCCAAATTGTGCTGATGTTAAGTAAACATGTGGGAAATGTTATTTATTAAGTTTTTTTGTGTGCCATATCTCTGTGATTTAAGGGCATACAAATTCAAAGTTGGAAAATTACAAAATTTTCAAAATTTTCGCCAAATTTCTGTTTTTTTTCACAAATAAGCGCAAGTTATATGAATTAAATTTTACCACTACCATGAATTACAATATGTCACGAGAAAATAATGTCAGAATCACCAGGATCCATGAAAGCGTTCCAGAGTTATTACTTCATAAAGGGACAGTGGTCAGAATTGTAAAAATTGGCCCTGGCATTAACATGCAAACCACCCTTGGGAATAAAGGGGTTAAAGATCCGTTTCAGAAAAACAGATACACAATGTCTGATAGCCAATTAGGTATAATAGACAGTGCCTAGCAGATGAAAAATAATATTGCTCTGATATTGAAGGAAATCTACAAAAAGTATGCCAGCCTGTCTGGCGGACATTGGAGCCCAACTTGAGGAACAAAGCTCTGACGTGAGCAGTGCAACAAGCAGCAGCGAAATGATGCTTTTGGCTATTATCAGGTGTATTCGAAGTGAATGGCAGAGAGTTCTTGCCAACGTTCTTGGAACGTTCATGAATTTAACCTTTGGAACTCAGATGAATTTGTTTTGTCCTACACCAGAGATCTGCATTAGTGTAGTAACTTTTCTGGTTTATAATGAAGCCTGATTTACTTAAGTTTTGTTCTGTTTAATAAAATCTAACTCTATTAAGTATTAGGAAATAATTTCCTGGATGGGTCCGAAGATTTTAACTGCTTCGGGGCCTTCACAAAGTTTAATTTGGAGCTGATGACATAGTAGATATATCAGAAAACGTATCACTTGTGCCTCCTCAACCATCATATTGCCATGCTCTATATAGCACATTGTACAGTAGCTATACTTCTGCCTCCAATATAGTCACCTGAATACAATTAGAAAGGTAAGACTTACATATTCCAATAATTCACATAATACATTGCACCCTAGAAGCTATCCATCACTAGATATATATATACTATGTTCTGTACAAGGATTCAGGAATGGCTGAGGCCTGGTGTGCAGATAATTGTCAGTAATGGGTGGGTGAATTTGAGATATTCTGATGACATATCATATGTAAGATCAAGCAGGGACGTGGGATGCAGTGACAAGCAGGAGGTAGATCAAGAATTAAATGGTATTTAATACAGGGAATACTCCACACCGGGAGAAAATAAGGGAGGGAGTGTAAGGTTTCTCCCTCTGCACAGGAGGAATCCTGAGCCTTGCATTCTACTGTCCCTCATTCAGTCGCAGCCGCAGACGACCCTGTTCAGCAAAGATGTCCTTCCCTGTGCCTTGCTCAAGCTAGTGCTACAGCAGCCTGCACTAGCCTGCGGCGAGCAGCTCCTGGGACTAAGTCCCTTTTTCGCTACACTGAGCATGCTCGTGGCTCAACCTCCCATTGGAGTCCAGGGGTCACATGCTCAGGTCCCGTGCCTGTTCCAATTGGACCATTAGGAAGGTCCTGGGAGGACGCTGCTATAAAAGGTTCGCATGGCCGCTTGGCCTTGCGCTAGTATAGACTGTTATTTGTAGTTGTGTGTGTGAAAATGGATGTATGCATTCAGGTGACTGACTCATTAAGACTCCCTCCCTCTGGTTATGTATATGTATAGGGTGGTGGAGTTACAGTCAGTGCCTACTAGTGGCTTTGCTTATGTGCCATGGAGCACCCAGTCCTCAGCACCACACTTAGCGCCAGATTGTGCCATCCAGCACAAGGCACTACTATACTGCGTCTAGCAGCAGCAACTGCCAGTGCGGCACCGTGCGCTATCTATGCACTTTCCAAGCCCTAGTTAGGGTGGTTAGTCGCGTCTAATGCTCTGTGAGCATTAACATGCTCCGGCGTTTATGTTGCAGCGGCTCTGTGAAGTAACAGAGTTCGCTCCTGCACACACCGGGTCAGCGGTTAGCCTGCTGGTGTTCAGTTAGTGCTCCGCCATTGCCTAGTAGCAGTTTACAATCTCTGCACGGTGAACCCTGGATTGCGATCGCACTTTCTCATATTTTACATTTAGTGCAATCAGCAACCCTAACAGGGAGCTTAAGGTTCAAAACGAGAATAAGTGTTCAATAAATGGGTAAACTTATCAGTCTGATGTTTCCAGAGGATGGAGGCTAGGAGATCCCACGGTGGCGTCATAAGTGACTTGTGAAGTCTCTCGCCTGGTCCTAGAGAAACGTGAGGCACTGTCTCCTTACAGTTGCAACGTATCCTGGCTCTCCTAGGCATAGCCTTGTAGTCCTGGAGCAAAGTGTCAGTGGAGGAGGTGTCTGTTTCACTAGCGTTGAAGGATGGAGATCAGTGGTGGGAACCGGAGATATGCTGGCTGACTTTGCGTGTTTCCCCCGGTTGGCCCTACAGCGCTCACCATCTATAGTCAGCAGGACAGTACGGGAAGTCTCCCCAATATCGGAGGTGAGCTGGCCCACAGTCACGCACTGCTCACAGTCTGCGTGCATGATGATAGTCGGCAATGCGGCCTGGTCTCCTGGTGTAGCGCTGCGGAGAGTGAGTCAACCTTCTCCTGCTGTGCACTCTGTCTTCCCGCAAAAGACCCTGCTTTGGCGCGCTCCATCCCTTTTATCTCTCACCCTCCTCCTGCAGTCAGGTGCATAGAACTGTCTGTTAGGAGTCGGATTTCTGTGTTTACTCAGCAGGGATCCAGATCCTCACATTCTGCACTCTCCTCCTATTTATCCACTGCAGAGGAGATTGCAGAGGAGATTGCCTTGCAGCAAATCTCTCCTAAGTCTAAGTCCTTCTGTCCTCTTACTGGGCATGCTCTTGGGACGATCTCCCATTGGAGATCGGGAGTCATGTGCTCAGGTCCCGCTCCAGTTCTCATTGGTCCATCTCAGAGATCTAGAAGCGTGCAGAAAGGCCCGGCTGCTATAAAAGGCGCGCATGGCTGTTCCGCCATGCGCTAGTATAGACTTACTTGCTGCTGTGTGTATGAGGATGGATGCATGATTCTGGTGACTGACTCATTTGAAACCCCTTCCCTCTGATATTACACATGTGGATAGGGACTGAGTTAGAATCAGCGCCAGCGCTCCTCTCCTGCAACATTCATGCTAGCGTCCGACATTGCGCTTGCGCCTTGCCTTTGTCGTTTAGCGGCAGTGTCCACGCCGCGCTGCAGTAGCAGCCCCTAGTTGCATCGCTCCGCACACGGTAGGTCTAGACGGACGTAGTGCCGCCGTCTTGGGCTACTCCTGTGACCTTATACCGTGTGTGCGATTTTTACTGAGTACTGTGACTACAGCAGGCTCTGTCATTTATGTTTGTACTTTTTGGCATCTCTGTGAGTTAACTGAGATTGCTCTGTGCACCTGGGTGAAGTTTAACCCTGTGTGCATTTCCGCCATATTGCTCCTGCCACCACTTAGCAGCGGTTATATCACCTACTGCACGGTGGACCCCGAGCTGCGAACGCACTTTATTATTATTTTTATTTAGTGCGTTCCGCCATTCCTAACTCTGTCCAGGTCAGAAAGTGCTTCCCCCGGCAACCTTGGTGACAGCCCCAAAAGTTCCAGCCCTGATACAAGGTACTGCTAGCCCGGTCCATCTCCCTACACATACATGATCACATAGAATACAGAGCGGCAGCTGTAACATCACCCCCGGCCCTGACTGACAGCAGGCCCCAATGCATAGCCAGTGTCAGTCAGGTCTGGTGGGCGTGGTTAAAGCCACCGCTTGGTGACTGAACCAGCACTGCCACCATCCCCGTGACTGAAACGGGAATTGTGCTAGGTAGAATGAAGTTTATTTTCTCCCCGCAGTGTTAGGCTACGTGCAGGCGCCGGGCAGCATTATATTGCTATTAACCTGCAGAATAACCACATATTTGATGCTTAATAGCGTTATTCTTTAAGGCCTTGATTAAAAACCCTGCTTGCGTTCGAAAAGTGACACCATGTGTTTTCCTGCTCCCTTTTGTACAACATGGAATTTTTAACTTTTGAATAAATTTGGAATATTTTTTTAAAAATTAACCTGAATCTGGAATCCTCCTTTTTTTTAGAAGGAATCAGAGCCTGGTTACAAGATTGCATTATGGTATATTTTTCACTAACACACTCTGATGCTTCACAGATACTATAGAAAAATATCCAGCCTACATCAATAGGCAGAGATCAGACTAGTCTGCTGCCACTACAGGATGATTTATCCTATCACTGCTCCAGGTGAGTCGTGCTATGGGAGAAACCGGTCAATCACATCTAGCAGCACTGGGATAAGGCAGCCGAAGACCATTGCCGGAGACAAGAACAGTCCATCTGTGACCAGACTGGCTATTCCTACCAATGATCTAGCTAGGAGGGAGATGCAGCTGAAGCTTCACAATGTTACAGTAAAATAGCTTGCTAGGGTCAAAGTTAGAGCAAGACGAGATTGGCTAAGAGCAAACAGAAAATGCATCCCTCCAGGGAAAGCCCACCCACTAAGAGCAGAAAATTCAAATTTAATTATGAAAAGCAGAAAGATAGGAAATACCCCAAATGTGGAAAATTACACACGACATTTGGCTGCAGCACATGCTACAGTATATACATTTGTAGAAGCCTACAGATAACACGTCCTGGGTACACTTCATTAAGCTTCTGGCTGCCAGAGGAAACATTGGCATCTAGCGAGGGAATCCCAGTGTCATTTTCTGCCCTCTCAGTACCATGTATTTCATCTACTGTAATTCATAAAAGTGCCAGCATGATAAACGGTAGAGTCTATGTTTTATGGCTGACTTTTTTTTTCAACTTCCTGAATTACTTTTTCAGATGCCTTGAAAACGAAAATCAATTTCCCAGTTGACAAAAATTAAAAAAAATTCCACAGGATTGTGTTTTGTAAAAAAAGGAGGTGAAAAGCAGCAGAAAAAAACTGCACATGTACCAACTTCATCTCTTACTAACATCTTCCCCCTACATCCTAGCTTTGATGGGAGGATGAGGGTCAGCCACATTTCACGTCCCTGCCCCAACCACAGTCTATTGGAGACATAAATACTGTGGCTTTTTTAACATGCTAGTGGCTTATCAATCCAAATAATTTCCAGGTTATTTTACTGGCAAAAATATACAAGGAAATTAAACTTAAATTTATTGCCTATGATCCCTGGAAGAAATTGACCACTGCAAAATTTTCAGTTTGTCTGATTTTTCTCTTTATAGGTATATTTTTGAGTAAAATGTAAATTTCTCTTTTATTCTATAAACTACTGACAACATGTCTTCGAATTTCTAAGCACTAAATTTTCTATTTACTTTCAGAAAATGAGAAATGGTCAAAATAGCAAAAAATACAGTGCTTGCAGACCTCAACTAATGCTAAGAAAATAAGTTCATAATCATTCAGAAACAACAATACTAATGTTTTAATTCAGGAAGAGTTCAGAAATCAATATTTTGTGGAATAACCATAATTTTTAATCACAGCTTTCATGCGTCTTGGCATGCTTTCCACCAGTCTTTCACATTGCTTTTGTGTGACCTTATGCCACTCCTGGTACAAAAATATAAGCAGTTCTTCTTTGTTTGATGGCTTGTGACTATTCATCTTCCTCTTGATTACATTCCAGAGGTTTTCAATGGGGTTCAGGTCTGGAGATTGGGCTGGCCATGACAGGGATTTGATGTGGTGGTCCTTCATCCACACATTGATTGACCTAGCTGTGTGGCATGGCGCATTGTCCTGCTTGAAAAACCAGTCGTCAGAGTTGGAGAACGTTGCCTGAGCAGGTGGAATCAACTGTTTTTCCAGGATAACCTTGTATGCGTCTTGATTCATACGTCCTTCGCAAAGATTAACCTGCCCAATTCCAGCCTTGCTGAAGCATACCCAGATCATCACTGATCCTCCACCAAATTTCACAGTGGGTGCTAGACACTGTGGTTTCTACACCTCTTCAGGTCTCCTTCTAACCATTAGATGACCAGGTGATGGGCAAAGCTGAAAATTAGACTCATCAGAGAAGATTACCTTACTCCAGTCCTCTATGATCCAATTCTTATGGTCTTTGGCAAACTTAAGTCTGGCTCTCCTTTGCTTCTCATTGGTGAAAGGCTGTGTTTCTAGCCTTACATGACTTTACTGCCTCTAGAAGCCTGTTACGAACTGTTCTTGCTTTGCATCTCACCCCAGCTGCCATTTGCCATTGCTTTTGTAGGTCATTTGATGTTATCCTGTGGTTGCTGAGTGACATTCGAATAAGATGTTGGTCATCCGAGTCATTTTTGCACTCTGCCGGCCTGTAGCTTTGTTGTCCCCAATATCTGCTGCTTGACCTTGTTGTAATGGACACTGTCTTAGAAATTTTAAGGATGGAGGCAACATGACACTCACCTTATCCCTCTGCTAGTAAAGCCAGAATTGAGCCCTTCTTTTCCTCACTCAAGACTTTTCTTTTCAACTCCTTTGGCATGGTTAAAAGTTATTTTTTCATTCCTATTACTTTTGGGATATTACTAGCACTTGTTTTGCCATCCAGCTTGTCCTACTGCAAGAGGAATGTGTACACCGCAACAGGTTTTGTTTTTACTTTCCTTCATTAAATAAGATTTGGTTTCGGTGATCACCTATTGAAAAGCACGTTAAGTAGAATGAGGTGTACTCTGGTTGGAATTCAACTGACACTGTAATGGAATCGCTGTCAGACATGGAGAGAAGCTGATTTTTATAAAACTGTGCAGTGGTCTCTTAATTTTTGCCAGAGCTGTATATTTCTAAAGGTGCTATTGACATGAAATTCTCATCAGATGTAAGTATCAACCCACCCAATCCACACAGGAAAATAAATCAAACCATACATTTCCATAACTTAAGTTACTGTATTTACTCGTGTATAAGCCGAGTTTTTCAGCAATTTTTTGTGCTGAAAATGCCCCCCTCAGCTTATACATGAGTCATTGTCGCTGATGCCGGCGGGAGATGGGGAGCGGCGGAGCAGCAGGCCATAGGAGGCAGGAGCCAGCAGCTGTTACTATGCCCGCTGCTAAAAAGAAATGAAAATTCACAGCACTAGCAATGAATACTCATTTCTCTTATAGCACTCAGTTACAGCCGCAGCCGCCAGCTTCCAGCAGCTGTTAACAAAACCCCTCCTACTTACCTTCCCTGCACACCCTCGCAGCATCTTGTTTCGGCTTCCAGAAACTCCTGCGGCCGAGCAATCACATGTCCCGCTGAGTGGAGAGAGGTGAATATTCATTACCTTAATGAGCGGGGACACGTGATCATCTAAGCGCAGGAGCTGCTGGCACCGGAACGAGATGCTGCGAGGGTGCACAGGGAAGAGAATTAGGAGGTTTTTTTATGCTTTTCTCATGGTGGAGCATGCATACAAGGATAGAGATGAGGAGCCATGCCTACCAGGACAGGGATGAGGAGCCATGCAGACAAGGACGGGGATAAGGAGCCATGCATACAAGGATAGGGATGAGGAGCCATGCATACAAGGACAGGGATGATGAGGCCGTGCATACCAGGATGGAGATGTGAGGACAATGCATACCCAGCTTATAATAGAGTCAATACTAGAGTTGAGCGAAACGGGTCGGTCATATTCAAAAGTCGGCGACTTTCACTGAAGTTGGGTTTCATGAAACAAAACCCGACCATAGTGTGAGGTTGGCCACGAGGTCAGCGACTAGAGCGCCAAAGTGGCATTTCAAAAGATGCTTCCAGCGCCCTTTTTCAGCCAATGATGGAGGACGCACACTGTGGGCAACGCGATGACATAGGCATCGGTTACCACCATCTTTGAGAAGGGCATGCAAGTTATTGGCTGGCTTTGTGTGGCGTCACAGGGGCTATAGAAGGGCGTGAACGCCGATCGCCATCTTACTTATGCCGATCTTAGCATAGGGAGAGCTGCTGCTGCTGATTCTGTAGGGAAAGCGTTAGGCAGGGAAGAAGAACCAAAAAACTGCTTCTGCTGTCAGCTATTTCCACTTATAACATAAAACAATTTGTGTGCAGTGACAGGGGAGGCTCTATTTTTGTGCATCAGCTCTGTTGGTTATTAGGCTGCCTTATAAAGCTCCCTGATAGCTGCATTGCTGTTTGCACACTGCTGTGCAAACTGCTGTTTTAAAAGCAAAAATACTTTTCTTCTTCTTTTCTGCACAGTTACCAAGCGTTCATTTTTCCACCCTTTTGTGTGTGCAGCAGTCCTGCTTATTAGGCTGCCTGCGTCCATACTTGGACTGAGAGCATCATTGTCAGCGTCCTCAAATCTCTAGTGAGATCCAAATTCTCACCAATCCTATAGAAACCCTCCACCTTGTCATACACCATCCAATTTCAGCCTGTTACATTGAGGTGTAATCACTACTGGGCCTGAGACAATAGTTCAGAGTCCTGAAATCTATAGTGAGATTCAAATTCTCACCAATCCTATAGACATCCTCCACCTTGTCATACACCATCCAATTTCAGCCTGTTACATTGAGGTGTAACCTCTACTTGGCCTGAGACAATAGTTCAGCGTCCTGAAATCTATAGTGAGATCCAAATTCTCACCAATCCTATAGACACCCTCACCTTGTCATATACCATCCAATTTCAGCCTGTTACAATGAGGTGTAATCTCTACTGGGCCTGAGACAATACTTCAGCGTCCTCAAATCTATAGTGAGATTCAAATTCTCAACATTACTATATACACCCTCCACCTTGTCATACACCATCCAATTTCAGCCTGTTACATTGAGGTGTAATCTCACCTGGGCCTGAGGCAAAATTTCAGCGTCCTCAAATCTCTAGTGAGATTCAAATTCTCACCAATACTATATACACCCTTCACCTTGTCATACACCATCCAATTTCAGCCTGTTACATTGAGGTGTAATCTCTCCTGGGTAGAGTTGAGCGAAACGGGTCGAAAAATTTCAAAAGTCAACGACTTTTGGCGAAGTCGGGTTTCATGAAACGAAACCCGACCCTAGGATGAGGTCGGCCACGAGGTCGGCGACTTACGCGCCAAAGTCGCGTTTCAAAAGTTTGTTTTGCTCTCTTTTTCAGCCAATCAGGATCCACGGACACTGTGGGCAACGTGATGACATAGGCAGGGGTCACCACCATCTTTCAGAAGGGCATGCAAGTGATTGGCTTGCTTTGGTGGGCGTCACAGGGGTTATAAAAGGGCGTGCACGCCGACCGCCATCTTACTTCTGCCGATCTTAGCATAGGGAGAGGTTGCTGCTGCTGATTCTGTAGGGAGAGCGTTAGGCAGGGAAGAAGAAAAAAAAACTGCTTCTGCTGCTAGCGATTTTGCCTGTACAACACACCAGTCACTGTGTGTGCAGTGCAAGGGGAGGCTATATGGTGGTGGATCAGCGGTGTTGGTTGTTAGGCTGCCTTCTAAGGCTTCCTGACAGCTGCATTGCTGTTTACCCACTGCTCTACAAACTGCTTTTTTAAAAGCAATCCCAATTTTTTTTTTGTCCTGCTGAGGTACTGAGCGTGCATTTTTTCACACCATACAGCGGTGTACGCTCCTCACACAGTACCGTGTAACGGCTGTTATCATGGCCACAGTGAAGCTATCTGTGTGTCACTCTGTGAGAATAAGTCGAGGACATGTTCCGTTCTTACAGACCTGCACCTACTAGTTTTGTCTAGCTTTCAAACAGTTAAATATATTTGCTGTTTGATCACATTCAAAACTATAGAGAGACAGCGTGTGTCAGTCCGTATACTTAATAAACACGGAGCTTGACAATTTTACGTACACCGGACAGCCGTGTACGTGCACGCTCCTCTCAGTACCGTGTAACGGCTGTTATCACGGCCACAGTGAAGCTATCTGTGTGTCACTCTGTGAGAATAAGTCGAGGACATGATCCGTTCTTACAGACCTGCACCTACTAGTTTTGTCTAGCTTTCAAACAGTTAAATATATTTGCTGTTTGATCACATTCAAAACTATAGAGAGACAGCGTGTGTCAGTCCGTATACTTAAAAAACACGGAGCTTGACAATTTTACGTACACCGGACAGCCGTGTACGTGCACGCTCCTCTCAGTACCGTGTAACGGCTGTTATCACGGCCACAGTGAAGCTATCTGTGTGTCACTGTGGAAGGATAAGTGGAGGACTTGTTCCGTTCTTACAGACCTACACTCTAGGGAGATTCCTATTCTGCCCAATTCTACATACACCTTGTAGTTTGTGATACACTAGCCAATTTCTGCCTGTGACATAGCGCTCTGATATTCAGTGGGCCTCACACAATCCAAAAGTGTCCAGTGTCCACTAGTGTGTGCAGAAATTCAAAATCTCCCTTATCCTGTAGTCACTTTTTTCACACCTGTGCCATCGAGCCTGTGACATAGCGCTGTGATATTCAATGGGCCTCACACAATCCATAAGTGTCCAGTGTCCACAAGTGTGTGCAGAAATTCAAAATCTCTGTGATCCTGTAGTCACTTTTTTCACACCTGTGCCATCGAGCCTGTGACATAGCGCTCTGATATTCAGTGGGCCTCACACAATCCATAAGTGTCCAGTGTCCACAAGTGTGTGCAGAAATTCAAAATCTCTGTGATCCTGTAGTCACTTTTTTCACACCTGTGCCATCGAGCCTGTGACATAGCGCTCTGATATTCAGTGGGCCTCACACAATCCATAAGTGTCCAGTGTCCACAAGTGTGTGCAGAAATTCAAAATCTCCCCTGTCCTATAGACACCTTGTACCTTGTTTTACATTACTATATAGTTTGTTTGATTTTGTCTACATTTCTACAAAAAATGAGGAAGGCTGGTGGAAGAGGCCGTGGAATTGGGCGGGGGTTGGCAGCTGGTAATGATGGTGTTGGTGGTGGATCTGATGGTAGTGGCAAGAGCAAAATAGGACCGAATGCAGGAGGTGTTGAGCCTGCGTCATCGTCTGGCTCCATAAGGCTTCGAAGGCGTAGTTTTCTAGGAGTTGGCAAACCGCTTTTAAAGCCAGAGCATCAGGAAAAAGTTTCGTCTTACATTGCTGACTCAGCCTCCATCTCTATCGCCTCCTCTTCTGAAGTTGTAAAAAGTAAAAGCACTGAGTCGTCATTGGAGGCTCATGTTCATGAACCACACCTTTCCTTGTGTCCTTCACCCCAACCAAGATTGAAGGATGACGCAGGCCATACTGCTGATTACTCCATGGAGCTGTTTTCACATACCATGCCTGGATTATCAAGTGAAATGGTGAATTACCCAGGCCAAGATGAATCTGACATGGAGTGCACTGATGCACAGCCGCTGATGGATGATTCTGCTGGTACATTCACTCAGAGCACTACATTGTCCTCGCAGTGTACAGAGCCAGATTCTGACCCTGATGAGACTCAGGTGCCCCTTCCCGCACACTATACCACCATACACGGTGACACAGAGGAAGGTGCACATGACATTGAAGAGGAGGTGATGGATGACCCAGTTGTTGACCCAGATTGGCATCCATTGGGGGAAGAGGGTGCTGCTTCCAATAGCTCAGATGAGGAGCATCCACAGCAGACATCGACATCGCAACAGCTGTTATCTGGCAGGCCCGGAGCACTCCAAAGACAGGTTCCAAAAATCAAAAGAGTTGCTGGACAGCTTGTCCAGAGGGTCAAAAGATCACAGCGTGCTAGGCCACAAAATGTCTGCCAAAGTAGGAAGAGTGCAGTGTGGCACTTTTTTGAACAAAATCCTCATGATCAGGCCAAGGTTATCTGTAAGAAGTGCGCAAAGACCTTTAGCCGAGGGAAAAATCTGAAAAATTTGAATACCAGTTGCATGCTTAGATATTTAACCACCATGCACTTGCAAGCGTGGACACAATACCAAACCTCAAGTGCCACATGTGCAACTGATCACAAAGAAGGTAGTCAGCAAGGCTACATTGTTTCCCCCACTGTAAGCCCACCGGTTAGCACAGCAGCAAATGTTGAGGTGTCATTGCAAAGCCACAGCAGTCAGGGAATCTCACTGTTATATCAACGAAATACTGAATCTAGGCCATCAGAAAGAACACCAACTCCATCACCATCATCAACCCTCTCTCAGTCCGCCCTGTCCACCGCTACTTCCACCATATGCAGCTCTCAAGTCCAGCTCACCCTCCCAGACACTATGAGTAGGTCAAGAAAGTACTCAGTCTCTCATCCGCGTACACTGGGTTTGAACGCCCACATTGCCAAACTAATCTCGTTTGAGATGATGCCCTATCGGTTGGTGGAAAGCGCAGCTTTCCGTGAACTCATGGCCTATGCAGTACCACGCTATGACCTACCCAGTCGCCACTTCTTCTCTCGCAAAGCCATCCCAGCCCTCCACCATCATGTAAAAGACCGCATTGTCCATGCACTCAAGCAGTCAGTGAGTGGAAAGGTGCACCTCACAACTGATGCATGGTCCAGTCGGCATGGCCAGGGCCGTTACGTGTCCATCACTGCGCACTGGGTTAATGTGGTGGATGTAGGGTCCACAGGGGACAGCGGTGGTGGGACAGTGCTGCCTAGCCCACAGTATAGGAAACAGTTGGCTGTAGGCGTTCGACCCTCCTCCTCCTCCTCCTCCTCCAGAAACGAAAGCTCGTCCACAGAGCACAGTCATACGAGCACTCCATCTGCAGCTGCCACTGTTGCACACAAGGTGTCCCCCTATCGAGCAGCTAGTGGAAAGCGTCAGCAGGCTGTGTTGCAGATGATGTGTTTGGGCGACAGACACACCGCCGAGGTGCTGGCCGAGTACTTGAAGCGACAAACTGAGTCATGGCTGGGCAGTGTACATCTTGAGGCAGGCAAGGTAGTTAGTGATAACGGCCGTAATTTTGTGGCAGCCATAGCCCTTTCAAAACTCAGCCACATACCTTGCTTGGCTCACACCTTGAACCTGGTGGTGCAGTGCTTCCTCAAAAATTATCCGGAGTTAACAGCCCTGCTCCAGAAGGTGCGAATACTGTGCGCGCACATCCGCCGGTCGCCTGTACACTCCGTTCGTATGCAGAAGCTGCAGCGATTGCTCCACCTTCCCAACCACCGTCTCATTATCGACATTGCAACAAGGTGGAACTCCACCCTGCACATGGTGGAGCGGCTGTGCGAGCAGAGGCAGGCCATAATGCATTTGTGGGAGGATACACGGCCAGGCACTTTGAGAGCAGACATGGAGTTGACAGGTGTGCAGTGGTCGAAGCTGAAAGACCTCTGTAAAGTCCTTCAGTGTTTTGAGGAATGCACACGGCTGGTAAGCGCAGACAACGCCATCCTAAGCATGAGCATCCCACTTATGCGTCTGCGCATGCAAACTTTGATGCACCTTAAGGAGCAGGTGTCTGCAGCCAATGTTGACGAGGAGGGAATCCTTGATGACATTCAGCCATTGTCTGCTCAGGGACCTCTCCTGGACGAGGTGGAGGAAGAAGAGGACGAGGAGGATGATGATGGGGATGATTACTTAGGGGAGGAGGATGCATCTCGTGGGGCAAGTGAAAATGTTGGCGTGGCAAGGTCAGGTACAGGGTTTGTGCGTGACTGGAAGGATGTGGATTTGCCAGAAAGTGCTCCTCCAACCAGCACTCGCAGTGCATCATTGACACCGGGAACATTGGCCCACATGTCAGATTATGCCTTGCAGATCCTAAAAAGGGACCCCCGCATTGCCAAAATGATGAACGATGATGACTACTGGTTGGCCAGCATCCTGGATCCACGCTATAAAGGCAAATTACAAAACATCATGCCACAGGAGAACCTTGACCTAATATTGGCTAATAAACAAGCAACTCTGGTAAATCGGTTGCTTGAGGCATTCCCAGCACACAGCAGCGGTGATGGTTCTCACACGAGCCGTACGGGCCGGGGGCAGCTTGGCAGAGGTGTTCATGGTGCACACAGCAGAAGTGGCGTTGGAGACAGGGGTTTCATGACAATGTTGTGGACTGATTTTTCAAGTACCGCTCACACAACTGGTAATACTGCATCGATGGAAAGTGACAGGAGACAGCAGTTGTCAACTATGGTTACAAACTACTTTTCCTCCCATATCGATGTTCTCCCACACAGGTAATTCCCCTTTGACTATTGGGCCGCTAAACTGGACATCTGGCCTGAATTGGCACAATATGCCTTACAGGAGCTCGCTTGCCCAGCTGCAAGTGTGCTATCGGAAAGAGTCTTCAGTGCAGCTGGATCAATCCTGACAGAAAAAAGGACCCTTCTGTCAACCCAAAATGTGGATGATCTAACCTTCATTAAAATGAACCATGCATGGGTTTCCAAGGATTTTGTCCCACCTTCCCCTGATGATACATAGGGTGACATAAAAATGTCTTGCTTTGGTCCACCTCTTCCTGGGACTTGACCTATTTCGCCTTTTGCATCAGCTGAATGTCCAACATCAACATATGCCACTTTCTAAAACTCCCTAACTGTGCTGCCTCCCCCCCATGGCCGGGGTCACCACCTAGCGCACGACACCGTGCGAGTGCCGTTGCCCTGGACAGGTGGGTAGGCCGACTCTTGGGCGCCGGGCACTGGCACAGGGTCCCTCATAGTGCAATCAAGTGTCTCTGACGGTGGTGGTGCACACCCGCCATCAGACACACCGCCGTACTATGATGTGCCCAGTGCCAGTACCGACGCCCACGAGTGGGCCCCCCTTGCTTGGGCAGGGCCCCAGCATTTGCAATCTTTACCTCTCCCTGCTCCTCCGCTGTGTAGTCTGGGCCGTCAAATCCATACTGTGCCTGACACCGTCTGAGCCTGCCTCCTGATGTATAGACATATATTTTGAATGTGTACGCTATCCATACATGTTATCCGGGGATACGGTACCCTTTCTCACCTTTTTGCAATCACGTGCAATCCATACTGGGCCTAACACCGTCTGAGCCTGCCTCCTGATGTATAGACATATATTTTGAATGTGTACGCTATCCATACATGTTATCTGGGGATACGGTACCCTTTCTCACCTTTGTGCAATCACGTGCAATCCATACTGGGCCTAACACCATCTGAGCCTGCCTCCTGATGTATAGACATATATTTTGAATGTGTACGCTATCCATACATGTTATCCGGGGATACGGTACCCTTTCTCACCTTTGTGCAATCACGTGCAATCCATACTGGGCCTAACACCGTCTGAGCCTGCCTCCTGATATATAGACATACACTCACTGGCCACTTTATTAGGTACACCATGCTAGTAAGGGGTTGGACCCCCTTTTGCCTTCAGAACTGCCTCAATTCTTCGTGGCAGAGATTCAACAAGGTGCTGGAAGCATTCCTCAGAGATTTTGGACCATATTGACATGATGGCATCACACAGTTGGCGCAGATTTGTGGGCTGCACATCCCTGATGCGAATCTCCCGTTCCACCACATCCCAAAGATGCTCTATTGGATTGAGATCTGGTGACTGAGGAGGCCATTTGAGTACAGTAAACTCATTGTCATGTTCAAGAAACCAATCTGAGATGATTCGAGCTTTATGACATGGCGCATTATCCTGCTGAAAGTAGCCATCAGATGTTGGGTACATTGTGGTCATAAAGGGATGGACATGGTCAGCAACAATACTCAGGTAGGCTGTGGCGTTGCAACGATGCTCAATTGGTACCAAGGGGCCCAAAGAGTGCCCAGAAAAAATTCCCCACACCATGACACCACCACCACCAGCCTGAACCGTTGATACAAGGCAGGATGGATCCATGCTTTCATGTTGTTTACGCCAAATTCTGACCCTACCATCCGAATGTCGCAGCAGAAATCGAGACTCATCAGACCAGGCAACGTTTTTCCAATCTTCTACTGTCCAATTTCGATGAGCTTGTGCAAATTGTAGCCTCAGTTTCCTGTTCTTAGCTGAGAGGAGTGGTACCCAGTGTGGTCTTCTGCTGCTGTAGCCCATCTGCCTCAAAGTTCGACGCACTGTGCGTTCAGAGATGCTCTTCTGCCTACCTTGGTTGTAACGGGTGGCAATTTGAGTCACTGTTGCCTTTCTATCAGCTCGAACCAGTCTGCCCATTCTCCTCTGACCTCTGGCATCAACATGGCATTTCCGGCCACAGAACTGCCGCTCACTGGATTTTTTTTCTTTTTCGGACCATTCTCTGTAAACCCTAGAGATGGTTGTGCGTGAAAATCCCAGTAGATCAGCAGTTTCTGAAATTCTCAGACCAGCCCTTCTGGCACCAACAATCATGCCACGTTCAAAGGCACTCAAATCACCTTTCTTCCCCATACTGATGCTCGGTTTGAACTGCAGGAGATTGTCTTGACCATGTCTACATGCCTAAATGCACTGAGTTGCCGCCATGTGATTGGCTGATTAGAAATTAAGTCTTAACACACAGTTGGACAGGTGTACCTAATAAAGTGGCCAGTGAGTGTATATTTTGAATGTGTACGGTATCCATACATGTTATCCGGGGATACGGTACCCTTTCTCACCTTTGTGCAATCACGTGCAAGCCATACTGGGCCTAACACCGTCTGAGCCTGCCTCCTGATGTATAGACATATATTTTGAATGTGTACGCTATCCATACATGTTATCCGGGGATACGGTAACCTTTCTCACCTTTGTGCAATCACGTGTAATCCATACTGGGCGTGAGAACGGCTGGCGAGCTGTTAAGCAAGCTACAGCACCTGTGGTTTGCACACGTAAGTTTTTCATTTTTTCAGGAATGACGGTTAGGCCTAATTCCGGAACTGCGGTTGACCTGCACTTACTGGGAAATCATCGTTCGCGGGTAATAATTGTAATCAGTGATCCCCATCACTAACGTTGTTCAGCGGGTTATCTGCACCTGTAAGTGACAAACGCTGGCCTTTTCAGTGTAGCGCACATGCAGCCACGGACATGTAAGGGCATGACACACCAGTTATTGGCCAATCTCATGTGCCAGAGCCTCACGTGTCCCTCTAGTAAGCCGGACTCGGACCGCGGGGCATGACGGAGTCTCGTTCGTTAACGGAATTAAGCTTGCAATGTGTGCATCTTTTCTGTAGCTGGCATGGTTGAGGTTTCGCAGGTGGAGTCGAATTTAACCGTAGGCTCCACTCCTGGTGGTGCCCTTCTGGACATTCCTTTAAGGTTCAGCTTTGCAACCATACTGCCCACGTAAAACAAACACTTTGCCTTCATGAACGCTGTTTGGAGGGTCATGACTCGTAGGAATAACGCCGCCCAATCAGTTAACCTGCTAGAGAGATCCTTCGTTGCTCCCAAGCATGACATCACACTCCCTAGGAGGAAGGTAATGCCACTGTGGCGACCGTACTCCTGGGGGCGACACAAGTGCACTGATGCCCAGCCACTGCTCGATGAATCTGCTGGTATATTGACCCAGACCACTACATTCCCCTCGCACGCTACACGGCCTGAATCTGACCCTGATGAAACTCAGGTTACCCTTCCCATATACAGTTCCATCTTACACGGTGACAAAGAGGAAGCTGCAGATGAAAGTGCAGGTTCGGCCCACCCGCCATCAGACACACCACCGTAGTATCAGGGGCCCTGTGCCAGTGCCGTCGCCAATGAGTGGGCCCCCCCTGCTTGCTCAGAATCACAGCACTTGAAAGGTTGAAATACTGTGAAGTGAGATGGAAGATGGGGACGACGAAGAGTCCAGACTAGTACAGGGATTCCCTAGCGAGGAGACTTATTTGATTGTTTTCAATGTTGGGACAGCAATTTATGGGGAGCACTATACTCTGGAGAATGATAGATGGGGCCCACCCTACACTGGAACATTCCAAAGGTGGACATCAGACACTGGAGCAGCATTTACAGGGCCCATTATACACTAGAGCATTAGAAATGGGGCCCATTATGTTTGGAGCATTATTTGGGCCCATAAGACAGTGGAGCTTCATCCATGGGGACCAACATATACTGTAGCATTATGTGGAGCTCATCATATACTGTTTCAAACATTATATGGGACCAATGGTTCTGTATGGAGAAATAGATGGGCCTCGTCATGAGATGTAAAAAGTGAAGTATTTTTCATTGTACTATACCGCTATTTCTCTGCCGTATCGGAGCATGATGAGTTGTGGTATGTGTTAAAGGGGCGCTCTTTCGCCCAGAGCACATGAAAACCTGGAGCCAGCCCTACCCCCCCCACAACTTTAGCCAAATAACCCCCATTTTTCAGTGCGTAACTTGTATTATGAAGTTAATTAAGGTTGACAAGCTTAAGTAAGAAGAATTGATGCTTTTGGCATTCAAATGGGCACTGTAGGTGTGTTTCCTGTCCTCCTCTCATTGCCGACTTTTATTCCCCATTGACTTACATTGGGTTTCGTGTTTCGGGACGACCCCGACTTTTCCCTATAATCGGCCGATCTTGCTCGACCCGACTTTTGGAAAAGTCGGGTTTCACGAAACGAAACTCGACCCTGAAAAACCAAAAGTCGCTCAACTCTACTCCTGGGCCTGAGACAATAGTTCATTGTCCTCAAATCTCTAGTGAGATTCAAATTCTCACCAATACTATATACACCCTCCACCTTGTCATACACCATGCAATTTCAGCCTGTTACATTAAGGTGTAATCTCTCCTGGGCCTGAGACAATAGTTCATTGTCCTCAAATCTCTAGTGAGATTCAAATTCTCACCAATACTATATACACCCTCCACCTTGTCATACACCATCCAATTTCAGCCTGTTACATTAAGGTGTAATCTCTCCTGGGCCTGAGACAATAGTTCAGCGTCCTCAAATCTCTAGTGAGATTCAAATTTTCACCAATACTATATATACCCTCCACCTTGTCATGCACCATCCAATTTCAGCCTGTTACATTGAGGTGTAATCTCTACTGGGCCTGAGACAATAGTTCAGCTTCCTCAAATCTCTAGTGAGATTCAAATTCTCACCAATACTATATACACCCTCCACCTTGTCATACACCATGCAATTTCAGCCTGTTACATTAAGGTGTAATCTCTCCTGGGCCTGAGACAATAGTTCATTGTCCTCAAATCTCTAGTGAGATTCAAATTCTCACCAATACTATATACACCCTCCACCTTGTCATACACCATCCAATTTCAGCCTGTTACATTAAGGTGTAATCTCTCCTGGGCCTGAGACAATAGTTCAGCGTCCTCAAATCTCTAGTGAGATTCAAATTTTCACCAATACTATATATACCCTCCACCTTGTCATGCACCATCCAATTTCAGCCTGTTACATTGAGGTGTAATCTCTACTGGGCCTGAGACAATAGTTCAGCTTCCTCAAATCTCTAGTGAGATTCAAATTCTCACCAATACTATATACACTCTCCACCTTGTCATAAACCATCCAATTTCAGCCCGTTACATTGAGTTGTAATCTCTCCTGGGCCTGAGACAATACTTTAGCGTCCTCAAATCTATAGTGAGATTCAAATTCTCACCAAAAGTAGATACACCTTCTACCTTGTTTTACTGTACCATATAGCTGGTGTTATTTTGGGTACATTTTGACAAAAATGAGGAAGTATGGTGGAAGACACCATGGAACAGGGCGGGGGTTGCCAGCTCGTCCCGATGGTGGTGGTGGTGGAGCATCTGTTGGTAGTGGCAAAAGCACAATAGCACCTAAGGCAGGAGGTGTTGAGCCTGCGTCATCGTCTGGCTCCACAAGGCCTAGAAAGGCTCTCTTCTCTAGGAGTAGGTAAACCACTTTTAAAGCCGGAACTTCAGGAAAAAGTTTTGGCTTACATTGCTGACACAGCCTCCAGCTCTGTCGCCTACTCTTCTGAAGTTTCAAAAAAATAAAAGCACTGAGTCGTCAGTGGAGGCTCCTGGTCAGGATCAACACCTTTCCTTATGTCCTTCACCCCTACCAAAAGTGAAAGATGTGGCAGGCCACACTACTTACTCCATGGAGCTCTTTTCACATACCATGCCTGGGTTATCAAGTCAAATCGTGAATTCCCCAGTCCAAGATGAATCTGACATGGAGTGCACTGATGCACAGCCACTGCTAGATTTTTCTGCTGGTACTTTCACTCAGAGCACTACATTGTCCTCGCAGTGTACTAAGGCAGAATCAGACCCTGATGAAATTCAGATGCCCCTTCCCGCATACTATACCACCTTACACGGTGACACAGAGTAAGGTGCGCATGAAATTGAAGAGGAGGTGATGGATGACCCAGTTGTTGACCCAGATTGGCATCCATTTGGGGAAGAGGGTGCCACTGCCAATAGCTCAGATTTGGAGGAGGTGGATCCTCAGCAGGCAACGACATGGCAACAGCTGTTATCTGGCAGGACTGTAGCAGTCCAAAAACGGGTTACAAAAACCAAAAGAGTTGCAGGACAGCTTGGCCAGACGGTCAAATTAGCACAGCGTGCAAGGCCTCAAAATGTCTTCCATAGTTGGAAGAGTGCAGTGTTGCACTTTTTTGAACAAAATCCTAATGATCAGGCAAAAGTTATCTGTAAGAAGTACGCAAAGACCCTTAGCCGAGGGAAAAATCTGAGAAATTTGAATACCAGTTGCATGCTTAGACATTTAACCACCATGCTCTTGCAAGCGTGGACGGACTACCAAACCTCACGTACCACATGTGCACCTGCTCCGAGTGAAAGTAGTGTGCAACGCTACATCGCTTCCCCCACTGTAAGCCCACCGGTTAGCACACCACCAGCAGGAAATGTCGAGGTGTCATCGCAAGGGCAAATCAGTCATGGAATCACAATGTTATTGCTACGAAAGACTGAATCTAGGCCATCAGCAACACCACCAACAACACCATCATCATCACCAACCTCTCTCAGTCCGCCATGTCCACCGCTAGTTCCACCATATGCAGCTCTCAAGTCCAGCTCACCCTACCAAAGACTCTGAGTAGGACAAGAAAGTACTCAATCTCACATCCGCATACACTGGCTTTGAACACCCAAATTGCCAAACTAATCTCGTTAGAGATGACACCCTACCGGTTGGTTGAAATCAAAGCTTTCCGTGAGCTCATGGCCTACGTCGTACCACGCTATGACCTACCCAGTCGGCACTTCTTTTCGTGAAAAGCAATCCCAGCCCTCCACGTGCATGTGAAAGACCGCATTGCCATGCACTCAAGCAATCAGTGAGTGGAAAGGTCCACCTCACAACAGATGCAAGGTCCAGTAGCCATGGCCAGGGCCATTACATGTCCATCACTGCGCACTGGGTTAATGTGGTGGATGCAGAGTCCACAGGGGACAGCGGCAGTGGGACAGTGCTGCCTAGCCCACAGTATAGGAAACAGTTGGCTGTTTCCTTCTCCTCCAGAAGAGAAAGCTCGTCCACAGAGCGCAGTCGCACGAGCACTCTATCCGCAGCTGCCAATGTTGCACACGAGTTGTCCCACTATCGAATAGCTAGTGGTAAGCGTCAGCAGGCTGTGTTGAAGATGATGTGTTTGGGTGACAACAGACACACCGCGGAGGTACTGGCCGACTACTTGCAGCGACAAACTGAGTCATGGCTGGGCAGTCTACATCTTGAGGCAGGCAAGGTAGTTAGTGATAACTGCTGGAATTTTGTGGCAGCCATAGCCCTTTCAAAACTCAGACACATACCTTGCCTGGCTCACATCTTGAACCTGGTGGTGCAATGCTTCCTTAATAATTATCCGGAGTTAACATCACTGCTCCATAGGGTGCGAAGACTGTGCTCGCACATCCACCGGTCGCCCGTACACTCCAGTCGTATGCAGAAGCTGCAGCGATTGCTCCACCTTCCCAAGCACTGCCTAATTATCGACTTTGCAACAAGGTGGAACTCCACCCTACACATGGTTCAGAGGCTGTGCGAACAGAGGCAGGCTGTAATTAATTTATGGGAGGCTACATGGGCAGGCAGTTTGCAGGCAGATATGGAGTTGTCTGTTGTGCAGTGGTCGAAGCTGAAAGACCTCTGTAAAGTCCTTCAGTGTTTTGAGGAATGCACATGGCTGGTAAGCTCAGACGACGCCATCATAAGCATGAGCATCCCACTTATGCGTCTGCTCATGCAAACTTTGACGCACATTAAGGAGCAGGCGTCTGCAGCCGAAGAGGAAGAGAAGGGAAGCCTTGATGACAGTCAGCCATTGTCTGCACAGGGAAGTCTCGTGGACGAGGTGGAGGAAGAAGAGGAAGTGGAGGAGGAGGATGATGGGGATGATTATTTCGGGGAGGAGGATGCTTCTCAGGGGGAAGAAAAAATGTTGGCGTGGCAAGGTCAGGTACAGGGTTTGTGCGTGACTGGAGGGATGTTGATTTGCCAGAAAGTGCTCCTCCACCCAGCACTTGCAGTGCATCATTGACACCTGGAACATTGGCCCACGTCTGATTATGCCTTGCGGATCCTAAAAAGGGACCCCCGCATTGCTAAAATGATGAACGACGACGACTACTGGTTGGCCAGCATCCTGGATCCACGCTATAAAGGCAAATTCCAAAACATCATGCCACAGGAGAACCTAGAGCTAATATTGGCTAGCAAACAAGCAACTCTGGTAAACCGTTTGTTTGAGGCATTCCCAGCACACAGCAGTGGTGATGTTTTTCCAACGAGCCATAGGGGGGCAACATGGAAGAGGTGTTCGTGGTGCACTCAGCCGAATTGGCGTTGGAAACAGGGGTTTTATGACCATGTTGTGGACTGACTTTTTAAGTACCGCTCATACGACTGGTAATACTGCATCGATCGAAAGTGACAGGAGACAGCAGTTGTCAACTATGGTAACAAACTACTTCTCCCATATCGATGTTCTCCCTCACTGGTCATTCCCCTTTGACTATTGGGCCAGTAAGCTTGACACCTGGCATGAATTGGCACAATATGCCTTACAGGAGCTCGCTTGCCCTGCTGCTAGTGTGTTATCTGAACGAGTCTTCAGTGCTGCTGGATCAATCCTGACAGAAAAAAGGACCCGTCTGTCGACCCAAAATGTTGATGACCTAACCTTCATTAAAATGAACCATGCATGGGTTTCAAAGGATTTTGTCCCACCCTCCCGTGTAGACACGTAGGTTGCCAGAAAAATGGCTTGCTTTCGTCCTCCTCTTCTGCGGACTTCTCCAATTACTCCATTTGCAGCTGCTGAATGTCCAACATCAACATATGCCATTTATTCCACCACCCGTGCAAGTGCCGTTGCCCTGGACAGGTGGGTGGGCACACTCTTTGGCAACGGCAATGGCACAAGGTCCCTCATAGTAGAGTCAAGTGTCTCTGACGGTGGGGGTGCACACCCACCGTCAGACGCACCGGCGTACTATGAGGGGCCCTTTGCCAGTACCGCCGCCCACGAGTAGGCCCCCCCTGCTTGCTCATGGCACCAGCACTTGCAAAACTTACCTCTCCCTGCTCCACCACTGTGTAGTCTGGCCTGTTAAATCCTTCACTGGGACTGCCAATACAAATTTGGTGAAATGATAGATAATGGTTAATACGTAGCTCTGCCCTGTCCTGCTGGGCTCTATCTTCAGATGATCAATGGCTTCCATTTCTTATGAACGTCGACTCACAATGAGATGCAGTGGTGGTTTATCATCAGCTTTCACAGTTTTCCGAATCAGACATGTGACATTCCTTCCCACATTTTTAAATGTGTCCTCTCATGCCAATCCAATAGAATCGCCTACGGCCTGTGGCTTGTGTCTTTTGCACAGCAAAGTTACCTGACAAATCATGATAGGCAGTGAGGACAATGTGTCATGATCCCAGTGCAGGTTTTTGATCTGCACACCTGGGGTTAATGTCTGGAGCTCGGTGCAGGTTTTGACCTGCACACCTGGGGTTAATGATTGTGGCCTCTTTCTGGTTCTGGGAGAGCTTCTTAAACCCCTGGGAAGCTTCAATCCCTGCCAGTTATACGTTTTCCTTTGGCCTAGTGTGCTCACCCCTGTGTGCCTGTTGTTTCTATAGCGTGTTTATATGGTTCTGACCCGGTTCTGTTTCCCGTTGTGAGTTTGCCTGTTGATTTTGTACGGCGTTATTATCTCTGTGTATGACTCATTGCCTGTGACCTGACTACTCTCTGCTCGCCCCTCTTGTACCTTTGCAGTTATCTCTGTGTGTGACTCATTGGCTACATCTTGACTATTCTCCCTGTCTATGCCCCCTGGTAACTTTGTCTCGCAGTTACCCTGCTACGAGTTATCTTGCAGCCTCTAGCTCTGTGGAGTTTAGGCCACGCCCCTAGCAGTCACGTGCTTCAGGTCCTGCGGCTCTGAAGTACGCATCTACTCGACTGCTGCCCGCTCCACAGGTTTCTTTGAGCACTGTTCGCTTTACTCAGGACACGATATTGTTGACTAGCGATATCTCATTTTTACAACACCCTTTTTTTTTAAGGGACCACATCACATTTGAAGTCACTTTGAGGGGTCTACATGATAGAAAATACCCAAAAGTGACACCATTCTAAAAACTGCACCCCTCATGGTGCTCAAAACCACATTCAAGAAGTTTATTAACCCTTCAGGTGCTTCACAGGAATTTTTTGAATGTTTTAAAAAAATTGCTTCTGGTCCAATTTTTTTTATTTTACCAATGGTGTCAGGAGAAATTGGACCCCAAAAGTTATTGTGCAATTTGTCCTGAGAATGCTGTTACCTCATATGTGGAGGAGAACCACTGTTTCGGTGCATGGCAGAGCTGGGAAGAGAAGATGCACCTGCTATTTTCCAAAATTTCATCAATGTTGTGTTTTCTGATCTGATAGGCCATTTTGTTACTATTTATTTGGATGACATTTTGGTGTATTCCCTGGACAGTCAATCTCACTTGCAACATCTAAAGACAGTTCTCCAGAGACTCAGGGAGAACCAACTGTTCGCTAAATTGGAAAAATTTGTGTTTTTTGTACAGGAGCTGTCATTTTTGGGGTTGATTGTGTCCTGTGAGGGGTTTCGTATGGATCCTAAGAAGGTGCTGGCGATCGGTGACTTGAGATCTCAAGGGGCTCCAGCACTTCTTAGGATTTGCGAACTATTACAAGAGATTCGTTAAAGGTTTCTCACAAGTGGTCAAACCACTCATGGATCTTACCCAAAAGGGCGCTGATGTAAAAAATTGGTCTGTAGTCGCTAAGGAATCCTTCTCAGCGATTAAGAAATGTTTCATGTCTGCCCCGGTGTTGGTACAACCTGACCTGTCCAAACCATTCATTGTGGAGGTGGATGCTTCTGAAGTGGGGGTGGGGGCGGTGTCCTGTCCCAGGGTCCAGCCACCCTTACCAATCTCAAACCCTGTGCCTTCTTCTCCAAGAAGTTCTCTTCAGCTGAGAAAAACTATGATGTAGGCAATAGGGAACTTCTTGCGGTCAAGCTGGCGTTTGAGGAATGGAGGCACTTTTTGGAAGGGGCGGCTCACCCTATCACGGTTGTCACGGATCACAAAAATTTGGCATACCTTTAATCTGCTAAGAGGCTTACTCCTAGACAAGCCCGTTGGTCACTTTTTTTTCACGATTTCAGTTCTCCATTACTTTTCGACCGGGGTCCAAAAATGGTAAAGCGGATGCCCTGTCCAGAAGTTTTGATTCAGTGTCTCCCCCTGAGCCACCGTCCTCCATTCTTCCCCCAGGGGTGGTAGTGGCAGGGGTCTCAACTGAGTTGGAACAAGAAATTCTAAGGGCTCAGGCCCTAGCTCCGGCAACCAGGCCAGGGGATAAACTGTTTGTTCCTGATTCATTGCGGCCTAGACTTCTGCAGGAGTTTCATGAGTCTAGGCTGAGTGCTCATCCAGGTATCACAGCCACTAGAGAGGCAGTAGCCAGGGGTTTTTGGTGGCCTTCATTAAGGTCCAATGTCAAGGAATTTGTTTCAGCTTGTGGCATGTGTGCCTGTTCCAAAAACTCGCTTAACCGACCGGCTGGAGAACTCATACCTTTACCGGTTCCTGATAGGCCATGGACTCATTTTTCCATGGATTTTATTACCGGCCTTCCACCTTCCAGGGGCAATACCGTGATCTGGGTGGTGGTGGATAGGTTTTCTAAACAGGCCCATTTCATTCCCTTGGCAGCATTACCCTCAGCAGAAACATTATCAAGGTTGTTTGTGCAGCATGTGGTCCGATTGCATGGGGTACCCCTGAATGTTGTGTCTGACAGAGGTATGCAGTTTGTGGCCAAATTTTGGAGGGCATTCTGTATGAAATTGGGCATCCCACTCTCCTTCTCGTCGGCATATCACCCGGAGAGTAATGGTCAGACAGAACGCAACAATCAATCCCTGGAACAAATTCTCAGGTGTCTGACCTCCGCCAGACAGGAGGATTGGTGTGATGCGTTACCGTTGGCTGAATTCGCTTTTAACAACCGGGTGAGTCAGTCCACCAACATGTCCCCATTCTTGATTAACTATGGGTTTAATCCGCATTTTGGGGAGTTTTCTTGGGTGGATTCTGGTTTTCCAGGGACAGAGGGGTCTGTTCAACGGTTAAAAAACCTCTGGGCTGAAGTCCGGCGTAATATCTCTCGGGCCCAGGGGAGATACAAATATTTTGCTGACAAAAAGAGAGCCTCGGGAGACATGTTTCATGTGGGAGAGAAGGTTTGGCTCTCCACACCTAACATCAACTTAAAGGTACCATCAGCTAAGCTGGGACCAAAGTTCATTGGTCCGTACGAGATTATGGAAATAGTCAACCCAGTGGCATATAGGTTGCGTCTCCCCGCCTCCTTAAAAATATCCAATGTGTTCCATAAATCTCTGATGAAACCCACAGGATCTGTCAAAGAGAACTCTGATTAAACAGAGTCAGCATGGGTTTGTAACTAATAAGTCATGTCAGACTAACTTAATTTCCTTCTATGACGGAATCACTGATTGGGTGGATCAAGGAAATGCTGTAGATATAGTATATCTTGACTTTAGCAAAGCATTTGACAAAGTATCTCATACAATCCTTATTGAAAAAATGACTAAGTATGGAATGGACAAGGCAACTGTTAGGTGGATTCATAACTGGCTTAGTGATCGGACCCAAAGAGTGGTCGTAAATGGGTGCACATCCAGTTGGAAGAATGTCTCAAGTGGGGTACCACAGGGCTCTATCCTGGGCCCTGTATTGTTTAACATCTTTATCAACGATTTAGATGAAGGAATTGAGGGTAAACTGATTAAATTTGCTGATGACTAGTGTTGAGCATTCCGATACCGCAAGTATCGGGTATCGGCCGATACTTGCTGTATCGGAATTCCGATACCGACTTCCGATATTTTTTCAATATCGGAAGTCGGCATCGGAATCGGAAGTTGAAGTTCAAAGTTGATTGACAGCCGAAATGACGTCATCATGATGCGCGGTGTGTGCGCATCATGATGCGCCGTCATTTCGGGCCTTCCGGGGGTCTCTGCCGGCCTGCCGGGGGGCTGTGTGGACTGCCCGGGGTCTGTACCGGCCTGCCGGGGGGCTGTGCCGGCCTGCCGGTGGTCTGTGCACCCTGTGGGGGTCTGTACCGGCCTGCCGGGGGGCTGTGCCGGCCTGCCGGGGGGCTGTGCTGATGTCCGGGGGTCTGTGCAAGCATCGTCCGATGGGACTATAAGTCCCATCTGGCGATGCCTGCTACCATGACAGTGATTGACACATTAGCCAATGATGGGACAGTAGTAGTCCCATCATCCGGCTAATGTGTTAAATGTTAAAAAAAAAAAAAAAAATACTACATACATACTACATACATACTACATGCATGCTACATACATACTACATGCTACATACATACTACATATATACTACATGCATGCTACATACATACTACATGCTACATACATACCACATACATACTACATACATACCACATATATACTACATACATACTACATGCATGCTACATACATACTACATGCTACATACATACTACATATATACTACATGCATGCTACATACATACTACATGCTACATACATACTACATATATACTACATACATACTACATACATGCTACATACATACTGCATGCTACATACATACTACATACATACTACATACATACTACATACATACCACATATATACTACATACATACTACATGCATGCTACATACATACCACATACATACTACATACATACTACATACATACTACATACATGCTACATACATAACACATATATACTACATGCATGCTACATACATACATACTACATGCTACATACATACCACATACATACTACATACATACTACATACATACTACATGCATGCTACATACATACTACATGCTACATACATACTACATATATACTACATACATACTACATGCTACATACATACTACATATATACTACATACATACTACATACATACTACATGCATGCTACATACATACTACATGCTACATACATACCACATACATACTACATACATACTACATGCTACATACATACTACATGCATGCTACATACATACTGCATGCTACATGCATGCTACATACATACTACATACATACTACATGCTACATACATACCACATATATACTACATACATACTACATACAATACATTCATACAATACATACATAGACATACAGTACATATAACATAGAGTAACATACTTACCAATACTTGTCACATTGTTCCCCGAAGCCATTGTCTTTTACGGAATAAATATTAACATAACAAACCACAAAAATACTCACCCACGATCCGAAGCAGTCCACGAGTGTGTCCCATGACGATCTTGGGTAGAGAACTGCAGCATCAGCTGATGCTGCCGTTCTCTACGGGATGCAGGAATCCAATGACGGAAGGTAGGTATCCTTACGCACTGTATTCCTCCGCCACTTAAAAAAAAAAAGTCCCTAGTCTCACTTTATGCCATTGCTGCGTGGGAAATTCCCACACAGCAATGGCATAAAGTGAGACTAGGGACTTTTTTTTTTTTAAGTGGCGGAGGAATACAGTGCAGAAGGATACCTACCTTCCGTCATTGGATTCCTGCATCCCGTATAGAACGGCAGCATCAGCTGATGCTGCAGTTCTCTACCCAAGATCATCGTGGGACACACTCGTGGACTGCTTCGGATCGTGGGTGAGTATTTTTGTGGTTTGTTATGTTAATATTTATTCCGTAAAAGACAATGGCTTCGGGGAACAATGTGACAAGTATTGGTAAGTATGTTACTCTATGTTATATGTACTGTATGTCTATGTATGTATTGTATGAATGTATTGTATGTAGTATGTATGTAGTATATATGTGGTATGTATGTAGCATGTAGTATGTATGTAGTATGTATGTAGCATGCATGTAGCATGCATGTAGTATGTATGTAGCATGCATGTAGTATATATGTAGTATGTATGTAGCATGTAGTATGTATATAGTATGTATGTGGTATGTATGTAGCATGTAGTATGTATGTAGCATGCATGTAGTATGTATGTAGTATATATGTAGTATGTATGTAGCATGTAGTATGTATGTAGCATGCATGTAGTATATATGTAGTATGTATGTAGCATGTAGTATGTATGTAGCATGCATGTAGTATGTATGTAGTATGTATGTGGTATGTATGTAGCATGTAGTATGTATGTAGCATGCATGTAGTATATATGTGTTATGTATGTAGCATGTAGCATGCATGTAGCATGCATGTAGTATGTATGTAGTATGTATGTAGTATGTATGTGGTATGTATGTAGCATGTAGCATGCATGTAGTATGTATGTAGTATATATGTGGTATGTATGTAGCATGTAGTATGTATGTAGCATGCAGTATGTATGTAGCATGCATGTAGTATATATGTAGTATGTATGTAGCATATATGTAGTATGTATGTAGCATGTAGTATGTATGTAGCATGCAGTACGTATGTAGCATGCATGTAGTATATATGTAGCATATATGTAGTATGTATGTAGCATGTAGTATATATGTAGTATGCATGTTGCATGCATGTAGTATATATGTAGTATGTATGTAGCATGTAGTATATATGTAGTATGCATGTTGCATGCATGTAGTATATATGTAGTATGTATGTTGCATGTAGTATATATGTAGTATGCATGTTGCATGCATGTAGTATATATGTAGTATGTATGTTGCATGTAGTATATATGTAGTATGAATGTAGCATGTATGTAGTATGTAGTATGAATGTAGCATGTATGTAGTATGCATGTTGTATGTATGTAGCATGTATGTAGCATGTAATTTTTTTTTTTTTTTTTTTTTTTACATTCAACACATTAGCCGGATGATGGGACTACTACTGTCCCATCATTGGCTAATGTGTCAATCACTGTCATGGTAGCAGGCATCGCCCGATGGGACTTGTAGTCCCATTGGACGATGCCTGCACAGACCCCCGAAGCCTGCACAGACCACCGGCAGGCCGACACAGCCCCCCGGAGCCTGCACAGCCCCCCGGCAGGCCGGCACAGCCTCCCGGCAGGCCGGCACAGCCCACCGGAGCCTGCACAGACCACCGGCAGGCCGGCACAGCCCCCCGGCAGGCCGGCACAGACCACCGGAGCCTGCACAGACCCCCTGGCAGGCCGGCACAGCCCCCCAAAAGGCCCGTACAGACCACAGAGAGGCTGTACAAGGCAAAAACAGGGTTTTTCTTATTCTGATACTGGAAGTCCCATAGACTTGAATGGGACTTCCGGTATCGGAATCGGCGATACCGATACTTTTTTTTAAGATCGGCCGATCCATTCCGATCCGATACTTTGAAGTATCGGACGGTATCGCTCAACTCTACTGATGACACAAAGCTAGGAGGGATAGCTAATACTAGAGAAGAGAGAGCGAGGATTCAAAAAGATATAAATAAACTGGAGAAGTGGGCAGCAACTAACAGAATGGTTTTTAACAGGGAAAAATGCAAAGTACTACATCTGGGCAATAAAAATGAAAAGAGCATATACAGAATGGGAGGAATAGGCCTAAGCAACAGCACATGTGAAAAAGACTTGGGTATACTAATAGATCACAGACTGAATATGAGTCAACAGTGTGATGCAGCAGCAAAAAAGGCAAATGCAATTCTAGGATGTATTAACAGAAGCATACAGTCTAGATCACGTGAAGTCATTATTTCCCTCTACTCCTTGTCAGGAACACCGCACTGCACTTGCTCACTGTGCCAGTGCGGGTGTCCTGAGTACAAAGACAGTACTCACAGATACCTGTGGAGCAGGGCAGCAGCGGTGACGATGCGTGCTTCAGAGTATCAGGACCTGAAGCACATGACTGCTGGGGGCGTGGCCTAAGCTCCACAGATCTAGGAGCTGCAGGGAAACTCCTAGAAAGGTAACTACGGGGCAATGTTACCAAGGGGCATAGACAGAGACAGAAACCAGACGAAGCCAGGGTTAAAGCACCAGATAGCAATACAGTACCACGGGGTTTAGACAGAAAGGATATTCAGGACGTAGCAATAGGTCAGAAAACCAGAACGGGCAATAGACGGTACAATAGGGACAAACTGTAACAGAGTAACGATAGCCAAGCCAGGAGGTCAGAACCGGAGAAGACAGTAGTACCAAAGCGAGAGACGGAGTACAGAGTGAGGGAACAGGCCGGGTCATACACGGGAATCAAACAAGCAACGCAGAATACACGCACACCAGGGGTCAGACATACCAGAACAACAGTATAGCTGACAGAGAACCCTGGTAAAGAGTGAGTATAAATACCCCTCCCAGATCCAGAAAGAGGCCACGAACACTTAACCCTGTGAGTGCAGGGCAAGAACCCTGTTCAAGCCATGACAGTACCCCCCTCTTAATGGGGGGCCACTGGACCCCCAGGCTTGTCTGGGTATCTGGCGTGGAAAGCCCGCACCAGACGATCGGCATGCACCGAACTGGCCGGAACCCATGACCGATCCTCCAGAGAGTACCCCTTCCAGTGTATCAGATACTGGAGTCTCCGGCGCACCCACCGGGAGTCAACAATGCGCCCTACTTCATACTCCAGCTGCCCCTCTACCAGCACTGGCGGAGCATTTGATGAGGGATCCTCTCTCACCGTCCCCACAGGCTTTAACAGGGACCTGTGGAAGACATTAGAAATTTTAAAGGAGGTGGGCAGCTGCAGTCGGTAGGCTACTGGGTTAACAACCTCCACAACTTTGTATGGGCCAATAAACTTGGGGCCCAGCTTTATAGAAGGTATCTTAAGCTTGATATTGCGGGTGGATAGCCACACCTTCTCCCCTACTGCAAATGCTGGACCTGGCCCCCTCCTCCTGTCAGCAAACCGCTTATAGTTTTCCTGGGCCTTGGAAATATTCCTCTGAACCTCCCTCCAAAGAATTCAAAGAAGTTGTGTCACATCCTCAGCACCAGGACAACCTGAATCCATACGGGAAAACTCTCCAAAATGTGGGTTAAAGCCATAGTTGACCTGAAAAGGGGACTTCCCAGTAGACTGACTCACACGACCGTTGAATGCAAACTCTGCCATGGGCAATATCTCACACCAGTCCTCCTGCCTGGAAGAGGCCAAGGATCTCAGAATCTGCTCCAACGATTGGTTCGTGCGCTCCGTCTGTCCATTAGACTCTGGGTGGTAGGCAGAGGAGAAGGACAACGAAATCCCCAGCTTTTTGCAAAAAGCCCTCCAGAACCTGGCTACAAACTGTACCCCTCTGTCTGACACCACATTCATAGGCACTCCATGTAACCTAATTATATGCTGCATAAAGAAGCGGGCCAGGGTTTCAGCAGATGGTAACGCGGGGAGAGGTACAAAGTGAGCTTGTTTTGAAAACCTATCCACCACCACCCATATCACCGAGTTGCCCCTGGAAGGGGGAAGATTTGTGATAAAATCCATGGACAAATGTGTCCATGGTCTATCCGGAATTGGCAAAGGCACCAATTCCCCGGTCGGCCGGACCTGAGAACTTTTAGAACGAGTGCACACCCCACATGCAGTCACAAACTTTTTAATATCTGTTACCATAGAGGGCCACCAGAAATCCCTCGCAATTGCCCCCCGGGTAGCTGCAATCCCAGGATGAGCACTCAACACAGAATCATGAAATTCCTGCATAAGTCCGAGACGGAAACGTTCCGGTACAAACAATTTACCCGGGGGTTTACCACCAGGAGCCCGAGCCTGGGCCTCCAAAATCCCTCTCTGTAACTCAGATGAGATTTCGGCCACCACTACTCCTGGCTGAAGAATGGAGGAGGGAGGTTCTGGAGGGGACACCGAATCAAAGCTTCGGGATAAGGCATCAGCCTTGATGTTTTTAGATCCCGGGCGGAATGTGATGGTAAACTGAAAACGAGAAAAAAAAAGTGCCCACCGAGCCTGTCTGGGGGTCAATCTCTTGGCAGACTCGATATAGGCCAAATTTTTGTGATCAGTGATGACTGTAATGGGATGAACAGACCCCTCCAGGAAATGCCTCCATTCTTCAAAAGCCAACTTTACCGCCAACAACTCTCTATTGCCGACATCGTAATTTCTCTCAGCAGAGGAAAATTTTTTAGAGAAGAAGGCGCAAGGCCTCAGGTTAGTAAGGGTAGGAGGGCCCTGAGACAAAACTGCCCCCACCCCCACTTCCGAGGCGTCAACCTCCACGACAAAAGGTCTTGACGGGTCGGGTTGTACCAATACAGGGGCTGAAGAAAAGCACTTTTTTAATGTCATGAAAGAGTTTTTTGCAGCTACAGACCAATTTTTTAAATCAGCTCCCTTGAGAGTGAGGTCCGTTAGATGCTTTACCACCTGCGAAAAGCCCTTAATAAATTTCCTATAAAAGTTGGCAAAGCCCAAAAATCGTTGCAACCCTTTCAAGTCATGAGGTTGCACCCACTCCGTGACAGCCTGGACTTTCTTAGGATCCATGCGGAACCCCTCTCCTGACACAATCAACCCCAGAAAGGATACTTCTTGCATGAAAAATGAGCATTTTTCCAGCTTGGCATACAAATGATTCTCCCTCAGTCTCATGAGAACCATCCGCAAATGGTGCAAGTGAGATTGACTGTCCACCGAGTACACCAGAATGTCATCCAAATAGATAACCACAAAACGACCGATTAAATCAGAGAAAATTACATTAATAAAATTCTGAAAAACAGCAGGAGCGTTGGTGAGACCAAAGGGCATAACCAAGTTTTCGAACAGCCCTTCAGTCGTCAGGAATGCTGTTTTCCATTCGTCCCCTTCACGGACTCTTATAAGGTCATATGCCCCACGTAAATCCAGTTTAGAGAACCACTTGGCCCCGGTGAGTTGGTTACATAAATCAGGAATTAGGGGGAGAGGGTATGTATTTTTCACAGTAATTTTGTTTAATTCCCGAAAGTCGAGGCATGGCCGCAAACCACCATCTTTTTTCTTAACAAAAAAGAAGCCCGCTGCCACAGGTGAAACAGAAAGCCTAATATGCCCTTTGCGGAGACTCTCAGTAATGTACTCCTTCATGGCTAGACGTTCGGGCCCGGACAAATTGAACAGGCGAGCCTTGGGTAACTTGGCTCCAGGGACTAGATTAATGGCACAATCAAAGGGTCTATGTGGTGTTAGCGCCTCAGCCTCACTTTCAGAAAATACGTCTTGAAAATCTTTCAGGCACTCCGGAATACCTTCCAGATCGACAGACGACACTGACACAGATTTTACTGGGGTGACAAGGGTTGTCAAGTTACAACATAGACCATTAGCCATACAACCCCACTGAATGATCTCCCCTGTGACCCAGTCAATAGTAGGATTGTGACATTGAAGCCAAGGCATACCCAGTATCAGTCCAGCCGGCAGATTATTTATGACAAAACATCTTAATTTTTCCACGTGAGTGGAACCCACTTTCAGAGAAAAGGTATCAGTCATGAAACAAATTCCCTCCTGGGTGATAGGAGAAGAATCAATTGCCACGATTTTAACAGGATCTTTTAACCTGACTGTCCCTATCTTATGAAAAGTCACAACTTTGGCATCGATCAGATTAATAGAAGAACCACAGTCAACAAAGGCGGTAGTCCCAACCGGGCCGCCTGTAAGTTCCAGTTCCACCGGAAGCAGAATTTTAGTAAGCGAGTAAAAGGGTACCTGGGAGTCTGGGCAACCTCCTCGATTGTTACCCAGACTCAGTCGTTTTCCTGACGGCTTCACTGAAGAAGGGCAAGAAGGACAGTTCCTTCTCCAATGTCCAGCGGATCCACAGTAAAAGCACAATTGGTTGTTTCTTCGGTGTCTCCTCTCTTTTTCCTCCAATGACGTGGCACCAACCTCCATGGCCTCAGGACTAGATGCAGAGTCTCTCAGATTGGAGAATAAAGGGGTCTCCTGCAGCATGACCCCTCTTGCCCGCAGCCTACGGTCCATGCGGACAGCCTGGATCATAGCGTCCTCCAAAGAATCCGGTGGAGGATGAAGGGCTAGGGCATCTTTCAAACGTTCGGACAGGCCTCTACAGAACAAACCCCGGAGGGCAGCGTCATCCCAGGAGACCTCCGCTGCCAGGCATCTAAACTCAGAGCAGAACCATTCAGCAGAGTTCCTTCCCTGTGTCACACTCATCACCATATCCTCTGCCAGACGCACTCTATCAGGCTCATCATAAATGTGCCCCAGAGCCTCAAAGAACAAATTCACAGACATGCGTTCAGGAGCAGAGGAAGAGAGAGAGAAAGCCCATGCCTGTGGAGCCCCCCGAAGTAGGGAAATGACGACCCCCACCCTCTGGAACTCATCCCCGGAAGAGCGGGGCCTCAGAGAAAAAAAAAGCTTGCATCCTTCTCTGAAAGACCTGAACTCCTTTTTATCCCCTGAGAAAAGGTCTGGCAATTTGACCGGAGATTCTGGGAATGCCAATGACACATCTCTATCCCCAGCACAAGAATCCCCTGTAGAGGCAGCCCCCTGTACCGTATCCACCAACTGTTGCTGGGTCTGGGCCATCATGCGCTGTTCCACATTAAGTTTGTGGAACATTTGGGTCAGGTGCTTGACCTGATCAGCCAAGGCTTATATGGGATCCATGAGGATAACACACTTTTTTTTTTCTCAGAGGGGGAAAAAAAAAAACTGAAATGGTCAGCTATAATGTCAGGAACACCGCACTGCACTTGCTCACTGTGCCAGTGCGGGTGTCCTGAGTGCAAAGACAGTACTCACAGATACCTGTGGAGCAGGGCAGCAGCGGTGACGATGCGTGCTTCAGAGTATCAGGACCTAAAGCACATGACTGCTGGGGGCGTGGCCTAAGCTCCACAGATCTAGGAGCTGCAGGGAAACTCCTAGAAAGGTAACTACGGGGCAATGTTACCAAGGGGCATAGACAGAGACAGAAACCAGACGAAGCCAGGGTCAAAGCACCAGATAGCAATACAGTACCACGGGGTTTAGACAGAAAGGATAGTCAGGATGTAGCAATAGGTCAGAAAACCAGAACGGGCAATAGACGGTACAATAGGGACAAACTGTAACAGAGTAACGATAGCCAAGCCAGGAGGTCAGAACCAGAGAAGACAGTAGTACCAAAGCGAGAGACGGAGTACAAAGTGAGGGAACAGGCCAGGTCATACACGAGAATCAAACAAGCAACGCAGAATACACGCACACCAGGGGTCAGACACACCAGAACAACAGTATAGCTGACAGAGAACCCTGGTAAAGAGTGAGTATAAATACCCCTCCCAGATCCAGAAAGAGGCCACGAACACTTAACCCTGTGAGTGCAGGGCAAGAACCCTGTTCAAGCCATGACACTCCACTTTGGTCAGACCTCATCTGGAATATTGTGTCCAGTTTTGGGCACCACATTTTAAAAAAGACATCAACAAACTGGAGCAATTTCAGAAAAGGGCAACCAGAATGGTGACCGGTCTGCAAACCCTGTCTTATGAGGAAAGGTTGCAGGATTTGGGATTGCTTAGTTTGCAAAAGAGAAGACTGAGAGGAGACTTAATAGCTGTCTACAAATATCTAAAGGGCTGTCACATTGTAGAAGGATCAACTTTATTCTCATTTGCACAAGGAAAGACTAGAAACAATGGGATGAAACTGAATGGGAGGAGACACAGATTAGATATTAGAAAAAACTTTTTGACAGTTAGAGTGATCAATGAGTGGAACAAGCTGCCACGAGAAGTGGTGAGTTCTCCTTCAATGGAAGTCTTCAAACAGAGGCTGGACAGACATCTGACTGGGATGATTTAGCGAATCCTGCTTTGAGCAGGGGGTTGGACCAGATGGCCCAGGTGGTCCCTTCCAACTCTACAATTCTATGATTCTATGATTCTATGATTCTATGAGTCTGTTGTCCCTCCAGTGCTGGTGGAGGGTCAATTGGAGTATGAGGTCGGACATATTGTGGACTCTCGGCGGGTGCGCCGCTCTTTGCAGTACCTGGTCCACTGGAAGGGATATGGACCAGAGGAGCGCTCATGGGTCCCTGCTCGCTCGGTACATGCAGATCGCCTGGTTCGGGCTTTGCATGCCAAGTACCCGGGGAAGCCTGGGGGTCCAGAGGCCCCCCTTTGAGAGGGGGGTACTGTCATGATCCCAGTGCAGGTTTTTGAGCTGCACACCTGGGGTTAATGTCTGGAGATCGGTGCATGTTTTGACCTGCACACCTGGGGTTAATGATTCTGGCCTCTTTCTGGTTCTGGGAGAGCTTCTTAAACCCCTGGGAAGCTTCAATCCCTGCCAGTTATACTTTTGCCTTTGGCCTAGTGTGCTCACCCCTGTGTGCCTGTTGTTGCTATAGCTTGTTTATATGGTTCTGACCCGGTTCTGTTTCCCATTGTGAGTTTGCCTGTTGATTTTGTACGGCGTTATTATCTCTGTGTATGACTCATTGCCTGTGACCTGACTACTCTCTGCTCGCCCCTCTTGTACCTTTGCAGCTATCTCTGTGTGTGACTCATTGGCTACAACTTGACTATTCTCCATGTCTATGCCCCCTGGTAACTTTGTCTCGCAGTTACCCTGCTATGAGTTATCTTGCAGCCTCTAGCTCTGTGGAGTTTAGGCCACGCCCCTAGCAGTCACGTGCTTCAGGTCCTGCGGCTCTGAAGTACGCATCTACTCGGCTGCTGCCCGCTCCACAGGTATCTTTGAGCACTGCTCGCTTAACTCAGGACACGCGCACTGGCTCAGTGAGCAAGTTCAGTGCGGGGTTCTTGACACAATGTCTACATCTGTCCCTGTGATCACAATTTGATGGAGATGAGTAACGGTGATGGGTTCTATGGTACTGCGATACAGCACAACTTTCTTCACAAGAACTGTTTTCGCTGTCTCCACAGACAAAGTAATTGAGGGTCAGCATCGGCTCTGAGAATTCTCCCAGGAGTTTTTACCATGATGAGTAATTCTAACATTTCGCCAATCAGTCGACTTTCTTTCTGTACGTGTATCCATCTTGTTTCCTCTTGTGGAGAGTCTGGACTGTCTTACTGAGACTGAAATATATATGAAGATTGAAAAATACCCCAACAGTGTATACTGGTGTACGCTTCGAATACATAACCTTTTTTCTACTTTTTAGATTCTTGTCTAATCCTTACTGAGGCTGTGAGTGTCTTTGTCAGACTCCGGAAATATACACGCAGATGTTTAATGTTTAAACTATGCTATATATACCTGCTATCCAGTCATACTGTACTCTTTCTCATCTTTCTACAATCACGTCGAATCCATACTGGGCCTGAGACCGTCTAACTCTGCCTCCTGATATATAGACATAGGTTTTTAATGTTTAAACTATGCTATATATAACTGTTATCCGGTGATACTGTACCCTTTCTCAACTTTGTGAGAACGACTGAGTCTGCCTCCTGATTAGAGATGAGCGGTGTTCGAGTCGACCTGTTCACCAAGTTAAAATTCCAGTTGTTTTGGGCGGTGTTCGAGCCGTTCGTCGAACTCGAACACTTTGCTTAAATTTCGGCTGTTTGAGGTTCCGTTCGAGAACGGTTCGTTCACCAAAATCGTAACTTCATTTTCACATTAATAATGGTTTTCAATGTTAATAGACTGTTTCATTTCATAGTAGCGGTGTGTGGTAGCAAGCGGCGCAGTACACCTGTCAAGGAGCTACACCGTGTGTGTTTCTAATTATTTTTTACCGCATCTTGTCCAGAAAATCCTTTTGGGCCTTGTAGCACTGTCTGCTACTCAGCAGAGGAGCCCACCAGTGAACCAAGCTATGCCACCTGCTTATGTATGAACTGCATGCTACTCAGCATAGGAGCCCAGTTGTTAAGCAAGCTACAGCACCTGTGGTTTGGACACTTAATTTTTTCATTTTTTCTGGAATGCCAGTTAGGCCTAATTCCGGAATTCCGGTTGACCCGCACTTACTAGGAAATCCTTGTTCGCAGTGAAGAATTGTAATCCCAGATCCCCATCACTAACAGGGTTCAGCGGGTTATCTACACCTGTAAGCGACACACGCTGGACCTTTCAGTGTAGCACGCATGCAACCCCGGACATGTAAGGGCATGACACACCTGTTATTGATCGATCTCGCGTGTCCCTCTAGTAAGCTTGACGCGTACTGCTGGGGCATGCCGGAGTCTTGTTCGTTAACGGAATTAAGCTGACAAATCGCTAGCACAACTAAAAACGGACATCCACCACCACTCACAGAATCAACAAAGCTTGCAATTTGTCAATCTTTTCTGTGGCTGGCATGGTTGAGGTTTCCCGGGTGGAGTCGAATTAAGCCACAGGCTCCACTCCTGGTGGCGCCCTTCTGGACATTCCTTTAAGGTTCAGCTTTGCAACCATACTGCCCCCGGAACCGAACACTTTGCCTTCATGGACGCTGTTCGGGGGTTCGTGGGAATAACGCCGCCTTATCAGCAGTTGGCCTAATTTATGATGGGAAATCCGACGGTATATGATCGTCTTCAATTTGAGATTTTTACTGTTTTTTGGTATTTTACATTTTTATTCCAGCCTTTCTTGACTTCATAAGGGCATGACATGACTATATCTGTGTCTTCTCCTCCTCCTTTTACTCCTCCACCTCTTTTCTATATGTAGTTGCCCTTTTCAATATGCCATTTGTGTCTTCTGAGCATTTTGTCTGCTTTGGGACACCTTTTAAGGTGTTTTGTAATTGTTTTCTATGTGTTTGTATGCGTTTGTGTTTGCCTGCCATTGTTTTCAATGGTGTTCGACAAACATTCGACGAACTTGCCTCATGTTCGATGAACCAAAACGAACTGGAACACTAGCGGGGTGGCTCAACACTACTCCTGAATATATAGACGTACATTTTTAATGTTCAAACTATGCTATATATACCTGATATCTGGTGATACTGTACCCTTTCTGCCAGGAAGTCCTCCTCCACCCACCACTCTAAGTGTATCATTGACACCTGGAACATTGTCCCACATGTGTGATTATTTCTTGCGGATCTTCTTCTTAAATTGTGGTGTGATCCATCCTGAGCATGTGACAGTCTGTGGGTTACTCCTGCAATTTAGATGTACATTTAAAAATTACCCCAACACTAGTGTATACAGCTCTACGCTTATGATACATTACCCATTTACTGCATTTTATATTCTGGTCTAATCCAAACTGACCAAGTGAGAGTTATTTTCTGACTGTGGAAATAAATACTGAGATTGACAACAATGACCCCTACACTGTGTACAGCTGTACTCTTTAGATCCATTACCGTTTTACGGCTTTTTATATTGTGTTGTAATCCATACTGAGCCTGAGAATGTCTGTGTCTGCCTCCTGAAATATCTACGGAGATTTAGAAGGTTTAAACTATACTATATATACCTGCTATCTGATGATATTGTACACTTTTTCTACTTTTTATATTCTTGTCTAATCCATACTGAGCCTGTGAGCGTCTCTGTGTGACTGATGGAATATATAAGGAGATTGACAATCATCCTTTGACTGTATAGAGCTGTACGCTTCTGATACAGTACCATATATCTGATGTAATTTTGGGTTCACGTTCTGCAACATTTTGAAGTTTGGTGGAAGAGGCCACGGACGTGGGTGGGTCTGGCTCCGGAAGGCCTGGAAGGCTACCTTTTCTGGGAGTAGGTTAACCGCTTTTAAAGCCGGAGCATCAGGAACTGGTTTTGGCTTACATTGCCGAAACAGACTCCAGCTAATATGCCCTCCTCTTCTGAAGTTTCAAAAAATGCAAGCACTGAGTCATCAAGTGCTGGGTCCTGGTCAGGAAGAACCCCTTTCCTTGTGTCCTTCACCGCCACCAAAAGTGATTGATGCAGCAGGCCACACTTCACATTAGTCCATGTAGCTCTTTCTATCATACCATGCCTGGGTGTTATGAATGGGTCACCGAGGAAAAAAAAAACAACAAAAGCTAAGTCTCAGAAAACCAGTGAAGTTGGTAAATATGCAGACTGCAGATCCCTGATTCTAACCACACAACTAGTAGCAGTCGTGGAGCGTTCTTACGTTGGTCCTAGACGCCTCGTCACAACCAGAGAGCTACATAAGCCTAAAGCAGGAAAAGAGGAAAACTAACTGCCCCAGAGCAGACCCCAAAGGAAGGACAGCCCCCCACATGTATTGACGATGAAACAAGATGAAAACACACAAAGGCTGGAAAATAGGCTGAGCAAACGACGGGGCCCGACTAACTAGAAAGGACAGGAAAGGAAAGCCACTGTCTGCAATCTGCCAAAATTAACCCTGAAGTCACTAGACTTCTCCCACTATATCACCACTCTGAAATATTCTGAGACAGAGTAAAAAGAGGCCAATCTAATAAGGGACAAAAAAAAGGCAAATTGGCAAATACAGACAAATAAGAGAGGAAATTCAGCACAGCCTAGCCGGGCTGGCTGACTACACAAAAAACTGAATTGACCAACAAGAGCAAGTGTGAACATTAGCAAAAAACAAACTTAACTTGAGAAGACTGGAACAGAGCTGTGTCCAAGACCTGAGGAGCAGACTGAATCACCAGGAACAGGATAGGGCGTCGGCTGTCTTATATCCAGTCTGATACTCCAGAGATCCAATCATTATCTTCCTCATCAGGTGGCAGATCACTACCAATTAAACCAACCTCACTACCTCCTGTCACCACCAGAGGGAGAACGGAAGGAGAACTCTCAACTGGTGGAGCAGAAAATGAGCTCATAACACCTGGGTTATCAAGTCAAATCGTGAATTCCACAGTCCAAGATGAATCTGACATGGAGTGTGGGTGGCCAGCCAGGGCAGTGGGGTTAATCGGTACCGGGCCGGTGTCTCAGAGGGATGTGTCACGTTGGTGGTGATGACCCGTTCCGTGTCCCTGGGTGTCCATGCAAAGGGGTGAATAACGTTTATAGGTGAATGATACGTGATGCCACCTGTGGTTTCTGATCACATTGACCCGCGCTGCAGTGTCGCTTCTCTGGGACAGATGTTGTGGTGCAGCTAAGATGTAGAAGCCCTGCACAGGTAGGGCCGTTGTCGCAGGGCAGATGAAAGAGTTGATAGATGGTGTGCAGTGCAGGATGTAGCAGAGCCATGCACCAGGCGCAGGAGAAAGAACACAAACACAGTCATGCTGTTCCTTTACCTGTACTTGGTAAGTGCCGTCCAGGACCCAGAGTACAGATGGAGAAGGAGTTGGTCAGCCTGGAAGCAAATTTGGAATTCTCTCTCTGCAGATAGTTAATGTGCCCTCCGTTCTAGCGCTTATCTGAGGTACTCGCAGTACTGAGTTCACTGAAGTTCCCCCTGTTGACTCTCTTTTGGAACTTTCTCGTATGGCAGGCAGCCATAGCCTTTTCCTTCTGGCTCACACACGTCGCTGCTGGGGCCTCTGAGCCTTAGTTGGGAACAGAGCATTTACAGCTGCTACTTCCTCCAGTTTCTGCTGCAGGACCGTCAGTATCCCTACAAACTCGGAGACCGGAATCCTGGCCATGCACTCCAGCTAGGAGTGAGCCTTAACTCTGCTCATCCTCCAGCTCCCCTTCTCACGTTCACACACTTACCCTTCCCTTCACAGACTGCCCTAACTTTCCTCCTCCCGCCCACAGAGAGCAGCTCCTCAGCAGTCAGGTTCAGAGGTCTCCCTGCTGGCCTGGAGTGGGAACTGTGTTGTGTGTTGGTTTAACTGCTAGAGAGATCCTTCATTGCTCCCAAGCATGACATCACACTCCCTAGGAGGAAGGTAATGCCACTGTGGCGAACATACTCCTGGGGGCGCCACAAGTGCACTGATGCCCAGCCACTGCTAGATGATTCTGCTGGTACATTGACCCAGACCACTACATTCCTCTCGCACTCTACACAGCCAGAATCTGACCCTAATGAATCTCAGGTTCCCCTTCCCGCATACTATACCACTTTACACAATGACAAAGAGGAAGGTGCAGATGAAAGTGCAGGTTCCTTGAGCAGGTGGCGGGGTATACTCATGGGCGACGGCACTGGCACAGGGCCCCTCATAGCACGCAAAAGTGTCTCTTCCGGTGGGAGGGCCCCACCTGCCGTCACCACCCGCCGTCAGACACACCGCCGTACTATGAGGGGCCATGTGCGAGAGCCATCGCCAATGAGTGGGCCCCCCCTGCTCGCTCAGGATCACAGCACTTGCAAAGTTGAAATACTTACCTCTCCCTGCTCCACCGCCGTCACGTCTTCCGCATTTCCTGACAGTGACATTCTGGTCAGAGAGCGCGATGACATCACGTCTGTACGCCCTCTGCCTAAACAGTCCAAGTGCAGTGAGATGGAATATGGGGACGACGAGGAGTCCAGTCTAGTACAGGGATTCCCTAGCGAGGAGACTTATTTAATTGTTTTCAATGTTGGGACAGCTATTTTTAGGGAGCACTATACTCTGGAGAATGATATATGAGGCCCACCATACACTGGAGCATTCCAAAGGTGGACATCAGACACTGGAGCAGCATTTACAGGGCCCATTATGCACTGGAGCATTAGAAATGGGGGGCCATTATATATGAAGCATTATTTGTCCCATAAGACAGTGGAGCATCATCCATGGGGACCAACATATACTGTAGCATTATGTGGAGCTCATCATATACTGTTTCAAACATTATATGGGACCAATGATTCTGTATGGAGAAATATATGGGCTCATTACTCTGTATAGCGCGCTAGGCGGTGGCCATAATACTGTATGGAGTAATATACTGTCCGTTTTTGGAGCCATTGGAGAATTTAAAATGGATATCAGTCATGAGATGTAAGAAGTTAAGTACTTTTCATTGTACTATACCGCTATTTCTCTGCCGTATCAGAGGATCATGAATTGTGGCATGTGTTAAAAGAGCCCAGTGACACTCTTTGGCCCAGGGCCCACGAAAATCTGGAGCCAGCCCTACCCCCCCACAACTTTAGCCAAATAACCCCCAGTTTTCAATGCCTAACTATAATTATGAAGTAAATTAAGGTTGACAAGCTTAAATAATAAGAATAGATGTTTTTGGCATTAAAATGGGCACTGTAGGTGTGCTTCCTGTCCTCCTCTCCCACCGACCTTGGTTCCCCATTGCATTGGGTTTCGTGTTTCAGTCGGCCTTCGACTTTTCACGATAATCGGTCAATTTCGTTCGACCCGACTTTTGAGAAAGTCAGGTTTCATGAAACCCGACTCGACCCGCAAAAAAGGCAAAGTCACTCATCTCTAGGCAATACGTTTTCCCAGTTATTCATGGCAAAATTAGGTGCCTCGGCTTTGATTTTTACACGAGTATATATGGTATGTGTAATATTGAGAAATGACAGTGAAAAAGTATTAAACACGCTTACTGAAATTTATTTAATTCTTCAAACAAAAGTCTTTGTTGGAAATGACAGCTTCAAGATGTCTCATATATTGAGAAATTAGTTGCATGCATTGCTCAGGTGTGATTTTGGCCCATTCTTCCACGCAAACACTCATCACACCATGAAGGTCCTGTGGGCTCCTACTATGAACTGTGAGTTTTAGTTCCTTCCATACATTTTCTATTGGATTGAGGTCAGGTGATTGGCTGGGCCATTCTAGAAGCTTTATTTTCTTTCTCAGAAACTAATTGAGATTTTCCTTGGTTGTGTGATTGGGATCATTGCCTTGCTGAAATGTCAACCCTCTTTTGGTCTTCATCATCCTTGTAAATAGCAGCAGACATAAATCAAAAATGTTTTGGTACATTTGTATGTTCATCATTCCATCAATCATATGAAGTTTGCCAGTACCGTATTGTGAAAAACAGAAGCATAACATGATGTTCCCACCTCCAAATTTCACTGTTGCTGTGATATTTTTGGAGTGTTATGCAGTGCCTTTTGGCCTCCAAACATGGTGTGTAATATGGCATCCAAAAAGTTCAATTTTCCTCTCATCTGACTAGACTATATTCTTTCAGTATTTCACCTACTTGGCTAAAAGTTGGTCAGCAAACTGTAAATGTGCTTAAACATGCCTTTTTTCAGGAATGGAGTCTTGCATGGTGAGTGTGCAAACAGGCCATGGAGGATGAATACATTACTTTTAATTTTCTCTAAAACAATTGTATTTCCTGATTCCAGGTCTTTGCCTAGCTCTCCACTGGTGGTCCATGGCTCTTGTAGAACTCTTCTGATAATTATTTTCTCTTCTATGTCTAAAATCTTGTGTAGAACATGTGGTTGTGGCCAATTTACCATGAATTTATGGTCTTTCCATTTCCGGATTATGGCCCCAGCAGTGCCCACTGGAACATTCAGTAGTTCAGGAATTCTTCTGTAGCCAATGCATCAGTATATTTTGCAACACTAACGTTGAAAAAATTCTGAGACAGCTCACTGGTTTTACCCATCATGAGATGTTTCCTGCATGGCACCTTGGTAATGAGACACCTTTTTATAGGCCATAAGTTTAACCATCTAATATTATTTTTCACTAAGTGGCAGGATTGTTTTATAATTACTGATATATTTCAGCTGGTGTCAGGACTTTCAATGACTTTTTGCACCTCTCTTTCTTCATATGTTCAATATTTTAGACCCCTTTGTCATTTCTCATTACTACACATAACTTAGCTTATGGACATCTATGGTTTGACTTCTTTGACTCTGTGGATTGGGTGAGTTGTTACCTACATCTGGTGAGAATTTCATGTCAATAGCACCTTTAGAAATATATTTACTTAGAACATTGGTAACGTGTTCAATAATTAGTTCATTTGCTGTAAAAATATTGTGACTTTTTTATGTGCCAATGGCTTATAAATCCAAATAATTTCCAGGGTAATTTATTGGCAAAATACAGTACCCGTTAAGATTAATCAAAATTGAAACTATCCACATTTATCCTTTAATAATGGAAGGTCTTCATGACAAACATGACAGCTAATAAAGGATAATACCTTGAGACATGGTGGATAATCAATGTGGTAAGGGCTCATACTCACTTGCGAGAGACTCGCACGATTCTTGTGCGAGTCTCTCGCATGAGAACCCGGCACTGCTGCCGGCACTTGGACCGGAGCATGCGGCTACATGTATTTCTATGCAGCCGCATGCTCTGGTCCGACTGCCGTCGGCACTGCCTGGTTCCATGCGAGAGACTCGCACAAGAATCGTGCGAGTCTCTCGCAAGTGAGTATGAGCCCTAAGGAGAATCCACGGGGTGCACGTTACCATAGCAATGCAGCAAGCCTGTGCCACGACAGGGCAGAACAGCGCATGTATGCAGTGCGTCTAAATGTCAGATGTCCTGGCAAATCGGGGCACACACTGTCATGATGCCATGCCCCCGTGATGATGCTGGCTGCCACGTGCCACGCATGTTATGAGGAAGGACAGCGCCATTGCGCCCATCACCATGGCAACACGACAGGGTTGAAATACTTAAATAATAATCTCATTAATATATTTACAATTGATACTCAGCATCAAACCTTATGTGTTGGTTTTCGGTGATCCTATGGCTTTCTCGAGCATTATTTGTGAGGTTCTTTTTTCTGTCTCTTCATTGAGGGTATTTACATCTTCCCTCTATATGTTGTTTGCTGAATTTCCCCCTCTCTTTAATTGTATGGTACCTGGAATTATTATTTTTGTTCTAAAAATACTATTAATAATTAGTTCTACGCTCAGTTTTTTCATCTCCCCTTATTGTGATGTATTCAATACTGTCACATGTCCTCTGAGGTGTTTTTGAGGAAACTAGTTTCAGTTTTCATATTTAGTTTAGGAGCTATATTGATCTAACTTAAGTGGAGCTTTATAGGTTAATGTCCTATGAAACCTTTGCCTTGGAAGAGACCCTATATATATACGCTTTCTTCAGCGCTGCTCAAGGTGTGCAGAGCGGCAGTGGAGAAAATCTCTCTTAGCAGAAGACTTCATACACTATAAGTTCATGCTCAAAACCTATAACTCTGCCTTTCATCTGGCCAAACATTCTTACATCACCACCCTCATCACCTCACCATCCAACAACCCAAAATGACTTTTTGAAACCTTAAACTCCCTCCTGAAACCTAAAGTACAGGCCCCCATCACCAACCTCAGTGGTGAGGATCTGGCCACTTATTTCCTAGAAAGAATCAACCACATCCATCAGGATTTTTCAGCCCAATCTCCTCAGTGCCTGGATCCCCTTCCCTGCCGCACCTCAAGCTCACTAGACATCTTTGAGCGTGTTACAGAAGAAAAAGTTTCCAAGCTCCTCGCTTCTGCTCGGCCTACAACCTGCAACAGTGACCCCATTCCTTCACAGCTCCTGCAGTCTCTCTCACCAGTGGTCACCACTCACCTGACTAAAATATTTAACCTCTCTCTTTCTTCAGGTATATTTCCCTCCTCGTTTAAACATGCCATCATAACCCCTTTACTTAAAAAGCCATCCCTGGACCAGAACTGCACTGCTAACTACAGACCTGTCTCTAACCTTTCCTTCATCTCTAAACTCCTGGAACGCTTGGTCCACTCCCATCTAATCCGCTATCTCTCGGATAACTCTCTTCTCGACCCCTTACAATCTTGTTTCCGCTATTTACACTCCACTGAAACTGCCCTCACTAAAGTCTCTAATGATCTAATAACAGCTAAATCGAAAGGTCATTGCTCCCTGCTGATTCACCTGGATCTCTCTGCCGCATTTGACACTGTGGATCACCAGCTCCTCCTCACTATGCTCCGCTCTATAGGCCTCAAGGACACAGCCCTCTCCTGGTTCTCCTCCTACCTCTCTGACCGCTCCTTCACTGTATCTTTTGCCAGCTCCTCTTCCTCTCCTCATCCCCATACTATCGGGGTCCCGCAGGGCTCAGTCCTAGGCCCCCTCCTCTTCTCTCTATACACTGCCCCTATTGGACAAACAATCAGCAGATTTGGGTTCCAGTATCATCTCTATGCTGATGACACCCAATTATACACTTCTTCCCCTGATATCTCCCCTACCCTAATTCAAAATACCAAGGATTGTCTGTCTGCTGTCTCTAGCATCATGTCCTCCCTCTATCTGAAACTAAATCTCTCTAAAACTGAACTTCTTGTGTTTCTCCCCTCTACTAACCTCACTCTACCTAACATCGAAATAACCCTGGAGGGTTCAACCATAACTGCCAAGCAGCATGCCTGCTGTCTTGGGGTCATATTTGACACTGAACTTTCCTTTACTCCCTATATCCGATCACTCACTCGCTCTTGTCACCTGCACCTTAAAAACATCTTCAGAATCTGACCTTTTCTCACCTTTGAAACTGCTAAAACTCTTACTGTCGCTCTTATTCATTCTCGTCTGGACTACTGCAACTCTCTTCTGATCGGTCTCCCTCTTATCAAACTTTCTCCTCTCCAATCCATCTTGAATGCGGCAGCCAGGGTTATATTTCTGTCCAGCCGCTTCACCGATGCCTCCATCTTGTGCCAGTCATTACACTGGCTACCTATTTGCCACAGGGTCCAGTATAAACTCATCTCTCTCACCCACAAAGCTCTCCACAGTTCTGCACCACCTTATATCTCCTCTCTCATTTCTGTCTATCACCCTACACATGCCCTCCATTCTACAAATGACCTAAGACTAACATCCATCGTAATCCAAACCTCACACCTCCGACTCCAAGACTTCTCTTGTGCTGCGCCAACTCTCTGGAATGCACTTCCCCAGATGATCAGACTGATACTTATCCCCGAAATATTCAAGAGTGCTTTGTAAACCCATCTCTTCAAACAAGCCTACCACATCAACTACTCAGTAAACTAACTTTGCCATGTTCTCTCCTTCCAAATATTATTCCGAATCTGCACCCTACTATTCATCTGTCTCCACACCCTCCATGCACACGATAACTGCACTTGATACTTGACTATTGCACTTAAACACACGGTCTGATGACCGGATCATGCAGCTTTATATGAAAACCCCTATTTATTATAATTGCCAGACCTGAAATAACAAGCACTTTTCACCTACTGTGTCCCCCCATTTCCTTGTAGATTGTAAGCTTGCGAGCAGGGACCTCACTCCTAATGTCACTGAGTAAATTGTCTTAACTTGTATTGAATTTATTGTCTGTACATGTCCTCGCTTAATTGTAAAGTGCTGCAGAATATGTTGGTGCTATATAGATAAAAATTATATATATATATATATATATATATAGTATATACACACACACAGGACCTGGTCATGGAATAGAACTCGCTCAATATACATGATCAATATAGAAGAGTGTTTCATCTGCTAATGCTTGATTTTTCGGGAGCAGTGGCAGACAGTTGCAAGCTAGTCGCTGCCCTCTCTCAGCTTGTCTTTTTTTATAATCTTTGTAAAGATGGGATCCATGGCCTATTCATTTTCTGACTTCAAGCTGTGAGAAAGAAGCTGATCTTGATGTTGAAATTCCTCTTTTTTGTATTTTGAATTTCCTGATCAAATCACAATAAAAGAAAGATTTGTCAGTTTGCAAAAAGTGCCACAGAACTTTTTTTCTCCTTTATGTAGATTTTTTTAAGACATTTTTAGTGAGAAAAAAAGTCTTTGAGGCAATTTGAATGTTTTCTAAGCAGCTGTGAGAAGATGGACAAGTGAAGAGACACACTCAGTAGTGCCTAAACCAAGGGTCTGCAATGCATGTGAACATCGCCATTTGCTGGCTAAAGATTATAAAAAGTGAAAGCAGAGAGAATTACACTAGTAGGAACTGAAGAGTGAAGTACATATCCCCTGAGGGAAAAGATTAGGGAAGACACCAGGTTAGGTGACAGCTATGGTGCAGGTAATAATTATAAAAAGCCCGGGAAGGCAGAGCAAGGGAGGAGTTGGCATATTGAATTATAGCAGGACAGACATACGAGCAGTGAAGTTGGTTTATAGCTTCCATTAGAGAAGATAATGAAGTTGGGAGATCTGAGTGGTGTAAACAGGGCCTGAACCGGCATAGGCAACTGTTTGCAGAAGAGGGACATTCAAGTTGCAATTCCTGTGAAAACGTAAGATACAGCGGGGATAGGGGCCATGATTCAGGAAATCGCAGTGAACAGTGTTTTGTGTGTGCTTAGTGACTCATCGATAAGTGACTTACTACCTAAAGGCCCTTTTACATTTAGCGATGCACCTGCGATCCGACCCGGTCAGGATCGCTGGTGCATTGCTAAATGATCGCTAGTGAGCTTTCATACAGAAAGACCTCACAGCGATGCAGCAGCGACGCAGCGCACGATACTTACCAGTTGACGTTTTAGCGATATTGCTAGCGATATCGCTTAGTGTAAAACCCCCTTAACAGGGAGCAAAAAAGACTCATGTTAGGGGCGGTGCAAAGCTTCATATTGCTTAGGGAACAACAATGATGATGGTCCCATTAGTGACAGCTACCTGGAATTTCACGGTTTTATTTTAATGGTTTGCATCACTTCATATAAAAGAACATGTCTGGAACTGTGAACATTTGATTTTCTTTTTATTGTGAAGCAAACAACAAATAGGACAAAAAAACTGAATAATACAGTGTGCATAACTATTCGCCCCCCTAAAGTCAGTACTTTGTAGAGCCTCCTTTTGAGGTAACTAATTACAGCTGCAAGTCACTTTGGAAAAGTCTCTATGAACTTTCCACATCTTGCCATTGGGATTTTCACACATTTTTTAATGCCAAGCTGCTCCAGCTCCTTTAAATTAGATTGTTTCCTCTGGTGAACTGCAATCTTCAAGTCTGACCCCAGATTCTCAATTGGATTAAAGCCCCCGTTGCACATAGCGATATTGCTAGCAATATCGCTGTAACGTCACCGATTTTGTGACGTTATAGCGATATTGCTAGCGATATCGCTATGTCTGATACTTACCTCCGACCGGCTCCCCCGCTGCTCATCGCTGGTCGCGCGAGAACGTCCTGGATCATTTCTCGTCGGGCGCTTCCTGCTGGGCTTCCTGCTGTGACGATGAGCGACACGTGGACGCGGGCGGGAGAACATCAGGATCGCCGCATCTGACAGGTAAGTAGCGACCCCCGACCCCTGCGATGTCGCTGGTGAGATCTGCCAGTGTGGCAGCTCACTAGCGACCACTTAGCGATGCACCAGTGATCCATATCGTTGTCGGGATCGCTGGTGCATCGCTAAGTGTAACGGTACCCTAAGTCTGGGTTTTGGCTTGGCCACTACAAAATATTTATACATTTCCCCTTAAACCAGTCTTGTGTTGCTTTGGCAAAATGGTTTGGTTCTCTGTCTTGTTGGAAGGTGAACCTCCATCCCAGTCTCAAATCACTGACAAGCTGAAACAGGTTTTGCTGAAGAATATTCCTGTATTTCGCACCATCTTCACTTCAAAATGGACCATTTTCCCTGTCCCTGTCACACAGTAACATAATTGATCAAGCTGTATAATACTAATCTAATCCCTCATTGAGCTGGCAGTCCATGTTACTTTGAGTGAGATGGATTTAGCTTTTTTTCAGAGGGTATGATGAGTTGAGGAAGCTGGAGATATGAGAAAATGTGGTTCATAAGTGAAGAAAGAAGGAAACTCCTGACAGGCTAAATTCTAGAATGAGACTATTTTAGGCTTAGGCCTGTGTGCCCAATTTAGCAATGTCGTTATAAAGAACATGTTCACACACAGTCGTAGCATTGATCTCGCTACACAGCAGTAATCTCATTCCTCATTGAGCTGGCAGTCTTATTTTAGTTTGAGCAAGATGGATTTTAGCTCTTTTTCAGAAGACATGACCAGATCAGTTATGAAAAGATGTGGCTCAAAACAACATCATGTAAGTCCTGGGAGATCCAGCAACCGACGTCACTGGAATGGAACTGAAGATGCATATAGGCTATTTTTATTTTTTATGGGAGAAAATACCAATTGAGGAGGGGCTGTCCGCATGGTGCACAACCCTTTTGAAAGTCATATCACATGAGTGTCAGGATCTGCCTTAAAAGACCTTAGATGATGATGTCACTGGAGTTCACCTTGCAACTTGTTTAAATCCAGCAAACTTTGGTGGCCATAGGGGAAGACCACAGTGCCCAGCCCTGGCACTTGGAAAGATCAGTGCCACATAAAGCCTCATCCACATGATGAAATCACTTCCTATTGAGGTTTATATTAATATTACTACCTTCATAAATACTCAGCAATATGTCTGAAGAGGCACTAAATACTTGACCATACGCATGAATAGCTCTATAGATGTCCTCCTGTCACTTCTGTGCTGTAGACAGTAACATGTTCTCCACTGAAATAAGAAGCTAAGTATGATTTGAATTAAGGCTACTTTCACACATCAGGTTTTCGGCGTCAGGCGCGATCCGGCGTCGTGCCGGAATGCCGGATCCGGCAAATGTTTTGTAAAACCTGAAGTGCCGGATCCGGTTTTCTGCCGGATCCGTCTTGTTCTTGACAGACAAAACCGGATCCGTCTCATCCGGTTCATCCGTTTTTCTATCCGTTTTTCTATCCGTTTTTCGACGGATTACGCCGGATCCGGTTTTTAAAATTTACCCTTGTGGCCTTCCGAACGGGATTGGCTACTGGAAAACTAGATATAGCATGTTCCTACAGCCCTTCTTTGACAGGTTGTAGAGAAGAAAGTGCAGGTTGGAGAGAAGAGCAAGTTACTGGCGAAGATGGATGTTGTCATTGGAAATATTACCACTAGAAGTTCTGTGACGGTTTCAGTAATGAGGGACAATTTTGCACTATACTTTATGTCACCTCAAGGCAGAGTACACTGGGATGACAGAGTGTGAAAGATTTGTGCCCTAACCAAACTTGTGTACCTTCTGGACCAACAGTATATACCTTTGCCAACCAAAGTTGGCTTTCTTGTCATGGTCTTACTATTTTTAACTTTAGGCCACAGGTGTGTACCTGGTTGTGTTTTATGCAAAGTATTTCACCTTTTAACAAAAGTTGTGTACATTGGTAGGAAATCACCAACAATAAACACAACTTTTTAGGTGAAATACTTTGCTTCAAACACAACCAGGAACACAACTGTGGCAAAAAGCTAAAATTTACCCACAGTTATATACCTGGTTTTGAATACCTTTTTACCTTTGAAATACCCTGTATTTAACCTTTTTTTAAAACATAGTTCGCCGCAGAAAGAAATGACAGACAACCATTGTGAAACGATAATTTAACTTTTATTTAAATTTTTTTTTTTTGGTAAAATGTTTTTAAAGTGCAAAAAACTTTTTTAATAAAGGTTTTAAACCCAATGGGCATTTTTATTACAAAAAACACACATTACAAATCTGTGTACTGTGGGGTGGAAATACTGCTGGAGGGGCTGCGGGACACTTCGACACTGGGTGTGTGGAGAGAGGACTGGGATCGTGGTGGGGAAGGAACAGTTAGAGGTGATGGTGTGGAAAAAGCTACAGAATGGGTGGACATGTGGGAGGCAGAAGAGGTGGTGGGCGGTGGAGTGGAGTGGAGGGTTGGGCAGGGACTGTAGGAGCAGATGATGTTGATGGAAAGTTGTATGGGGAAGGAGTTTGGTACGGGGAAGGAGTTTGGTACAGGGAAGGAGTTTGGTACGGGGCAGGTTGCTGGAAGTGGGGAGATGTCTGGTACTGGGGAGGTTGCTGGTACTGGTGAGGTTGCTGGTATGTAATAGGAGGGGGAGGATGGAAAGTGGCTGGAGGGGGTGCAGATGTAATAGGAGGGGGAGGATGGAAAGTGGCTGGAGGGGGTGCAGATGTAATAGGAGGGGGAGGATGGAAAGTGGCTGGAGGGGGTGCAGGTGGAGGAACTACAGTGGTGGGAGGTGGAGGTTGGGAGGTAACCTGCTGTAGAGCACCGTGGCACGAATGCATTACATGCATCTGCTGGGTAGGAGATAGCGTTTCCATGCGCTCCACAACAGACCTGAAAAAGGTGTGGTTTGGCGAAGATCTTGCTTCTGAATGCATGGTTTGCAGAAGTGTCTTCACCTCCAGAATGCTGGAGTTGATCTGCTGAAAGCCTGCGGAGATTTGCTCTGACAAGACTTTGAGACAGTTCTGGAAAGATGCATTCAGATGCAAGAACTCTTGCGCATAACTCTTTTCCTGACCCCTCTGCCGCTGCCGCCCAGTACCCGCAGGTGTACTAGAGGTGGCAGGGGCAGAAGGGTGGGGTAAAGGGAAAGCGATCTCCTCACCAGCAGCTTCATGTAATGTAGGCGGCCACGATGCTCCTGTGCTGGTGGATGGGACAGATGGGTCAAATGTGTGGGAAGGCTGGGAAGGTGCAGATGTACCGGGGCGGTCGAAGTGTCCCTCGGTGCCGGTCTCCTCAGGGATCGCCTCAGAAGGGTCCAATCGTGCAGGCTCCCGAGTGCTGCTCACCGTGCTGTGGAATAAAGAGAAAAAAAAACAATTAAAATACTGACATGGTATGGCCCTGGCTGAAAAAAAAAAGTTACATCTAACATTCTTTTCACATGTGGTGTGTAATATTTACCTTCTGGTGAGCATTGTTTCCCGGAGGAACGACAGGGCTTGTGCGTACTTGTACTTGCTCCTGCGTCCTCCAGATCCACTCGGGGCCCGCATCTCTTTATTGAACTCCTTCTTGAAACGATCCCTCACAGACCGCCACCGATTCACAATTCTGTTCCCTGAAACGAGAAAGGAGTGGTTAGTATACAACATCAGTGTTTCACAAACTCCAGTCCTCATGGTCCCCAGGGGTCATGTTTTCAGGATTTCCATAGTAAATAGAAATCCTGAACACATGATCCGTGGGGACCACGAGGACTGGAGTTCGGGAAACACTGGTTTACATCAAGCAACCGGTACTGTATATACTTACGCTCTTTAATCTGGGCCCGAGCTTCGAGGTCCTCCCAGCGGCCCACAAGGAGAGAACAGATTTCCTCCCAGAGTTGTCGGGTAACTATCAGGTCAGCGTGGCGGCGGTCAGCCATATTCCAGAGCGGCTCCCTTTCTCTGACGAGATCGATGAGGCGGTCCACATCAATCCCTCCATCCTCACCGTCAGAGTCGGGAGCACGCTGTGAAGGCTGTTAAAGAAAAAGACAAAAATAACATAATTAGCCTCCACAAAAGAAATGAAATAAAAAGTGCAAAAAAACAAAGCAAAAATATTTATACTTACACGCTGGTGACCTCCGCGTTGCTGTCGCCGACGACCCTGGGAGGCACTGCGAGGACCTCTTGGCCGAGCACCAGATTGGGAATACTAGAGAAGAAAACAAAAAATGTTATGTCTTTGGATGTAGGCATTTGTTTGCTGTGTGTGGTCTGCAGAACATTGTTTTCTATGTGTTGTGTGTAGTGTGATGTTGTGTTTCTGCGTTTGATGCAAAAAACTTACCAATTGTGAGCCCACTCCAGGTGTCTGTCCACCCCTTCCTTCTTCTTCTGGGAGCTCCTCTTCATCTTGTGATTCCTGTTTTGAAATAAAAGTCAATGAATAGACATATATTACAGAGATGATGGATTTTGGAAATAAAAACTTACCGTCAAACGCTGACGATGCGAGGGAGGGCTCCCAGAAGAAGATGTGCTGTCCTGTTGATGGCCAGACTCCATGGCTGTGGGTATTGCTGCTGCTGTTGCTGCTGCCAGTGATGCCATTTCTGCTGCTGCTGCTGCATCTCTTTGGCGGCTGTTGAATAAAGAGAAACAAAGGGCCAATGAATATCTTGATATTCCATGGCCCTAGTTTGGAGGAATGGGGGATTTGATAATTACCGTCTCTCATCTGCTTCTGGACTCCCCTCCTCAGCATGTTCCATTTGCTGCTCCATTTGGGGTGGTGGTGGTGCTGATGGTGCTGCAGATGTCTGCTGCCTTCTACTGGTTCTTGGCTTGGGTGGCATGTTGGGTGTGGCTGTGGGTCCCACTGTCTTGCTTTTATATATGTCTTGTGGGCAGAGCTACTGAGCATGCTCAGACCAAAAAAACCGGATCCGGCGCATTGCGGCGCTCATAGGCTTTCATTGTGTGAAAAAGCCGGACGCGCCGGATCCGGCGTGTCCGGCTTTTTCGCCGGAGACAAAAAACGCTACAGTAGACGTTTTTTCCAGACGCCGGATCGCGACACATTGCCGGATCCGGCGAAAACCGGATGAAACGCATGGCAATCCGGCGCGATCCGGCGCGATCCGGCGCAAATGCAAGTCAATGGGGAGGAAACCGGATCCGGCATTGCATTTCGCCGGATCCGGTTTCTGTCAAAAGCGCCGGATCGCGCCTGACGGCGAAAACCTGATGTGTGAAAGAGGCCTAAGACATATTCAATACTAATGATTTATCATGTTTTATGCTTGTGAAAAATAGAAATGAACTTTTTTTGTTATGAGAACATCATTGGACAGTAAATATACAGTAGTAAATTATGACAATTGTGATTTGGTCTCTCATCCCAGTGTATAAGCCCTTCCATACCTTTCTTCTTGGCTTAACAAATCCTAATATGTGTTGTATGAGATGAGCAGCATTAAAAAAAAAAACATGAAACTGTGCTGTTTGATCATGAAATATCTGTGTGATACGGGTGGTTCTCACAAAATTAGAATGTCATCAAAAAGTTAATTTATTTTAGTTCTTCAAAACAAAAAGTGAAACTCATATATGATATAGAGTCATTACAGAGTGATCTATTTCATGGCGATAGGCCAGTCTGAATAAATGCGTTTTCAGGGCACGCTTAAAATTGTGGGGATTGGGGACTAATCGTATTGACCTGGGAAGTGCATTCCAAAGAATTGGCGCAGCACATGTAAAGTCTTGGAGACGGGAGTGGGAGGTTCTGATTATTGAGGATGCTAACCTCAGGTCATCAGCAGAACGGAGGGCGCGGGTAGGGTGGTAAACTGAAACAAGGGAGGAGATGTAGGGTGGTGCTGAGCCAAGGAGGGCTTTGTGGGTGAGGGTAATAAGTTTATACTGAATTCTGGAGTGGATTGGTAGCCAGCGTAATGACTGGCACAAGGTAGAGGCATCGGTGTAACAATTGGTGAAGAATATGATCCTTGCTGCAGCATTCAAGACAGATTGGAGAGGGGAGAGTTTGGTAAGAGGGAGACTGATTAGAAGAGAGTTACAATAGTCGAGACAAGAATGAATAAGAGAAACAGTAAGAGTTTTTGCAGAGTCAAAAGTAAATAAAGGTCGAATTCTAGAAATGTTTTTGAGGTGCAGATGACAAGAGCGAGCCACTGATCGAATGTGGGGGGCAAAGGAAAGCTCGGAGTCAAGTATGACCCCAAGACAGCGGGCATGTTGCTGGTGAGTAATAGTGGAACCACAAACAGAAATGGCAATGTCGGGTATAGGTACATTAGTAGCAGGAAGAAACACAAGGAGTTCAGTCTTTGACAGGTTCAGTTTCAGATATAGTGAGGACATGATGTTAGACACAGCATTTAGACAATCGCTGGTGTTTTCTAGAAAAGCTGGCGTGATGTCAGGAGAGGAAGTGTATAATTGGGTGTCATCAGCATAGAGATGGTACTGGAAACCAAATCTACTGATTGTTTGACCAATAGGGGCAGTGTACAAGGAGAAGAGGAGGGGGGATAGAACCTATCCTTGAGGAACCCCAACAGTAAGGGGAAGGTGAGAGGAGGAGGAACCGGCAAAAGATACAGTAAAGGAGCGGTCAGAGAGATAGGAGGAGAACCAGGAGAGGACGGTGTCCTTGAGGCCAATGGAATGGAGCATAATGAGGAGGAGCTGATGATCCACAGTATCGAATGCTGCAGAGAGATCCAAGAGAATTAGCATGGAGTAATGACCATTTGATTTAGCTGTTAGTAGATCACTAGAGACTTTAGTGAGGGCAGTTTCAGTAGAGTGTAAAGAGCGGAAACTGGATTGGAGAGGGTCAAGAAGAGAGTTATCAAAGAGATAGCGGATAAGATGGGAGTGGACCAGGCGTTCCAGGAGTTTAGAGATGAAGGGAAGATTAGAGACAGGTCTATAGTTAGCCGCACAGTTTTGGTCGAGGGATGGTTTTTTAAGTAGTGGATGTATGATGGCATGCTTAAATGAGGAGGGAAAGATACCAGAAGAGAGAGAGAGGTTAAATATTTTAGTTAGGTGAGGGGTGACAGCAGGGGAACGGGACTGGAGGAGATGTGAGGGAAATGGGTCACTGGTGCAAGTGGTTGGGCGAGAAGATGCAAGGAGCCTGCTTACTTCTTCTGTGACTGGTTCAAAATCAGAGAGTGAGCTAGATGCAGTGGGGGAGGGAGGATAGTGCATTGTATGAGGTGATTGGGAGATAATTTCCTGTCGAATCTGGTCAATTTTTTCTTTGAAGTAATTGGCCAGATCGTCAGCTCGGAGCTCTGTGGTTGGAGCGTGTACTCTTGGGTTGAGTAGAGAATGAAAAGTGTCAAAGAGACGTTTCGGGTTATTGGACAGTGAGGTGATGAGGGTGTTGAAATAGGTTTGTTTGGAGAGGTTAAGGGCAGTGTTATATGTTCTAAGCATAAACTTATAATGGAAATTGTGAGGATCCCACCACTGCCACCAATTTGTGATGAAGACGAAAGTGGAAGCACACCCAGTGCCACCAATATTTCACTATCCCACCACTGACACCGGTATGCCAGCGGACGGAGGGATGCGACGCACTGCCGGCTATCACAGGCACAGTGGGGGCTTACCTTAGTTATCCCGCCACTGGTACCATGTGACAAAAATATACAGCAAGCTAATCTCGCTCTAACAATTTACCACAGGGGGGTTATTTTGGATGCCCCACCACTGCTATCCACCTTCCAAGAACTGCGAGGATTTATGTATATCCCACTTTCTCAGTTCCACTTTGGAACTCGCAGCTCTCTGGCACCCCCTTACCCTCACGTCAGTCAGGGAACTGCACCTAGGATAATTAGTCGCCGGATGGGCTGTTTGTTGTGCACGGGCAATTAGACTACTGCAGTAAGGGAATTATCAATGCGTTGGCCTCAGCCACTCATTCAGCAATATAAGACCCTTCCGTACTGCCAACTAGCCTAACCAACCGCACACGCCACACTGCCACCAGCCACGATTCACTTAATCAAAGAGGTAATTAAGAGGGTCCATGGCAAACCCCCAAATTAGTAGCAATTATCTAGAAAAGCGCATTGTCCGTTTCTTAGAGCATGAAGGCAGACTGATAATTTTATCATTTATTCCCAAAATGTGGGCAGTGATTACACAGATAAAAGGTTGTTACAAAGTTGAGACATTAAATATATACAATGCAGTATAAAACAACAGGGATTAAAAACAAAGAGTAACACTTACATGTGCTTAGTTGGTATTAGGCAGACCATGTGTGGCAAGGGGGATGGGCAGCCAGCCACACATCCCCGGACATCTGCACGTCTTGTCAGCATCAAAACTCCAGCTTCAACTGAATGAATTTTGGGAGGGAATACCTTATCCCTTTGGGTTTGTGACCTCATGAAAGGGGCGGTCTGGTGATGTTCAACCCCCCTACTCTCTAAGTTGCAATTTATCTAAAAACTTATAATAACCATATCTTAACAAGGGATGCTCGTATAAACTCACTGAGAGTCACATTGGTTGTAGCTTATCGAACCCAATAAGACAACATCAAACATGCCGTAATTAAGACACTCCATTTGGGAGCATTCCATATCTCAGTTTCTGGAGGGACATGGGCCACAAGTGTCACACTCCATGTGTCAAGCCACTCCTGACCAATATACAACGCCAGAAGCATCTTACCTGGGCAAAGGAAAAAAGAACTGGACTGTTGGTCAGTGGTCCAAGTTGTTATTTTCAGACGAAAGTAAATTGCGCATTTCATTTGGATTTAAGGTCCAAGAATCTGGAGGAAGAGTGGAGAGGCACACAATCCAAGCTGCTTGAGGTCTAGTGTGAAGTTTCCACAATCAGTGATGGTTTGGGAAGCCATGTTATCTGCTGGTGTAGGTCCACTGTGTTTTATCAAGACCAAAGTCAGTGCAGCTATCTAACAGGAAATTTTAGAACACTTCATTCTTCCCTCTGCCAAGAAGATTTTTGGAGATGGAAATTTTATTCTTCTGCAGGACTTGGCTTCTCTCCACATTGCCAAAAGTACCAATACCTGGTTTAAAAATAACAGTATCACTATGCTTGATTGGCCAGCAAACTCGCCTAACCTTAATCCCATAGAGAATCTATGGGGTATTGTCAAGAAGAAGATGAGAGACACAAGACCCAACAATGCAGACGAGCTGAAGGCTGCTATCAAAGCAACCTGGGTTTCCATAACACCTAAGCAGTGCCACAGGCTGATCTGCAGACGTATTTTGGGGTATTGCCTCTCCTCAGTGCAATACATGAGATCTGATTTGACTGTATTAGAGGCCTCTGACTGGGGTATAAGGGGTACCATTTCTCCTTGTGGAGAGTGACATGCCTGACATGCCAGTGTAAGGAAGCTCATAGGCCATGCATTGCTCCAATGGGAAAGTAAATATGCACATTGCCTTCTAATGTCAGGCATTTCACTCTCCATAAGGAGAAACTTACTCCTTAGACTGAAATATCTTATGGCTGGATTTCTTAATTTGGTGTAGGTATTGGCTATGACGTCTTAAAATGTTTCTAAGCCTGGGTTCAAGCCTTCTCTTGCTATTGACCCTAGTTTTAGCCTTATTCTTGCCTATAGGTATAACATTTTCTAACTTCCAATGCATACCACGATGCGGCAAGCCATACTGATGCAGAAATCTAGTTTAACAGCACGTTAAGTGCACTTGTTTACCAATGTGATGTTGTCAGCAACGTGATGTCAGATCAATACGTTTTCTGGTGTTTAATGTACAAGTAGTAATTCTACAAACTTTATATAGAGGTCCTGAATATGCTATTGTTGTTTAACATACACACAGCAGAAACACAGATGAGGCAGTTAGAAAATGTGCCAGCACTATCTGTTAGGTTTGGTCAATCATTGGTTCACATTAGAATCAGTTGCCTATATTTTTACCACAGCTTGGAAGGTAAACTTTTAACCAGTATGTTGCTTCTAAAACCTGATGCTTGTCATTTATAAATCTGATGCCTCTTAGGGTAGGTTCACATAACCAATTTCTCCATATTCGACAAAATGTCCAATCAATTATTCTAACCAGACTTTCGTTAGAGTTTGATCGGAATAGTATCTTTTTTTTTTTTGAGATGAGATAGAAGAAAAAGTTTCTCCACTTTCTTCATTCTACCAGTCCCTGAAAATCGAGCCACGCTTGGATATCATCCAAGCGTTGTCTGTTTTTTTTATTATGAACCCATAGGCTTGTATTGCAAATTTTGATCCAACACTCGGACATGTCTCCCATTTTTTACGTGGACCACTCAGCACAAGTGCTATCAATGAAAACCACATATTGCATTTGCATGGGAAAAACAGACATTTTCACGAGCCCTTACTGATAGACAAAGTTGAGGTCTCTTTTCTAGATATTTGTGGAATGGTTCATCAAGGCTGATGTTGCACACAGCAGTCTTAATCAAGATGCGTGATAAAGTTTGATGTGCCAAATTCATTAAGAGGTACACTATGCTTAAACTCAGCACATTGTCTCAATGGCGTGCACTTATGTGCACCTCACCAGAAATGGTACCCCAGTCAAGGACTTGAGTGACTTTTCTGGTGTAATTAGATGATTAACTTTTGATGAATTTGGCGGGTGCTACCATATCCGACCCCGCCCATGCTCCACTCACTTTGATGGAGCTGACCAGAAACGGCTCAAATGCCAAAAGTCATAAAAGTTTTCAAAAATTTTATGTAAAAAACCTAGATTAAACAACTTAATGAATCAGGGCCTAAGTGTCCAGCAGGCATCCAACAGATGTGTTCTTCATACCCAATTAATATACAAAGCCTACAAAAGGCAAAATGAGAAAAAAAAACTGCTGTAACTAAATAAATAAAAAGAAAAAGTGCATTTAAATAATTCAGAGTTCTTAGTAATACTGTATTTGATCAAATATAGCATAAAACCAGTACCACCATCGACATGGTGACTCCTATAGGGGCGGTCCTACACTGTCTAATATTAAAAACATTCAGTGTGTGAATAAGGGCAGACAAAAGGACCGGGTCCCAACTAGTGGACACCAGTCAGGGGAAGCCTTTAAATATAATTTCCAGCTCTGGAGAGGGAGGCCAGACTTCAGCTTGCACAGAATGCAAAAATACAAAGAAAAAAACACAAAAATTGAGATTGGTTTGAGTTGGTATACATGCAGCACATAAACGCATGTTCACATGGCCATAAAGCTTACCAAACCTACAAAGGACAAAATGAAAAAACTCTGCTGTAACTAAATAAATAAAAAGCAAAAGTGCATTTAAATAATTCAGAGTTCTTAATCGTACTGTATTTGATCAAATATAGCATAAAAGCCGTCCCACCATCGACAAGGTGATTCTGTGGTCGGGGCGGTCCTACACTGTCTAATATTAAAAACGTTACCATGTGTCAAAGTTGACGTCAGTGTGTGAATAAGGGCAGACAAGGACCGGGTCCCAACCAGTGGACACCAGTCAGGGGAAGCCTTTAAATACAATTTCCAGCTCAGGAGAGGGAGGCCACACCTCGGCTTGCACAAAATCCAAAAATACAGAGAAAAAAACACAAAAATTGAGCTTGGTTTGAGTTGGTATGCATGCCTTAAAGCATACAAAACCTAAAAATTGTTAAATGTGTCTACAATAAATGCACCACAATTTTGACTCATCTGGTAATGGAATTGTGGCTGAACAGTAAGGCTGGTTTCACATTCGCGCTTTTTAAGTGCACGCATGGCCGGGGGTAGCTCCGCCCCCGAGCCGGCTCTCTGCCCGGCGTGCCCGCCCCTTCCTTGTAGCGCCGCCTCCTAGCGCACAGCGGCGCCTGCGATCGGCGCACCCTATCTTTAGCATAGGGTGCGCAGATCGTGCGCAGGCCGTGCGCTAGTTGCGCTTTGACCTGCGCTGCGCACTTTTGACGGTGCGCCGTGCGCGCCAAAATCAAACTTTTTGGATTTTGGCGCGCACGGCGCACCGTCAAAAGTGCGCAGCGCAGGTCAAAGCGCAACTAGCGCACGGCCTGCGCACGATCTGCGCACCCTATGCTAAAGATAGGGTGCGCCGATCGCAGGCGCCGCTGTGCGCTAGGAGGCGGCGCTACAAGGAAGGGGCGGGCACGCCGGGCAGAGAGCCGGCTCGGGGGCGGAGCTACCCCCGGCCGTGCGTGCGCTTAAAAAGCGCGATTGTGAAACCAGCCTAACTGTAAATGTGCCCCATTAAGTCTACAATTTGATGGCGCTTCGTCTGGTTTACTTTACTCTTAGTTGGCTATCCAGCCACAAAAGATGTCTTTGATTTTTGGCAGCTTTGTTCCTCTTTTTCTCCTTTTCAGATCTATATAAAGCACCATGGCATAAATAATAGTTATCTAGAATCTGCTAAAAACACAATATCTTGCATATAAATGGCTCTCCACCAGGAGTGGGACCATTTGCACAGCACATTGTTAGCACAGTATCTCCATCAAACTTCTATTAGATTATGGGCAGCTCATTTTCCTTTCACAATTAGCTTTTTCAATGGACAGCAGCCAAACTGCGCTCGGCTGTACACATTTAAATCCTTATAATCAATGAATGATAGGATGTAATACTTGGGAGATTTGGCAAATGGGCAAATATGCTTTACTAGTTGATTTCATTTTCAGCCATTGGCTTTTGTACATTAGAAAAATAAGGACTGAGTAGTAAGCTTTATGGGAAGCATTAAAGTGGAACTATTGGTATTAAATTAAAGTCTGTTGCCATCTGTTTATCTCTAGAAATCCCCTTCATTTCTCTCTCCTCCGCTTCCAAAGCTCCATTGCACAGCTGAGTCCATAATCTGTTCCACAAACTAATATTTATTGTTGTAAATTCTATGCTTGCATCAAAAATATTTCCAACTAGAATAATTCAAGATTTGTCAGGGATTCTTTATAGAAAACGATATATTATTCAGTAATTCATAGTTGCTTCAGTTAAAGTATAGAAATGCATTATTAATGGTTTCTTTAGAATTTATGCATCTACTACTATAAACAATAAAAAAAAACTACTATAACGCTCTCCTAAGCACAATAATATACTCTTGGCAATATGTAGATTACTATAATACTGCCACTAAGCACAAGAATATAATTACTGTACAACAATGCTGCCTCCTATGTACAAGAATATAACTACTATAAGACTGTCCATATGTACAAGAATATAACTACTATAATACTGCTCCCTATGTACAAGAAAATAACTACTATAAGACTGTCCATATGTAGAAGAAAATAACTATTATAATACTGCCCCAATGTACAAGAATGTAATTACTATACACTCACTGGCCACTTTATTAGGTACACCATGCTAGTAAGGGGTTGGACCCCCTTTTGCCTTCAGAACTGCCTCAATTCTTCGTGGCAGAGATTCAACAAGGTGCTGGAAGCATTCCTCAGAGATTTTGGACCATATTGACATGATGGCATCACACAGTTGGCGCAGATTTGTCGGCTGCACATCCCTGATGCGAATCTCCCGTTCCACCACATCCCAAAGATGCTCTATTGGATTGAGATCTGGTGACTGAGGAGGCCATTTGAGTACAGTAAACTCATTGTCATGTTCAAGAAACCAATCTGAGATGATTCGAGCTTTATGACATGGCGCATTATCCTGCTGAAAGTAGCCATCAGATGTTGGGTACATTGTGGTCATAAAGGGATGGACATGGTCAGCAACAATACTCAGGTAGGCTGTGGCGTTGCAACGATGCTCAATTGGTACCAAGGGGCCCAAAGAGTGCCCAGAAAAAATTCCCCACACCATGACACCACCACCACCAGCCTGAACCGTTGATACAAGGCAGGATGGATCCATGCTTTCATGTTGTTTACGCCAAATTCTGACCCTACCATCCGAATGTCGCAGCAGAAATCGAGACTCATCAGACCAGGCAACGTTTTTCCAATCTTCTACTGTCCAATTTCGATGAGCTTGTGCAAATTGTAGCCTCAGTTTCCTGTTCTTAGCTGAGAGGAGTGGTACCCAGTGTGGTCTTCTGCTGCTGTAGCCCATCTGCCTCAAAGTTCGACGCACTGTGCGTTCAGAGATGCTCTTCTGCCTACCTTGGTTGTAACGGGTGGCAATTTGAGTCACTGTTGCCTTTCTATCAGCTCGAACCAGTCTGCCCATTCTCCTCTGACCTCTGGCATCAACATGGCATTTCCGGCCACAGAACTGCCGCTCACTGGATTTTTTTTCTTTTTCGGACCATTCTCTGTAAACCCTAGAGATGGTTGTGCGTGAAAATCCCAGTAGATCAGCAGTTTCTGAAATTCTCAGACCAGCCCTTCTGGCACCAACAATCATGCCACGTTCAAAGGCACTCAAATCACCTTACTTCCCCATACTGATGCTCGGTTTGAACTGCAGGAGATTGTCTTGACCATGTCTACATGCCTAAATGCACTGAGTTGCCGCCATGTGATTGGCTGATTAGAAATTAAGTCTTAACACACAGTTGGACAGGTGTACCTAATAAAGTGGCCAGTGAGTGTAATATTGCCCCATGTAGAAGAATATAACTACTATAACACTGCTCCTATGTGCAAGAATATAATACTATAACACTGCTCATATGAACAAGAATATAATGACTATAATACAACATCTATGTTCAAGAATGTAACTACTATAATACTGCCCCTATGTACAAGAATATAACTACTATAATAATGCCCCCTATGTACAAGAATATAACTACCATAATACTACTCATATGTGCAACAATATAACTACTGTAAAACTTCCCACTATGTACAAGAATATAACTACTATAATACTGTTCCCTATCTCCAAGAATATAACTGCTATAATACTGTTCCTATGCACAAGAATATAACTTCTATAATACTGTCCCTATGTACAAGAATATAACTACTATAATACTGCCCACTATGTACAAGAATATAACTACTATAATACTGGCCCCTAGCTACAAGAATATAACTGCGATAATATTATTCCTATGTACAAGAATATTACTACTATAATACTGCCCACTATGCACAAGAATATAACTACTATAATACTGTCCCTATGTACAAGAATATAACTACTATAATACTGCCAACTATGTACAAGAAGATAACTACTATAATACTGGCCCCTAGCTACAAGAATATAACTGCACTAATATTATTCCTATGTACAAGAATATTACTACTATAATACTGCCCACTATGTACAAAAATATAACTACTATAATACTGCCCCCTATCTACAAGAATACAACTGCTATAATACTGCTCCTATGTACAAGAATATAATTACTATAATACTGTTCCCATGTATAAGAATATAACTACTATAATACTGCCCCCTATCTACAAGAATACAACTGCTATAATACTGCCTCCTATGTACAAGAATATAACTACTATAATACTGCCTCCTAGGTACAAGAATACAGCAACTATAAAACTTCTCCTATGTGCCAGAATATAACTACTATAACACTGCTCCTATGTACAAGAATATAACTACTATAATACTGCCTCCTATGTACAAGAATATAACTGCTATAATACTGCCTCCTATTTATAGAATATAACCTCTATAATACTGCCCACTATGAATAAGAATATAACTACTATAATACTGCTCCTATGTACAAGAATATAACTACTATAAGACTGCCTCCTATCTACAAGAATATAACTGCTATAATACTGCTCCTATGTGCAAGAATATAACTACGATAATACTGCTCCCATGTATAAGAATATAACTACTATAATACTGCCCCCGATCTACAAGAATACAACTGCTATAATACTGCCTCCTATTTATAGAATATAACCTCTATAATACTGCCCACTATGAATAAGAATATAACTACTATAATACTGCTCCTATGTACAAGAATATAACTACTATAAGACTGCCTCCTATCTACAAGAATATAACTGCTATAATACTGCTCCTATGTGCAAGAATATAACTACGATAATACTGCTCCCATGTACAAGTATATAACTACTATAATACTGCCTCCTAGGTACAAGAATACAGCTACTATAATTCTGCCTCCTATGTGCAAGAATATAACTACTATAATACTGCTCCTATGTACAAGAATATAACTACTATAATACTGCTCCTATGTACAAGAATATAACTACTATAATACTGCTCCTATGTACAAGAATATAACTACTATAATACTGCCTCCTATGTACAAGAATATAACTACTATAATACTGCCCCTATGTACAAGAATATAACTACTATAATACTGCCCCTATGTACAAGAATATAACTACTATAATACTGCTTCAATGTACAAGAATATAACTACTTCAATACTGCCTCCTATGCAGAAGAAAATAACTACTAAAATACTGCACCTATGTACAAGAATATAACTACTATAATACTGCTCCTATGTACAAGAATATAGCTGCTATAATACTGCCCCTATGTATTGGAATATAATTACTGTTAGGCCGAGGTCCCTCTAGCGTATCACACCTGATGTGACAGCATCCAATGCCAATTTAATCGGATTGCATTTGTCTGATTTAATCTCAGTGGGAGCTAGTCCTAAGGGCTCACTCACACTGGCGTATAATTACGGAGTAGTGCAATGCGAAAAAACATTGCATTAACTCTGACAAATGTTATTATATGAGTCAGTGCTCATCTGTGAATTTTTTCTCAGCTCTGATCGGACTGAGAAAAAAATCCAACATGTCGTGATTATCTGTGAGAATTGGATCGCACTCGCCAAGTCAAGTCAATTGGTGTGAGAAAAAAAAAGCACGGCACATGGACAAAACGTATGCCATCCGATTTTTACGCACACATCTTAAAAGAAAGACGACTTTTCATCAGCCAAGTACGATAGATAGATAGATAGAGTTGAAACGAGAAGTTTCCATTCACTATATAAAAAGACACATATGCATGTCTTTCTCAATATCTGACATGAAATCAGAAAAAAACTTTCCCGTTTTAGGTCAATCAGGATTACCATAATTATTAATATTTGCCTAATGCCAAAATAACGAGAGAGAGAAAATGTTTTAAGACATTTTTATTACTGCAAAGTCAAAAGTTTACATAAATTGCATTAGTGTTTGGTACCATTGCCCTTAAACCAACTTCATTCAATGGTTGGTCAGAATTTGGGCCCATTCCTCCTGACAAAACTGGTGTAACTGATCCAGGAAGGGAGGTCGCCTTGCTCGCACCTGTCTTTTCAGCTTTGCCCATAAATTTTCAATAGGATTGAGATCAGGGCTTTGTGAGGACCACTCCAAAACATTGACTTTGTTATCCTGAAGCCACTTTATTACCATTTTGGCAGTATGCTTTGTGTCATTGTCAATTTGGAAGATCCATTTCCACCCAAGTTTTAACTTCCAAGCTGGTGTCTTGAGATGTTGCTTCAGTACTGCCACATAATCTTCTTTTCTCATGATGCCATCTATTTTGTGAAGTGCACCAGTCCCTCCTGCAGCAAAACAATCCGACAACATGATGCTGCCACCCCCATGTTTCACAGTTGGGATGGTGTTCTTAGGCTTCCAAGCTTCTCCCTTTTACCTCCTAACATAAAGATGGTCATTATGCCCCAAAATATCAATTTTAGTTTCATCAGATCACAGGACATGTCTCCAAAAATTAAGGTATTTTTTCCTGTATGCATTTGCAAACATTAATCTGGCTTTTTCATGTTTCTTTTGCAGTAATGGCTTCTTCCTGGCAGAGTGGCCTTTCAGCCCTTGTTGATACTGTAGTCGTTTCACTGTGGATATTGACACAATCTTACCAGCTTCCGCTATCATCAACACAAGGCCTTTTGCTTTTGTCCTTGGGTTGATATGCACATGTCGGACCAAAGCACGTGCATCTCTGGGACACAGAACCCGTCTCCTTCCTGAGTAGTATGATGGTATGACCGGTATAACATTCTCAGCTTGTTTGTACTTGCAAATAATTGTTTGTTCAGATGATCGAGGCACCTTCAGGTATCTTGAAATTGTACCCAAGGATAATAATAATAATCTTTATTTATATAGTGCCAACATATTCTGCAGCATTTTACAGTTTAATGCCACTTGCACACATTCCGAATTTGGTGAGTTTTTTTACCCCAGTATTTGTAAGCCAAATCCAGGAGTGGGTAAAAAATGCAGAAGTGGTGCAAATGTTTCTATTATGCTTTTCCTCTGACCATTCTACTCCTGGTTTTGGGCTTACAAATACTGGGGTAAAAAACTCACCAAATACTCAATGTGTGCACATGGCCTAGCAGTTTGAAACACAACAGTCACAAGTAACAACATTATCAATACTACAATGATTAAAGCAAAATAAAACAACCCTGCTCTTGAGAGCTTACAATCTACAAGAAGGTGGGGAGGAGACACAAAGTACAGGTGTGTATTTGCAATTATGTATTTACAATGGTGGTCCAGCCATCTTGAGGAAGTGGGGCATAGATGCAGATAATGAATGGGCTACACACGCACACTTACACGTAAAATGACTTTAATTAGAGAACATGATAGGCTTCTCTGAACAAATGTGTTTTGAGGGAGTGCCTAAAACTGTGCAATTTGTGGCTGGTCCTAATTTCTTGGGGTAGAGCATTCCAGAGGATTGGCACAACATGGGAGAAGTCTTGGAGTCAGGAGTGGGAGGTACAGATTAATGCAAAGCTTAGTCAAAAGTCGTTTGCAGAGCGCAGCGATCGGCTAGACCAATATATAGAAATAAGGGAGGAGATGTTATGGGGTGCCGCACTGTGGAGAGCTTTGTGAGTGAGAACAAGTACTTTGAATTGGATCCAATCTATTTATATAATTGCCTTGTAATGTTTTCATTTCCTGTTCTGTCCAGATGTCACCGTATCCCAGAATTCCAAGTGGGTGAAGTTCACTGACTGCCATATTGGGACACCAAGTGATGGGTGTCTCAATATGGAAACTGCTGCTGGTACCAACCTATTGCGCGGTACCACCAGCGGAACACAGTCGCAACACACACACTCTATATGCCGTACGCACCACACACACTTACACACAAACTCACATTCACACTTTCACACACTCACACACTCATACACTCAACACACTCACACACACACTCATACACTCACACTCTCATACTCACACACTCATGCAGCCTCTTGTGCTGTACCACCAGTGGAAAATCGTCGCCATGCGCTTGCGCGAATTCCACGCAGGCGCAGTGAATCATTTGGCTGATCCCGGCGGCAGATACGTGACATGTCTACAGGCAGAGGAAGCCAGTCACATTAACGGTGGTTTCCCATGAATGAAAGTTAATTTTAAAAATTGTCTGTGTCTGACCAAGTACAGAGCATAACACATCTCCTGGGCAGGGGAGGAAGCTAAAGACAATACTGACATTACAGCAAGGGATCACAGAGGAATCATTTTGCGAGGTAAAATATTTCACTGACTGTTTTTAAACAATATATTACTTCACAAAATGTATCCTCTGCGATCTCCTGCTGTAATGTCAGTATTGTCTTTTGCTTCCTCCTCTGTCCAGGAGCTGTGGTATGTTCTGTACACAGTCAGACACAGGGGTGAGAGAGACAGAGCACAGGGGGGGAGACAGCTCAAACGGGACAGCACATGAGGGGAGAACACAGAACAGGAAGGAGAGAGACAGCAGACAAGGGGCATAGCACATGGGGTAGACAGGTCAAAGCAGAGAGCACAGACGGGAGAAGTCAGCACATGGGGAAATAAAGAGTGGATAGGTGGGTGAGCACATGAGGGGAGAGTTTCTTAACGCTGCAAAGCCTGCCTCCATCATGACATTACCACCCAACCGATGCAATAGCATTGGGCCGCCATCTAGTAATGAATGGGCAGCCAGTGTAATGACTGGTGAAGAGTTGATGTGTCCAAGTACTGATTAGCCAGATGGATGACCCTGGCTGCTGCATTAAGGATGGACTGGAGAGGGGAAAGTCAAGTGAAGGGGAGGCCAATTAATAAAGGATTACAGTAGTCCAGGCGGGAATGGATCAGGGCGACAGTGATGGTTTTTGTTGTTTCCATGGTGAGAAAAGGGCGGATTCTGGAGATGTTCTTTAGGTGTAAGCGGCAAGAGTGGGCAGGAGATTGTATATGGGGGGTGAAGGAGAAATTGGTGTTAAACATAACACCCAGACAGCGCACCTGCTGCCAGGGTGTTATTATGGTGTCACCCATGGAGAGTGAAATGTAGAAGAGGTGAGGGAGGTGTAGGGAGGTGAGAAGATGATAGGAGCAGAAGTAGTTCAGTTTTGGGAAGGTTGAGTTTCAGATAGAGAGCGGACATGATGTTGGAGACTGCAGACAGACTGTCACTGGCGTTCTGTACTACAGCAGGGGTAAGGTCAGGGGATGACATGTGTAGTTGTGTGTCATCAGCATAAAGATGGTACTGAAAGCCAAATCTGCTGGTGGTCTGTCCAATTGGGGCCATGTAGAGGGAGAAGAGAAGGGGGCCAAGGACTAAGCTCTGAGGTACCCCAACAGTGAGAGGAAGAGGAGATGAAGTGGGATCAGCGAACAAGACACTGAAGGAGCGGTCAAAAAGATAGGAAGAGAACCAGGAGAGAGCATTGTCCTTAATGCTTAATGACTGGAGCCTAGAGAGTAGGAGATGGTGGTCAACAGTGTCGAAAGCAGCAGAAAGGTTGAGAAGACTGAGCAGAGAGTGGTCACCATTACATTTTGCTGTGAGAAGGTCATTGGTCACTTTGATGAGTGTATTTTCTGTTGAATGTAGGGGGCAGACGCCGGAGTGTGAAGGGTCTGGGAGGGAGGGAGTGGATAGGTAATGGGTAAGGTGTGAGTAGACAGGGTGCTCCAAGAGTTTAGAAATGAAAAGGAGATTGGAGACTGGTCTGCAGTTGTTTGTGGGATGGGTCAAGAGCGGGTTTGAAAGAGGAGGGGGACATGCCCAAGGAGAGGGAGAGATTAAAGATTGTAATTAGGTGAGTTGTGACTACTGGAGAGTAGTGTTGAGCGATACCATCTGATATTCAGAAATATCGGATCGGATTGGATCTGCTTGATACCCCAAAAAGTATCGGTATCGCCGATTCCGATACCGGAAGTCCCATTCAAGTCAATGGGACAGAAATATCGGAATTAAAAAAAACCCTTTCTTAGCTTGTACATCCTGTTTGGGAGGGGGGAAGAGTGTGGGCGGTGCATGGGCGGACACTGAGCGTGTCTGTGTGTGCGGGCGGGGTCTGTGCCGACTGTCGGGGGCCTGTGCCGGCTGCCGGTGGTCTGTACGGGCCTCTCGGGGGTCTGTGCCGACTGTCGGGGGCCTGTGCCAGCTGCCGGTGGTCTGTACGGGCCTCTCGGGGGTCTGTGCTGACTGTCGGGGGCCTGTGCCGGCTGCCGGTGGTCTGTATGGGCCTCTCGGGGGTCTGTACAGGCCTGTCGGGGGCCTGTGCCGGCTGCCGGTGGTCTGTATGGGCCTCTCGGGGGGCCTGTGCCGGCTGTCGGTGGTCTGTGCCGGCTGCCGGGGGCCTGTGCCAGCTGCCGGTGGTCTGTACGGGCCTCTCCGTGGCCTGTGCCGGCTGCTGGGGGCCTGTGCCGACTGCCAGTGGTCTGTGCGGGCCTGCCGGGGGTCTTGTGTGTGTGCAGGCATCGTCCGATGGGACTAAAAGTCCCATCGGGCGATGCCTGCTACAATGACAGTGATTGACACATTAGCCAATGATGGGACAGTAGCAGTCCCATCATCCGGCTAATGTGTTGAATGTAAAAAAAACAAAAAAAAACATACTACATACATACTACATATATACTACATTCATACAGCATACATACATACTACATACATGCTACATATATACTACATTCATACAACATACATATATACTACATACATACTACATATATACTACATTCATACAACATACATACTACATAGATGCTACATATATACTACATTCACACAACATACATATATACTACATACATTCTACATATATACTACATTCATACAACATACATACATACATACTGCATACATGCTACATATATACTACATTCATACAACATACATACATGCTACATATATACTACATTCATACAACATACATATATACTACATACATGCTACATATATACTACATTCATTCAACATACATATATACTACATACATGCTACATATATACTACATTCATACAACATACATATATACTACATACTACATGTATACTACATTCATACAACTTACATATATACTACATACATACTACATATACAGTATACTACATTCATACAACATACATACATGCTGCATACTACATACATGCTTCATATATGCTACATTCATACAACATACATATATACTACATACATGCTTCATATATACTACATTCATACAACATACATATATACTACATACATACTACATATATACTACATTCATGCAACATACATACATAGTACATACTACATACATACTACATAGAATCATAGAATCATAGAGTTGGAAGGGACCTCCTGGGCCATCTGGTCCAACCCCCTGCTCAAAGCAGGATTCGCTAAATCATCCCAGTCAGATGTCTGTCCAGCCTCTGTTTGAAGACTTCCATTGAAGGAGAACTCACCACTTCTCGTGGCAGCTTGTTCCACTCATTGATCACTCTAACTGTCAAAAAGTTTTTTCTAATATGTAATCTGTGTCTCCTCCCATTCAGCTTCATCCCAATGCTTCTAGTCTTTCCTTGTGCAAATGAGAATAAAGTTGATCCTTCTACAATGTGACAGCCCTTTAGATATTTGTAGACAGCTATTAAGTCTCCTCTCAGTCTTCTCTTTTGCAAACTAAACATTCCCAAATCCTGCAACCTTTCCTCATAAGACAGGGTTTGCAGACCGGTCACCATTCTGGTCGCTCTTTTCTGAACTTGCTCCAGTTTGTTGATGTCTTTTTAAAAATGTGGTGCCCAAAACTGGACACAATATTCCAGATGAGGTCTGACCAAAGAGGAGTAGAGGGAAATAATGACTTCACGTGATCTAGACTGTATGCTTCTGTTAATACATCCTAGAATTGCATTTGCCTTTTTTGCTGCTGCATCACACTGTTGACTCATATTCAGTCTGTGATCTATTAGTATACCCAAGTCTTTTTCACATGTGCTGTTGCTTAGCCCTATTCCTCCCATTCTGTATATGCTTTTTTCATTTTTATTGCCCAGGTGTAGTACTTTGCATTTCTCCCTGTTAAAAACCATTCTGTTAGTTGCTGCCCACTTCTCCAGTTTATTTATATCTTTTTGAATCCTCTCTCTCTCTTCTCTAGTATTAGCTATCTCTCCTAGCTTTGTGTCATCAGCAAATTTAATCAGTTTACCCTCAATTCCTTCATCTAAATCATTGATAAAGATGTTGAACAATACAGGGCCCAGGACAGAGCCCTGTGGTACCCCACTTGAGACATTCTTCCAACTGGATGTGCAGCCATTTACGACCACTCTTTGGGTCCGATCACTAAGCCAGTTATGAATCCACCTAACAGTTGCCTTGTCCATTCCATACTTAGTCATTTTTTCAATAAGGATTGTATGAGAGGCTTTGTCAAATGCTTTGCTGAAGTCAAGATATACTATATCTACAGCATTTCCTTGATCCACCCAATCAGTAATTCCGTCATAGAAGGAAATTAAGTTAGTCTGACATGACTTATTAATTACAAACCCATGCTGACTCTGTTTAATCACTTCATTCCTATCCAGGTACTGACATACATGTTGTTTAATAATTTGTTCAAAGATCTTTCCTGGTATAGAAGTCAGACTCACCGGCCTATAGTTGCCTGGGTCCACCTTCTTCCCCTTTTTGAAGATAGGAACAACATTTGCTCTTCTCCAGTCTTCTGGGACTTCTCCTGTTCTCCAAGAATTTTCAAAGATTATGGAGAGGGGTTCAAAAATTTCTTCTGCTATCTCCTTCAGTACTCAAACAACATGCTACAGACATACAACATACATACTACATACTGCATACATACTGCATACAATACATTCATACAATACATACATAGACATACAGTACATATAACATAGAGTACATACTCACCATCACTTGTCACTTTGATCCCCGAAGCCAGTGTCATCTTTGAAAAAATATGAAAATAACAAACAAGCCATATACTCCCTGATCCGCAGAAATCCACAAGGGTCCCACGCCGATTTCCCATGGAGAACAGCAGCATCAGCTGATGAGACCGCTCTCTAGGGGCTTCAATAATCCAATGACGGAGGTAGGTATCCTTCCGCACTGTATTCCTCCACCACTGTAAAAAAATAGTCCTTAGTCTCACTTTTGGCATTGCTGTGTGAGAAAGTTCCCACCAGCTTTTGCCAGAAAGTGAGACTAGGGACTATTTTCCGATTCCGGTATCCGATATTGAAAAAATATCGGTACTCGGTATCGGAATTCCGATACAGCGAATATCGGCCGATGAGGGAATGGAGTTAGTAGTGCATGTAGTCAGACGAGAAGAAGAGAGGAGCCTGGAGACTTCTTCTTCTGTGATGGGATCAAATGTGGAGAGTGTGCAAGGGGAAATACAGGGAGGGATGGGAGTCACGGCAACTTGTGGCTGGGAGCGGATTTCCTGATGGATATTGTCTATTTTCTCTATAAAGTGGGAGGCCAGGTCATATGCACAAATGTCTGTGATACAGGCTTGTGCTTTCGGCCTTAGGAGGGAGTGAAAGGTGTCAAAAAGTTTCTTGGGGTTGTTGGATAGTGAGGAGACCAAAGTGGTGAAGTAGGTCTGTTTGGCGAGGTGAAAGGCAGAATTATAGGTTCTTACTTAACATAAATTTGAAGGGAATGAAGTCTTAAGGTGTGTGCGTTTTCCTCCATAAGCGTTCAGCACTCCTAGAGCATCACTGGAGAAGTTGAGTTTGCGATGTGAACAAGGGCTGTTTTACTCTGTACCTGGAGGTTCGGTGGGTGAGGGGAGCTACTTGGTCAAGGGTGCTTATGAGGGTGTCATTGTATTGATGTACAGCCAGATCAGGACAGGAAAAAGAGGAGATTGGGGACAATGATGAGTGTAGGGAGTCTGAAAGTGTACAAGGATGAGCCAGACTTGTGCAAGTCCACAATTCTCTACCTGATATCTGATTTCTTGAGACTTTCCCATGATGCTACACAAAGAAGCAGAGTGTTTCAGGTGTGCATTAAAATACATCCACATGTGTGTCTTTAATTAACTCAGATGTTGCCAAAAAACCTATTAGTAGTTTCCAAACACATGAAAAGAAAGTTGTAGTTCCAGTTCCTTAAAAATTACAATCTTTACTGATCCACTTTAAGATTATTGTATTGGTGGCAGGGAAAGGGGGATAGAAGCGATTTGTTTCGATCTAGATGATGATCTTTATCAAAGCTACTTCCCTTAAGACAACAGGTATATTTAAGGTATGCAGCGACCAATCATAAAATAACATGATATCACATGACATTTGGAAAGGTCCTAAAATAATCATTAATTGTGCAAACATAGAAAAGAAGAAAAAGAAAAAAAAATACAATTTCTCCTAGTATTTTCCACTGAAAAATCCCTAAAAAAAAACTGGCTGGAATGCAAAGGTTTTTATAAGTGTGGTGCCGGCAAGTGTAGAACTTACAGACACGCTTCAGTTTCCAAAACATTTAATAACTATAACAATTCTTTACAATTTAACATCAAGCAATATATTAGTTGCAACACAAAGAACATGATTTACAAAATAGATTGTTTTGTTTGCCAGATGGCAAATGTCGGGTGCACTTCACATAAACTCAAAGTATGCATATCCGAACATTTATATGACATACAAAACACTAATAATTCAAATCGTAATATATCTGCAGCAGCTAAACATTTCATCACTTATCATGCACGCAGTACTATCTCTCTCAGAGTACGTGGCATTGAACATGTCAGCAAGCCTTTACATGGGTAAGATATCGGACAGCGTCTCCTCACACATGAGGCATTTTGGATGTATAATCTTGACACGAGATTTCTCAAAGTTCTAAATAGATGAAATGAGATTATGTTTCACTATTAGCGTTTTTGTCGTTATTATTTTGTTGTTTTCTTTCTTTTTTTGCATTTTTTCTTTTCTTCTTTTTATGTGTGCACAATTAATTATTATTTTAGGACCTTTCCAAATGTCACATGACATCATGCTATTTTATGATTGGTCGGTGCATACCTTAAATATACTGTAGGGATTGTATTCACTCAGGTGCAATAAGAGGAAGTCAGGAGGCACGTTCCTTTCAAAGTCCGTGTAGGTTTATTTTCTTCATAAAACCCAGAAGTACCAACAAAAAGAAAAAAGCCTTTAGAGAAGGCAAAACAAAGCATCAGTGTCCATAGCACAGTCCCCTAGCTCCTCCGAGAGCTATGCTGGAGTTCCTGCTCTCCCAAAACACCAGCAGCCACTAACTCACATGACCAGGTCACGTGACTCTGACATCACACAGGTCCTGGTAGGATTCTGCTCCCTCAAGCCTGTAGGCACACAGGCTGGGTTAATGTCCAACACTCTGACTTGGTCTGGAGCCACACACGCAGGAAGACTTCTCCCTCTCTGCACACAGACCATGGAGGTCTCCACACCTCCAGTCACAGGCCATGTGCCAAACAACAGCCTCCATTATGTAGGCTGTAACCACACCCACAGGTGAGGAATATGGGTAACCAGACCCACCCATCTCTCATAGCTACCTACAACCCGGACCCATGTGCACTAATCGACATCTTAATGCTCACGTGCACTAAAGCAAAATACTCTGGGTTGTATCGCAGGGAGCAGCCATCTCTGTGACACATACCTCCCATCGATTATATGGTTATTAGACTCCTTACATACCTCCCCCTCTACCTAAAGATATGGGGTTTGGCACCTTCCATTACCTGACCAGAGACACTTCTTGGTCGCATTTGATAGTACATCTTTTGTCAAAATAGAGCCCTGTCACTGAACCTTCTTGGAACAATTTGTCATCTGACTCCATCATATCCTCTGGTAGGGTTGCCCCTTTGTCTGACAATTCTTTCCCTGAATGCCTCCACTGCTTTTTGCGGCCATGACATTCCATTACAGTCGAGCCTATTGTCTGGTCTGAGACTGACACTTTCTCACTACGTCTGCTGCAGGGTCTCCTGTCTATGCTACTCAGCACTGAGCTAACAGAGAAGTCATTACTTCTAACTCTTTTATTCATTTAGGAACCCCTTCGTTTCTCCAGACCTCGAGTTGAAAGTGGTCGCCATCTTCTTTCCATTTCCTGCAGCTGTTTATTAATCTGCAATCTTTCAAGTCTTAGCTGCTCTATTTCCCTTAGGTATGCCACACGATATTCAAGGAGCACTCGGATATTCATAAGGCTTTCCATTGATCCGACAATGACAAATGGAACCATCCCATCATTACCAACCACCTGGGCTTTGTCATCAGCCGGAGTCCTCACTCTTGCCACAACGGATTTATTCACGATTTCGTGAATTACTTTTCCAAGTCTTCCAATGACTTTCCTCAGCAGACTTCTGGGCACTTGAATGATGTCTTCCACAAACCCCAGCAGACTTTAAGCTTTCCTTGCATGCTTCAGATGTTGAGAGGCTTGCTTATTCCGCATCTGTTTTGTGCGGAGGCAGTGTAAGTGCATGTCACTCAGGATAGCCACCTGCTTCACTGTGACTTCCCTGGTCGACAGTATGTCCAACTGCTGAGTCTCTGGTGCCTAGTACACACTACACGCTTCTACTGAGGCGTGTAGGTCAGTGTGTAGATGGCTTCTATACACTGAACTACAAAGCCATCCACAACCTGTCCCCTCCCTATATCTCTGAACTAATCTCCCAATATCTTCCCTCACGTAATCTTCGATCCTCCCAAGACCTCCTACTCTCCTCCACACTTATTCGTTCCTCACACAACCGCCTCCAAGATTTCTCCCGAATATCCCCCATCCTCTGGAACGCCATGCCTCAACACGTCCGGTTATCTACCACCCTCGGATCCTTCAAACGGAACCTGAAAACCCATCTTTTCAGGAAAGCTTACAGCCTGCAATAACCATTCTGCCGCCTCATCACCACCAGAGTTGCTGTAACCTCGACCTTCTGTCTCTTCCCCACTATCCCGTAGAATGTAAATCCGCAAGGACAGGGTCCTTTCTCCTCTGCACCAGTCTATCATTGTAAATTTGTTTACTGTTAACGATATCTATAATTTTGTATGTAACCACCTTCTCATGTACAGCACCATGGAATAAATGGTGCTATATAAATAAACTAGATGGTGGCCCGATTCTAACGCATCGGGTATTCTAGAATATGTATGCAGTTTATTTTTGAAGATTTAATAATAATGCACCCCCCCAATCATGATATGTATGGTTCTCTCACCACCAATCCTGATATGTATGGTTCTCTCACCCTCAATCCTGATATGCATGCTACCCCTCAACCCCCTATCCTGGTATGCATTGTCCCCTAACCCCCCCAATCCTGGAATGCATGTTCCACTCACCCCCCAATCCTGGTATGCATGGTCCTCTTACTCCCCTTTCGGGGTATGCATGGTCCCCTCACCCCCCCAATCCTGGAATGCATGGTCCTCTCACCCCCCAATCCTGGTATGCATGTTCCTCTCACCCCTCTTTCCTGGTATGCATGGTCCTCTTACCCCCCTTTCGGGGTATGCATGGTCCCCTCACCCCCCCCAATCCTGGTATGCATGGTCCTCTCACCCCCCAATCCTGGTATGCATGGTCCTCTCACCCCCCTTTCTTGGTATGCATGGTCCCCTCACCCCCCTTTGCTGGTATGCATGGTCCTCTCACACCCAAATCCTGGTATGTATGCTCACCGTCACCCCCCTTTCCTGGTATGCATGGTCCCCTCACCCCCCAATCCTGGTATGCATGGCATCCTCACCCCCCTTTCCTGATATGCATGGTCTCCTCACCCCCTATCCTGGTATGCATGGTCCCCTCACCCCCCTTTCCTGATATGCATGGTCCCCTCACCCTCTTTCCTGATATGCATGATCCCCTCACCCCCCAATCCTGGTATGCATGGTCCTCTTACCCCCCTTTTGGGGTATGCATGGTCCCCTCACCCCCCTTTGCTGGTATGCATGGTCCTCTTACCCCCTTTCAGGGTATGCATGGTCCCCTCACCCCCCAATCCTGGTATGCATGGTCCTCTCACCTCCCAATCCTGGTATGCATGGTCCTCTCACCCCCCTTTCTTGGTATGCATGGTCCCCTCACCCCCCTTTGCTGGTATGCATGGTCCTCTCACACCCCAATCCTGTTATGTATGCTCACCGTCACCCCCCTTTCCTGGTATGCATGGTCCCCTGACCCCCCAATCCTGGTATGCATGGTATCCTCACCTCCCTTTCCTGGTATGCATGGTCTCCTCACCCCACTATCCTGGTATGCATGGTCCCCTCACCTCCCTTTCCCGATATGCATGGTCCCCTCACCCTCTTTCCTGATATGCATGATCCCCTCACCCCCCAATCCTGGTATGCATGGTCCTCTTACCCCCCGTTTGGGATATGCATGGTCCCCTCACCCCCCAGTCCTGGTGTGCATGGTCCCCTCACCCCCCTTTCCTGTTATGCATGGTCCCCTCACCCCCCAATCCCAGCATGCATGGTCCCCTCACCCCCCAATCCTGGTATGCATGGTCCCCTCACCCCCCTTTCCTGGTATGCATAGTCCCCCCACCCCCCTTTCCTGGTATGCATGGTCCCCTCACCCCCCAATCCTGGTATGCATGGTCCCCTCACCCCCCTTTCCATGTAGCCGCAACCAATCAGCATCGCGGCCCTCTGTCCGCGACCAATCAGCAACGCGGCCCTGTAGCCGCGACCAATCACTGCCGCGGCCCTCTAGCATGTAAAAAATAATATTAAAAAATAAAACAAAAGTTATTCTCACCTTCTGACGGCCTCCTGTCTTCTTTCCACGCTCTCGGCCTCGCTTTCCCAGTAATGCTTTGCGGCTTAGACCGCTGATGACTTCGGTCTTCTTTCTCGCTCTCGCAAGAGTGACGTCGGTATTCTTTCTCGCTCTCGCGAGAGTGACGTCATCTAAGCCGCAAAGCATTACTGGGAACGCGAGGCCGGGTGCGTGGAAAGAAGACAGGTGGCAGGCGCAGCTTACCTTTACAAACAGCTGCGCCTGTCGCTGATTGGTTGCGGCCTGACGGGGGCCTGGTGGCCGCGACCAATCAGCGACCCGCGATTTCAGTTACAGACAGACATGATAAGACGATTATATATAAATAGATAATAATAAATAATAATAGTTACCAGTCACATCAAAAAAATATTCAGGATTGAGAGTCCTCAGTAGTTGATACCTTTTAATGGCTAACTGAAAAGATGGTAATACATTGCAAGCTTTCGAAACTACTCAGGTCTCTTCATCAGGCTAGACTAATACAAAATCTGAAGTCACATATTTATGCACAATACAGCCTAGAAAAAATGCAATAGATAAGACAAGTGACGTGACCTGAGTAGTCTCGAAAGCTTGCAATGTGTTACCATCTTTTCAGTTAGCCATTAAAAGGTATCAACTACTGAGGACTCTCAATCCTGAATATTTTTCTATCCACTGGCTAACACGGTACAAAGATATACATCTTTCCAGTCACATCAATGAACTCTCAGGTTGACTTCTCTCGGCCTTTGTGGCTGCATCTACACTAGCAGGCATATTTCTCAATGCAGAAATGTTGGAGTCAGCAGCTTGGTTTAGTTCCTATCACATGTAATATCTATAATGTTGCGACCCTGAAATGCATTCACTGTCAGCTTGCAAATCTGCTACATATTTAGATGAAAAGTGCAATAATGTGCCTGATTCCACTCTGGCTAAAGGGTTTTTCCAAATATTTTTCGTACGTTAGGTCATAACTTGGCTGATCACTGGGCGTCTGAACCCTAATCCCCTCACTGACCCCCAAAACAGGGCTCTGAAATGACTAGTCAAAATTGAGCATGTCGGCAACACAAGCACACCTCTATTCAACTTTCTTCTGTAGTCCCCATCATTATCAACAGGCGTGATCCCTGCATTTACAGCAACTCCACCATCCTGCCTGACCATTACAAAATCACTGTGTCCTTCCCAGGTCTGTGGTGCTGTAAGGGTGTGACAGAGATTGTTATATACCTGCCCCTGAAGACAACAGTTTATGAAATGTGAATATGTGCTAGGCTACTTTCACACATCTATTTTTTTAAATCCAGCACGATGCGGCGAAAATTGTGAAAACCGGATCCGGAATTGGATCCGGTTTTTTCACACAGAATGTAATGATCGCCGCATCGTGCCGGATGGACATGCGGCGCCTCCGGGTTTTGCCGGATACGGCAAACATGCGCCATCCGGCATCTGCAAAAAACGTTGGCTGCAACGTTTTTTTGCAGCGCCGGATCGGCTTTTTCAACAGCGCATGCCCGGGCACTGTGAGTTTTACCCCACAAGTGCCCGGCGCGCATCTCTCTCTCCCCCTCTCTCTATACGCTCCATACCTTTCTTTGGCTGGCTCTCTCATCCCCTGCTGTCTCTCTGGCTGCTCTCTCGTTCCCCGCTGTCTCTCTGGCTGCTGTCTCGTCCCCCGGTGCTGCGGCTCCTTTAAATGTCCTCCAAGCCGCATCAGGCGCCGCATGTACATCCAGTGTCACCGCTGCAGGTCGGATCCGGCGGCCCGGCTTTTCGCCGCACACCGACGGACCCCTGGCACCGGATGTGTGAAAGAGGCCTTAGGGTTTGCGGAACGCACTAAATAAAATATAATGGTAATAGTGCGTTCGCAACCCGGGGTCCACCGTGCGGAGATGGAAAACTGCAGCTTGTGTGAGCAATGGTGGCGCTGTACTGTAGGCGTTCACTAAGAGCACACTGGGTTAACTGCACACAGTGTGAATAGAATGCAAAGGTAATGCGCTCTGTAGCTCCACAGAGTGTTATAATGCTACAGAGCACATAACGCTAAGCACACTGCGTTAAATGTCATACAGTGTGCACAGAACAGAAAGAACCTGCCCTGTTACTCCACAGAGCGGCAAGAAGGAATCTGTCTAAGCATGTGGGAAACGGTGCTCTAAGTGTTGTATGTGCAAACAGGTGTGTGCCACCGTGTGTGGCCTGGCTGTGCCCTGTGAACTCAGGGAAGCGTGCACCAGCATGTGACCTGACTGTGCCCTGGGTACTAGCTGATGCATGCCATGGCACGTGGCCAGGCTGTGCCCTGTGTAGAGGATAACCGGACTCACCATGGGACCTGAGCAGCTGACGACTGACCACCAATGAGAGGTCGCCACCTAACGAGCATGCTCAGTAAAGTGAATCCTTGACTCAGGAATGACTGCTTGCCAGTGACTATTGCCAGTTACTATATAAGAACCTGGAAAGGAAGTGGTAACCATGTGCACAGCCCGAGTCTGAGCAAGAAGCTGAGACTGATGTCTTTGCTAAGCAGCATTCACTGTGGTTGAGACAGAATGGGAGACCACAGGAGAAGGCAATGCTTGGGATCTATCTTGTGCAGAGGGAGAATCCTGGTGCTTAACAATATGGATTGTTTTATTATGAAACTAGCTGAAGAGCCCGGCGGTGCCCGGGCATAGTAACTAACTGTAGTTAGTTATAGCAAATTATAATTATCCTCCATGCCATAGTCCCATACCCATCATACATATCCACGATCCCATAGGCCCGTGTGTTATGAGTCACAGAGGAGGAAAAAACAAAAAGCAAGCTAAGCCCAGAAAACCTGAGAGGCAATCCTCTATTGCAGACCCCTGATCCTATCCACAACAACTAGCAGTAACCATGGAGCGTGCCTACGGGGATCCTAGACGCCTTGTCACGGCCGGAAAACTAAATAAGCCTAAAGAAAGAAAGGGAAAATCTAAACTGCCCCAGAGCAGACCCCAAAGCAATAGACAGCCCCCAACATGTATTGTTGATGAAACAAGATGAAAACACAGACACAGGTAGAAAGATAGGCTGAGCAAACGATGGGGCCCTCGCTAACTAGAAAGGACAGGAAAGAAAAGCTGCTGTCTGCAATCACGCAAAAAACCCTGCCAAAAAGAATGTCCAACACCTCTGATAGAAAAAGGCCCTGAAGTCGCTAGACTTCAAATCACTATATCAGCACTCAGGTATATTCTGAAGACAGAGCAAAAGAGATCAACTGATCAGAGACAAAATGGGGATTCAGCCCAGCCCCAGTCAGGGCTGGCTGAACAAAAAAACTAAGTAAACCAGACAAAAACTCATATGAACAATAGCAGAGAAAACTTAGCTTTAGGAAGGCAGGAACCAAACTGGAAACCAGGAGCCAGAGTCAGGAAAAATCACCAGCAAGAAACTACGGAGTCGGCTGCCTTAAATCCAATCAGAATCTCCTGATGTCCAATCGCAGTCCTCCTCCTCAGGTGGCCGGTCTCTGCCATTTAGATCAGCTTCATTATCTCCCTTCACCAACAGAGGGAGTTCAGATAGAGAACTCACTACTCCTCTGTCAGCACAGCCAGCTCCATAACCCTCACCAGAAGCCAGAGGCAAACCCGAAAATGAGCTCACAACACCCGTGCCCATATACCCATCATACATATCCTCCATCCCATAGTCGAGTGCCCATATACCCATCACACATCCTCCATCCCATAGTCCCATGCCCATATACCCATCACACATCCTCCATCCCATAGTCCCATGCCCATATACCCATCATACATATTCGCCATCCCATAGTCGAGTGCCCATATACCCATCACACATCCTTCGTCTCATAGTCCCATGCCCATATACTCATCATACATATCCTCCATCCCATAGTCCCATGCCCATGTACCCATCATACATATCCGCCATCCCATAGTCCCGTGCCCATATACCCGTCATACATATCCTCCATCCCATAGTCCAGTGCCCATATACCCATCACACATCCTCCATCCCATAGTCAACCATTATGACATCATAATGAGCGGCGGGGCTTGATACACATACACTTTTTCCCTATTATGTAGATAGGGGCAAATTTGTTTGGTGAATTGGAATGCGAGGGGTTAAAATTTCACCTTACAATATAGCCTAGGATGCTCTCGGGGTCCAGACATGTGTCTGTGCCAAATTTTGTGGCTGTAGCTGCGACGGTGCGGATGCCAATCCTGGATATACACACATACATATACATACACACACTTGAGCTTTATATATTAGATATGTAAAGTGTAATGTGATTAATGCAAAGTGTTATGGGTACTGTAAGGTAACCTGGTACACTCAGCTCAGGGGTAAGAAAAGTATAAAATATAGGCTAGTACTTATGTAGTGATAGAAATAATAGGAAAAATAAAGTTGTGACTAGCCTTATTAGTGTACAGTAATATTGTAGAATACAGTCAAATCTTTGGGACCAGCCCAGCAAGGGAGGGAGATATGTCAAGCAAAAAAGGGGAAACACTTCCTGGTTTAGTTAGAGATCGAGTGAGGGTCATGATAAGTTCAGGTTACATTGGGCTGGAGGCACAAGGAGTACATATCATTCTGGCAGCATGAGGTTAGATTTTGGCAAATTTCCTGCGGACATTCATGTAACGTCCAAAGCCTATGGCCTGAACCAAGCACTGGGAAGTGTGCCTTAATCCCTTCCATACACAGGATGCCTGACCGGGAAATGTAACGGATCCTGGAAGTGCTGTGATGCTGGATGGGAAATCCCTAGGGCTGACAGGAGCATCAAGCATATGGATAATCTGAGCTGAACGTGAGCAGAGGCTTGAAATGTACTGTGTACATGGAACTGGAGGGTCTTACGCCCAATACTGTATGCTAAAGACTGTTGTATATGAACTGTCCAGTAAAGCTGAACTTGTTATATCAAACCGGGTGTCCCCTGCTGTGTGTGCGGCTGATCCTGGACCTAAGGACATGGATGCAGCGGAGGCCTCCAGCCTGCAAGTGAGTACAATGCAATGTACACAGCATGACACTAATGGACTGGAACTGTGCTTGTGGGGTGCCTCAGCGTGAAGAAGCAGCAGTAAAATATTTGTACATATGAATCCTGGGCTTATTATCAGTGAGCCTGTGTCCCTGTAGAATATTCCACTTCTGCTTTGTAAGAGTCTGGCGTGTTATATTTCTCCCGGTTAAGAGTTCACTAATTAGCTGATGCGTCTTCTACATCCTCCTCCCTGCTCATCAAAAGTAAAGAGCTATTTACTCCCCCGAGGCGTTCTCTTTTCTTTCAGCCTCCACCGTCTCCTCTAAATTGTCTTGTGTGTTCTTGCTCCTGGCTTGTGTCTTAATTTAGTGATATTTACCATCTACAATGGTGTTTATTTGGCTCCAACTCTCATTTCTGTTTTACTCCTATTTCAAGAGATATTTGTGAGCCTATGCATTGCCATCTGTTGTGTTGAAATAATGTTAATTCTACAATGCAAAAATCTGTATATATAAAACTGAATGTATGTATGTGTGTATCACCAACCAATCACGAAGCATCTTTCATTTCGCCAGAGCTGTTCAAAAGAAGCTGAGCTGTGATTGGTTGCTATGAGCAACAGTTTTCCTTGCAACCAATCACTAAGCATCTCTCATTTCACCAGAGCTAGTTGAAAGAAGCTGAGCTGTGATTGGTTGCTATGAGCAAGTTTTCCCACTTGACAACAACTCAGCGACACTGACTGGGTGGGAGAAATCTGGCATCCCTGGGAACATAAGCTACCAGCCACTGTCTGCCCCACAGAAAGGAGCACAGAGCACTTTGGTTTTGACCCCAGGCCTCTCTTAAAGGGATTCCCGGTATGGAAGTTAAAACCATTCCACTCAGCTCTGTGGTTCTGACCCAAGGGTCTCTTAAAGGGATCATTGGTTTGGAAGTTAGGGCAAATCCACTCTGCACTTTGGTACTGACCCCAGGCCTTTCTTAAAGGGATCTCCAGTATGGAAGTCAGGGCAAATCCATCCAGTGCTTTGGTTCTGACCCCAGACCTCTCTTAAAGGGATCCCCGGTATGGAAGTCAGGGCAATTGCCTTCAAATGCTCTAGTACTGACCCCAGGCTCTCTTAAAGGGATCTCCTGTATGCAAGTCAGGGCAAATCCACTCAGCGCTCTGGTTCTGATCCCAGGCTCTCTTAAAGGGGAGTTGGAAGTTTCGCCCCCAGCATTTCGCCCCCAGCAGTTCGCCCCCAGCAGTTCGCCCCCAGGTACACTTCGCCCCCGAACATTTCGCCCCCAGCATTTCGCCCCCAGGTTGTTTAGCCCCCGCACATTTCGCCCCCAGCAGTTCGCCCCCGCACATTTCGCCCCCAGCATTTCGCCCCCAGCAGTTCGCCCCCAGCAGTTCGCCCCCAGGTACACTTCGCCCCCGAACATTTCGCCCCCAGCATTTCGCCCCCAGGTTGTTTAGCCCCCGCACATTTCGCCCCCAGCAGTTCGCCCCCGCACATTTCGCCCCCGCACATTTCGCCCCCAGCAGTTCGCCCCGGGATGTTTCGCCCCCGGATGTTTCGCCCCCGGATGTTTCGCCCCCGGATGTTTCGCCCCCGGATATTTCGCCCCCAACAGTTCGCCCCCGGATGTTTCGCCCCCAGCAGTTCGCCCCCGGATGTTTCGCCCCCAGCAGTTCGCCCCGGATGTTTCGCCCCCAGCAGTTCGCCCCCGGATGTTTCACCCCCGGATGTTTCGCCCCCAGCAGTTCGCCCCCGCATGTTTCGCCCTCAGCAGTTCGCCCCCGGATGTTTCACCCCCAGCAGTTCGCCCACAGCAGTTCGCCCCCGCATGTTTCGCCCCCAGCAGTTCGCCCCCAGCAGGTCACCCCCATATGTTTCGCCCCCGGATGTTTCGCCCCCAGCAGTTCACCCCCGGATATTTCGCTCCCAACAGTTCGCCCCCGGATTTTTCACCCCCAGCAGTTTGCCCCCGGATGTTTCGCCCCCAGCAGTTCGCCCCCGCATGTTTCGCCCCCAGAAGTTCGCCCCCAGCAGTTCGCCCCCAGATGTTTCGTCCCCGGATGTTTCGCCCCCAGCAGTTCGCCCCCAGCAGTTCGCCCCCGGATGTTTCGCCCCCAGCAGTTCGCCCCCGGATGTTTCGCCCCCGGATGTTTTGCCTCCAGCAGTTCGCCCCCAGCAGTTCGTCCCCGGATGTTTCGCCCCCAGCAGTTCGCCCCCGGATGTTTCGCCCCCAGCAGTTCACCCCCGGATGTTCACCCCCGGATGTTTCGCCCCCAGCAGTTCGCCCCCGGATGTTTCGCCCCCAGCAGTTCGCCCCCGGATGTTTCGCCCCCAGCAGTTCGCCCCCGGATGTTTCACCCCCGGATGTTTCGCCCCCTGTCAGTTCGCCCCCAGCAGTTCATCCCTGGATCTTTCGCATCTGGGAAAAACCTGCCTGAACTGAACATTGGCAGGTTTGCTTATCACTAATAATACACCATATGAGTCTAAGATATACAATTCTGATCAAATTAGTTTTTTTTATTCTCAAACTTTGTTTTCTAGATGAGTAATTTTACAAACAGACAGGAAAATAGTAGGATTTCATTGGTTACTAAGGAGGTCGTGCCCCCTTGGGAGCAGAACAGATCCTGGCTCCCTATGATACATTCAGGGCTGCTTGTTCACAGCCCTCTGCAAAGCTCCCCTTCACCCTCCGCTCATGTGCTCTGTCCTGGACAAGAGGAGGGCTCCCCCCTGCCTGTGTAAAGCCGTTACAGGACGGAACACATAGGGGGGGGCTTTGCAGAGGGCTGTAAACCAGCAGCCCTTTATACATCATAGGGAATATATTGTTAGCTGCATGCTCCTGTGCAGCCACACCCTCTAGAATCCATCCACAAGTACTGCTACTAAGGAGAAACAACCTCCATAGCAACCACTGAAATCCTGCAGCACTTGGAGCTTTAACTTGGATGAGACTTTTCACACAGAAGTGAAGCTGCTGGAAGGTCTCCTTTGGAAATGAATATCATGGGCACAGGTACTATAACATAACATGTTTTTTTCAGAGTTATGCTTTAACTGTATATATCAAAACTGTTTTAACAAGAAACATAAAAAGGTATAGAGGGGAAGGATTAGAGAAAAAGAGAAAATACAAATTGCAGGTTATAATGCTTGAATTATTTTACAGCTAAAAACACTGCTCTCAAAACATACAATATGTGACCATGAACTAAAAATCAAAGCTGTAGGCAATGCCTCTCAGATAATCCATCAAGCTTCTATTATCGAAATCTTGCACGATACGTTTAACCCTTGCTGAAATTGCAGCATACTTTTTGTTTCTTGCAGCGATGGGATTTCCTGCTATTATCTGAATAATTTCAAAACTATGGAGCTCTTGCTGATGTTTCAGACAATTAATGAACTGGTATATATTTTGGAAAAGAGTACCACATGTTTCTCGAAAGCTACGGTGCCATCCTTCCACATCATTATTTGTTCGCTGTTGATCATTCAATGTTCGTTCATACACATTCCAGAATTGAACTGGAAACAAAGGTGCTTGACGTCCTCTGCGAGTCATTCGACCGATATAGCTGTCTTCAAAATAGTTGGCAATAGGTATTGCTTCTTGTGGAAAGTCAGGATCTTCCACCAATTCTTCAAATGATTGCACAACATTCTGTGGTGGTAGAAAGGCCAGGGCAGGTATCATGCGTATCCAACGGGCAAATTCATGGTCACCTTGGTATTGCATCTTGAGTCCTTCATTTTGAACTTTACGCCAAACCGACTGTGATAGGTGGAAAAAGCAACCAGTCTTCACAAGGTTGGGGAATTCACTTTCAAATGCCTGTATTGCAGCTAGTTCAAAATCCAACATCAGGTTGTCTGGCTGCAGTCCAGGCTGCAAGTTCTTCAGCTCTTGCAGCAACCTCTGGTATGTGGAATGGCTCTTGTCAGTCAGCAAGGTGTACACTACAGGAACAACAAGGCCGCTGTGGACTACATGGATTGTGTAAAGTTGCTTAAACAAGGCTGGCGTAGTGAAAAACATGCCATCAGCAAACCACTCTTTACTTTGTGCCAGTAGATGGAGACTGTCTCTTGTTCCAAATATCAACATACGGCTGTGTCCATTTCCTAATTTAAAATGAAAGTATTAGTAGAGGAAATAACAGGAAAAGTGTAACAAGCAGCAGACAGAGTTTTGGGATAAATTCACAAAAAAAATATCCTAATCAGAAGACTCTGTTCATATCTCACATTAAATACTCACATTTTGCTCCAGATTTTCTGATTTCATAATAAAAAAACTGAAGCAAAATCTAGTGTGAAGGGGCCAACCAATAGTTTTTTACAACATATATTGTCCCAGTGGAAAATTATATATTTTTGTTTAAAATTAAAATTACTTCCAAACTTGAAATAGGTCACATTTTTAGGGTACCTTTAGACCCTTCAACTAGACGGCCGTTCAGCACGGCCGATCGCCACTATGCTGAACGGGCCGTCTAGTTGACAGCCGCATCCAGACGCGGCGTGCGGCTGGACGTCTGAATGAATGACTGGGCGGTCCGCCCGCCTGAATGGGGCATTCCATTCAGGCAGATGGGCACGCTAGCCGTCGGGTGGGCAGCGCGGACGTTCGTGACGTCCGCGCTGCCTATGCTGTCTCATTGAGAGGATTGTGCAGGACGCAAAAAACGCCAGTAAAATCACCAGTGTGCTTTTGGCCTAAGGCATAACTGAATGGTCCATTAGCCTGGGGTAATATGCAGCATTAATGTGTAAATCCCATCCACATGCTGATGAAAAAATTTTGTTTACAAAAAAAAAACATGCAGTGCAGCATGTCAATGTATGCTGCCATTATACAAACAAAATTCCAGCCATTCAGACAAGGGGCTGAAATCCTGCACTAAAACCTGCACCTAAATCCATAGAGTTAAGTGAAGATTTTGATACAGAATTAGGGTACCACAATAGTGGCCATAATTGCAGGCACAAATAGATTCCTGTGGGATCTCCAATTGCTACCGCAATTACAGCCGCTGCGGAGATGCCGCTCCACAATCCCCTTCCGTCAGTGGGCACGAGGCCTCAGGCTTTATCCAGACAAGCTGGATTTACAGGCGTATTCCGTGCTGTGTTTCCTGCCTGAAATCCGCCCTTTCATGTCTATGGTGCGGGTTACGGGCGGATTCCGGCCGGGGCCGGAAAACGCCCCACCGGAAAATAGCTTCAAAGCTATTTTCCGGCGGATCCCGGAAGGAATGGGAATGGGCAAGAGGGAAACCTCCCGAAAAATGCCTGCAAACCACGCCAAATACGCTCGGTTTAGGCCATAGCAGGGCATGGTCACGCCCATAGCAGAGCTTGGCCACGTCCCCTATTTGCAGAAGCATTTTGCCAAAGCGCTTGCAAAGTGCTTAAAAAGTGCTTGGAAGCAGCAGGCAAAACGCATCTGCAAATCATGGCGTATCTCACCAGAGCTCCGGAGTTCAGCCCGACCTGTCCACGGATCTGCAGGACTGAACTACGAGAGCCGAGGAATCAGCCGGCGATGGCAGTTCAGTCCGTGCATGCCGCAGACAGGCGAGGCTGAACTCCGGGGCAGCATCCTGGACAGGTATGGCCAGTACAATGCTGCATATTTGGAATTAGTGTTGGCCAGTCCGATCACTGAAGATCGTAATTTATTACGATTTTCAGGCTGATCGTTATTTTAAATTACGATCCGATTTGTAGCCAGATCATGATGATGATCTGAATTAGAAATCGGAATCCTCCATAATCTGAAAACACTGTCCGGGCATACACTCCCGAACAGGGTGCGCATATATATATATACAGTCATGGCCAAAAGTATTGAAACCCCTGCAATTCTGTCAGATAATACTCAGTTTCTTCCTGAAAATGATTGCAAACACAAATTCTTTGGTATTATTATCTTCATTTAATTTGTCTTAAATGAAAAAACACAAAAAGAATTGTCCTAAAGCCAAATTGGATATAATTCCACACCAAACTTAAAAAAGAGGGTGGACAAAAGTATTGGCACTGTTCGAAAAATCATGTGATGCTTCTCTAATTTGTGTAATTAACAGCATCTGTAACTTACCTGTGGCACCTAACAGGTGTTGGCAATAACTAAATCACAGTTGCAGCCAGTTAACATGGATTAAAGTTGACTCAACCTCTGTCCTGTGTCCTTGTGTGTACCACATTGAGCATGGAGAAAAGAAAGAAGACCAAAGAACTGTCTGAGGACTTGAGAAACCAAATTGTGAGGAAGCATGAGCAATCTCAAGGCTACAAGTCCATCTCCAAAGACCTGAATGTTCCTGTGTCTACCGTGCGCAGTGTCATCAAGAAGTTTAAAGCCCATGGCACTGTGGCTAACCTCCCTAGATGTGGCCGGAAAAGAAAAATTGACAAGAGATTTCAACGCAAGATTGTGCGGATGTTGGATAAAGAACCTCCACTAACATCCAAACAAGTTCAAGCTGCCCTGCAGTCCGAGGGTACAACGGTGTCAACCCGTACTATCCGGCAGAATCTGAATGAAAAGGGACTGTATGGTAGGAGACCCAGGAAGACTCCACTTCTTACCCCGAGACATAAAAAAGCCAGGCTGGAGTTTGCCAAAACTTACCTGAAAAAGCCTAAAACATTTTGGAAGAATGTTCTCTGGTCAGATGAGACAAAAGTAGAGCTTTTAGGGCAAAAACATCAACATAGAGTTTACAGGAGAAAAAAGAGGCATTCAAAGAAAAGTACGCGGTCCCTACAGTCAAACATGGCGGAGGTTCCCTGATGTTTTGGGGTTGCTTTGCTGCCTCTGACACTAGACTGCTTGACCGTGTGCATGGCATTATGAAGTCAGAAGACTACCAACAAATTTTGCAGCATAATTTAGAGCCCAGTGTGAGAAAGCTGGGTCTACCTCAGAGGTCATGGGTCTTCCAGCAGGACAATAACCCAAAACACACTTCAAAAAGCACTAGAAAATGGTTTGAGAGGAAGCACTGGAGACTTCTAAGGTGGCCAGCAATGAGTCCAGACCTGAATCCCATAGAACACTTGTGGAGAGATCTAAAAATGGCAGTTTGGAGAAGGCACCCTTCAAATATCAGGGACCTGGAGTAGTTTGCCAAAGACGAATGGTCTAAAATTCCAGCAGAGCATTGTAAGAAACTCATTGATGGTTACCGGAAGCGGTTGGTCGCAGTTATTTTGGCTAAAGGTTGTGCAATCAAGTATTAGGCTGAGGGTGCCAATACTTTTGTCCGGCCCATTTTTGGAGTTTTGTGTGAAATGATCAATGTTTTGCTTTTTGCTTCATTCTATTTTGTGTTTTTTCATTTAAGACAAATTAAATGAAGATAATAATACCAAAGAATTTGTGTTTGCAATCATTTTCAGGAAGAAACTGAATATTATCTGACAGAATTGCAGGGGTGTCAATACTTTTGGCCATGACTGTATATATATATACACACACACACACACTATACGGGTGTACAGCGTGTGTGCATATTTAGCTTTAGTAAATGGCTCCAGGCTGCGCTGTTAAAAAATAAACAAACCCAGTTACTCACCTCTTTCTCCAGTGTCCAGTACTGGCTTCGGCTCCTAGCCCAGCAGTGCAGGGAATCCCGAAATCCAGGCGGCGCATCGCCGCCTCTGTGCCTGCCGTACTATAACTACAGTGGAGAGTGATCCCAGGACCGCTCACTAGACGGTCCTGGGAAAGCACCACATCACGTCACAGAACAGCCCGGCACATGTGCAGAGGTGGTGATGCACAACCCAGAATGCATAGCATTGGGATTTCGGAATTCCCTGCACCGCCGGAGACAGCGCTGGACACCGGAGAGAGAGTTGAATAACTGGGTTTGTTTGTTTTTTAACAGCGCAGCTTGAGGCCATTATATATATGCAAGAAAGCTGGAAGAAGAGTGGCTCAACTGAGATTGTTGCTGAGGACTCAGTGTGCTGCTAGAGCAGGGGTTGGCTTCCTCCCGTACTTAACATGCATCCATGAAGAAAGACCTCCGCGCTCCTGAAGTCCTATACAAATCCTTTATTGCATTTCAAAGTTCCAAAAGTGCCAGACCACCATCACCCACCCACATATATGCATATATATACACACACACACTGTTCGGGCATACAGTGTGCATATATATATATATATATATATATATATATATATATATATCTACATCTAGCTCTGGAGATTGGATCTGAATTAATTCCAATCTTTCGGTATGATCAGCCCGATCTGATCCTATCTTTCCAGTGATCGGCCAACACTAGTTGGAATCAGTAGGCCTCACTACATTATATTACCCTCAAAGTTTCCCTTGAAGGCAAAAATCACATAGTATTTTATATCAGCACCTTATAGTGTAGCATTTTTCACATTTGTGCAAAATAAACTTTGCAATAATTATGCATAATGGAATTGTTTTAATACAATGTTAAATGGTTAAGTAGCTTACCAGAGTCATGCAGAAGGAACTGCTGCTGGACACCATCAATGCTGATCACCTGGAACTCGAGGGGGATAACAAGTTGATCAAGGGTTTGAGGTAACCTTGGGATATTGCCAAGTTGCCTTGCTAATCGTATTGTCCTCTTCAGTGATGCTTTCCTTGGGAGAAGTGCTGCAACATTAGAATGGGCTCCTGAAACGACATCTGTGAGAATCTGTTGTGGTGTCTCCTGTGTTGTCCTTGCCCTGGTGAGTGCCTCATTGCCAAGTCGGATTGCTTCAGGTCTTGCAGCTTGTGCTGCGTGATTGTGAAGATTGACTACTTTCACAACTTAGCCAGATTCTTCATTGGTCCAAACACGTCCCTTGCAAGTCGACCGTTTTTCACATACCCAGATGGAATGAACATCGTCAGCGGTTCGTTTGGAAAATAAGTAAATGTGATTCTCGTGGACCAACTTGCTCCTTCCACGTTTGGACAGAACTGAATTCATAGTTGTAGAAAGTGAATTGCTGTGGAAGCTGACTGATTTTTTGTGGCAGTACACTTCTCTCTTTGTGGAGATTTCAGACACTGCTATATTCTGATATACAGATGGAATAAAAGCTAGTCTAATGTAACTTGCAGGACATGTGACCATGCTACTTGTTACATCTGCAACAAAACTTGCAACAAAGCAGGTCCGTGCTGGGTCAGGTAAATGTTCAAAATTGTTTAGATTTTAGGCCTCTTGCACACTGTAATTTTAGAGTGGTTTCACACTTGTGTTTGTGGCCGCCAGAGGTCGATCCGCTCTGGATCTGACATCCAGCTGACCCCATGGCAATGCTGGCTGAATGCTGGCATTCCGCTTGCATTGCCCATAGAAGTGAACGGCTGGGTTCCGCGATCTGCAGACGCCCGTTCGCTTTCGTAATGCCGCATTCCGCTATCAGTGTCAGAACAAAAAGAAGAGCATTTTCTTCTTTTCGTTCCGCTGCAGGTTAGCGGAATGCGGCATTACAGAAGCGAACGGGCGGCCTGTAGTGCATATGTAGAGGAAGTGTGAAGGCACCCTTATGCTGCCACTGTTTTAGAACTCCAAAGCACGTGCTTTACTGGCATTTTTCAGAGCGCTTTTGTGAGCGCTCTCGGTAATGACCCATAAGATACAGGCTATTGATGAACGCTAAGTGCTCAAAAATAGCTCCTGTAATAAAATAAAAAGAGCTGGCCGAAACAACACCTCGCTTTTCTAGCCATTGACTTATCTACTATATAATTGTCTAAGGGTCACTTTCGTCTTTCTGTCTGTAACGTTTTATTCGTATATTCATTGGCCGCTGCGTCTGTCTGTCATGTAAATCCAAGTCGCTGATTGGTCGTGGCAAAACGCCCACGACCAATCAGCGACGGTCACAGTCTGCCATAAAAATGGCCGCTGCTTCACTGCCCTGTACTCACCGCTGACCGCTCACACAGGGTTAATGCCAGCGTTAACGGATCGCGGTGTACCGCACTCCGTTAACGCTGCTATTAACCCTGTGTGACCAACTTTTCGCTATTGATGGTGCCTATGCAGCATCAATAGTGAAAAGATGTAATGTTAAAAATAATAATGATAAAAAAAAAAGTTATTCTCACCAACTCCAACGTCGCGCTGTCCTCCGCGCCTCTCTCCAATGCACACCGTCCAGGACCTGCGATGATGTCACGGTCATGTGACCGCGACATCATCGCAGGTCCAACGCTCAGACCGGAAGCCACCGCCAGCACTGCAGAGAGGCGCGAGGACTTCAGGGCCCGTGGCTGAGGTGAGTATATCTTTATTATTTTTTTTTAAACACGAATATAGTGCCCACATTCCTAGACTACGTGGACAGTGCAATATACTACGTGACCAGTGCAATATACTACGTTGGCTGGCCAATATACTATGTGCGCTGTGTAATTTACTATGTGCGCTGTGCAATTTACTACGTGGACTGTGCAATTTACTACGTGCGCTGTCCAAAATACTACGTCGGCTGTCCTATATACTACGTGGCCTGTACAATGTACTACGTGGACTGTCCAATATACTACATAACCTGTGCAACATACCACGTGGCTGTGCCTTCTAGAATACCCGATACATTAGAATCGGGCCACCATGTAGTATATTCAAAATTGGCAATCTTCTTAGCGATTTTCCAGTGCTTAGCACTTGGGAAAGTGGCTACTGTGAAAGCGGTCTTAGGGCTAAAACACAAGGCCAAAATTCCCTGCCTAATTTGGGGCCGAAACATCTGGGGGCAAAAAGCAGGGGGCGAAACATCCGGGGGCGAACTGCTGTGGGCGAACTGCTGGGGACAAAACATCCGGGGGCGAACTGCTGGGGGCAAAACATCTGGGGGCGAACTGCTGGGGATGAAACATCCGGGGGCGAACTGCTAGGGGCGAAACATCCGGGGGCGAACTGCTGGGGGCGAAACATCCGGGGGTGAAACATCCGGGGGCGAACTGCTGGGGGTGAAACATCCGGGGGCGAACTGCTGGGGGCGAACTGCTGGGGGCGAAACATCCGGGGGCGAACTGCTTGGGGCAAACTGCTGGGGGCGAAACATCCAGGGGTGAACTGCTGGGGGCGAAACATCCGGGGGCGAACTGCAGGGGGCGAAACATCCGGGGGCGAACTGCTGGGGGTGAATCATCCGGGGGCGAAACATCCGGGGGCGAACTGCTGGGGGCGAAACATCCGGGGGCGAACTGCTGGGGGCGAACTGCTGGGGGCGAAACATCCGGGGGCGAACTGCTGGGGTGAAACATCCGGGGGCGAACTGCTGGGGGCGAAACATCCGGGGGCGAACTGCTGGGGGTGAAACATCCGGGGGCGAACTGCTGGGGGCGAAACATCCGGGGGCGAAACATCCGGGGGCGAACTGCTGGGGGCGAAACATCCGGGGGCGAACTGCTGGGGGCGAAACATCCGGGGGCGAACTGCTGGGGGCGAAACATCCGGGGGCGAACTGCTGGGGGTGAAACATCCGGGGGCGAACTGCTGGGGGCGAAACATCCGGGGGCGAACTGCTAGGGGCGAACTGCTGGGGGCGAAACATCCGGGGGCGAACTGCTGGTGGCGAAACATCCGGGGGCGAACTGCAGGGGGCGAAACATCCGGGGGCGAACTGCTGGGGGTGAATCATCTGGGGGCGAAACATCCGGGGGCGAACTGCTGGGGGCGAAACATCCGGGGGCGAACTGCTGGGGGCGAAACATCCGGGTACGAACTGCTGGGGGCGAACTGCTGGAGGCGAAACATCCGGGGGTGAACTGCTGGAGGCGAACTGCTGGGGGCGAAACATCCGGGGGCGAACTGCTGGGGGCGAAACATCCGGGGGTGAACTGCTAGGGGCGAACTGCTGGGGGCGAAACATCCGGGGGCGAACTGCTGGGGGCGAAACATCCGGGGGCGAACTGCTGGGGGCGAAACATCCGGGGGCGAAACATCCGGGGGCGAAACATCCGGGGGCGAAACATCCGGGGGCGAACTGCTGGGGGCGAAACATCCAGGGGCGAACTGCTGGGGGCGAAACATCCGGGGGCGAAACATCCGGGGGCGAAACATTCGGGGGCGAACTGCGGGGGCGAAATGTGCGGGGGCGAAACAACCTGGGGGCGAAATGCTGGGGGCGAAATATTCGGGGGCGAAGTGTACCTGGGGGCAAACTGATGGGGGCGAACTGCTGGGGGCGAAATGCTGGGGGCGAACTGCTGGGGGCGAAACTTCCTAAAACCCTCTTAAAGGGATCCCTGGTATGGACGTTAGGACCGTTCCACTCAGAGCTCTGGTTCTGACATGGAAAAAGGTTGTCCAGCTCCACGATGTAGTGAAAACAAATTTCTTTTATTCACTTCAATCGATACAGGGTAGTGGTTAAAATGCCAGCATAGAAGATATAGATGCTTGCTTTCTCAATGCGTTTCTGGTGTCTTAGTTACTATGGCCAGGCAGCGCCGGGTTCTTCAGTTAGCATATAATAAAAATAAGTTATCAGGGTCAGTGAATGGATCAGGAGAGAACAGTCCATGATGGTGTGGCGCCCCTGAGGGTTCAGTCACCACAGAGATACTGCACCTCCTCCTGACGTGTGGTACCCCACTATCCAGGTAGTGGAGACACCTGACCACACTCCAAGGATGTGTGCACACATTGCGGATTCTGCTGCGGATCCGCAGCGGATTTGGCCGCTGCGGGTCCGCAGCAGTTTTTGCTGCGGTGTACAGTACCATTATTCCCTATGGGAATAAAAAAACGCAGTGCAGACGGTGCAGATTTTTCCGTGCGCTTTTCCTGCGGTTTCTAAACCACAGAAAGAATTGACATGTCATTCTTTTCTGCGGATTCTGCTGCGATTTGCCATCTCCTCCATTGTGGAGATGAAAAACCACAGGGCAATACCGCAGAGCATTCCGCAGGTAAAACCGCAGGTCTTTTGACCTGCAGATTTACCTGTGGATTTTACAAAATCCGCGCAGCCAAATCCGCACCCCATTCCACAGCGTGTTCACGTAGCCCAACACTCGCATCCCACACGCACACCAGTAGTGTAGCAGAGCAACCTTTGTGGCTTCCTGCTTGGAACACGAAGAGTGCTGGGAGGTGGGTGGAGCTTAGACTGCACAAGACAGTGGGAGAATATTAGGAAAAGGTCAGTCTGTGAGAGGAGATCCCCTGAGAGGGATGGAGTGAAGGAAGTGCTGCAGCAGACTCCTGTGACCTGGAGCTGCTGGCACAGGAAAGAGCCATAGAAAGCCTGATTCTTAAGAAGGAAGATAGTTTACTACGGAACATAAGGAGAAGAAGAGAACTAAGGACTAAGGTCAGAGCAGAGCCCTTCCTCAAGTTTGAAGCGCATGGCCGGGGTCCGGTCCCCGAGGTTGTATGAATACTGACGTTCCTGCAGCAGAAACCAGAGGAATAGAAGTCGTCACCACTTTAATCCCATCTAAGACTTGGGGGCACAACAGCAATGTGGGTGAGCCGGGACATGATAGCAAGGAGTCCCCGAAGCAGGCTACAGCTGCCTGCCGTACAAGTAGAGTTCTAAGTAACATCAAGAAGGAGGAACTTGAGTTTAATACACAACTACAAGTACTTCAGACTAGATGCTAGTTCGGAGACGTTCAGAGAAGGCACATGTTGGAGGAGTGCTGGAAAGGTGTACTTTACCTTGCCTGGGAGTTGGCTGAGCCCCTGACCTGGAGGACATGGCACCGACTCGGGCATCTGTGTGCACCAGACTGTGAGTAAAGCCTTGGAACTACATGCCCTTGTGTCCTCCACTTATTCTTGCACCTTACACCCGGCTCTGCTATATCTACTTTTTTATGTGGCGCCCCTGAGGCTTCAGTCGCCACAGAGGTACTGCACCTTCTCCTAAGGTGTAGTGCCCCACCATCCAGGTAGGGTGGAAACTCCTGACCACACTCCACACCTGCATTCCACACACAGGATAGTCAGTGGGGGCACCTAACAGCTTCAGGCTGGGGGTTAGCAGAGCACCCCTCGCTGAACCCTGCTTCGTAACACGAGATGTGCAGGGAGGCGGGTGGAGTGAGATGATATAAAAGAGTGGGAAGAGTGAGAGTTAGGGGGTGAGTTGGAGAGAGAGAGAGAAGAGAGAAGATGGGTGTCTGAAGGACGTGCTGCAGCAGGTCCCAGTGATCTGGGCTGCTGGCACGAGAAAGACCAGAGAAAGAGACTGATAAGATTGATAACCTAACCTTCCATAAGAGAGATAGAACAGATCGGAACGAAGGAGAATAGAAGGACCGAGGGAAGCTGGTTGAAGAAAGATAGAGAACCCTTCCAGTCCAGAACGCAAAGGCCGGGGCCCAGTCCCCGAGGTTGATTGGATCTTTATGTCCGGCAACAGACACCGGAGGAGTAGTGAGCCACTAACGCCTTGCTCCCATCATAGACTTGGGACACAACAGCAACTGAATAGAGAGCCGGGACGCAGTGAGGAGTCCCCGAAGCAGGCTACAGCTGTCTGTCATACAAGTAGAGACTAGGAACACCTAGAGAGAGGCATTCCAGGGTAACTAAGTACTGGAGTGCTTCTCACATAAAGGCGCATTGGAGGCGTCGTTCAGTGAAGGTACATATTGGCGGAGTGTGGAAGAGAGAATCCTATCTGGCCTGGAGGTTGGCTGGAGCCCCGACCTGGAGAACACAGTATGGAGGCAGGCGTGTGTGTGAACTGCAAACAGTGAGTAAAGCCTTGGAACCGCACACCCTGGTGTCCTCCAGTTATTCCAGCACCGCTACACCTGGGTAACAACATCTATACCATTCTGCGCCTCTCCTCATCCATTGCACCTACACTGCCCTGGGACTACAGCTCCACCTATGGGGAGCTACACCATCTTTGCTGCACCACACCATCAGTCCCAGTGGATCTGCATGCAGCGTTGGCTCAACATCTTACTTGCCAAACACCATGGGTGGCGTCACGAACTATCCAATTAAGCTATTACACCATTAACATCACCGCCATTGATATTGTGTGCCCAGGGCCACGGACCGTGTCACTGCTGCTGTGACACATTCCCACCTTGACACCGGCCCGGTACCGAGTACCCCGCTGCCCTGGGTGTGAGAGGGTAACCCAATTTTGGCGTTACGAACAGGATGACAAGACCCGATGCCATCGGGTTCTGTGTGCCTTGGATTTACAACTTTTGAAAATGTGCAAAAGACCAAATTTAATAGACTGTAAAATGGACATTAGAAATGGCCACTGGCGTGGAGAAGAAGGGCGTGAAGAGATGGGAGGTCCAAGGAAAAGACCGCAAAGAGTCTTGGGCCTTCCCTGCCTGAATTACTATGTGACAGATGCATGGCCCACTTCCTGAGGGGTTCGTATACTGGCTTGGCGCTGGAAGAAGACGCCGCCCTCTGAAGGAGGGGCAGAGAAAGCCAGTGGCGAGCAGAAGGGCGGAGCAAGAAGAACGCCAGAATGCCATTTTGGAGAGTGAGGGAAGGTCGCCTGCGGAGTGCGGGGAAGTGCAAACCCCCAGCGCCATGGCTGACGGCTCCAACCCGAACTCCGGAATGAACCACCAGCAATTAGAAGATGAAATCGCTGAACTGACTACCCGTCTGCAGCTACGAAGAGAAGCGCTGGATAAGCTGAGACGGCAGCGTGCCCTGGCGGGGCCAACACCAGCGGCACCACCCTCTCCATCGGTACCCGCTGCTACCACACTGGACTGTCCCCGGGCGGTGCTGACCTACACATCCACTTTGACCGTGCGGTTGAGCACCACCGGCCCGGAGATGTTACCGGAGGACCCGGGAGTGGAAGCAGAGCTCCCGCCTGGACCTGGCATGGCTGCGCCGGTCCCCACAGAGACCCCTGCGGATCCAGAACCCGCAACTGCTCCTTCATCATCTGCACCGGAGCCGAGGCCGCACCGCCGGGAGACCTCAGGTATGTCCGGTGCCCCTTCACCTGAGAAGACCCGGGATTGCCCCACCGTTGCAACGGCCGGCCAGGTTGTGTTAGACCTGGTCTGGGACCGGGAAGCCTGTCCCCGGGGGGAGATACCGGAACCCCCAACGGTGGCACCGCAGGCCCCAGTAGGCCAAAGCAGGTCCCGGGAGGAGTAGAATGAGGCTTATTGCCGAGCCACCATTAAAAAGCTGGCAGATGAGTACCGGGAGAGAGAGCAGAGGAGAATGGCTGTACTGGGCCCGGATTTGAGCAGGAAAGAGAGGGCCCGTGCTGGGTATTACGGTTCCCAGGATGCCGCAGGGTGGGGGCAGGTCCTTAACGTCAATCAAGAACGGGGGTTTGGATTTATTGCAGACCCCAAGAGGATAAGTAACTTATTCTTTAATCGGAGGGACGTTGAATCCCCCTTGCCTAAAGGACACCCTTAAAGAGACCTGCTGCCTGGGGAGTATGTGACCTTTACCCGGCATGAGGGACTCAGGGGATGGTACACCCTGAATGTACGATGTATCCCTGCAGAGTTCATCGAGAGGTACCTGCCATCAAGACCAGTCAATGCTCCATCCACCGGTACCCCACAGACTGCTCAGGTACCTGTTTTCAAGAACCAGGCTGCTATTGCATCACCTCCAGTTCGGCAGCCCAAACCAAAGATCTCTGGCTTGACACCGTGGGAAGAGGAGTACTTGCGGATTGCTAATGACTACTTGGAATCTGGTAGCCGTTAAAATAATTTACTAAATCTTGTTACACAGGAGGGTTTTGTTTGCACCAGTTGTGCCCTGTTTTGCTATCAAGTTTTTACGGTAGCACTTTTGTTGCCTGCTTCTGATTGGCAGTGCTTTTCTACAAATGGAACTGTGGAGATCATGAACGCTGTGTGATCCAAAACTTTCTTGTAAATAGTTTGCACCCCTTTGGATGCTCTCTCTTGGTTCTACATATAAAGACTCCTTGCGAAGATGATGTTTTTGCATGGACACTTTTCGAAGAATGATGTCTACCTCAAGGGACACTGCAAGAAATCCTGGCTGGGAGCAGTGTTCAGCACTTTGCAAGAATCTTTGAATGTTTTATGATAACATATTTGATAATGTTGTGTCTTATGAAAAGTAGATGTCTTTTATAGAATATTTGATACAGAGAATTAGAAAAGTTTTGAGATAGAATGTGAGAATTGAATAAAGACTGAAGAATTGAAAGTGACAGGTGACAGGCCAAGTGTAGCTGGTCAGTGTCTTGCGTCCAGTAGAGAAAGAGAGAAAGAAAAAGAGAATAATTGATAGAAAATGTAATAAAGAAAATGTGTTGAGTATAGCACTTGGAATTAACACTTGCACTTAAGTAAATTTTTGATACTAAGATAGGAAGTTAGCCTGTTTGTAACGTTTAAGAAATGTGCCTCCTACATTAGGAAGATTAGATAAGTATAGTTAAACATCATTTAAAATTTTTTGTGTGTTCCTGTATTGTACTTTTGTTGTCTTGCAGCCCGCAGACGTGCTGTGTTTAACGGGGGGGGAAGGTTTGTGGTGCCCCTGAGGCTTCAGTCACCACAGAGGTACTGCACCTTCTCCTAAGGTGTAGTGCCCCACCATTCAGACAGGGTGGGAACAACTGACCACACTCCACACCTGCAATCCACACAGGATAGTTCAGTGGGGCCACCTAACAGCTTCAGGCTGGGGGTTAGCAGGGCACCCCTCGTGGAACCCTGCTTCATAACACGAGATGTGCTGGGAGGCGGATGGAGTGAGATGATATAAAAGAGTGGGAAGAGTGAGAGTTAGGGGGTTAGTTGGAGAGAGAGAGAGAGAAGAGAGAAGATGGGTGTCTGAAGGACGTGCTGCAGCAGGTCCCAGTGATCTGGGCTGCTGGCACGAGAAAGACCAGAGAAAGAGACTGATAAGATTGATAACCTAACCTTCCATAAGAGAGAGAGAACAGATCGGAATGAAGGAGAATAGAAGGACGGTGGGAAGCTGGTTGAAGAAAAATAGAGAACCCTTCCAGTCCAGAGCGCAAAGGCCGGGGCCTGGTCCCCGAGGTTGATTGGATCTTTATGTCCGGCAACAGACATCGGAGGAGTAGTGAGCCACTAACGCCTTGCTCCCATCATAGACTTGGGACACAACAGCAACTGAATAGAGAGCCGGGACGCAGTGAGGAGTCCCCGAAGCAGGCTACAGCTGTCTGTCATACAAGTAGAGACTAGGAACACCTAGAGAGAGGCATTCCAGGGTAACTAAGTACTGGAGTGCTTCGCACCTAAAGGCGCATTGGAGGAGTCATTCAGTGAAGGTACATATTGGCGGAGTGTGGAAGGGAGAATCCTATCTGGCCTGGAGGTTGGCTGCAGCCCCGACCTGGAGAACACAGTACGGAGGCAGGTGTGTGTGTGAACTGCAAACAGTGAGTAAAGCCTTGGAACCGCACACCCTGGTGTCCTCCAGTTATTCCAGCACTGCTACACCTGGGTAACAACATCTATACCATTCTGCGCCTCTCCTCATCCATTGCACCTACACTGCCCTGGGACTACAGCTCCACCTGTGGGGAGCTACACCATCTTTGCTGCACCACACCATCAGTCCCAGTGGATCTGCATGCAGCGTTTGCTCAACATCTTACTTGCCAAACACCACGGGTGGCGTCACGAACTATCCAAATAAACTATTACACCATTAACATCACCGCCATTGATATTGTGCGCCCAGGGCCACAGACTGGGTCACTGCTGCTGTGACACATTCCCACCTTGACACCAGCCCGGTACCGAGTACCCCGCTGCCCTGGGTGTGAGAGGGCGACCCATTTGCACCATCTCCCCACTTGCCAACCTCATCTACACTGCCTTGGGACTACAGCTCCACCTGTGGGGAGCTTCAACATCATTGCTGCACCACACCATCTGTCCCAGAGAAGCAACCCTGCAGCGCTGGTCAAAATGACCAGAAGCCACAGGTGGTGTCACGAATCATCTCAACAACTTTATCCCCATCACTAGAGTTGAGCGACTTTTGGTTTTTTAGGGTCGAGTTTCGTTTCGTGAAACCCGACTTTTCCAAAAGTCAGGTCGAGCAAGATCGTCCGATTATAGGGAAAAGTCGGGGTCGTCCCGAAACACGAAACCCAATGTAAGTCAATGGGGAATAAAAGTCGGCAGTGAGAGGAGGACAGGAAACACACCTACAGTGCCCATTGAATGCCAAAAGCATCAATTCTTCTTACTTAAGCTTGTCAACCTTAATTAACTTCATAATACAAGTTACGCACTGAAAAATGGGGGTTATTTGGCTAAAGTTGTGGGGGGGAGGGCTGGCTCCAGGTTTTCATGTGCCCTGGGCGAAAGAGCGCCCCTTTAACACATACCACAACTCATCATGCTCCAATACGGCAGAGAAATAGCGGTATAGTACAATGAAAAATACTTCACTTTTTACATCTCATGACAAGGCCCATCTATTTCTCCATACAGAATCATTGGTCCCATATAATGTTTGAAACAGTATATGATGAGCTCCACATAATGCTACAGTATATGTTGGTCCCCATGGATGAAGCTCCACTGTCTTATGGGCCCAAATAATGCTCCAAACATAATGGGCCCCATTTCTAATGCTCTAGTGTATAATGGGCCCTGTAAATGCTGCTCCAGTGTCTGATGTCCACCTTTGGAATGTTCCAGTGTATGGTGGGCCCCATCTATCATTCTCCAGAGTATAGTGCTCCCCAAAAATTGCTGTCCCAACATTGAAAACAATCAAATAAGTCTCCTCGCTAGGGAATCCCTGTACTAGTCTGGACTCCTCGTCGTCCCCATCTTCCATCTCACTGCACAGTATTTCAACCTTGCAAGTGCTGTGATCCTGAGCAAGCAGGGGGGGCCCACTCGTTGGCGACGGCACTGGCACAGGGCCCCTGATAGTACGGTGGTGTGTCTGATGGCGGGTGGGCCGAACCTGCACTTTCATCTGCAGCTTCCTCTTTGTCACCGTGTAAGATGGAACTGTATATGGGAAGGGTAACCTGAGTTTCATCAGGGTCAGATTCAGGCCGTGTAGCGTGCGAGGGGAATGTAGTGGTCTGGGTCAATGTACCAGCAGATTCATCGAGCAGTGGCTGGGCATCAGTGCACTTGTGTCGCCCCCAGGAGTACGGTCGCCACAGTGGCATTATCTTCTTCCTAGGGAGTGTGATGTCATGCTTGGGAGCAACGAAGGATCTCTCTAGCAGGTTAACTGATTGGGCGGCGTTATTCCCACGAGTCATGACCCTCCAAACAGCGTTCATGAAGGCAAAGTGTTTGTTTTACGTGGGCAGTATGGTTGCAAAGCTGAACCTTAAAGGAATGTCCAGAAGGGCACCACCAGGAGTGGAGCCTACGGTTAAATTCGACTCCACCTGGGAAACCTCAACCATGCCAGCTACTGAACAGATGCACACATTGCAAGCTTAATTCCGTTAAGTCCGGCTTACTAGAGGGACACGTGAGGCTCTGGCACATGAGATTGGCCAATAACTGGTGTGTCATGCCCTTACATGTCCGTGGCTGCATGTGCGCTACACTGAAAAGGCCAGCGTTTGTCGCTTACAGGTGCAGATAACCCGCTGAACAACATTAGTGATGGGGATCACTGATTACAATTATTACCCGAGAACAATGATTTCCCAGTAAGTGCAGGTCAACCGCAGTTCCGGAATTAGGCCTAACCGTCATTCCTGAAAATATGAAAAACTTACGTATGCAAACCACAGGTGCTGTAGCTTGCTTAACAGCTCGCCAGCCGTTCTCACGCCCAGTATGGATTACACGTGATTGCACAAAGGTGAGAAAGGGTACCGTATCCCCAGATAACATGTATGGATAGTGTACACATTCAAAATATATGTCTATACATCAGGAGGCAGGCTCAGACGGTGTTAGGCCCAGTATGGATTGCACGTGATTGCACAAAGGTTAGAAAGGGTACCGTATCCCCAGATAACATGTATGGATAGCGTACACATTCAAAATATATGTCTATACATCAGGAGACAGGCTCAGACGGTGTTAGGCCCAGTATGGATTGCACGTGATTGCACAAAGGTGAGAAAGGGTACCGTATCCCCAGATAACATGTATGGATAGCGTACACATTTAAAATATATGTCTATACATCAGGAGGCAGGCTCAAACGGTGTCAGGCACAGTATGGATTTGACGGCCCAGACTACACAGCGGAGGAGCAGGGAGAGGTAAAGATTGCAAATGCTGGGGCCCTGCCCAAGCAAGGGGGGCCCACTCGTGGGCGTCGGTACTGGCACTGGGCCCCTCATAGTACGGCGGTGTGTCTGACGGCGGGTGTGCACCACCACCGTCAGAGACACTTGATTGCACTATGAGGGACCCTGTGCCAGTGCCCGCGCCCAAGAGTCGGCCTACCCACCTGTCCAGGGCAACGGCACTCGCACGGTGTCGTGCGCTAGGTGGTGACCCCAACCATGGGGGGGGGGAGGCAGCACAGTTAGGGAGTTTTAGAAAGTGGCATATGTTGATGTTGGACATTCAGCTGATGCAAAAGGTGAAATAGGTCAAGTCCCAGGAAGAGGTGGACCAAAGCAAGCCATTTTTCTGTCACCCTATGTGTCATCAGGGGAAGGTGGGACAAAATCCTTGGAAACCCATGCATGGTTCATTTTAATGAAGGTTAGATCATCCACATTTTGGGTTGACAGACGGGTCCTTTTTTCTGTCAGGATTGATCCAGCTGCACTGAAGACTCTTTCCGATAGCACACTTGCAGCTGGGCAAGCGAGCTCCTGTAAGGCATATTGGGCCAATTCAGGCCAGGTGTCCAGTTTAGCGGCCCAATAGTCAAAGGGGAATGACCTGTGTGGGAGAACATCGATATGGGAGGAAAAGTAGTTTGTAACCATAGTTGACAACTGCTGTCTCCTGTCACTTTCCATCGATGCAGTATTACCAGTTGTGTGAGCGGTACTTGAAAAATCAGTCCACAACATTGTCATGAAACCCCTGTCTCCAACGCCACTTCTGCTGTGTGCACCACGAACACCTCTGCCAAGCTGCCCCCGGCCCGTACGGCTCGTGTGAGAACCATCACCGCTGCAGTGTGCTGGGAATGCCTCAAGCAACCGATTTACCAGAGTTGCTTGTTTATTAGCCAATATTAGGTCAAGGTTCTCCTGTGGCATGATGTTTTGTAATTTGCCTTTATAGCGTGGATCCAGGATGCTGGCCAACCAGTAGTCGTCATCGTTCATCATTTTGGCAATGCGGGGGTCCCTTTTTAGGATCTGCAAGGCATAATCTGACATGTGGGCCAATGTTCCCAGTGTCAATGATGCACTGCGAGTGCTGGTTGGAGGAGCACTTTCTGGCAAATCCACATCCCTCCAGTCACGCACAAACCCTGTACCAGACCTTGCCACGCCAACATTTTCACTTGCCCCATGAGATGCATCCTCCTCCCCTAAGTAATCATCCCCATCATACTCCTCCTCCTCTTCTTCCTCCACCTCGTCCAGGAGAGGTCCCTGAGCAGACAATGGCTGAATGTCATCAAGGAATCCCTCCTCCTCATCAACATTGGCTGCAGAAGCCTGCTCCTTAAGGTGCGTCAAAGTTTGCATGAGCAGACGCATAAGTGGGATGCTCATGCTTAGGATGGCGTCGTCTGCGCTTACCAGCCGTGTGCATTCCTCAAAACACTGAAGGACTTTACAGAGGTCTTTCAGCTTCGACCACTGCACACCTGTCAACTCCATGTCTGCTCTCAAAGTGCCTGGCCGTGTATCCTCCCACAAATGCATTATGGCCTGCCTCTGCTCGCACAGCCGCTCCACCATGTGCAGGGTGGAGTTCTACCTTGTTGCAATGTCGATAATGAGGCAGTGGTTGGGAAGGTGGAGCAATCGCTGTAGCTTCTGCATACGAACGGAGTGTACAGGCGACCGGCGGATGTGCACGCACAGTCTTCGCACCTTCTGGAGCAGGGCTGTTAACTCCGGATAATTTTTGAGGAAGCACTGCACCACCAGGTTCAAGGTGTGAGCCAAGCAAGTTATGTGGCTGAGTTTTGAAAGGGCTATGGCTGCCACAAAATTACGGCCGTTATCACTAACTACCTTGCCTGCCTCAAGATGTACACTGCCCAGCCATGACTCAGTTTGTCACTGAAAGTACTCGGCCAGCACCTCGGCGGTGTGTCTGTCGCCCAAACACATCATCTGCAACACAGCCTGCTGACGCTTTCCACTAGCTGCTCGATAGGGGGACACATCGTGTGCAACAGTGGCAGCTGCAGATGGAGTGCTCGTACGACTGCGCTCTGTGGACGAGCTTTCGCTTCTGGAGGAGGAGGAGGAGGAGGGTCGAACACCTACAGCCAACTGTTTCCTATACTGTGGGCTAGGCAGCACTGTCCCACCACCGCTGTCCCCTGTGGACCCTGCATCCACCACATTAACCCAGTGCGCAGTGATGGACACGTAACGGCCCTGGCCATGCCGACTGGACCATGCATCAGTTGTGAGGTGCACCTTTCCGCTCACTGACTGCTTGAGTGCATGGACAATGCGGTCTTTCACATGATGGTGGAGGGCTGGGATAGCTTTGCGAGAGAAGAAGTGGCGACTGGGTAGGTCATAGCGTGGTACTGCATAGACCATGAGTTCGCGGAAAGCTGCGCTTTCCACCAACCGAAAGGGCATCATCTCAAACAAGATTAGTTTGGCAATGTGGGCGTTCAAACCCAGTGTACGCGGATGAGCGACTGAGTACTTTCTTGACCTACTCATAGTGTCTGGGAGGGTGAGCTGGACTTGAGAGCTGCATATGGTGGAAGTAGCGGTGGACAGGGCGGACTGAGAGAGGTTTGATGATGGTGATGGAGTTGGTGTTCTTTCTGATGGCCTAGAATCAGTCTTTCGTTGATATAACAGTGGGATTCCCTGACTGCTGTGGCATTGCAACGTCACCTCAACATTTGCTGCTGTGCTAACCGGTGGGCTTACAGTGGGGGAAACAATGTAGCGTTGCTGACTACCTTCGTTGTGATCAGTTGCACATGTGGCACTTGAGGTTTGGTGTTGTGTCCACGCTTGCAAGTGCATGCTGGTTAAATGTCTAAGCATGCAACTGGTATTCAAATTTTTCAGATTTTTCCCTCGGCTAAAGGTCTTTGCGCACTTCTTACAGATAACCTTGGCCTGATCATGAGGATTTTGTTCAAAAAAGTGCCACACTGCACTCTTCCTACTTTGGCAGACATTTTGTGGCCTAGCACGCTGTGATCTTTTGACCCTCTGGACAAGTTGTCCAGCAACTCTTTTGATGTTTGGAACCTGTCTTTGGAGTGCTCCGGGCCTGCCAGATAACAGCTGTTGCGATGTCGATGTCTGCTGTGGATGCTCCTCATCTGAGCTATTGGAAGCAGCACCCTCTTCCCCCAATGGATGCCAATCTGGGTCAACAACTGGGTCATCCATCACCTCCTCTTCTATGTCATGTGCACCTTCCTCTGTGTCACCGTGTATGGTGGTATAGTGTGCGGGAAGGTGCACCTGAGTCTCATCAGGGTCAGAATCTGGTTCTGTACACTGCGAGGACAATGTAGTGCTCTGAGTGAATGTACCAGCAGAATCATCCATCAGCGGCTGTGCATCAGTGCACTCCATGTCAGATTCATCTTGGCCTGGGTAATTCACCATTTCACTTGATAATCCAGGCATGGTATGTGAAAACAGCTCCATGGAGTAATCAGTAGTATGGCCTGCGTCATCCTTCATTCTTGGTTGGGGTGAAGGACACAAGGAAAGGTGTGGTTCATGAACATGAGCCTCCAATGACGACTCAGTGCTTTTACTTTTTACAACTGAAGAAGAGGAGGCGATAGAGCTGGAGGCTGAGTCAGCAATGTAAGACAAAACTTTTTCCTGATGCTCTGGCTTTAAAAGCGGTTTGCCAACTCCTAGAAAACTAAGCGTTCGAGGCCTTATGTAGCCAGACGATGACGCAGGCTCAACACCTCCTGCATTCGGTCCTATTTTGCTCTTGCCACTACCATCAGATCCACCACCAACGCCATCATTACCAGCTGCCAACCCCCGCCCAATTCCACGGCCTCTTCCACCAGCCTTCCTCATTTTTGGTAGAAATGTAGACAAAATCCAAAAAACTATATAGTAATGTAAAACAAGGTGTCTATAGGGCAGGGGAGATTATGAATTTCTGCAGACACTTGTGGACACTGGACACTTATGGATTGTGTGAGGCCCACTGAGTATCTGAGCGCTCTGTCACAGGCTCGATGGCACAGCTGTGACCAAAGTGACGAGAGGATAAGGGAGATTATGAATTTCTGCAGACACTTGTGGACACTGGACACTTATGGATTGTGTGAGGCCCACTGAGTATCTGAGCGTTCTGTCACAGGCTCGATGGCAGAGCTGTGACCAAAGTGACTAGAGGATAAGGGACATTTTTAATTTCTGCACACACTTGTGGACACTGGACACTTATGGATTGTGTGAGGCCCACTGAGTATCTGAGCGCTCTGTCACAGGCTCGATGGCAGAGCTGTGACCAAAGTCACTAGAGGATAAGGGAGATTTTTAATTTCTGCAGACACTTGTGGACACTGGACACTTATGGATTGTGTGAGGCCCACTGAGTATCTGAGCGCTCTGTCACAGGCTCGATAACAGAGCTGTGACCAAAGTGACTAGAGGATAAGGGAGATTTTTAATTTCTGCACACACTTGTGGACACTGGACACTTTTGGATTGTGTGAGGCCCACTGAGTATCTGAGCGCTCTGTCACAGGCTCGATGGCAGAGCTGTGACCAAAGTCACTAGAGGATAAGGGAGATTTTTAATTTCTGCAGACACTTGTGGACACTGGACACTTATGGATTGTGTGAGGCCCACTGAGTATCTGAGCGCTCTGTCAAAGGCTCGATGGCAGAGCTGTGACCAAAGTGACTAGAGGATAAGGGAGATTTTTAATTTCTGCACACACTTGTGGACACTGGACACTTATGGATTGTGTGAGGCCCACTGAGTATCTGAGCGCTCTGTCACAGGCTCGATGGCAGAGCTGTGACCAAAGTGACTAGAGGATAAGGGAGATTTTTAATTTCTGCACACACTTGTGGACACTGGACACTTATGGATTGTGTGAGGCCCACTGAGTATCTGAGCGCTCTGTCACAGGCTCAATGGCAGAGCTGTGACCAAAGTGACTAGAGGATAAGGGAGATTTTTAATTTCTGCACACACTTGTGGACACTGGACACTTATGGATTGTGTGAGGCCCACTGAGTATCTGAGCGCTCTGTCACAGGCTCGATGGCAGAGCTGTGACCAAAGTGACTAGAGGATAAGGGAGATTTTTAATTTCTGCACACACTTTCGGACACTGGACACTTATGGATTGTGTGAGGCCCACTGAGTATCTCAGCGCTCTGTCACAGGCTCGATGGCAGAGCTGTGACCAAAGTGACTAGAGGATAAGGGAGATTTTTAATTTCTGCACACACTTGTGGACACTGGACACTTATGGATTGTGTGAGGCCCACTGAGTATCTGAGCGCTCTGTCACAGGCTCGATGGCAGAGCTGTGACCAAAGTGACTAGAGGATAAGGGAGATTTTTAATTTCTGCACACACTTGTGGACACTGGACACTTATGGATTGTGTGAGGCCCACTGAATATCTGAGCGCTATGTCACAGGCAGAAATTGGCTAGTGTGTCACAAACTACAAGGTGTATGTAGAATTGGGCAGAATTGGAATCTCCCTAGAGTGCAGGTCTGTAAGAACGGAACATGTCCTCGACTTATTCTCACAGAGTGACTCACTGATAGCTTCACTGTGGCTGTGATAACAGCCGTTACACGGTATTGTGTGAGGAGTGTACACCGCTGTATGGTGTGAAAAAATGCACGCTCAGTACCTCAGCAGGGCAAAAAAAAAAAATTGTGATTGCTTTTAAAAAAGCAGTTTGCGGAGCAGTGGGTAAACAGCAATGCAGGAATGTCAGGAAGCCTTAGAAGGCAGCCCAACAACCAACACCACTGATACACCACTATATAGCCTCCCCTTGCACTGCACAGTGACTGGTGTGTTGTACAGGCAAAATCGCTAGCAGCAGAAGCAGTTTTTTTTTCTTCTCAGCAGGACAAAAAAAAAAATTGGGATTGCTTTTAAAAAAGCAGTTTGCGGAGCAGTGGGTAAACAGCAATGCAGGAATGTCAGGAAGCCTTAGAAGGCAGCCCAACAACTAACACCACTGATACACCACTATATAGCCTCCCCTTGCACTGCACAGTGACTGGTGTGTTGTACAGGCAGAAGCAGTTTTTGGTGTCTTCTTCCCTGCCTAACGCTCTCCCTACAAAATCAGCAGCAGCAGCAGCTCTCTCTATTCTGAGATCAGCATGAGTAACATGGCGGTCGGCGTGCACGCCCTTTTATACCCCCAGTGACGCCCACCAAAGCAAGCCAATCACTTGCATGCCCTTCTGAAAGATGGTGGTGACCCGTGCCTATGTCATCACGTTGCCCACAGTGTCCGTGGATCCTGATTGGCTGAAAAAGAGCGCAAAACAAACTTTTGAAACGCGACTTTGGCGCGTAAGTCGCCGACCTCGTGGCCGACCTCATCCTAGGGTCGGGTTTCGTTTCATGAAACCCGACTTTGCCAAAAGTCGGCGACTTTTGAATTTTTTCGACCCGTTTCGCTCAACTCTACCCATCACTCTACCCCTTTTACATTGACCGCCTGAGGCCACAGACTGGGTCACTGCCACTGTGACATCTCCCATTGTAATCAACGGGCCCGGCACCGAGTACCCCACTGCCTCTGGGGGCGAGTCAATGGTAAATGTAGTGTATGATACATGATTCAGTGGCGCACTTAAAGTGAATCTGCCAGCAGGAATTCGCACTCCAACCTATTTATATGTGCATATAGCTCTTTCAAACCCAAGTCCAGCAATACCTTCATTTAGCCAGACCCTTCCTCCATTACTGAGAAATCAGCATTTGAATCATTTATATGCAAATGAGGGTGTAGGTCTGAAGGGTTTGTCACTCCAGCTCTTTTCTCCCAATGCTGCCTACTGCTGCTTGAAAGGCAGCTCTTTTCCCAGAGGTCACACAGCATAGAGACTGTCAGTGAAGCAGGAGGAGGTGGCACAGGATGGGGAATAGAGCTGGAGTGACAGAGGCTTCAAATCTGCAGCACCATTTGCACCTGAATCCAAATACTGATTTCTCACTAATGGAGGAAAGGATGGCCATGTAAAGGTATTGCTGGACTTGTCTTTGAATGAGCTACATGAGCATATAAATAACTTGGGGTGTTAAAGTCTGATGATAGTTTTTCTTTAAACAATTCCATGGAGATAGAAAAGTACCTGTGTTTTCTCCAAACCATTTTATCTTTTTCAGTAATTGCCTTCTTCCCCAGTTTCCAGTCCTCTTCTAATCAAAGTGACTTCTATTCCGACTCGTCAGATCACATTGCAGCTTATGTATGAATCAGAAGTGACTTTTACAATGTAAACCTATAGAATATCAGAACAGGCTCCATAAGGTTACATGATAAAAGTCGCTTCTAACTCACACATAGACCCCAGGTTGGTTGGGAAAGTTGGAATTGAAATCATGTGATCCAGAAGAGGATTAGAGCAGCACTGAAAAGCAGAGGAGACAACAATTGGTGAGCAATGACTGCAGTTACACTATATTACATTTACAGTTTGACAGGTTTAGGCAATAGAAACTCTTGTGTGAGAGCTTCTTTAAAATGTTGTATACTACAGGCAAGATGTTGTTCTGTTAAAAAAAATGTGCAAGTTTGTAGAGTCATAAAGATTTAAAAATTTATAAATAACTAGTAAACGATATCTCTCTTTTGCCATTTGGAAAATCTCGTAAGGGAGTGACGTCACTCGCGCCATATCAGAAGTCAACATGGTTTTTCCTGATGAAGAAGTTTTAAACTTCGAAACGCGCTGACTAATAAGCCGCATACCATGGTTTCCTGTCTTTTCATCATCCTTCGAAGGATGCACAGGTTAACCGCTTTATTTCTGTTTTCTCTGATTCTTCCTTATGGATGTGCAACAGTCTTAAGCCTCTTCAGTGGTTGTGTGCACACAACCCAACCAGGTGCGCAGTGTCAGGACGCACATCTGTAAGCTCCAAAGAACATATTTGGAAATCATCAGCCAGGATCACTAGTAGACATCGTCCAGTGCATGGTGTTTTCAATCAAAATGATGAAGTTTATTCTGCCATTATAGAAAACACAACATTTCGACCAGTCATAGTACTTGATAAAGACCTATACCAGGTCGAAACGTTGTGTTTTCTTTAATGGCAGAATTAACTTCATCATTTTGATTGAAAACACCATGGTCAAGATCCACACCAAATTCAGGAGACTCGATCCAACCATCTCCAGACATTGTGAGTCATGATAGTGGGAATTATTCATTAATGCACCTTCTGATCATCACTTAGCCATAGAACTTCAGACAGGACAAGAGTGCATATACTGGAGGAATCACAGTGACACCCTTTTGATTAAGATACCACTATGCATCCTTCACTATTCCTGACTTTTTTCCTCCCAGGAGTGGTCTCATACATTTTAAAAATATTAATTTATCCTATCCATGTGTTGTTCCACTTAACAATTAATTTAATAAAACAGAGTAAAGATTTTATACAGTTTCTTCAGCATTGTGTCTCTGATCCAAGTCGGTAGCTCATAAACCTAACCTATAAATTCTTGATTCCCACCAATAATTTGATTACTCTGAGGTTGCCTATCTCAAGGACTATGGACGGAATTTATCAAATAAATTTTGCAAGAATTCTAGCATAAAATATCTTGAAAAGATTTTGTGCAACTTGGGAGTCTGAAAAGCCCCAAATTTTTTCACAACTCCAAGTTACACAAAAATGTTGTGACTTTTGCCATTTTCATGCCAATTTCTCCCAGCTCAGCCAAAATGACCTGAGTTGCGGCAGGATGGCAGTGCGTCAAGGGCGTTACACCACAGTTCATCTAATTCATGGTAAGCTGTGGTGCTCCTTACTCCTAAAATCTTACTCCAGTCACTAACTGGAGTAAGATTTCTGGTGTGGTGCATGGAGGCACATACTATTTGTCCAACTCTAGATTTATGAAAAGGTATGCAAATCTTAATGAATCAGCTGTGTCTGACCCCTCATCAAGATTGGTAAAAAAAAAGGTAAAGTGGGCCTATAGGGACCTGCTGAGTCTCGCTATGCTTGTATCTCTTTGGGAGCATATAGAATTTGGCCTCCATTGGGGTTTATAACAATTCCTGTCTTAACTTGTCAGCTAGTATGGATATACTAGCTGAAGAGCCCGGCGTTGCCTGGGCTTAGTAACCAACTGTGGTTAGTTATAACAAATTATAATGATTATATTGCACACAAAAAACGTGCATCTAATCCTATCCTGTGTGATACTGACTGTTGAGCCGTGTATCTAATCCTATTCTGTGTGATACTGTCTGCTGAGCCGTGTATCTAATACTATTCTGTGTGATACTGTGTGCTGAGCTGCGTATCTAATCCTATCCTGTGTGATACTGTCTGCTGTGCCGTGTATCTAGTCCTATCCTGTGTGATACTGACTGCTGAGCCGTGTATCTAATCCTCTCCTGTGTGATACTGACTGCTGAGCCGTGTATCTAATCCTATTCTGTGTGATACTGTCTGCTGAGCCGTGTATCTAATACTATTCTGTGTGATACTGTGTGCTGAGGTGTGTATCTAATCCTATCCTGTGTGATACTGTCTGCTGAGCCGTGTATCTATTCCTATCCTGTGTGATACTGACTGCTGAGCTGTGTATATAATCCTTTCCTGTGTGATACTGACTGCTGAGCCGTGTATCTAATCCTATCCTGTGTGATACTGACTCCTGAGCCATGTATCTAATCCTGTCCTGTGTGATACTGACTGCTGAGCCGTGTATCTAATCCTGTCCTGTGTGATACTGACTGCTGAGCTGTGTATATAATCCTTTCCTGTGTGACTCTGACTGCTGAGCCGTGTATCTAATCCTATCCTGTGTGATACTGACTGCTGAGCCGTGTATCTAATCCTATCCTGTGTGATACTGACTGCTGAGCTATGTATCTAGTACTATTCTGTGTGATACTGACTGCTGAGCTGTGTATCTAATCCTATCCTGTGTGATACTGACTGCTGAGCTGTGTATATAATCCTTTCCTGTGTGATACTGCCTGCTGAGCTGTGTATATAATCCTTTGCTGTGTGATACTGCTTGCTGAGCTGTGTATCTAATCCTCTCCTGTGTGACACTGACTGCTGAGCTGAGTATCTAATCCTATCCTGTGTGATACTGCCTGCTGAGCCGTGTATATAATCTTCTCCTGTGTCACACTGACTGCTGAGCTGTGTATCTCATCCTCTCCTGTGTGATACTGACTGCTGAGCCGTGTATCTAATCCTATCCTGTGTGATACTGACTGCTGAGCCGTGTATCTAATCCTCCCCTGTGTGATACTGACTGCTGAGCTGTGTATCTAGTACTATTCTGTGTGATACTGACTGCTGAGCTGTGTATCTAATCCTATCCTGTGTGATACTGCCTGCTGAGCTGTGTATCTAATCCTCCCCTGTGTGATACTGACTGCTGAGCTATGTATCTAGTACTATTCTGTGTGTTACTGACTGTTGAGCTGTGTATCTAATCCTTTCCTGTGTGATACTGCCTGCTGAGCTGTGTATCTAATCCTCTCCTGTGTGATACTGACTGCTGAGCCGTGTATCTAATCCTATTCTGTGTGATACTGCCTGCTGAGCCGTGTATATAATCTTCTCCTGTGTCACACTGACTGCTGAGCTGTGTATCTAATCCTATCCTGTGTGATACTGCCTGCTGAGCCATGTGTCTAATCCTCTCCTGTGTGATACTGACTGCTGAGCTGTGTATCTAATCCTATCCTGTGTGACACTGACTGCAGAGCCGTGTATCTAATCCTATCCTGTGTGATACTGGGCTCCCCCTGCAGTCTGTGTCAGAGGGTGGTCTGTGTTGGCACGGTAATAAATTGTGTTATTTCCAGCTTTACAGAAGGACCATAACACCATAGAAATGATAAGAATAATAGGCATCAGTTACCACAACTGTCTACAAAGAAAACTATTGCTGATAGCAACCAATCACAGCTCATTTTTCATCTTTTAAACAGTTCTTGGACAGTGTGTTGAGTTTTGAGTGGCGACTTTTGTGTTTTGACTTTTATGTGGCGAGGTTGGTGTATGTGTGGTGAAATGTGTGCTGAGGGTGGTATATGTGCTGAAGCACGTGGTAGTGTGTGGCGCATTTTGTGTGTGTGTTCATATCCCCGTGTGTGGTGAGTATCCCATGTCAGGGCCTCACCTTAGTAACTGTACGGTATATACTGTTTGGCGCCATCGCTCTCATTCTTTAAGTCCCCCTTGTTCACATCAGGCAGCTGTCAATTTGCCTCCAACACTTTTCCTTTCACTTTTTCCCCATTATGTAGATAGGGGCAAAATTGTTTGGTGAATTGGAATGCATGGGGTTAAAATTTTGCCTCACAACATAGCCTAGGACACTCTCGGGGTCCAGACGTGTGACTGTGCCAAATTTTGTGGCTGTAGCTACGACTGTGCGGATGCCAATCCCGGACATACACACATACTGTACATACATACACATACACCTTGAGCTATATATATTAGATTTATCCTTAGGATAGATCACAATATTACTCCCTTGATCTGTTTGTAGGTGACATCACCCATTTTTTTTTAGATCAAATATGTCTCTCATTTTTTTAAACATTAGATTTTGTATTACATTTTCCAGTAATTCCCTTTCAACCATGGCCAGCATGGCCCTATTGACCGTAGACACAGTCACTTCTGTCTCTTTGTCACAAAAATCATGAGTTTTGTTTCTTCTTCAGCTTAAGCGTAATTACTTTTTTTAATACCCAAATCATAAACCTCGCCTTTAGTGGGGTCTGCTTTGTCTCCTAGATGTTTTCTTCTCTTCTAATTTTTTTACTTTTAATTTTACCTTTAGAATTTGGACTAAGATTTTATTGAATACCTCATCAAATTCTGGTTTACCCCCTTGTTAGCAGAAATTCTACATAATTCAGAAAAAATGTCCCATATTTCAACACAATAATGCTATTAAGATATCCTGTTCCTGTGTGTATTGTTTACTTGTATAATTAATTAGCTTACAGTATCTTACCCACATGTGTAAGGACAAACTGTCTCTAGAGGTCCAAGAGAAACATCCTTTACAAAACAGGGACAAAATGCTTACAAGTAATTTATTATCATGAGTAAAGAAATTCTTAGGACACACAAAGTTCTGCAAACAAAGGAAAATGAGGACAAAAATATGAAAATTAAGATGAATTCTAGCTTTACCTTCATTTTCAAAGACCACATTACACACAAATAGGTGGCGATTTCCACTTTAAACAATCTTTACTTAAAATATTCAATGGGAAAGCGGAAAAAAATCCAGGTTCCTTGTGGAGTTTTTAAAGGTATTATTTGATTAGCATACATAAATTGACAATATAATGTATTTTAGACTTAAAGGGAACCTGTCACCTGTTTTGGCCTCATAAGATGCAGCCACTGCCTTTCAAGGCTTATCTACAGCATTCTATAATGCTGTAGATAAGTCCCCGGTCTGACATGAAAGATAAGAAAAATAACTTTTATTATTTTCACCCGGGGGGCAGTCTGGTGCGGTCCGGCTCTGTGGGTGTCTCAGATCCGGGTCCAGCACCTCCCGTCTTCTTGTGACGCAGCCCTCCAGCTTGCTTCATCACTCCCCAGCATCACACTCCTGCACAGGCATACTTCTCTGCCCTGTTGAGGGCAGACCAAAGTACTGCAGTGTTCAGGCATTGGGAAAGGTCAGAGAGGCACAGCGCCTGCGCATTGAAGGAATTTGTTCTGCCCCCAACAGGGCAGAGAAGTACACCTGCACAGGAGCACAATTCTGGGGAGTGATGAAGCAAGCAGGAGGGCGGCGTCAGAAGAAGATGGGAGGCGCCGGACCCGGACCTGCAACACCCATCAGACCGGACTGCACCGGACCGCCTCCCAGGGTGAGTATAATAAAAGTTAATTTTCTTATCTTTCAGGTCGAACCTGGGGCTTATCCACAGTATTATAGAATGTTGTGGATATGCCCCGAAAGACAGTGGTCGTATCTTATAGTGGCCAAAACAGGTGACAGGTTCCCTTTAAAGAACCACTCTCATCAAAGTTTTTATCCTCTTAATATAATTGCAGTCATCATAATATATAGAGTTGTGCAATTACAATTGATCATTTTGGCTTTCTAACCAGTTAATTCTTCTCTTTTCCATTAGGGCTATGACATCCCTTGATAAAAAACTGAATAAGTGATTCTAAGCTAAAAACAAAATAAGCAAATATCCGTCAGTAAATAAATAAATAGAAATAGTGCATGAAAATAATATAGGATGTTTGGTTAACATAATTTTGACAGAAAAAAAATGTAAAAGCCATTCCACCACGTCAAGATGACCCTATTCAGGATGGTCCTAACGTCTAGTATTAAAATCTTACCATATGTCAAGTGACATAATGTGAATAAGGGCTGAAAAGGACTGGGACCCTAACTAATGGACACCCAGCCATGGGGAACCATATGAATGTAATGCCCAGTTCAAGGAAAAGGGAAGTCACACCCTTATGTAACGGCGCCGGTCGTAACCGCCGCCGTCCCCCTAGCTCCGGGCCCCCCCCGCAGCTAGTTCTTACCTGATTATTGTGTGTCCATTCCTGCTGTAATTTGTCCGCCTATAGGTTCCTATAGGTTTCTTGTCTTCCTTTACGTTTTCCAGCCTTGTTGTCTCTTCCCCTGGTGTTTGCCCTGTCTTCCTGGCCGTCATCTGTCTGCCTACCTCTGGTGCCACCACCCTTGTCTCCCCGGTTCCCTGTCTCTGTTCCATCCTGCAGTGTCCATTCTGTTCTTGCCCAGCATTCTGCCCGCTGTCCTCCATCCTCCTGCACGGAGTTCCGGTCCTTGGTAAGCCTCGCCAGCCGCTTGCCTTCTCCAGTCCCTTGAGCCGCCCCTCTCGGTTCCAGCAGTCGCGGTTCTGTCCTCTGCGGTCCTGCCCCTAACGATCCCTGTACAGGGGTCGGTCATCACCTGGTGCGCTCGACCCAGGGGCTCCGGATCCGCGATTCAGAGGGTCCACTCTCGGAAGTTATCTCTTCCTGAACGTCACAGTATAATCAGGCCATGGACCCCGCTGGAGCCGCGGCCGCTACGCAAAAAGAATTACTTTTTTTACGGGAAAACCAGACCCGGATAATGTCGTTCATGAAGTCCATGGACACCCGACTTTCCGCCCTTCAAACCACCGACCCCGGGCACGCTCCCATGTTAGCAGGTCTCCAGCAGGAGCTAGCGCAGCAGCGCGATGCCCAGTCCCACATCTTAAACTACATGGCGTCCGTCGATGACCGCCTACTGTCCCTACAGTCCGCGGCGGCTGCCCCGATCCAACCCCGGGACTTTGTAACTCACCCTCCACCACGCCTGGGAAAGCCCCCCAGGTACAGCGGGGATCCCAAGCTATGTCGGGGCTTCTTGAACCAGTGCAGACTGCACTTTGAGCTGTTACCACAGCAATACCCCTCTGACCACGCCAAGGTGGCATTTATCATATCCCACCTGGAGGGAGAGGCTTTGGCCTTGGTGAATCCTTTGTGGGAGAGGGACGATCCCGTGGTCTCTAGTATTCAAAACTTCCTTGATACGTTCCGCAAGGTGTTTGACGAGCCTGGACGGTTGGCTTCTACTACTGAGGCTCTGTTTAACCTCCGTCAGGGTTCGCTCACCGTGGGTCAATATGCCATCCGTTTCCGGACGTTGTCTTCGGAACTTGGGTGGAATAATGAAGCTCTAGTGGGAGCTTTCTGGAGGGGTCTTTCTAGCAAAATAAAGGACGAGCTTGCCGGTCGGGATACTCCCACCACTCTAGAGGACCTCATATCCCTGGCCACTCGCATAGATCTCCGGTTCCAAGAGCGTTCGCGTGAAGCAACCAGGGAGAGGAGACCCTTTAGGCTCTATCAAGCCCCTATTCCGCGTTCCTCTGCACCCTCTACCAGTGCCGCCCCTGAGCCCATGCAGATTGACCGTGTAAGATTGTCTGAGCAACTGCGCAGGGAGAGGATGACGGAGGGCCTGTGTCTGTATTGTGGTGGGGCCAATCATTTTCTGCGGACCTGTCCTGTGAGGCCGGGAAACGCCTCCACCTAGGCCAGGTAAGAGAGGCCTCCCTAGGTGACCCTAATTCCTCTCTGCCCCTTACCATTTCTGCTTTGATTATGCTAGGTCGGGAGCGTAGATCTGTGGAGGCGTATGTGGACTCGGGTGCGGCTAGTAATTTTATTCGGCTGGAGGAGGTGGACAAGTTTCAGATTCCAGTGGTTACCTTGGAAAGCCCGCGTGCGATTTCCTCTGTGGATGGCAGACCACTTCCGGAACTTATCACCATGGTTACTGCTGAAGTAGAATTCCAAGTAGGAGCTCTTCATCGGGAGAAAATAGCTTTCTATGTCCTACCCAATTTGTCCCACGCCATTCTACTAGGATTACCCTGGCTCAGGTTGCATGAACCGGTGCTGGACTGGCGCTCTGGAGAAATTCTCCGCTGGGGTCATTCTTGCCAAGAAAGTTGTCTGTTGTCGGTGCTCCGTCCTCACCCGCCTCAGGAGCCAGTCGACCTTTCTGGACTCCCGGCTCCCTATCACGCGTACGCCGACGTCTTTAGTAAGAAAGAAGCAGATTCCTTGCCGCCACACCGCTTCTTTGACGGTCCCATTGAGTTGATTCCAGGAGCTACCCCCCCCCAGGGGGAGAACGTATCCCCTGTCTCCAGCAGAGACCTCGGCCATGACAGAATACATTCAAGAAAACCTGGCCAAGGGTTTCATTCGAAAATCTTCTCCTGCTGGCGCAGGTTTTTTCTTTGTCCGGAAGAAAGTCGGTTCCCTCAGACCATGCATCGATTATCGGGGACTGAACAATATCACTGTTAAAAATCGGTATCCTCTCCCACTGATCCCTGAGCTCTTTGACCGGCTGAGGGGGGCCCGGCTCTTTACCAAACTGGATCTGCGAGGAGCCTATAATTTGATCCGAATCCGAGCTGGGGACGAGTGGAAAACGGCTTTCAATACTCGTGATGGCCATTATGAATACTTGGTCATGCCGTTTGGACTCTGTAATGCCCCGGCAGTGTTCCAAGAATTTGTCAATGAGGTTTTTCGAGATTTACTGTACTCCTGTGTTGTGGTGTACTTAGATGACATTCTCATCTTCTCACCCGATCTATCCTCGCATCGAAGAAGTGTTCGCCTGGTCTTGCAACGTCTTCGGGAGAATCAGCTCTATGCAAAATTGGAGAAATGCCTGTTTGAGCAAACCTCGTTGCCCTTCTTGGGCTACATTCTCACTGTCTCCGGCCTGGAGATGGACCCCGAGAAGCTCTCTGCTGTACTCAAATGGCCCCGTCCTCTCGGGGTGAAAGCCATTCAGCGCTTCTTGGGATTCGCAAATTACTACAGACAGTTTATTCCTCGCTTTTCCTCCGTAACCAAGCCCCTCACGGCCCTGACCCGAAAAGGAACTAAACCAAACTCCTGGTCTCCTGAAGCAGAAAATGCCTTCCATGCTTTGAAACGCTCCTTTGCGTCTGCACCAATATTACATCGCCCTGTAACCAGCAGGCCCTTCATCCTAGAGGTGGATGCCTCCTCCACCGGGGCCGGGGCGGTACTCTCCCAGCGGGCATCATCTGGTCACCTGGTTCCCTATGGGTATTTTTCCAAATCCTTCTCCTCTGCTGAGTGTAACTGCTCAATCGGAGATCGGGAGCTGCTCGCTATAAAGATGGCCCTGGAGGAATGGCGATATCTGCTCGAGGGGGCGGTCCACCCCTTCACTATTTTCACTGACCACAAAAACCTAGCCTATCTTCAGTCCGCTCAGAGACTCAACGCTAGGCAAGCCAGGTGGTCGCTGTACTTTTTCCGCTTCGACTTTCAGCTCCATTTTCGTCCCGGGAATAAGAACACCAAGGCTGATGCTCTCTCCAGGTCTCAGCAGTCACCAGAGTTAGAGGAGGATCCATCCTTTGTCATTGAACCCACGAAGATCATCACTGTGGCCCCTGTGAGTCTCACTACCCTTCCGCCCGGCCGGACCTTCGTTCCACACAGCAAAAGACTGGAGGTGCTACGTTGGGGACATTCGTCCAAGATTGCTGGACACGTCGGGATCAAAAAGACTCGCTTGCTTCTCTCCCGCTATTATTGGTGGCCTACTCTTCTCCAGGACATGAAGGATTTTGTAGCATCCTGTACCACTGATGCACAGAACAAGGTGCCTAGGAATCTGCCCACTGGCCTTCTTCACCCGCTACCTGTTCCAGAGGCGCCTTGGCGACAAATTGCCATGGATTTTGTGACAGACCTGCCTTCCTCTGCGGGGTGTACTACTATCCTTGTCGTGATAGACCACTTCTCCAAGATGGCCAATTTCATCCCGTTACCCGGCTTGCCGTCAGCTCCTAAGTTTGCCGAGGTCTTCATCCATCAAATCTTTAAGCTGCATGGCCTCCCCCAACGGATCGTGTCCGATCGAGGTGTGCAGTTTACCTCTCGTTTCTGGAGAGCCCGCTGTCGGCTAATGGGTACATCTTTGGATTTCTCCTCCGCCTACCATCCTCAGACCAACGGGCAAGTGGAACGAGTCAATCAAGTTCTGACGTCCTTCCTGCGTCATTTTTCCAACGCCCACCAGGACAACTGGGTCTCACTTCTTCCCTGGGCAGAATTTGCCCACAACAATCATCCTAATGAGTCATCCTCCAAGTCACCGTTTTTTGTAGTTACAGGTCAGAACCCTGGCATCCCGCTGCACATCTCTACATCTTCGGAGGTGCCTGCGGCAGATGCGCTCGCCGCTGACTTTTCTCAAGTTTGGAGAGAGACCAGGGAGGCCCTAATGAACTCCAGCGCCTGCATGAAGAAGCATGCCGACAAAAGACGGAGGGACCTTCCACCATACCACCCAGGTGACAAAGTCTGGCTTTCGACCAAGCACATCCATCTGAAAGTCCCCTCGTACAAATTAAGCCCTCGGTACATCAGGCCATTCGTAGTACTCGGACGTATTAATGATGCTGCTTACAAATTGAAGTTGCCGGCTTCACTCCGGGTCCCTAACGCCTTCCATGTCTCGCTCCTTAAACCTGTCATTCTCAATCGGTTCCATCCTGCACCTGTCTCTTCCCCTCAGCCAATTGGGGAGGGTAACACCTTTGAAATTAAGGACATTTTGGCCATGAAAAGAGTCAGGGGAAGAACCTTCTTCCTTATCGATTGGAAGGGATTTGGCCCCGAGGAAAGGTCCTGGGAACCCCGGGAGAATATAAATGCCCCACAAATTCTGAAAAAGTTTTTTGCCAATCGCAGAAGGGGGAGATGTAAGGAGGGGGGTACTGTAACGGCGCCAGTCGTAACCGCCGCCGTCCCCCTAGCTCCGGGCCCCCCTGCGGCTAGTTCTTACCTGCTCCGTCGCGCGCGGCCGCTTCCTCCCTCCTCCGGTCCATGCATGCCTCCCTCCTGCTCTCGTGCACCCCGCCATCCTGGTCTCCCAACGGCGGCGACCCCGCACATGCGCACGAGGGCGTGGGCGCGCGGCCGTCGGGTAGTTTAACCCTGCGGTGGGCTGCGGCCGATTAGTGGCCAGCCTATCGCCCACCGGCAGGGGATATATCAGGCGTCTCCCACAAGGGGAGAACGCCTGATTATTGTGTGTCCATTCCTGCTGTAATTTGGCCGCCTATAGGTTCCTATAGGTTTCTTGTCTTCCTTTACGTTTTCCAGCCTTGTTGTCTCTTCCCCTGGTGTTTGCCCTGTCTTCCTGGCCGTCATCTGTCTGCCTACCTCTGGTGCCACCACCCTTGTCTCCCCGGTTCCCTGTCTCTGTTCCGTCCTGCAGTGTCCGTTCTGTTCTTGTCCAGCATTCTGCCCGCTGTCCTCCATCCTCCTGCACGGAGTTCCGGTCCTTGGTAAGCCTCGCCAGCTGCTTGCCTTCTCCAGTTCCTCGAGCCGCCCCTCTCGGTTCCAGCAGTCGCGGTTCTGTCCTCTGCGGTCCTGCCCCTAACGATCCCTGTGCAGGGGTCGGTCATCACCTGGTGCGCTCGACCCAGGGGCTCCGGATCCGCGATCCAGAGGGTCCACTCTCGGACGTTATCTCTTCCTGAACGTCACACCTTATTTGTACAGAGAGCAAAAAACTGAAACAAAAACATAAAGAGATTAATTGGAATATATATTAGTGTTCACGCAGCGTTTAGGCACATGTTCACACTGGCAACTAAACAAAGAAACCCTAAGTTAAAAACTAAATAAGCAAATACCTTGCAGTAAGTACATAAAAATAGTGCATGAAAATAATATTGGGTGTTATGAATGAGTCACCGGAGGAGGAGAAAACAAAAATACAAGCTAAGTCCAGAAAATCGGAGAGGTTGGTAGCTATCGGATTGCAGACCCCTGATCCTATACACCACAACTAACAGTAGCCGTGGGGGGTTCCTACGGTGCCCTAGACCCCTCATCTCAGCCGGAGAACTACATAAGCCTAAAGAAGGAAAGGGGAAATCTAAACTGCCCCAGAGCAGACCCCAAAGCAATAGACAGCCCCAACATGTATTGTCGGTGAAAAACATATGAAAACACAAACAGACAGGCTGAGCAAATGATGGGGCCCAACTAACTAGATAGGACAGGACAGAAAAGATGCTGGCTGCAATCCGCAAAAAACCCTACCAAAAATGTCCCAACCGTCTGATAGGGAAAAAGGCCCTGAAGTCGCTAGACTTCAAAATCACTATATCAGAACTCAGGTATATTCTGAAAATAGAGCAAAGAGATCAACTGATCAGAGACAAAAATGGAATTCAGCCAGTCCCAACCAGGACTGGCTGAATACAAACACTAAGGGAACCAGACAAAATCTCATGGAATAATAGCAGGGCAAAACTTAGCTTTTAGTAGACAGGAACTAAGCTGGAAGCAAGAGCTCAGAGCAGAAAGGATCACCAGCAGCCCTGCAGGGCGTCGGCTGCCTTATATCCACTCAGAAATTCCAGATGTCCAATCACACTCCGCCTGTTCAGATGACAGGTTCTTCCCATCCCAATCAATTTCACTACCTCTCTTCACCAGCAGAGGGAGTTCATCAGACATCAAAGGTGAAGGGGAGAATGAACTCACAACAATTGGGTATTTAGTTAACATAATTTTGATCAAAATCCCACCATGTCAAGATGACCCTAACTTGAACAGTGCTAACCTCTAGTATTAAACCCTTCATGACCTTGGACGTATAGGTACCTCCAAGGTTGTGTCCCTGCATTTGGTGTGGGCTCCTGTGCTGAGCCTGCATATTTCCCTTCACATGGCAGCTGTACTGCAGCCATGGGTGGATTCGCGATTCACTCCCCAGCTGTTAACAAGTCTAAAAGCAGCATTTAACAAGTCCATTGGCCTCCCTCTGATGTGATTGTGGCGCCGATGGGTTGTCACAGCAGCCAGGGGCCTGCAAAAGACCCCTATGCCTGTCACTTTGAATCTCCTATGAATGCCAACCATGGCCGGCGTTCATAGGAGATCCTGATTTATGTTACACAGCACAATCGCATTTTCATCCCCTTTTGTCTAGTTCAAAGTAAAACAATTAAAAACATAAAAAATATGGTTCAGAAATTTTAGATCTATCAAAATATAAAGTAAATTAATTGATTTGGTAAATGGCATAACGAGAAAAAAATCGAAACAACAGAATTACTTTTTTTGGTCACTGCAACATTGCAGTAAAGTCAATAAAATATGATTAAAAAACATCATATCTATCCCAAATTTATGTCAGTAAAAATGTCAGCTTGGTGCGCAAAATATGAGCCCTCACACAGCCCCAGATCATAAATAATGGAGACCCTGTGGGTTTAGGAAAATTGGATTTTGGATTTTTTTTCACCACTTCAGCAAAAAAGAGCCTATGGTTGATGTCTGTGAACTTGTGCTTACCTGGAGAATCATAACAGCAGGTAGGTTTTAGTACTCGTCCCCCAAGAAACAAGACCTCATACGGCCATATTGATGGAACAAGAAAAAAATGATGGCTCTGGGAAGAAAGGGAGCAACAAACGAAAGTGCAAAATCACAAGATGGTGAAGGGGTTAAAACAATGTCCAGCTCAAACCTATTTGCTTATTTTGTTTTTATCTTGGGTTTTGTCTGTTTAGTAGCCAGTGTGAACATGCGCCTACAGGCAGCATGCACACCAACTTATATTCCAGTTCACCTCTTTAGATTTATGTTTTAATTTTTTGCACTCTGTGCAAATAAGGGTGTGGCCTTCCTTTTCTTTGAGTTGGACATTACATTCATATAGTTCCACATGGTTGGGTGTCCTTTAGTCTGGTCTCAGCCCTTATTCACATTACGTTACTTGACATATGGTAAGGTTTTAATACTAGAGGTTGAGTTGTTAGGCTCACTTTGTGAAGTGGACTCACTATGCCCTTGGTCCGGGACCCAGGGCATTGATGCAGCTGGCAAGATGGCATGTAGGCAGCATAGGTTGTGGCATACTCAGTAATCTTGGGAGCAGCAGGACGGATGAAGTTGAAGTCAGCAGGGAAGTTAAGGCATGGTTGTGCGCTAAAGGTGGAGTACACCAAGCTAAAGTCTTAAATCTCAATACCAAGACACAGGTGTGTGTCCAAATGAGCCTTCAATACAGTAGGTTTAGGGAGACGATATCATTTATCCACTCTGGGTAACCTCCAAAACTCGATGTGGAACACAGCAGAGAGCATGGAACCCAGGGGAAAGAAACAAAAACCAGATACCAGGGACAGCTGTGTAATACTATTTCTGCAACTAGTCAAATGTACTATTTATGATCATAGAAAACTGGACACAACCTTCATAGAAATCTGGGCACATTCTCTATTACCATATATTCTTAACTAGAGTTGAGCGATACCAGCCGATACTTGAAAATATCGGATCGGAATGGATCGGCCGATCTTAAAAAAAAGTATCGGTATCGCCGATTCCGATACCGGGAACCAATGCAAGTCAATGGGGCCAAAATATCGGAATTAAAAAAAAACCTTTCTTTCCTTGTAGGTTAATTCTACATGAAGAAAAACAACTAAGAATAATGTAGAATGTATTGTGGGAGGTGGAGGAGACATTAAAGCCATAGAGGTTTAGCCCAATCAAATGGAATAGCAGGAATTAAACTTTTTTTTAAAGATGTTAGGAGTTACAAAGATATTGACTATGTTAGCCTCATTTATATTTTGCCAGACATGTATGTCTTCTTCTTCTTTCTTCTTCTTTCTTATTCTTCTTCCTTTTTTTACCTTCTTCTTCTTATTATTCCTTTTTTTACATTCTTCTTCTTCTTCTTCCTCCTTTTTTTACATTCTTCTACTTCCTTTTTTTACATTCTTCTTCTTCCTTTTTTTACATTCTTCTTCTTATTCCTTTTTTTACATTCTTCTTCTTCTTCCTTTTTTAAATTCTTCTACTTCCTTTTTTTACATTCTTCTTCTTCTTCTTCCTTTTCTTACATTCTTCATATTCTTCTTATTCAACAATTATTATTCTACATATTCAACTTCTTCATCTTCTTCCTATTCTTCTTCATCATATTCTTGTTTGTGTCAGGCATTCCTGTAGTTGTTATCTGGAAAAGTTAGAAGTTTACACCTTCCGTTCTGCCTGTCACAAAAGATTTACAACAGGATTTGTCCGCGTTCAGTTTGGCCTGCAGCAGCAGGCCTTTTCCAGGGGCACCACGAGGAGGAACGGACTCACCCCCATACACTGCTTAGTCTTCTTCTGCTTATAAATAAGATAATATCATTTGCTCAGAGTATTAGTCTTATGCTTAATGTTCTTCTGCTTTGTTTTTTTTATGCTTCTTGGTCTTCTCTCTCTTGTTGTTCTGCATCTTGGTGGTTGTCTTCCTGTTCTTTGTCCTCTTGAACCAGCTGACGGTACTGGCACCGGGAGGGGCAGCAGAAGGAACAAGAGCCAATGGCACTACCGAGGACCAGCTGACGGTGCTGGAACCCGGTTACTAAGCAGGAGGTACCTGTGCTACAAAGCACTACCAAGGACCAGCAGACGTTGCCGGAACTCGGATACCGAGATGGAGGCACCTAGGCCAAAGGCTCTGACGAGAACCAGCTGACGGTGCTGGAACCCGGAGGGGTAGCATAAGCTGCAAGAGCAAATGGAAATAGCGAGGACCAGCTGACAGTGCTGGCACCCGGAGGGGCAGCAGAAGGAATAAGAGCCAATGGCACAACCAAGGACCAGCTGACGGTGCTGGAACCCGGTTACTAAGCAGGAGGTACCTGTGCTACAAAGCACTACCAAGGACCAGCAGACGTTGCCGGAACTCGGATACCGAGATGGAGGCACCTAGGCCAAAGGCTCTGCCGAGAACCAGCTGACGGTGCAGGAACCCGGAGGGGTAGCATAAGCTGCAAGAGCAAATGGAAATAGCGAGGACCAGCTGACAGTGCTGGCACCCGGAGGGGCAGCAGAAGGAATAAGAGCCAATGGCACAACCGAGGACCAGCTGACGGTGCTGGAACACGGTTACTAAGCAGGAGGTACCTGTGCTACAAAGCACTACCAAGGACCAGCAGACGTTGCCGGAACTCGGATACCGAGATGGAGGCACCTAGGCCAAAGGCTCTGACGAGAACCAGCTGACGGTGCTGGAACACGGAGGGGTATCAGAAGTTACCCCTGAAAAGCAAAGATGGCATGCCGCAAGCTGGCCGCAGTTACCGAATCACACAGTCCTACAGGGGGTGCTTGTCCTACTGGCACTATGGAACAAGCCTTTCTTACCAGAACCCGCAGTCCACATAGGAAGCACCTAAACTGCTGGCACCCTAGCCTTGGCTAACCCAACCGCAACACGACATGGCAACTTGGGGTGGCAAACTGACATTGACACTTCCCGGAAACAGCAGGCAGGGCTGGAACCAAGCTGGGCAGGAGGGAGTACCCGTGCCAAAGTCAGTTATGAGCAGCAACTGGCGATGTTGGAGCCCAGGACAAGCACTTAGCAGGCTGAGGCCTGATGTGCTGTCAATTGGGAGGCAGCAGGACAGATTGCCATCAAAACAGCAGGGGAACAGCTGACGTTACTGAACCCCACAAACACAGGAGCTAGTGTTTTACTCTGTGAAGACGGCACTTCCGAGCAACAACTGGCTGTGTTGAAGCCCAGGGACAAGCACGGAGCAGGCTGAGGCTGCATTGAAGAAATTTTAAGATCGGTTGTAGACTACTAATTTGAACCAAGCTCCACTTAGGCCTGTGGCTTCACTGATTTTCGTATTTCCCCTGTCCTCCAACCCCGCCAGTTACAGCTCCGAAGTGGCGTCTGCACAATCCACACTTGTTCCTGTGTTACAGGTGTTCAGTCCGGTCAGTTAATCCCCTGATGTGTGTCCGGCAATGTCGCCTGCTCTGTCCACATTCCCATAATGGGAATGTGGACAGAGCAGGCGACATTGCCGGACACACATCAGGGGATTAACTGACCGGACTGAACACCTGTAACACAGGAACAAGTGTGGATTGTGCAGACGCCACTTCGGAACTGTAACTGGCGGGGTTGGAGGACAGGGGAAATACGAGAGACAGTGGAGCCACAGGCCTAATTGGAGCACGGTTAAAAATCAGTAGTGGTATGACTGTGTAGGCAGCAGGAGACTTTGCCATCTACACAGCAGGGGATCAGCTGACGTTACTGAACCCCACTGAGACACGGGAGCAAGTGTCTCTTTCCGTGTGGACGGCACTTCCGAACTACAACTGGCTGTGTTGAAGCCCAGGAAATAGGAGGGTGTAGGCAGAGGCCTACTGTATTTTGAAAGAGGTGACAGCAGGAGAGACTGCCATCCACAAAGCAGGGGATCAGCTGACGTTACTGAACCCCACTGAGACACGGGAGCAAGTGTCTCTTTCCGTGTGGACGGCACTTCCGAACTACAACTGGCTGTGTTGAAGCCCAGGAAATAGGAGGGTGTAGGCAGAGGCCTACTGTATTTTGAAAGAGGTGACAGCAGGAGAGACTGCCATCCACACAGCAGGGGATCAGCTGACGTTACTGAACCCCACTGAGACACGGGAGCAAGTGTCTCTTTCCGTGTGGACGGCACTTCCGAACTACAACTGGCTGTGTTGAAGCCCAGGAAATAGGAGGGTGTAGGCAGAGGCCTACTGTATTTTGAATAAGGTGACAGCAGGAGAGACTGCCATCCACACAGCAGGGGATCAGCTGACGTTACTGAACCCCACTGAGACACGGGAGCAAGTGTCTCTTTCCGTGTGGACGGCACTTCCGAACTACAACTGGCTGTGTTGAAGCCCAGGAAATAGGAGGGTGTAGGCAGAGGCCTACTGTATTTTGAAAGAGGTGACAGCAGGAGAGACTGCCATCCACACAGCAGGGGATCAGCTGACGTTACTGAACCCCACTGAGACACGGGAGCAAGTGTCTCTTTCCGTGTGGACGGCACTTCCGAACTACAACTGGCTGTGTTGAAGCCCAGGAAATAGGAGGGTGTAGGCAGAGGCCTACTGTATTTTGAAAGAGGTGACAGCAGGAGAGACTGCCATCCACACAGCAGGGGATCAGCTGACGTTACTGAACCCCACTGAGACACGGGAGCAAGTGTCTCTTTCCGTGTGGACGGCACTTCCGAACTACAACTGGCTGTGTTGAAGCCCAGGAAATAGGAGGGTGTAGGCAGAGGCCTACTGTATTTTGAATGAGGTGACAGCAGGAGAGACTGCCATCCACACAGCAGGGGATCAGCTGACGTTACTGAACCCCACTGAGAAACGGGAGCAAGTGTCTCTTTCCGTGTGGACGGCACTTCCGAACTACAACTGGCTGTGTTGAAGCCCAGGAAATAGGAGGGTGTAGGCAGAGGCCTACTGTATTTTGAAAGAGGTGACAGCAGGAGAGACTGCCATCCACAAAGCAGGGGATCAGCTGACGTTACTGAACCCCACTGAGACACGGGAGCAAGTGTCTCTTTCCGTGTGGACGGCACTTCCGAACTACAACTGGCTGTGTTGAAGCCCAGGAAATAGGAGGGTGTAGGCAGAGGCCTACTGTATTTTGAAAGAGGTGACAGCAGGAGAGACTGCCATCCACACAGCAGGGGATCAGCTGACGTTACTGAACCCCACTGAGACACGGGAGCAAGTGTCTCTTTCCGTGTGGACGGCACTTCCGAACTACAACTGGCTGTGTTGAAGCCCAGGAAATAGGAGGGTGTAGGCAGAGGCCTACTGTATTTTGAATAAGGTGACAGCAGGAGAGACTGCCATCCACACAGCAGGGGATCAGCTGACGTTACTGAACCCCACTGAGACACGGGAGCAAGTGTCTCTTTCCGTGTGGACGGCACTTCCGAACTACAACTGGCTGTGTTGAAGCCCAGGAAATAGGAGGGTGTAGGCAGAGGCCTACTGTATTTTGAAAGAGGTGACAGCAGGAGAGACTGCCATCCACAAAGCAGGGGATCAGCTGACGTTACTGAACCCCACTGAGACACGGGAGCAAGTGTCTCTTTCCGTGTGGACGGCACTTCCGAACTACAACTGGCTGTGTTGAAGCCCAGGAAATAGGATGGTGTAGGCAGAGGCCTACTGTATTTTGAATGAGGTGACAGCAGGAGAGACTGCCATCCACACAGCAGGGGATCAGCTGACGTTACTGAACCCCACTGAGACACGGGAGCAAGTGTCTCTTTCCGTGTGGACGGCACTTCCGAACTACAACTGGCTGTGTTGAAGCCCAGGAAATAGGAGGGTGTAGGCAGAGGCCTACTGTATTTTGAAAGAGGTGACAGCAGGAGAGACTGCCATCCACAAAGCAGGGGATCAGCTGACGTTACTGAACCCCACTGAGACACGGGAGCAAGTGTCTCTTTCCGTGTGGACGGCACTTCCGAACTACAACTGGCTGTGTTGAAGCCCAGGAAATAGGATGGTGTAGGCAGAGGCCTACTGTATTTTGAATGAGGTGACAGCAGGAGAGACTGCCATCCACACAGCAGGGGATCAGCTGACGTTACTGAACCCCACTGAGACACGGGAGCAAGTGTCTCTTTCCGTGTGGACGGCACTTCCGAACTACAACTGGCTGTGTTGAAGCCCAGGAAATAGGATGGTGTAGGCAGAGGCCTACTGTATTTTGAATGAGGTGACAGCAGGAGAGACTGCCATCCACACAGCAGGGGATCAGCTGACGTTACTGAACCCCACTGAGACACGGGAGCAAGTGTCTCTTTCCGTGTGGACGGCACTTCCGAACTACAACTGGCTGTGTTGAAGCCCAGGAAATAGGAGGGTGTAGGCAGAGGCCTACTGTATTTTGAATGAGGTGACAGCAGGAGAGACTGCCATCCACACAGCAGGGGATCAGCTGACGTTACTGAACCCCACTGAGACACGGGAGCAAGTGTCTCTTTCCGTGTGGACGGCACTTCCGAACTACAACTGGCTGTGTTGAAGCCCAGGAAATAGGATGGTGTAGGCAGAGGCCTACTGTATTTTGAATGAGGTGACAGCAGGAGAGACTGCCATCCACACAGCAGGGGATCAGCTGACGTTACTGAACCCCACTGAGACACGGGAGCAAGTGTCTCTTTCCGTGTGGACGGCACTTCCGAACTACAACTGGCTGTGTTGAAGCCCAGGAAATAGGAGGGTGTAGGCAGAGGCCTACTGTATTTTGAAAGAGGTGACAGCAGGAGAGACTGCCATCCACAAAGCAGGGGATCAGCTGACGTTACTGAACCCCACTGAGACACGGGAGCAAGTGTCTCTTTCCGTGTGGACGGCACTTCCGAACTACAACTGGCTGTGTTGAAGCCCAGGAAATAGGAGGGTATAGGCAGAGGCCTACTGTATTTTGAAAGAGGTGACAGCAGGAGAGACTGCCATCCACAAAGCAGGGGATCAGCTGACGTTACTGAACCCCACTGAGACACGGGAGCAAGTGTCTATTTCCGTGTGGACGGCACTTCCGAGCTACAACTGGCTGTGTTGAAGCCCAGGAAATAGGAGGGTGTAGGCAGAGGCCTACTGTCTTTGTAATGCGGAGACAGCAGGAGAGACTGCCATCTCCACAGCAGGGGAACAGCTGGCAGTGCTGAACCCCACTAACACTTGAACGAATGTGTTTGGCTCTGTGGAGACGACACTTCTGAACACCAACTGACGTTGTTGGAGCCCAGGATTAGGCGAGGAGCAGGCTGGGGCCTACTTGATTTTGGCAGGTGAATGCAGCAGGAGACTTGCCATCTCCACAGCAGGGGAACAGCTGACAGTGCTGAACCCCACTAACACTTGAACGAATGTGTTTGGCTCTGTGGAGACGACACTTCTGAACACCAACTGACGTTGTTGGAGCCCAGGATTAGGCGAGGAGCAGGCTGGGGCCTACTGGATTTTGGCAGGTGAATGCAGCAGGAGACTTGCCATCTCCACAGCAGGGGAACAGCTGACAGTGCTGAACCCCACTAACACTTGAACGAATGTGTTTGGCTCTGTGGAGACGACACTTCTGAACACCAACTGACGTTGTTGGAGCCCAGGATTAGGCGAGGAGCAGGCTGGGGCCTACTTGATTTTGGCAGGTGAATGCAGCAGGAGACTTGCCATCTCCACAGCAGGGGAACAGCTGACAGTGCTGAACCCCACTAACACTTGAACGAATGTGTTTGGCTCTGTGGAGACGACACTTCTGAACACCAACTGACGTTGTTGGAGCCCAGGATTAGGCGAGGAGCAGGCTGGGGCCTACTGGATTTTGGCAGGTGAAGGCAGCAGGAGACTTGCCATCTCCACAGCAGGGGAACAGCTGACAGTGCTGAACCCCACTAACACTTGAACGAATGTGTTTGGCTCTGTGGAGACGACACTTCTGAACACCAACTGACGTTGTTGGAGCCCAGGATTAGGCGAGGAGCAGGCTGGGGCCTACTGGATTTTGGCAGGTGAATGCAGCAGGAGACTTGCCATCTCCACAGCAGGGGAACAGCTGACAGTGCTGAACCCCACTAACACTTGAACGAATGTGTTTGGCTCTGTGGAGACGACACTTCTGAACACCAACTGACGTTGTTGGAGCCCAGGATTAGGCGAGGAGCAGGCTGGGGCCTACTTGATTTTGGCAGGTGAATGCAGCAGGAGACTTGCCATCTCCACAGCAGGGGAACAGCTGACAGTGCTGAACCCCACTAACACTTGAACGAATGTGTTTGGCTCTGTGGAGACGACACTTCTGAACACCAACTGACGTTGTTGGAGCCCAGGATTAGGCGAGGAGCAGGCTGGGGCCTACTTGATTTTGGCAGGTGAATGCAGCAGGAGACTTGCCATCTCCACAGCAGGGGAACAGCTGACAGTGCTGAACCCCACTAACACTTGAACGAATGTGTTTGGCTCTGTGGAGACGACACTTCTGAACACCAACTGACGCTGTTGGAGCCCAGGATTAGGCGAGGAGCAGGCTGGGGCCTACTGGATTTTGGCAGGTGAAGGCAGCAGGAGACTTGCCATCTCCACAGCAGGGGAACAGCTGACAGTGCTGAACCCCACTAACACTTGAACGAATGTGTTTGGCTCTGTGGAGACGACACTTCTGAACACCAACTGACGCTGTTGGAGCCCAGGATTAGGCGAGGAGCAGGCTGGGGCCTACTGGATTTTGGCAGGTGAAGGCAGCAGGAGACTTGCCATCTCCACAGCAGGGGAACAGCTGACAGTGCTGAACCCCACTAACACTTGAACGAATGTGTTTGGCTCTGTGGAGACGACACTTCTGAACACCAACTGATGCTGTTGGAGCCCAGGATTAGGCGAGGAGCAGGCTGGGGCCTACTGGATTTTGGCAGGTGAAGGCAGCAGGAGACTTGCCATCTCCACAGCAGGGGAACAGCTGACAGTGCTGAACCCCACTAACACTCGAACGAATGTGTTTGGCTCTGTGGAGACGACACTTCTGAACACCAACTGACGCTGTTGGAGCCCAGGATTAGGCGAGGAGCAGGCTGGGGCCTACTGGATTTTGGCAGGTGAAGGCAGCAGGAGACTTGCCATCTCCACAGCAGGGGAACAGCTGACAGTGCTGAACCCCACTAACACTTGAACGAATGTGTTTGGCTCTGTGGAGACGACACTTCTGAACACCAACTGACGCTGTTGGAGCCCAGGATTAGGCGAGGAGCAGGCTGGGGCCTACTGGATTTTGGCAGGTGAAGGCAGCAGGAGACTTGCCATCTCCACAGCAGGGTAACAGCTGACAGTGCTGAACCCCACTAACACTTGAACGAATGTGTTTGGCTCTGTGGAGACGACACTTCTGAACACCAACTGACGCTGTTGGAGCCCAGGATTAGGCGAGGAGCAGGCTGGGGCCTACTGGATTTTGGCAGGTGAAGGCAGCAGGAGACTTGCCATCTCCACAGCAGGGGAACAGCTGACAGTGCTGAACCCCACTAACACTTGAACGAATGTGTTTGGCTCTGTGGAGACGACACTTCTGAACACCAACTGACGCTGTTGGAGCCCAGGATTACGCATGCCGCATGCAGAGGCCAATGGGCATCGGTTTTTATGGAGGTTGTGGACTACTACTGATTCTAACCATGCTCCACTTAGGCCTCTGGCTCCACTGTCTCTACTATTTACCCTGGCCTCCAACCCCGCCAGCTACATCTCTGAAGTGGCGTCAGCACAATCTACACTTGTTCCTGTGTTACTGGTGCTCAGTCCCATCAGTTGATCCCCTGATGTTTGTCCGGCAAGTTCGCCAGCTCTGTCCTCATTCCCACTACTGGTTATGGGAATGTGGACAGAGCAGGAGACCTTGCCGGACACACATCAGGGGATAAACTGATGGGACTGAGCCACAGGAACACAGGAACAAGTGTAGATTGTGCTGACGCCACTTCAGAGATGTAGATGGCGGGGTTGGAGGTCAGGGGAAATAGTAGAGACAGTGGAGCCAGAGACCTAAGTTGGGCACGGTTAAAAATCAGTAGTGGTTTGAATGTTGATGGAGCTGGTGACTCTGCCGTCCACACAGCAGGGGATCAGCTGGCATTACTGAACCCCAGTAACACAGGAGCTAGTGTGTTTCTCTGTGCAGACGACACATCTGAGCGACAACTGGCTGTGTTGAAGCACAGGGATTATAGTTCAGGTGGTAGAAAAATGAACACACCAGCAGACCTGGATACAGTTGCCAACCACTAATTTAGTCTGTAAGAGGAATGGCAAAGTCTTTGGAGATCCAGGCCTTGTTCATTTTCAGAAAAGTCAGCCGGTCAACATTATCGGAAGATAGTCGCGTGCGACGGTCTGTTAGTACACCACCTGCGGCACTAAAGACACGTTCCGATAATACACTGGCAGCAGGGCAAGCCAGCACCTCCAATGCATACTGGCTAAGCTCTGGCCATGTATCCAGCTTAGAGACCCAAAACTTGAAGGGGGAAGAGCCATCTGGGAGTACAGCGACAGGGCAAGACATGTAGTCTGACACCATCTGACGGAAGCGTTGCCTCCTGCTGACTCGAGGCGTCGCTGATGGTGTAGACAATTGTGGTGGACACACAAAACTTTGCCACATTTGGGCCATAGTGGTCTTGCCTTGTGCTGCGGCACTGCCTCTGCTCCCTCTTTGTGCAGAGTTTCCTCCACTGCCTCGACGCACAGAGCTGCTTTGTAAAGCACTAGCAACAATGCTGTCGGGTGGAATGGAAAACATTATGGACTGCACCAGTGACTCTTCGTACTCCCGCATTTTACGCTCCCGGTTCAACGTTGGTATGAGCCTTTGTACGCTGTCCCGGTAGCGAGGATCTAGGAGGGTGTACACCCAATAATCAGCCGAGACGAGAATGTGGGCGATGCGGCGGTCGTTTCTCAGGCACTGCAGCATGAAATCAACCATGTGCTGCAGACTCCCAACTGCCAAAGAACCGCTGTCCCCTGTTTGAGGCGTGACCTCGACCTGCTCTGCATCACCCCACCCTCGCTGTACATACTGAGTAGAGGTTTGTGTACCTCCCTCCTCTGGAGAGATGTCTTCCTCCTCCATCGACTCCTCCTCATCCTCCTCACAAAGTGTCCCCTGCCTAGGCCTTTGTGAGGAAACACGTAGCGCAGACTGTCCAGAAGCAGATGGCATTTGGGACTCCTCATCCTCCACCTCTTCTGAAACCTCATCCCTTAGTGCTTGCAGTGTTTGTTGAAGCAGGCAGATAAGGGGGACAGTCATGCTGACTAGTGCATCATCTGCACTCGCCATCCGCGTGGATTCATCGAAGGCACGCAAAACGAGGCAGATGTCCTTCATAGAGGCCCACTCAATGGTGCTGAAGTGTGAACGGCGCACAGTGCGACTTGTTTGCGCCTGATGCAGCTGGTACTCCATGACTGCTGCCTGCTGCTCACACAACCGCTCCAACATATGTAACGTTGAATTCCACCGGGTGGGTAGGTCACATATGATGCGATGTTCCGGAAGGCCAAATCGTCGCTGCAGAGCAGCGAGGCGCGATCTTGCCGTGCTGGAACGTCGCAAGTGAGCGCACTCTATGCGGACCTTGTGCAACAGTGCATCAAGATCCGGATAGTCCCTCAGAAAGCTCTGCACGACCAAGTTAAGAACATGTGCCAGACATGGGATGTGTGTGAGGTTGCCTAGGCCAAGAGCTGCCACCAGATTTCGGCCATTGTCACACACTACCAAGCCCGGCTGGAGATTCGCTGGCCCAAACCACACATCGCTCTCCAGCTTGATAGCATTCCAGAGCTCCTGCGCTGTGTGGCTTCGATTCCCCAAAGAAATTAATTTGAGTACAGCCTGTTGACGTTTGGCCACGGCTGTGCTCATATCGGTCGTAACAGGCTCCTGCTCTGCTGTTTCTGAGGAACTTGAGTAGGAGGAGGAGTCTATGTGTACAGACTGGAGTCCTGCAATCCGTGGCGTTGGAAGAACACGTACAGCGCCACTCTCCAGATCCGTACCCGGCTCCACAACATTGACCCAGTGGGCAGTGAGGGAAAGGTATCGTCCCTGTCCATGGTTACTGGTCCACGCATCGGTGGTCAGGTGGACCTTGCTACTAACGGCATTTAGTAGCGCATGTTTTATTTTGCCCTCAACATGTTTCTGCAGGGCAGGGACGGCTCGCCTGCTGAAATAAAAGCGGCTGGGCACGTTGTATTGGGGGACTGCCAATGCCATTAAGTCCCGGAAGGTGTCAGTGTCCACCAGCCTGAATGACAGCATTTCAACTGCCAGAAGTTTGGCAATGCCAGCATTCAGAGACTGTGCTCAGGGATGGTTTGCCGAGTAAGGGCGCCTTTTATCCCATGCCTGTGCTACCGATGGCTGTGATGGATGGGAACGTGCTGTTATGGGTGGAATCTGACAGGGTCTCCGGACAACAGTGGCAGAGGTTCTTCCTTGGCGATCCTGTGAGGAAGCCGAACCAGCAGTGTGTGAGCTGGAGGAAGAGGGCCCAACACGAACTGAAGAGGTGGTAGGTGGTGCTGTACGTTGGCCTACGTCTTCAGGGTGTCTCTGCAACTCCAACTCGTGCTTGGTGCGCACATGTTTCCACATATTTGTGGTATTGAGGTTGCTGACATTTCTCCCTCTTTTGACTCTCTGATGACACAGCTTGCATTTGACAAAGCAAATGTCATCTGCAACTGTGTCAAAAAAGGACCACGCACTGCAACTCTTGTGAGCGCCCGGTTTGCCTTTGGAAGGAGGAATGCTCCTAACGGGTGCCGAAGTGGAGGGTACAGGCAACCAAGTCTTCCCCCTCCCTCTGCCTCCTGTTTTGGCCGGTAGGGGAATCTCTTCCTCCGAGCTGCTCCCACCACCTTCCTGTTGCTCACGCCATGATGGGTCAAGGACCTCATCATCTTCCCTCCCCTCTTCAAACAGCTGCTTCTCCGGGGTTGTCTCGCCAGCACCGTACGCACCAGAAAGTGGCAACTGAGTCTCGTCATCATCTGATGCGTACTGAGGTGTGCTGACCATAGGCACTGGCCCACTCGCCTCTTCAGATTCAGAGGGACAAAGAAGTTGCGCATCACTGCATACTCCCTCTTCTTCACATTCAGGAATGCTGCTTGGCTGGCCCCCTCTTTCCAAGCCAACAGATTCCGAGAACAGAAGTAGAGACTGTGATGGCTCCTGTCCATGTCTCTCTGACTGCCTGGGCACTTTGGCAGGTGGTGAAGAGACAGATGGTTGCTCTTCGGTGCTCTGACCCTGAGAGGATGCGGAAGTAATTGAAGTCGATGCGTTAGCTGCCATCCATCCGACAACGGCTTCAATTTGTTCCTCCCGCAGCAGTGGGGTACGTTGAGGTCCTACAAAGCTGCGCATAAAGGACTGTTGCCTGCTAAAACTGGGGGATGCTGATCCACTGGTGCCCGCAGCAGGCCCAGAATCCCCACGTCCTCTACCTGTAGAATCCCCACGTCCTCTCCCTGCAGAATCCCCACGTCCTCTCCCTGCTGAAACTCCACGCCCACGCCCACGCCCCCGCGCCTTACTCCCTGCCTTCTTCATCTTGCAAGACTGCTTAAGATAGGCAAAAAAGTACAAAGGGGGGCCTTAGTGTGCTTATTCCTGAACAGCTGGTTACAGGTACAAGAAACACTAATTTTATGAAGTGTGTGTGTGTGGACTAGACTTTAATAGGAGCTGATGTGGCCTACACAAGTTCAAAATGTAGTGTTTGGTGAACTTTTTATGTGGTTTCTTTGTTTGAAACAAACTCAAAGTATGAGAACAAAGAATTGAAACTGATAGTATCACCAACTTTTTGGAGCTATTACAATGCAGGCAGGTAACCTACAATGCAAAAGATGAGGCTCCCAAAAAATTGGGTAATACTAATCTGGCTGCGCCGGCAGGGCACAAGCCAGAAAAAAAGGCTCCTCTATCTACTCCTATATAGTGTTTGCAACCAACCAATGTTGATGGATACGGATGGATGCACACTAATAGGAGAAGAAAAAATGAGCTGCACTCAAAGACAAATATGTGTGAGGCAGTGACGCACGTTGAGCGTCCTACAACCAGACGTAGCTGCAGGACACTCTACTCAGCGTGAGCTGCACTCACACACAGTCAGAGACCTCTCAGACAGCCGTCAACAGTGCAGCTAAGTGGGCACTGGCACTGACAGGCTGCAGAAAGGCTCCGCTGTGTACTCCTATATAGTGTTTGCAACCACCGTAGATGGAGACGGATGGATGCACACTAATAGAAGAAAAAATGAGCTGCACTCAAATAAAAATATGTGTGAGGCAGTGACGCACGCTGAGCGTCCTACAGCCAGACGTAGCTGCAGGACACACTACTCAGCGTGAGCTGCACTCACACACAGTCAGAGACCTCTCAGACAGCCGTGAACAGTGCAGCAAAGTGGACACTAGCACTGAAAGGCTGCAGAAAGGCTCCGCTGTCTACTACTAGTGTTTGCAACCAACGTATATGGATACGGATGGAAGCACACTAGATTGAAATTATTTAAAAAATGCAGCTCAAAAAATAAAAGATGTATGAGGCAGCAGTGATCACACTGGGTGGCCTACAGCCTGACGTGGCTGCAGGACCCACTCCACAGCGTGAGCTGCACTCACACAGCCCTTGCAGACAGCTGTGAACACTGCTGCTAGGGCAAAGAAGGCTACAGTGGTGGTTTATGTAGCCTGGGTAAAGCACTAGATGTTTGGTGGAATCGCTATTTCTAACTGTCCCTCACAGTCTTCTACAGCAGCCTGTCCCTAACTGAATTCACAGCAGAGTGACCAGAAATGGCGGCTGCGGTGGCTTTTATAGTGCATCATGACATCATTTCGGCAGCCAATCACAGCCATGCCAATAGTTAACATGCCTACATGCCTAACAGGATGTGCCCACACTTCGGAGGATTCCCATTGGCTTAATCAAAGCAAGCAGGCTCATAGCATGATGGGAACTTCCTATTCCGTTTCCGATCCCGGAATCCGATATGAAAAAAGTATCGGAATTAAGTATCGGAATTCCGATACCGCTAATATCGGCCGATACCCGATACTTGCGGTATCGGAATGCTCAACACTATTCTTAACTAAACATATATGACCATTCAGCACTCTAGGAAAACCGGGTGACAACCCTAATAGGAGCCATAGTGGTGGTCACATTGTTGGTCTACCAGCTTTTTCAGAGGCAGAAAAACTCAAGGATTTGCATTATGGAGTTCTCTCTTCTTATTGCAGGTGTCAACCTATACAGCACTGTCGTAGTGTGAATGTTCTGGTTGAAACTTCCTGTAGAACACTCTGTGTTACTATACGTTTTTCAGAAGAAGCATTGAATATGTTTTTTTGGACAAATTTTATATTTGAGCTCCTGGGATCAGAATTTTCTTTTGCATGATTCGTTTCTTCTGAAAAGTGTTAAAAGTCACTACTTTTACTGTATTTTCAAGTGCCATGTCTTAAATGACTTTAGATTTATTTTTAGCCAAGAACTATTTTTTAGGTTTACATTCTCAGCTGTAGTTTTAAAAGCTGCTGTCAATCACAGAAACTCCACATGACACATCAAACTGCTTATTGATCTTCTGATCAGAATTCATGTGCGGCAACCATTTGCCATAAAACATTCAGAATCGATAAAAGAAGTAGAACATTTGGACACAGTGGCATCAGAGTTATACTTTTTAAATAAATGGAATCAAAACTTTGCAAGGTCTTTAGTTTCAATCTGTTCCAGCAGGGCAGGTTATATTGATTTACACAGATGTCTATGGACTTCAATGCAAAATCTTTTCTAGGGCCCTCATCCATCATGTGCCCTTTATAATGTTGGTTTCTTACTTGCCAGAGGGGTTTCTGGGCGCCCTCAGTTTTTTGGAACCAGATGTGACTGCCACCTCTGGCCCTCCTAATGACCCTAGTAACCCTGTAACAAACCCTAAACTTTGCCAACACATCAACTCAACTTGAAAAAGCCTAATTAGTCCATTAAGGGTACCAAAGTAAATAGGGAGCTTGCCTTCTTGAAATATCTACAAGAAAATACAAATCTGGTGATGGAATAATGGTTTCTAATCCTTGTTACTACTTCCATCCTTATTTTTGCACACAATGTATCAATATTAATGGTCGAGATTACTGTTTTGTGACATATAGAGTCCATTATACTCCACTTTAGCTTCACTTCTGTTCAGTGGAAAAGGATCCTCTATATACCTCAACTTGTTTCTAAACCCAATTTAGGATAACCAAGGAAAAATTGTCACTAGATAATTCCAAGCATAGGATGGAAGCCCATTTACAATTAGTTTTTCTTTCATTTTTCTTCCCTGCATTCTATTAATGAGACTTGGTGGATCTCAGTCTAGGGTCTTCTCATAGCATAGTCTCTCTGTAACCATCTTGCCAAATACTCTGCTTACAATTGATCTACAGTACATAATGTATGTTCTTGCCTAGCCAACATCATAGGACTTAACGAGCCAACTAATAATACCGAACTGAACAGAAACAAAACATTGTCAAACTACCCAAATTATATAAATTGAGTAAGAGAACATGACCTATCAATGATTTTTTCCACTCATCAGATCTTTGCTGTGCTACCCAATGTACCAATCTCTATTCATTCTTTCAACCTTCTTGATCTCACGTCAACCTCCCTTCTGGTGAAACCCAACAAGAGATAATGACAATATCCTTCTTGATTTTGGATGTAGTCTACCTTAAAACCCAAACTCATAAGACTAAAGACTCAATTCATCAAAGAAATATTGCTGGATTTCTGTCATAAATCGCATAAAAAAATTGCAACATTTTTGAGCATCATGAAGATGCGCACAATTTTAGCAACTTTCGGCATTTTCACTCCAGTTTCTCTCAGATGTACTAAATTGGAGCTGCTGGGGCAGGACGCCACAGTTCACTTATGGTAATTCATGATGAGCTGTGATGTTCTCACTCCAAGATTTCTCCGCGCTGTGCATGTCACTTGTCAGATACTCAAGAGTCATTAAGAGAGATGTACCTCTGTTATGACTGGCAAAGCACATTCACATGAGTAATGTAAAAACAAGGAAGACAAATATCTGAACCTGACAGCTGCTGAATGTCCTCAACAGCTCCTAGGATCGCTAGAGAAACAGTTCCCCAAAGAGAAAGGAAATCACACACAAAACTACTGTAACTAAAACAAACTACAGCCAAGTGAATTAATCCAACAAAGCCTATCTCTAGCAAGAAACACCAGAAGGGAACGGTATTTTAAGCTGCACCCGAAAGGTAATAGGGCAGAAAAGCAAGGTAACTAAAAAACACCTGCTACCCAAAACCGACAGAAACAAAGATAACAGAACTAAAACACCCACAGAAAAGGTGAATCTATTCTGACTCAGTGGAAAGAGCTACCGACCACAAAACACTGAATCAAGGGTTCGAATCTACAAGCATGACAACCTCTACATGAATTAGGATCATCGGAATCCAGCATGCCCCTTCATCAAAAGTGGTGAGAAGATCACCAGTCTTGATGAATGGAGGTCCAAGGCTCTTTGCAATCCTGGAAACATGATAATGTTACCAACAATTAAATCATTGTAACCAACTTAGTCCTACGGCGTAGATCCCCAAAAAAGATATTTTAGATATTGTAATTATTTTAAAGATATTTCTTACACCAATCCAGAGACTTGGTACATGCCACCAACCACAAAAGCACCATTTGCTTTCTTTCATTGTCATATCATTGCAAATAAAGTGACTCCTGTCAGAAAATATTCGGTGTGCTTAGCAATTTGTTGGCGGTGGCATGGGGACTCGTGTTTAAAGCCTATCCCCGCAGTACTTTCTGTAGCCATTATAATGTAACACATGGAAAGTGCTCCCAACAGAAACTGTTATATTACAAATCATTTGGTAATAAAAGTGCTTTAATTGACTTCAGCGTAAAATGTGCAGCCAATTAGGACAGGAAGGCAAAGCAGTAATAAGAGCACAAAATGCTGATTATTTACTTTTAAAGCTGATTGTGCATACCGGGCAATATACGGTTATCGTAGGGGAAATTTTCTGTGCAGAAAAATCACATATAGGATATCAGTATAAATCTTGTCTGTTTTGTCTGGATATGTGGTGAAAAGGAGAGAGATAGTCATTTACTGCAAACAACTGTGAGACAAGTATTGATTTCAGGCCATCCCAGCATCCTGTCAATCCTTTATTTGCTATAATGAGCTGTGAATAATACAGACTGAATATCTCAAGGGATTCCTCCATGAAAACATATCACTCTGACATGAGGATTAGCAGTCAGTCCATAGAAATGAACGAATCTGACGAGATTTGAAGTAAAAAAATGGCGCAGATTTTGGCGGGAAATTCGACGCCCAGCAAATTTATTCTCTGCTAATTGAATATTCTTTATTAAGCTCTCGGGACTATGAAGACCTCAGAGCATAATAAAAATAAGATGAAGAAAAGAAAAAAACAGCCAATACTCACATTAACACATGTCTCTTCAGGCACTTGTCTTTGCTATCTTTCCTGCCTCTTCTAACCAATGCTGCTTGCGAAAATCATGAGCCTCTCCACACTAGATCGGAACTTCCAGTCATGACCAGGTCCTGCACATGACCGTCATAAAATTGCAGCATATGTCAAGACGTCACAAGCTTACAATGTTAAAATGTGCATACGCAGAGATTCTGCGGGCTTGAGGTGCATGTCGTAACGTTGCAGAGCATATCATGACATGATGACATCGGAGCCTTATGATGTGTAGAGATGTCCCACAGCTAATTACGGCCAGAAGACCTCGGCCTAGCATGAAGAGGCCCATGGTTTCAGCATGATAGCGTTAAGTGGAGGCATCGAGTACTCTACTGGGAACAGCAAGCAGCAGGGTGGCCGAATATGTGAGAGGTGAGGAGGATGTTACATTTTTCCGCTGTTTCTAACCTTTTAACTGGTCCGCTACAAATCAGCAAAATAACAGCTCTTTTGCAGAATTCATGCAAAGTGAATTGCAAAAAAAGCACATTCTGGAAAATACAGATGTTTTGTAAAATTTATGTACAATTAAATTTCACTCGAATAAATTCATGCATCTCTAGATAGGAGCCTTGACTAGGACGTCTATTATGCAGTGATATCTTCCAGGGTAATTAGTTCTTCATCATTGCCCATGAATACAACACAGGAGCCCAAATATACAGTACCAAGTATCTCTTGTGAGGCAGAAAGCTTTTTTTGTGCACCAGGGTCAAGATACAACTGCTATGGCATTGAACTATACTACACTGTCAGCCATTAAATGGAGCAATGTGTTTTGCCCATTTATGTGCAGCAAGTATTTTAATAAGTGCTGTACCAGTTATGACCATTAGATGTCATTAGTTGTCCCTTTTTTCCTGTTCCTCTTTAACAGCTTGTTCTGATTAGAACCGCCCCTTCCCGGGCTAGAGAACTTGTGGCCATTTTCCCCCTGGATCTCTGAGTTACACACACATGTTCCTGGTTCTCCCTACAAATCACTGCTTCTGTCATGTGGATTCCGGTGAGGGTTAATACAGTTATGTGTTTGTGCAATGTATCTGTACTAGCTAGCCATTATGCAGCCACCGTGCAGTGTCTTATGAGTGAGGTATATGGTACAATGTATCTTTCAGCTAGTTGTAATTGTCTTTGCACTGCATGTAGATAGATGCTTTTCTGTTTGGGGTAGTGCAATGCTGGCAGCCCAATTTTGCTTTAATTATCCCTCTTAACTGCATTATGTGTTGTATTGTGCAACCTCTGTAATACTCCTGTTACTGATGTAATAGCACCCTGTATTATTGCTGCTGTTGTGTAATGTGCCAGTATTGATATACGTTATGTTATTTCCTTGTAGTTTTTACCGCTCATCTCGTCCTGCGCCATATCCTTCACATCATCATAAATTTAGACAAGAATCCAAATAGTCTCTTTACTGGAAAGTGGATGAAAGGTTTAGCTATATGCTGGAATCCACACAGCGCTATACGTGGAGGAAGGCAGAACACAATGTGATGACACTTTCTCCTCTGCAAAACCAAAAACATTGTAATAAATTTGGTCTGCACTGAGGAACCAAATCAGAGGGGAGAAAAGAATCAATCTCGTAAAAAAATCCATAAAATCAACTTAAACAGGATACAATAGAGTGTCTAAATGGTTGTTTAATAATAGCCCAATGCCATAAGTTCCCTTGCTTGAAACTATTAAAAAAACTTGACTATTGGTAGAGTCAATGACAAAAAATACGGTAAACTTACTTCAGTCAAGTCCATCAACACAATATCTTCACATTTATCTTAACTTGGCTGGAGTATAGTAACCACATAACTATATCGTTACATAACTATGATAACTATGTACAACTCCAATTTGACATTATAAGGCTGGTTTCACATTCGCGCTTTTTAAGCGCACGCACGGCCGGGGGTAGCTCCGCCCCCGAGCCGGCTCTCTGCCCGGCGTGCCCGCCCCTTCCTTGTAGCGCCGCCTCCTAGCGCACAGCGGCGCCTGCGATCGGCGCACCCTATCTTTAGCATAGGGTGCGCAGATCGTGCGCAGGCCGTGCGCTAGTTGCGCTTTGACCTGCGCTGCGCACTTTTGACGGTGCGCCGTGCGCGCCAAAATCAAACTTTTCGGATTTTGGCGCGCACGGCGCACCGTCAAAAGTGCGCAGCGCAGGTCAAAGCGCAACTAGCGCACGGCCTGCGCACCCTATGCTAAAGATAGGGTGCGCCGATCGCAGGCGCCGCTGTGCGCTAGGAGGCGGCGCTACAAGGAAGGGGTGGGCACGCCGGGCAGAGAGCCGGCTCGGGGGCGGAGCTACCCCCGGCCGTGCGTGCGCTTAAAAAGCGCGAATGTGAAACCAGCCTTAGAGACACATTAAATTACAGTTGGGTCTCACATCTTTAAAGTGGCTTTGAAGAAAATGTGATATGGTCACACGGTGACATTGTAGAAACTATGCTATAAAGTTTAGGGAGCACATCGATTAAAAAAATAAAAACATTTTTTTTTTCAGTAATGTCAAGATCTAGAGAACTTCTTTTGAATTAAAACCTTCTTATAAGGACTGAAATGTACTTGATATTTTTAATAATAGATTTGAATCAACTCTACAGGATGACCAAGTATAGATCCACTAGGTACAGCCAGGATACATTGGTCTAAATTTGCAAATATCATCTTCAGAGAAGAAGAGGATTGGAACTCTAGTACCACCTATCCTAAAAATCAAGTAGCCTTGCCATATGACTTAGGATAAAAAGCCAAACTAGACACTCCATTTGCAAACACATATTTTTGGGTGTTTGCCCCTCATTAGTGCAAAGCTGGAGATCTAATTTGGCTGGGTGAGCGGTCTCTGAGTTTACTCAATGAGGAAGATTTCTCCTTGTGTGGTGTGCCCAGCTTTAACTTAAAATGACACAATGCTATTGCTAACTTATGCATTTAGGTAAGTTACCGATAATATATTGTATTTTATAGTAATCTTTTAAAGCACGGACAATGTTGGTTTGAGACTTTTGAAATTCCTTTTATGGTAACAGGTATATATTTTTAGGAGAAAAAATGGACATTCCCTTTAAATTTTGACTTCAATGACTCTGCAGCCACCTTTTATATATGATCTAACAGTAAAGTGTAAGTCACTTTGATATGCCCAGACTCATACTTAATCTGTTTCATGTTCAGCTAAGTTACCTTGCTGAAAGTTAAAGATGAATTATATTTTAATTGAACTTTTTGTCCTTGATATCCAGCTCTGAACCTTCTTGTTACAGGACAAAATTAATGAGACACTAATTATGATGTGTCTTTTTTCTCCTAATAATACTCCATTTTCCAGTTTACCAGACTAGGTTATACAGGACGATTTTGTACAATCATTAATCTTCGCATACAATGTATGGATGCTTATTAACGATAAGTGAGCATGCTTGCCACTGCTCGATACTCGATCGAGCATCGGGTTGCTCGGGTACACCTGTTATTTGATTCAGTATCATGGGTGCTCAAGCGCCATGCTCAAGACCCCGCTCCTCATATTTCGCATCTGTTAGACAGCCAATGAACATCCGAGGATTGGCCACCATGCACAGTAATGCCATAACAATGTTGGCTACTTGCATTACTGTGATAGGCCAGCCGCATTGCGTCATCGGGTCTTATATAAGACGCAATGCTTGGCACACTCTCCACTGGAAGCAGTTCAGGCAGAGTTGTTAAAGGAGGAAGAGCTTATTTTAGAGCAGGCATACAGCCAGGGCTACATACTGTCCATTCTCCAGTAAAACCGCTGTTATCTGCATTCAGTGTAGAGATAACTGGTGGAGAAGGGATAGTTTTGGATTAAAGGCATATAGGTCCTTTGTGGTCTCCAAAAAGGGCCAGGCTAGCCAACCCTTGCCACCCCTGCAAACTTCAAACCAGTGACCACTGCTTGCCACAGGGAGATTTGTGACTGAGGATGCAGTGCTTGCCATGGTTGCATCCACTGTCTGCGTGCCTCATCATCATCATCTCTCTTTTTCCATTCCTATCCCTGAGACTCACCCTCATCCTCTTCCTGCCTCTTCCTAAAAGCTTGATGATTGGAGTACCTAGCACCCTCCATGATTCCTCTGTGCCATACATCTATTGAGTATCCAAGGTAGATATGAGTCATGAACTCACCCTCTATGCCTTAGAGGTGCTGGCCTGCCCTGCTACTAGTGTTCTGTCAGAACTGTTTTTTTACAGCCGCTGGGGGCATATTAACTGAAAATGCTGACAGGCTGACTCGTATCAAAATTAACAATGCATGGATTGTCTTAGGCTTCTCACCAGATGACAGCAGAGAAACAAGAAGCCAATTGAAATGTTCCTTTTTTTCTGGTGTATTCCCATGCATTGCTTCTCATACAAAACAAAGGGTATATGGTTCATAGTTTCGCTCAAAATATTTACAGGGTCATCACGTGACCCACGTTCAAAATTTGTACATGGTCATCAGAGCTCATATCATACGCAGGGACCTGACAAAAGACATAATGTTATGTCCTATGTCACCAAGGGATTGGTCCGGATTGGGAGAATGATGGGGTCAATGTGCTGTCTGTTGACTATCATACCGACTGAATATATAATTGTTTGAATGAGCTCTGTTACAACTCCTAAAATATTTTAATTGAAAGGGGTTAACTAGGCTTGAGACAAAAGTCTGCAGGCAAATTGTCTGTCTGCAGACTGCTGAGCTGTGACAATGTGCAATGCATACACTGTCAAGATTCCCAGTCTTTTAACTGCATACATGTAATTTGCATACTTGTGGTCACGTGCTGCCTAGATGCCTTCTGCTTCATTGATGTTTTGAATAGATGCCTTCAGTTTCGGTCACATATTGAGTAGATGCCGTCTGCTTCTCTCAATAGGAGAAAATTGTGAGAAGCTGGATGAAAGATATCTGCACGTGACCATAAGTATGCAAGTCACATACAAGCAATCATGCAACCGCCCTCTTGCACCGAGAATCATGAGTCAGTATGATGCCCATGTGCAATGGACACCAAACTGAGTCTATAAGAACCATTGTACCAAGGTGCATGAGCAATGCTTCATGCGGCCTTCTGGTCTATGTGGGATTGCAGCTTGCACCAGATGGGTACAGACCGCACTAGTGCATGTCACTGACCGGCTGCTGTGCACGTGATTTGTGGAAATGTGACAGACACTTTCCACCAGTGACCACTGCATCCAACACGTTCATATATGCTCATATATAAATTAATTTGTAATTTTTAAAACAATACTGTTACAGAACGTCCACAAGAGAGGTTTCATGTCTTACTAGCTTGTCAGTCTGGTCCACAGTCATCTTCTGTTGACGCTTCCCACTTCAAGCTGTGACTCCAGGGCACAGAAGACACTTGAATGTCATCCCCTGTCAGCCAATCACAGATGTGCTTATAAAGGAAAGTCTGTGATTGGCTGACAGGCAACGAGGCACAAATGTCACTGTGTGCAGTGCCTATAACGTTTTTAAATCAAGTAGTTTTTATTGAAGAAAATTTGGATAACAATACATAGATAGGCATGTATAAATATATCAGCAATATTACTTTAATAAAGCTGTATGAGAGGGCACATGGGAGACTCCCTCTTATAGTGATCAGGCTTCAGCGACCTGCCTCTCCCTCCAAGCAGATCAGCAGCACGACACAGGCAGGTCTCCGCAGCAGAGGGAATCACACACTGTGAGGCTTAGTGTGACTGGACCGGACAGCAGCATCAATACTTAATAGGTGAGGACAGGGCCCCTTTCAGCATAATCTTGTGTAGTATGCAGAAAAGCAGATCCTGCTTCTCCTGTTAGAGATGCTGCTGCCGTTGGCTCTGTGATTGATTATGTACCACCACCATAAGCTTTTCCTGGGCCCCCTCCTGCTCGGGGCCCTGGTGCAGTTGCATCGGTCGTATGTCCGCCACTGTGTGCAATGTTCTATTACATACACTGTACTTGTTATCTAGCAGTTAAACTACTGTTAATTTCCTTATGTCTCAACTTGACTGGCGTCACTCTCCACTCTCAGTACTAGGTCCATCCACCTCATAGTCTATATAAGCACCTCTGATCATTGCACTGGACCTAGTATCAGGTCACAGGTATTTCCCACCAGGTACTGACCATCTCCGTTCCCTGAAGTATGGCCACAGCCCACAACCTGTATCCAGGGGCGGACCTACCGCCCGTGCAGACCGTGCATTGCACGGGGCCCCGGGGGAGAGGGGGCCCCTCCAGCCTCCAGCACCTCATGGCTAATTATGTCAAAATTAAAATTAGTCATGTGTAGTGCAATGAGGAGAGCAGCGCTGCAGGAGGCAAAGGGGCCCCAGTGAGGCAGGGGGGCCCACCTGCCCCCAGCGCCGACTCCGCCTCCCCCCTCCCCGCATTGAAGGAGGCAATGATGAAGCCTGGAGGAGAAAGCATCAGCTGACGCTCCCTCTCCCATCATTCCCCGCTCTGCCTCTGACACAGGGGGTGCGCAATGACGTCATCGCACTCTCACTGTGTACCAGGCAGTGCAGGAGGAGACAGGAGCCGGGAGCAACGCAGGCACAAGGAGAAGGTGAGGAGTGTGTTGTTTTTTTTTTAAATCAGTGTGAGTACTGGACTGTGAGGTAATGTCATTAGATCTATCATACCGGCATATCTTCCAGGGGAAGAGTCTTGAGGAGATCATTTGCATATTCCCAGTGCCTTCTGGGATAAGTGAAGAGTCTCCGCGAGCTCAACGATCACTGGGTTTTGGCCGTTGCAGCTAAAAAAAGAGGAAATCAGAAAACCAGGGGAAGAGTCTTGAGGAGATCATTTGCATATTCCCAGTGCCTTCTGGGATAAGTGAAGAGTCTCCGCGAGCTCAACGATCACTGGGTTTTGGCCGTTGCAGCTGAAAAGAGGAAATCGGAAAAACTTTGGCTCATCTTTCATCATTTTTAAGAAATCTCAAGATGGAAGAGGCCAGGAGCCATTTGGTGAGCTGCATTTCTTGCTACATGTTCACAGACTTACCAGTGGAAAAGCCAAACTTCACATGCCACAAATGCAAGCTTGTGTCCCTGTTGGAGGAAAAGTTGCAAAATCTCGAAGAGAGGTTAGCTACGTTGAAGATCATTAAGGAAGGTGAAGAGTTCTTGGACAGAGCAGAATTATCTCTTCATGTTACAGAAAGAGAAGAAATTCGAAGTGCACCTGAAGAAACAGAGGAATGGAGACATGTGACCCAGAGAAGCAGGAGGATCAGGAGGCAGTCAGCACCCATACTGCTCAGAAACCAGTACCAGGCTCTCACGCAGGAAAACGATGAAGAAATACATCAGGATAAGACTTTGCCAACAAACAGCAACCTTGTACGCCCTCAGAGTCCTCCTGGATGGAGAAAGAAAAATGTTGTGAAGAAGAAACGGAGAGTGGTGGTCATGGGGGATTCCCTGCTGAGAGGAACAGAGGCCGCTATCTGCAGACCGGATATAACTTCAAGAGAAATGTGCTGTCTTCCAGGTGCAAAAATTAAAGATGTGTCTGACAGGATATCAGGACTCTTCAGACCTACAGATGACTACCCATTCCTGCTACTACATGTGGGGACAAATGACACCGCAAGAAACGACCTGGAAACCATCTGCAGAGACTTTGAAGACTTAGGCAAGAAAGTGAAAGAACTGGGAGCGCAGGTGGTCTTCTCTTCCATCCTCCCAGTGGATGGCCATGGAACAAGGAGGTGGAATAAGATTCTGCAGGTGAACAACTGGCTACGTCGATGGTGCCGTCAGCAACGATTTGGATTTCTGGATCACAGAGTGAACTACTTATACGATGGACTACTTGCTAGAGATGGGGTGCACCTTACGAAGACTGGAAAGCATGTATTTGGAAGTCGCCTTGCTACTCTTGTAAGGAGAGCTTTAAACTAGAACAACATGGGAAGGGAAGCAAAAGACCAGAAAAAGCCATACAACTGACAAATGCTATTGAGAACTCTGCTATTAGAAGTGGAAAGGAAGAACAAAGACGAAATAATCTAATTAATAAAAATATTGGAGAAAGAGAAACCAATCACAAACTAAAATGTTTCTATACTAATGCACAAAGCATGGGCAACAAACAAAGAGAATTGGAACTACTAACACAGGAAAAGAAATATGATGTCATTGGAATCACTGAAACTTGGTGGGACAATACACATGATTGGAATACAAGACTAGAAGGATACAACTTATTTGCAAGAAACAGACTTGATAAACGAGGAGGGGGTGTCGCATTGTATGTTAGAAACGCATATATCTGCACAGAGATTGAAGCTTCAGAGACTGGGAGTTCTGTGGAAACTGTTTGGGTAAGAATACAAGGACAGAACAATGGAAAGGACACCATTGTAGGCATTTACTACAGGCCGCCTGTGCAAGCCGAAGATATGGATGAACTCTTTATGCATCAGATGGCCAAGTTCTCCAAAAAATATGACATAGTTGTCATGGGAGATTTCAACTATCCAGACATTTGTTGGGAATCTCTCTCAGGCAAAACTAACAGGTCAAGGAAATTCTTATCCTCTCTTGCTGACAACTTTATCTTCCAAAAGGTAAGGGAGAAAACAAGGGGAACTGCTACCTTGGATCTAATCCTTATAAACAGGGAGGAAATGGTTGAGGAGGTAAAAGTGGCTGGGACCCTAGGAGGTAGCGACCATGCTATTTTAGAATTTTGGATAACTAGAGGCGGAAGACCTGTGAAGACTCAGACGTCAAGTTTAGATTTCAGAAAGGCAGATTTTAAGGGATTCAGAAAGAGAATTGGAGGGATCCAATGGCTGGATATCCTTAAAGACAAAAATGTCCAGGAAGGATGGGAAATCTTGAAAAATGAAATTCTCAAAGCACAGTTGTTAACAATTCCGAAAAGAGGGAAGAATAGGAAGCATTTAAGGAAACCAGGATGGATGAACACAGAACTTAAGCACATGCTAAAAAGGAAGAAAAAAATGTTTATAAAATGGAAAGAGGGAGGCATATCTAAAGAAGAATATAATGCTGTCTGCAGAACCTGCAGGGCACAAATCAGATTATCTAAAGCTGAAAATGAATTGAGGCTTGCAAGAGATGTCAAAAGCAATAATAAAGGATTTTGGGGATATGTCAAAAGTAAAAGAAAAGTCAAAGATGCTATAGGATTTTTACAGGATGAAAATGATGAAATGGTAAGACAGGATGTTGAGAAGGCTGAACTTTTAAATTCCTATTTTGCATCTGTTTTCTCTCAGAAAGGAAATATAACATCAACTGTTATTCACTGTCCTATTAAGGGAATAGAAGAATCCAGGATATCTATAAACAGAAAGATAGTGAGGAAACACTTAGCTAACCTAAATGAATTCAAGTCTCCAGGTCCAGATGAATTACACCCCAGAGTACTGAAGGAGATAGCAGAAGAAATTTTTGAACCCCTCTCCATAATCTTTGAAAATTCTTGGAGAACAGGAGAAGTGCCAGAAGACTGGAGAAGAGCAAATGTTGTTCCTATCTTCAAAAAGGGGAAGAAGGTGGACCCAGGCAACTATAGGCCGGTGAGTCTGACTTCTATACCAGGAAAGATCTTTGAACAAATTATTAAACAACATGTATGTCAATACCTGGATAAGAATGAAGTGATTAAACAGAGTCAGCATGGGTTTGTAACTAATAAGTCATGTCAGACTAACTTAATTTCCTTCTATGACGGTATCACTGATTGGGTGGATCAAGGAAATGCTGTCGATATAGTATATCTTGACTTTAGCAAAGCATTTGACAAAGTCTCTCATACAATCCTTATTGAAAAAATGACTAAGTATGGAATGGACAAGGCAACTGTTAGGTGGATTCATAACTGGCTTAGTGATCGGACCCAAAGAGTGGTCGTAAATGGCTGCACATCCAGTTGGAAGAATGTCTCAAGTGGGGTACCACAGGGCTCTGTCCTGGGCCCTGTATTGTTCAACATCTTTATCAACGATTTAGATGAAGGAATTGAGGGTAAACTGATTAAATTTGCTGATGACACAAAGCTAGGAGGGATAGCTAATACTAGAGAAGAGAGAGAGAGGATTCAAAAAGATTTAAATAAACTGGAGAAGTGGGCAGCAACTAACAGAATGGTTTTTAACAGGGAGAAATGCAAAGTACTACATCTGGGCAATAAAAATGAAAAAAGCATATATAGAATGGGAGGAATAGGGCTAAGTGACAGCACATGTGAAAAAGACTTGGGTATACTAATAGATCACAGACTGAATATGAGTCAACAGTGTGATGCAGCAGCAAAAAAGGCAAATGCAATTCTAGGATGTATTAACAGAAGCATACAGTCTAGATCACGTGAAGTCATTATTTCCCTCTACTCCTCTTTGGTCAGACCTCATCTGGAATATTGTGTCCAGTTTTGGGCACCACATTTTAAAAAAGACATCAACAAACTGGAGCAAGTTCAGAAAAGAGCAACCAGAATGGTGACCGGTCTGCAAACCCTGTCTTATGAGGAAAGGTTGCAGGATTTGGGAATGTTTAGTTTGCAAAAGAGAAGACTGAGAGGAGACTTAATAGCTGTCTACAAATATCTAAAGGGCTGTCACATTGTAGAAGGATCAACTTTATTCTCATTTGCACAAGGAAAGACTAGAAGCAATGGGATGAAACTGAATGGGAAGAGACACAGATTAGATATTAGAAAAAACTTTTTGACAGTTAGAGTGATCAATGAGTGGAACAGGCTGCCACGAGAAGTGGTGAGTTCTCCTTCAATGGAAGTCTTCAAACAGAGGCTGGACAGACATCTGACTGGGATGATTTAGCGAATCCTGCTTTGAGCAGGGGGTTGGACCAGATGGCCCAGGAGGTCCCTTCCAACTCTACGATTCTATGATTCTATGATTCTATGATTCTATCATGCTGGGGGGGCTATATACCATGCTGGGGGGGCTATATACCATGCTGGGGGGGCTATATACCATGCTGGGCTGTATTATACCATGCTGGGCTGTAATATACCATGCTGGGCTGTATTATACCATGCTGGGGGGGGCTATATACCATACTGGGCTGTATCATACCATGCTGGGGGGGCTATATACCATGCTGGGGGGCTATATACCATGCTGGGCTGTATCATACCATGCTGGGGGGGCTATATACCATGCTGGGGGGCTATATACCATGCTGGGCTGTATCATGCCATGCTGGGGGGGCTATTTACCATGCTGGGCTGTATCATACCATGCTGGGGGGCTATATACCATGCTGGGGGGCTATATACCATGCTGGGGGGCTATATACCATGCTGGGCTGTATCATACCATGCTGGGGGGGCTATATACCTTGCTGGGGGGCTATATACCATGCTGGGGGGGACTATATACCATGCTGGGGGGCTACATACCATGCTGGGGGGGCTGTATACCATGCTGGGGGGGCTATATACCATGCTGGGCTGTATCATACCTTGCTGGGGGGCTATATACCATGCTGGGGGGGCTATATACCATGCTGGGGGGGCTATATACCATACTGGGCTGTATCATACCATGCTGGGGGGGCTATATACCATGCTGTGGGGGCTATGTACCATGCTGGGCTGTATCATACCATGCTGGGGGGCTATATACCATGCTGGGGGGCTATATACCATGCTGGGGGGGCTATATACCATGCTGGGGGGCTATATACCATACTGGGCTGTATCATACCATGCTGGGGGGGCTATATACCATGCTGGGGGGGCTATGTACCATGCTGGGCTGTATCATACCATGCTGGGGGGGCTATATACCATGCTGGGGGGCTATATACCATGCTGGGGGGGCTATATACCATGCTGGGCTGTATCATACCATGCTGGGGGGGCTATATACCTTGCTGGGGGGGCTATGTACCATGCTGGGGGGGATTATATACCATGCTGGGGGGCTATATACCATGCTGGGGGGGCTGTATACCATGCTGGGGGGACTATATACCATGCTGGGCTGTATCATACCTTGCTGGGGGGCTATATACCATGCTGGGGGGCTATATACCATGCTGGGGGAGCTATATACCTTGCTGGGCTGTATCATACCATGCTGGGGGGGCTATATACCATGCTGGGGGGCTATATACCATGCTGAGGGGGCTATATACCATGCGGAGGGGGCTATATACCATGCTGGGGGGCTATATACCATATTGGGCTGTATCATACCATGCTGGGGGGGCTATATACCATGCTGAGGGGGCTATATACCATGCTGGGCTGTATCATACCATGCTTGGGGGGCTATATACCATGCTGGGCTGTATCATACCATGCTGGGGGGGCTATATACCATGCTGGGGGGCTATATACCATGCTGGGGGGGCTATATACCATGCTGGGGGGCTATATACCATGCTGGGCTGTGGGGCCATGCTGGGGGGCTATATACCATGCTGGGCTGCATTGTACCACGCTGGGGGCTATATACCATGCTGGGGGGGCTATATACCATACTGGGCTGTATCATACCATGCTGGGGGGCTATATACCATGCTCGGGGGGCTATATACCATGCTGGGGGTGGCTATATACCATGCTGGGCTGTATTATACCATGCTGGGGGGCTATATACCATGCTGGGCTGTGGGGCCATGCTGGGGGGGCTATATACCATGCTGGGCTGTATTATACCATATTGCGGAGTGCTATTTACCATGCTGGGCTGTATCATACCATGCTGGGGGGCTATATACCATGCTGGGGGGGCTATATACCATGCTGGGCTGTATTATAGCATGCTCGGGCTGTATACCATGCTGGGCTGTATTATACCATGCTGGGCTGTATTATACCATTCTGGGGGCCTATATACCATGCTGGGGGGCCTAGATACCATAGTGGGCTGGGCTATATACCATGTGGTGCTGGGCTGTATACTATGCAGCTGTGTTATATACCATGGTGGGTACATTTTACATTATATTTTATAAGGGGAGGCTGTGTTATATAATATGGGGGGGCTACATTATATTCTATGGGGAGGTAGGCTGTATTATATTCTATTTGGGGCTACATTATATTCTATAGGGGGGCTGTATTATATTATATTCTATGGGGGCTGCATTATACTATATGAGGAGGGCTACATTGTATTCTATGGAGGGGCTACATTATACTATATAAGGGGCTACATTATATCCTATGAGGGGGTTACCATATATTCTATGGAGGGGCTGCATTATACTATATGGGGGGACTGCATTATATTCTGTGGGGGGGTTACATTATGTTCTATTCAGATATTATATCCAGCCCTGCATAGCCTCAATATTAGATAAAAACAAATAACAAATAACTTTGTTGCCCTATGAAGGTTTGGGGGAGCCCGAAAAATTTCTTGCACAGGGGCCCACTGCAGTCTGTGTCAGCCCCTGCCTGTATAGTATGTCTACGCTGGAAGTAGTTGCCCCAGGAGCAGTCCTCTAATACAGCCAGATCATCTATCGGGCCTGGTTCAGATCTGCTCACGGTCTGGTACTGGCACTTCTACTGGTGCGGGGTATGACACTTCCTCAAAGATCAGGCATTCTCCAACATCTGATCGCTCTCAGACCCTTCTGTGGCAATGGTGGCTGTAAGCCCACCTAGCAGCCAAACAACATGTCCTTACAGGATCTGGTGCCAACTGCCTCTTCTTGGCCCGACCAGGACTTTTTATAATTAGCAACTGGGACCCAGGTGTCACATGACCTGGTATCATCTTTTAGTTGACCAGCATATGACAGTGTTCGCTTGCAGTTAGTCAGCTAGGTATCAACTATACTCATCTTCTCTCTTGTCCACATTCTCACAGCGACCGCTTTAACGGTTGTTATCGAGTGAAGTCACTTTGGATGACAATTCATTAAAATTCAGTGTACACAAGAAGGGTGAAGATCAAAGCTGTGAAAATGGGTGTGATGTAATAGGTTAAAGCCCAAAATTCAGGAAAATGAGAATATATGGTAAGTGCTCACTAGTGTAGGTAGATCAAATCTTTAATTTTTAGGTGATGCTGAGTTCTATATCAGAAAACAGATTAGTAGTCAATTTAATGATCAAATCAACAAAGCACATGGGCCCCAATTCATCAAAAAGTTTTCCACAGACTAATAGTGTAAAATTCCTTGAAGTATTTCAAAATGTTTGAGCAACTTTAAGTTGTGCAAAAATATTTTGACTTTTGACTTTCTTGCGCCATTCCTGCCAATGGAGGAGGATACGACTTGGTTAAATCCGTTCATGAAATTCATCATAATCTTCACCAAAAAAGTGTCATAAATTATTAAATAAATCTATGTCATTACCTGGTCATCCAAAAATGTCATTTGTGATCATGCAGATGATTCTGTGTAGCACATTAACTCAAACCAACGCTATTGCTGTTAGACGTAATATCATCTTGCTGTGACTGAGATGAAGGATGTGCCACATCTAATATATAAAGTTCAATGTGTCTGTGTGTGTGTGTTTGTATGTATGTGTGTATGTCCAAGATTAGCATCCGCACCGTTGCAGCTACAGCCACAAAATTTTGCACAGTCACACGTCTGGACCCCAAGAGCGTAATAGGCTATGTTGTGAGGCGAAATTTTAACCCCGCGCCTTCCAATTCACCAAACAATTTTGCCTATTAATCTTATCATTTCTATGGTGTTATCGTCCTTCTGTAAAGCTGGAAATAACACAATTTATTACCGTGCCAACACAGACCACCCTCTGACACAGACTGCAGGGGGAGCCCAGTATCACACAGGATAGGATTACATACATGGCTCAGCAGTCAGTATCACACAGGTTAGGATTAGATACACAGCTCAGCAGTCAGTATCACACAGGAGAGGATTAGATACACAGCTCAACAGTCAGTATCACACAGGATAGGATTAGATACATGGCTCAGCAGTCAGTATCACACAGAATAGGATTAGATACACAGCTCAGCAGTCAGTATCACACAGGATAGGATTAGATACACAGCTCAGCAGTCAGTAACACACAGGATAGGATTAGATACACAGCTCAACAGTCAGTATCACACAGGACAGGATTAGATACACGGCTCAGCAGTCAGTATCACACAGGATAGGAATAGATACACGGCTCAGCAGACAGTATCACACAGGATAGGCTTAGATACACAGTTCAGCACACAGTATCACACAGAATAGTATTAGATACACGGCACAGCAGACAGTATCACACAGAATAGGATTAGATACATGGCTCAGCAGTCAGTATCACACAGGCTAGGATTAGATACACAGCTGAGCAGTCAGTAACATAGTAACTTAGCAACATAGTTAGTACGGCCGAAAAAAGACATTAGTCCATCCAGTTCAGCCTATAAAATTCCGTCAGAATAAATCCCCAGGTCTACGTCCTTCTAAAGAACCTAATAACTGTAAGATACAATATTGTTACGCTCCAGGAAGACATCCAGGCCTCTCTTGAACCCTTCGACTGAGTTCGCCATCACCACCTCCTCAGGCAGGGAATTTCAGATTCTCACTGCCCTAACAGTAAAGAATCCTCTTCTATGTTGGTGGATAAACCTTTTCTCCTCCAGATGCAGAGAATGCCCCCTTGTGACCGTCACCTTCCTTGCTATAAAAAGATCCTCAGAGAGATATTTGTATTGTCCCCTTATATACTTATACATGGTTATTAGATTGCCCCTCAGTCGTCTTTTTTCTAGACTAAATAATCCTAATTTTGCTAATCTCTCTGGGTATTGTAGTTCCCCCATCCCCTTTATTAATTTTGTTGCCCTCCTTTGTACCCACTCTAGTTCCATTATATCCTTCCTGAGCACCGGTGCCCAAAACTGTACACAGTACTCCATGTGTGGTCTAACCAGAGATTTGTACAGAGGCAGTATAATGCTCTCATCATGTGTATCCAGACCTCTTTTAATGCACCCCATGACCCTGTTTGCCTTGGCAGCCGCTGCTCCAGGTAAGTTTATCATTAACTAGGATCCCCAAGTCCTTCTCCATGTCAGATTTACCCAGTGGTTTACCGTTCAGTGTGTAATGGTGATATTGATTCCTTCTTCCCATGTGTATAACCTTACATTTATCATTGTTAAACTGCATCTGCCACCTGTAACACACATGATAGGATTAGGTACATGGCTCAGCAGTCAGTATCACACAGATAGGGTTAGATACACAGCTCAGCAGACAGTATCATATCATACAGGATAGGATTAGATACACTGCTCAGCAGTCAGTAACACACAGGATAGGATTAGATACACGGCTCAGCAGTCAGTATCACACAGGATAGGATTAGATACACAGCTCAGCAGTCAGTATCACACAGGAGAGGATTAGACACACGGCTCAGCAGTCAGTATCACACAGGATAGGATTAGATGCACAGCTCAGCAGTCAGTATCACACAGGATAGGAATAGATACACGGCTCAGCAGAAAGTATCACACAGGATAGGATTAGATACACAGCTCAGCACACAGTATCACACAGGATAGGGTTAGATACACGGCTCTGCAGTCAGTTTCACACAGGATAGGATTAGATACATGGCTCAGCAGTCAGTATCACACAGGATAGGATTAGATGCATGGCTGAGCAGTCAGTAACACACATGATAGGATTAGTTACACGGCTCAGCAGTCAGTATTAGGGCTGAGCGAAATGGGTCAGTCAAATTGATAAGTCGCCAACTTTCGCTAAAGTCGGGTTTCGCCGATCGAAACCCGACCACAGTGTGTGGTCGGCCATGAGGTCGCCGACAGGTGCTCCAAAGTCGCGTTTCCCATGATGCTTCTAGCGCCTTTTCTCAGTCAATCAACAAGGACGCATACTGTGGGCAACACGATGACATCGGCAGCGGCCACCACATCTTAGAGAAGGGCATTCGTGTGATTGGCTTTCTTTGTGTGGCGTCACAGTGGCTATAAAAGCCCTGACAGCCAACTGCCATTTTACTTCTGCCGATCTTAGCATAGGGAGAGGTTGCTGCTGCTGATTCTCAATAGGGAGAGCGTTAGGCAGCAAAGAAAAAAAAACTGTGCTTCTTCTGATAGCGATTTCAACTGTACGGTTAGTGTGCAGTGACAGGGGAGGATTTTTGTGTGTGCAGCAGCCCTGGTTGTTATTAGGCTGCCTAAGGCTACTTTCACACATCCGTTTTTTTTAATCCGGCACGATGCGGCGAAAATTGTGAAAACCGGATCCGGAATTGGATTCGGTTTTTTCACATAGAATGTAATGATCGCCGCATCGTGCGGATGGACATGCGGCGCCTCCAGGTTTTGCTGGATAAGGCAAACATGCGCCGTCTGGCATCTGCAAAAAACGTTGGCTGCAACGTTTTTTTTGCAGCGCCGGACCGGCTTTTTCAACAGCGCATGCCAGGGCACTGTGAGTTTTAAACCCACAAGTGCCCGGCGCGCATCTCTCTCTCTCTCCCCCTCCCCTTCTCTCTCTCCCTCTCTCCCTCTCTTTCTCCATACGCTTCATACCTTTCTTTGGCTGGCTCTCTCGTCCCCCGCTGTCTCTCTGGGTGCTCTCTTGTCCCCACTTTCTCTTTGGCTGCTTTCTCATCCCCCGCTGTCTCTCTGGCTGCTCTCTCATCCCCCTCTCTCTCTTTGGCTGCTCTCTCATCCCCCGCTGTCTCTCTGGCTGCTCTCTTGTCCCCCGCTCTCTCTTTGGTTGCTCTCTCGTCCCCCGCTCTCTCTTTGGCTGCTCTCTCATCCCCTGTTGTCTCTCTGGCTGCTCTCTCGTCCCCCGCTCTCTCTTTGGCTGCTCTCTCGTCCCCCGCTCTCTCTTTGGCTGATCTCTCGTCCCCCACTGTCTCTCTGGCTGCTCTCTCGTCTCCCGATCTCTCTCCAGCTGGCTCTCTCGTCCCCCGGTGCTGCGGCTCCTTTAAATGTCCTCCAAGTCGCATCAGGCGCCGCATGTACATCCGGTGTCACCGCTGCAGGCCGGATCCGGCGGCTCGGCTTTTCGCCGCACGCCGCCGGACCCCTGACACCGGATGTGTGAAAGAGGCCTTATAAGGTTACCTGATAGCTGCATTGCTGTGTGCATACTGCTGTGCAGACTGCTTTTTTAAAAGCAAAAAAAGTTTTATACTGATTTTCTGCACAGTTACAGAGCGTTCATTTTTTCACACACTGTATAGAGGTGTACACTCCTCACACACTACCGTGTATCGGCTGGTATCAAGGACATATACATGCTATCTGTGTGTGACTCTGTAAAAAAATAGACGGAGATTTAAAATTTTCCATACATACACTGTATAGAGCTGTCGCTTGTCAAACAGTATCGTATATCTGCTGTTTGATTATGGTCAAATCTATACAGAGCCAGTGTGTGTGTGTGACTCCGTAAAAAAATAGATGGAGATTTAAAATTTTCCATACATACACCATAAAGAGCTCTCCGCTTGTCAAACAGTATCGCATAACTGCTTTTTGATTATGGTCAAATCTATAGAGAGACAGCGTGTGTGTGTGTGTGACTCCGTAAAAAAATAGACGGAGATTTAAAAATTTCCATACATACACCGTATAGAGCATTAGGCAACAAAGAAAAAAAACTGTGCTTCTTCTGATAGCAATTTCAACTGTACAGTTAGTGTGCAGTGACAGGGGAGGATTTTTGTGTGTGCAGCAGCCCTGGTTGTTATTAGGCTGCCTTATAAGGCTACCTGATAACTGCATTGCTGTGTGCACACTGCTGTGCAGACTGTTTTTTTAAAAGCAAAAAACTTTTATTCTGATTTTCTACATAGTTACAGAGCGTTCATTTTTTCACACACCGTATAGAGGTGTATGCTCCTCACACACTACCGTGTACCGGCTGGTATCAAGGACATATACATGCTATCTGTGTGTGACTCCATAAAAAAATAGACGGAGATTTAAAATTTTCCATACATACACTGTATAGAGCTGTCCGCTTGTCAAACAGTATCGTATATCTGCTGTTTGATTATGGTCAAATCTATACAGAGCCAGTGTGTGTGTGTGACTCCGTAAAAAAAATAGATGGAGATTTAAAAATTTCCATACATACACCGTAAAGAGCTGTCCGCTTGTCAAACAGTATCATATAACTGCTGTTTGATTACGGTCAAATCTATAGAGTGACAGCGTGTGTGACTCCGTAAAAAAATAGACAGAGATTTAAAAATTTCCATACATACACCATATAGAGCTGTACGCTCCTCACACACTACCGTGTACCAGCTGGTATCATGGACAAATACATGCTATCTGTGTTTGACTCCGTAACAAAAAAGACAGAGATTTAAAATTTTCCATACATACACCATATTGTAACGAAAGGAAGCGGAGGCAGAGATGGTGAAGTTCACATTCGTTTTTATTTTTTAAGTGGAACCTTGGGACCACGGTCTGGGGGGCTCCGAAGGGGGCATGACTAGTGAGCCCCGGGAACCCGTAGTAAAACCCCTCAGGCAGGGCCAGAATGGAATACCCAGAGGACACAGGTGCTACTTCCAGTTAGACCCTGAACACGTGGCAGCTGTCCCAGCGGGACCAAAAGGGATAACAAAAGTTACAGCAGAGTCCGTCATGCGCTGGGTCCTGGATCCGGTTAGTTGGTAAGGAGTCGGTTCCAGTGACCTTCACAAAGTCCTTGGACTCGGATGGCTGTAGGTGGAACGGGATGGCTTAGGCCAAGATGGTTGCTGATATGACCAGGTAACACAGGATACTGATATGCTGTGGAAACAGAGAGCATTAGACAGTGCACAGAGACTGCAGATACAGCACAGACAGGTTAGTATGAGAACTGGATGTAGCAATGATAGATACTCGGCGCTCTCCCTATGGAGGAGAGGCCAGAAATAGCAGCCAGTGCGCTGCCATTGGTTGATTGCATTTTTTGAATAATGCATGCCACCCCTTTAAGAAGGCAAGAGAGCGGGCGGGCGTGCCCTAATAGTCTTAGCTACAGATCTCCTCACAGGACTCCAGGAGGAGGAGACAGGAGGGAGGACAGAACGCTGAGCAGCAGCATGAGAGGCTTGAGGTGAGTGCCCAGAACGGAGAGCAGCGGCAGGCCTGGACGCAGCACCAGGATGGGGGCCAGGTGTAACAGCGGCAGACATATACAGCTGTCCGCTTGTCAAACAGTATCGTAGATCTGCTGTTTGGATTACGGTCCAATCTATACAGAGACAGCGGGTGTGTGTGTGAGTGCATAACTACATAGACGGACATTTCCATTTTTCCATATACTGTATAGAGCTGTCCGCTTCTCTAATAGTATCGTATATCTGCTGTTGACTCCGTCAAAAAATAGTCGGAGATTTAAAATTTTCCATACATACATGGAATAGAGCTGTACGATTCTCAAACAGTATCGTATATCTGGCATTTGTCTTATGGTCAAATCTATACAGAGACAGCGTGTGTGTGTGACTCCTTAAAAAAATAGACGGAGATTTAAAAATTTCCATACATACACCGTATAGAGCTGTACGCTCCTCACACACTACCGTGTAGCGGCTGGTATCACGGACAAATACATGCTATCTGGGTATGACTCCGTTAAAAAATAGACAGAGATTTTAATTTTTCCATACATATACCGTATAGAGCTGTCCGCTTCTGATACAGTACCATATATCTGCTGGTTGGATTACTGTCGAATACTGGGAGAGCGTCTGTGAATAAAGAAATGTATACGGAGATTTAAATATTTACCTACACCTTATACAGCTGTACGCTCCTCATACAGTACCATATATCTGCTGGTATTTTTGTTACATTTTCACAAACATGAGGAAGTAAGGTGGAAGAGGCCACGAACGTGGGGGGGGCAGCTGGTACTGATGGTGGTGGTGGTACATCTGCTGGTTATCCAAAAAGCACAATAGCAGCTAAGGCAGGAGGTGTTGAGACTGCGTCATCGTCTGGCATAAGAAGGCCTTTTCTGGGAGTAGGAAAACCGCTTTTACAGCCGTAGCTTCAGGAGCAGGTTTTGGCTTACATTGCCGAAACAGCCACCAGCTCTATTGCCTCCTCTTCTGAACTTTCAAAACCTGCCAGCACTGAGTCGTCAGTGCAGGGTTCTGGTCAGGAAAAACATTTTCCTTGTGTCCTTCACCCCCATCAAAAGTGAAGGATAAGGCAGCCCACACTGCAGATTACTCCATGAGCTCTTTTCACATACCATGCCTGGGTTATCCAGTCAAATGCTGAATTTCCCAGTCCAAGATGAATCTGACATGGAGAGCACTGATGCGCAGCCACTGCTAGATGATTCTGCTGGTACATTGACCCACAGCACTACATTGCCCTATCAGTCTACTGAGCCAGAATCTGACCCTGGTGAAACTCAGGTGCCCCTTCCCGCATACTATACCACCTTACACGATGACACAGAGGAAGGTGCAGATAAAATTGAAGAGGAGGTATTGGATGACCCAGTTGTTCACCCAGATTGGCATCCATTGGGTGAAGAGGGTGCTGCTGGCAATAGCTCAGATGAGGAGAAGGATCCGCAGCAGGCATCAACGTCTCAGCAGCGGTTATCTGGCAGGCCCGTAGCTGTCCAAAAACGTGGAACAAAAACCAAAAGGACAGCTTGGCCACATGATCAAATTAGCACAGCTTGAAAGCCCTGAAAATTTATACCATAGTAGGAAGAGTGCAGTGTGGCACTTCTTTGTCCAAAATCCTACTGATGAGGCAAAGGTTATCTGTAAGAAGTGCGGAAGGACCTTTAGCCGAGGGAAAAATCTCAGACATTTGAATACCAGTTGCATGCTTAGACATTTAACCACCATGCACTTGCAAGCGTGGACAGACTACAAACCCTCAGGTACCACATGTGCACCTGCTCCGACTGAAGGTAGCCAGCAACGCTCCATCGCTTCCCCCACTGTAAAACCACCGCCACCAGTAAGCACACCACCAGCAATACATGTTGAGTATCGTCGCAAGGCCAAAGCAGTCAGGGAATCACAATGGTTTTGCAACGAAACACTGAATCAAGGCCATCACCACCAACACCATCACCAACCCCATCTCAGTCCGTTCGGTCCACCGCTAGTTCCCCCATATGCAGCTCTCAAGTCCAGCTCACCCTAGCAGACACTCTGAGTAGGACAAGAACATACTCATCCTCTCATCCTCGCAAACTGGCTTTGAACGCCTACATTGCCAAACTGATCTCATTAGAGATGATGCCCTTCCGTTTGGTTGAAAGCGAAGCTTTCCGAGAACTCATGGCCTATGCTGTCCCACGCTATGACCTACAAAGTCGGCACTTCTTTTCTCGAAAAGCCATCCATCCCCTCCACCTGCATGTGAAAGACCGCATTGTCCATGCACTCAAACAATCAGTGAGTGGAAAGGTGAACCTCACAACAGATGGATGGTCCAGTAGGCATGGCCAGGGCCATTACGTGTCCATCACTGCACACTGGGTTAATGTGGTGGATGCAGGATCCACAGGGGACAGCGGCAGTGGAACAGTGCTGCCTACCCCACGGTATAGGAAACAGTTGGCTGTAGCATTCAACCCTCCTCCTCCTCCAGAAGCGAAAGCTCGTCCACAGAGAGCAGTCGCACGAGCACTCCATCCACAGTTGCCAGTGTTGCATACGAGGTGTCCCACTATCGAATAGCTAGAGGTAAGCAGCAGCAGGCTGTTATAAAGAGGATGTCTTTGGGCGACAACAGACCCACCACGGAGGTACTGGCCGACTACTTGCAGCGACAAACTGAGTCATGGCTGGGCACTCTACATCTTGAGCCAGGCAAGTTAGTCAGTGATAATGGCTGGAATTTTGTGGCAGCCATAGCCCTTGCAAAACTCACACACATACCTTGCCTGGCTCACACTTTGAATCTGGTGGTGCTAACAAACAAGCAACTCTTATGAACCGTTTGAGTCATTCCCAGCACACAGCAGCGGCGCTGGTTCTCCCACGAGCCGAAGTGGGCAAAATGGAAGAGGTGCTCGTGGAGCACACAGCCGAAGTGGCGTTGGAGACAGGGGTTTCATGACCATGTTGTGGACTGATTACTCAAGTACCGCTCACACGACTGGTAATACTGCATCGATTGCAAGTGACAGGAGACAGCAGTTGTCAACTATGGTTACAAACTATTTCTCCCATATCGATGTTCTCCCTCACAGGTCATTCTCCTTTGACTATTGGGCCTGTAAACTGGACACCTGGCCTGAATTGGCACAATATGCCTTACAGGAGCTAGCTTGCCCTGCTGCTAGTGTGCTATATGAAAGAGTCTTCAGTGCTGCTGGATCAATCCTGAGAGAAAAAAGGACCAGTCGACCCAAAATGTTAATGATCCAACCTTCATTAAAATGAACCATGTATGGGTTTCAAAGGATTTTGTCTCACCTTCCCCTGATGACACATAGGTTGCCAGAAATTTGGCTCGCTTTTGCCCTCCTCTTCCTCGGACTTGTCAAATTCCTCCATTTGCAGCTGCTGAATGTACAGCCTACACATCAACAAAAGCTATTTTTTAAACCTCCCTAACTGGGCTGCACCTCCCAAGGGCTGGGGTCACCACCTGATGCACCCGGGCAAGTGCCATTGCTCTGAACAGGTGGGTGGGCCCACTCTTGGCCGACGGCACTGGCACAAGGCCCCACATAGTACAATACAGTGTCTCTGATGGTGAGGGGGCCCACTCACCGTCAGACACACCAGCGTACTATGAGGGGCTCTGTGCCAGTACCGTGGCCCACGAGTGGGCCCCCCCTGCTTTCTCATGGCCACAGCACTTGCAAGTTGAAATACTTACCTCTCCCTGCTCCACCGCTGTGTAGTCTGGGCAGTTAAATCCTTCACAGGGACGGCCACTACAAATTTGGTGAACTTATCGATGATGGTTAAGATGTAGCTATGGCCTGTCCTGCTGGCCTCTACATTCAGATTACCAATGGCTACCATTTGTAATGGACGTCAATGCTCAATCGGATGCAGTGCTGCTTTATGATCAACTTTCACAGTTTCCCAGTCACAGACGTGTGACATTCCTGCCACCATTTTTCAATGTCTCCTCTCATGCCAATCCAATAGAATCGCCTATGGCCTGTGGCTTTTGTCTTTTGCACTCCAAAGTGACCAGACACATCATGATAGGCAGTGAGGACCATGTCTACATCTCTCCCTGTGATCATAATTTAATGGAGACAAGTAACGGTGATGGGATCCATGCTACTGCGATACAGCAATTCTTTCTTCACAAATAACCGTTTTCGCTGTCTCCACAGACAAAGTAATTGAGGGTCAGCATCGCCTCTGCAAAATCTACCGGGAGGTTTTCCCGTGATCAGTAATTCCCAAATTTCTGCAAACACTCGACTTTCTATCTGTACTTGTATCCATCTAGTTTCCAGTAGCAGAGAGTCTGAACTGGCTTACTGAGACTGAAATATATACGAAGATTTAAAAGTACCCCAACAATGTATACTGGTGTACGCTTCGAATATATTTCCCTTTTCCTACTTTTTATATTCTGGTGTAATCCATACTCAGCCTGTGAGTGTCTGTGTCTAACTCCGGAAATATAGACGGAAATTTACAATTACCCCAAGACTGGATACTTCAGGTATCTGCTGATACCGTACCTTTGTTCTAAATTTTTTATTACGGTATAATCCATACTGAGTGAGCGTGTGTGGTTTCCTCCTTCTATATATACTGAGATAAAAATTTTACCCAATACTATATACAGCTTCTATCTTGTTATACGTACAGTACCTTTGTTCGACATTTAGTATTACGGTCAAATCCATACTGAGTGAGCATCTGAGCGTGACTATGGGAATATCTATACGGAGATTTAAATTGTACCCAATAATATATATACTTGCTATCTTGTTATCCTGTACCTTTTTTTCATTACTTTGTATTATGGTCAAATCCAGACTGAGTGAGCGTCTGAGGGTGACTCTGGAAATGTATACAGAGATTTCAAATTTTCCCAACACTGTATACCGCTCTACGCTTCTGATACAGTACCCTTTTTTGCTATTTTGATTCTGGTGTAATCCATAATGAGTGTGTGAATGTCTGTCTGCTACTTCGGAAATATAGTTGGAGATTCAAGATTACACCCACACTGTATACAGCTGTACGCTTGTGATACATTACCCATTTACAGCTTTTTATATTCTTGTCTAATCCATACTGGGCCTGAGAGCATTTGTGTCTGCCTCCTGAAATATATGCGGAGATTCAGAATGTTTAAGCGATACTATATATACCTTGTATCTGGTGATACTGTACCCTTTTTCAACTTTTTATATTATTGTGTAATCCATACTGAGCCTGTGAGCATCTGTGTATGTGTATGACTCATGAAATGTATACGGAGATTTACAATTATCCCTAGACTGTTTAGAGCTGTACGCTTCTGATACAGTCCCATATTTTTGCTGGTATTTTGGGCACATTTTCACAAAAATTAGTAATTATGGTGGAAGAGGCCGCGGACGTGGGCGTGGGGGGCCAGCTGGTGCTGATTGTGGTGGTGGTGCATCTGCTGGTAGTGCCAAAAGCACAATAGCAGCTAAGGCAGGAGGTATTGCGCCTGCGTCATGGTCTGGCTCTGGAAGGCCTGTAAGGCTCCCTTTTCTGGGAGAAGGTAAACTGCTTTTAAAGCTGAAGCATCAGGAACTGGTTTTGCCATACATTGCTGAAACAGCCTCGAGCTCTATCACCTCCTCTTCTGAAGTTTCAAAAAATGCAAGCACTGAGACTTCAGTGCAGGCTTCTGGTCAGGAACAACCCCTTTCCTTGGGTCCTTCACCCACACCAAAAGTGAAGGATGCGGCAACCCACACTTCAGATTACTCCATGGAGCTCTTTTCACATACCATGCCTGGGTTCATTCTAAATGGGGAACATTATATATGGAGCATTGTTTGGGCCCATCATACACTGGAGCATCATCCATGAGGCCCATCATATACTGGAGCATTCCAAATGGGGGACATCAGACACTGGAGCAGCATTTACAGGGCCCATTATACACTGGAGCATTAGATATGGGGATCATTATATATGGAGCATTATTTGGGCCCATAACACACAGGAGCATCATCCATGGGGCCCATCATATACTGGAACATTATAAATGGGGCAGATGAGATACTAGAGCAGCATCTATGGGGCCCATTATACACTGGAGCATTAGAAATGGGGCTCATTATACATGGAGCATTATTTGGGCCCCTAACACAGTGGAGCATCATCCATGGGGCCCATCATATACTGGAACATTCTAAATGGGGCAGATTATATATGGAGTATTATTTGAGCCCATAAGACACTGGAGCATCATCTATGAGGCCCATCATATACTGGATCATTCCAAATTGGGGACATCAGACACTGAAGCAGCATTTATGGTGCCCATTATACACTGAAGCATTTGAAATGGGGCCCATTGTATATGGAGCATTATTTGGGCCCATCATACACTGGAGCATCATCCATGAGGCCCATCATATACTGGAGCATTCCAAATGGGGGACATCAGACAGTGGAGCAGCATCTATGGGCCCATTATACACTGGAGCATTAGAAATGGGGCCCATTATATATGGAGCATTATTTGGGCCCATAACACAATGGAGCACCATCCATGGGGCCCATCATATACTGGAGCATTCTAAATGGGGCAGATTATATATGGAGAATTATTTGGGACCATCATACACTGGAGCATCATCCATGAGGCCCATCATATACTGGAGCATTCCAAATGGGGGACATCAGACACTGGAGCAGCATCTATGGGGCCCATTATACACTGGAGCATTAGAAAAGGGGCCCATTATATATGGAGCATTATTTGGGCCCATAACACACTGGAGCATCATCCATGGAGACCATCATATACTGTAGCATTATGTGGAGCTCATCATATACTGTATGGAACATTATATAGGACCAATTATTCTGTATGGAGAAATATATGGGGCTCATTATTCTGTATGGCACACCATGTGGTGGCCATAATACTGTATGGAGAAATATACTGTTTTTTTTTTAGCTATTGTACAATTTAAAATAGATCAGTCATGTCATGTAAGAAGTGAAGTATTTTTCATTGTACTATACCAATATTTCTCGTATCGGAGCATCATGAATTGTGGTATATGTTAAAGGGGCCCACTGACACTCTTTGACCCGGGGCACACGAAAGCCTAGAGCCAGCCCTACCCCCACAACTTTAGCCAAATAACCCCCAGTTTTCAATGTGTAACTATTATAAAGTTAAATTAAGGTTGACAAGCTTAAGTAATAAGAATTGATGTTGTTGGCATTGAAATGGGCACTGTAGGTGTGTTTACTGCCTCCACTTCCTGCCGACTTTGCTTCCCCATTGACTTGCACTGGGTTTCGTGTCAGTCGGACCCCCGACTTTTCACTATAGTCGGCCGATTTCGTTCGACTCAACTTTTGAGAAAGTCGGGTTTCATGAAACCCAATTCGACCCTAAAAAAGGTAAAGTCGCTCATCTCTAGTCAGTATCACACAGGATAGGGTTAGATACACTGCTCAGCAGTCAGTATCACACAGGATAGGATTAGATACACGGCTGAGCAGTCAGTAACACATGATAGGATTAGATATACAGCTCAGCAGAAAGTATCACACAGGAGACGATTAGGTACACAGCTCAGCAAACATTATCACACAGGACAGGGTTAGATACACAGATACACATGTTGTTTATCAAAAGACTCTTGAATGAGTTGAAAATAAAATACTATCAATACTTGGTGTGAGGTAGTTCTGTCATTCATATAAGGGATCACTCGCTTGCAGCCACAAAAACCAGCTCCGGCACGGGTTTTCCATAAAACATTCATAGTCCCTTCAGTTTATTCAGCATCATAAACCATCAAAGCAACAGGAAACAGCATATAGTCAGCATAGCGTTCATTACAGAGTTCAGCTCTGTTATCCTGTAGTCATACAAGTTATGCACTGTTCAATGCGCAGGCTTTCTAGCCACCAAGTTATCTCACCCTGTCAGGGTTTCCTCATGCTGCTTCACCATGCTGCACACGTTCATTCCCTCCAGGGAACTAACAGGCACATGTCACCATTACTCACAGCCACTTCACAGGCTGTTAGCCAGGAAGCCTCATCTCAGCGGGACCTTCCACACTGGTCCAACCAGGTCCCAGCATTCACCACATGTGACCTATCCTGGCCACCTTATATGGTCCGTCGCCACGCCCACCGGGTCACATGGCTATGACCTCATCACAGGTCCTTGAACCATTCACAGACACTTTGGAATGGCGTTCTTAAACACACCCCCTGGGTGGGTTTGAAGGTAACTGGGCCTGCCCATCTCCCCAGTTACCTGGAGACTTCTCCCTGACACATTGATACAACACGTCAGCAGTATCACTGCTGATCAACACACATCAGTCTCCATCTCAAGGCCACCCATCTTGAGATACATAATGGTCATTCATGACTCTGCCATTCATCCTCTCTGCTGGGACATCCACACAGCGCCCCCTAGAGGACACAGTGGTCATTGCACCACATAGGGTAATCGTTTAGTTAATTTGTGTTGCAAATCTGAAGTGTTGAATATATGATGTGAAATGTTTTTATGTGCAATATTATCATTATAATTTGTTATAACTAACCACAGTTGGTTACTATGCGCAGGCAACGCCGGGCTCTTCAGCTAGAAGTCTATAATGCCCCTCGCTTCCTGCCCATTAGTATGCTAGTTAGAGGTAAAGGAGGCTAATTGTAGCTTGCATTAAGCATTGCGTCTGCCTGGACAGCTGGAGCAAGTGGTGGTGGTGCTTTTACACTCCCCTGTCCATTGTTAATTTTTCTTTTATCATACTTTTTATACAACACTAGAATGAAATTCTGACAACTTTTCCAACTTCAATTAAAAAAAAACCTACCCAAAAATACAAATTAGATAGGCATATTTGTGTGCAAATTCTCTGTGACCTATGAATTTCAGAAATTTTGCATTGAATCGATTCAATCATCTCTAACCTCTACATTTTACAAAACTCTTAAGGAATGTTCACACATGGTTGTTCTTCCAATAGGTGGCACTAGAGTTCTAGTCCTCTTCCTCTCTGAAGAGACAATTTGCATAATTAGCACATGGTTGTTGTGCTATAGTTATTTTCACCTGTCAAGAGCCATACATCAAAAAATGTTTAAGCTTTACCCCTTATTGAAGCAGCTTTACAGCACGTATAGGCAAATCACACATATGTACAGTCCGTTACTGCATCCTACATACCTGCAGTCTCCTCACATGTACACAGACCAAGGGCAAAAGGGGTTTATTATACAGTAGAAACTCCACGCAGGGAGAAAACGGAGGGATAATATTCCCTAATACAGCAAAAGGCTAATGGGGATAACTTAAGGAACAGGGACAAGTAAAGCCGACAATACTATAAAATATAACTTATCACTCAGGCGCCAGTCATGGTTGAACTTCTGCCTGTGACTGGTGCTGCCTAGATTGCGTCACAGTGGGGGTCTGTCACAATCCTGAGGTAAATGATGTAGTATCTTTTGACTTTGGCGGTGTCCTCCCGTGGTCCTGACGATGGCGGTGAATCCTAGGGATCCTGATGTGGGTCTTGGGTCCAACAGATGAGGTGATGAAGAGGGATAGGTCCTTATCCTCAGTGGTGAGTGTCCTAACACTATGGAGATTTGCAGCACTGCCCAAACACAGTTTACAATGGGCAGCCCGGTTCGCTGTGCCGAATCGACACACGCCTAAGTCCCATTCACAGACCTTGTCTCTCAGGGTCAGTACTGTCAGTGGGTCGGCTGTGTTAGCGGTCTCATCGAGGGCAGTGATGTTGGCTAGGACAGTGGTGTCTGAGCGGTACTCAGTCGACGGTCTCCTGTCAAAACGCTCTGCCATTCCAGGCTCTCCTCTGCTCTGCCCAGATGCCTCTCAGCTGATTTTACCTCACAGGCATCCCGTGCGCCTGAAGTTCCCGCCCAAACTGGTCACTCGCGCGCTGCAGTAATGAATGGAGGACAGATTATACTAACCGGGGGGGCCAGTCTTGGTCCAATGGGTCTTGCGGTCCGGTGCCTCCCATCTTCCAGCGGTGACATCCTCTTCTTTGCTGCCTGTTGTGTCTCTGCAGGACTCTGCTCTGCCCTCAATGGGGCAGAGCAGTGCACCTGCGCAGGAGTCATGACAGGCAGCAAAGAAGAGGACCTCTCCATTAGAAGATGGGAGGCGCCGGACCGCGACACCCATTGTACCAAAACAGGACCCGGACCTCCCCTGGGTGAGTATAATCTAACCAATTTTTCTTATCTTTCAGGTTACATCAGGGGCTTATCTACAGAATTACAGAATGCTGTAGATAAGCCCCTGATGGCGGTACCGGCAGCTGATACTCGAAAAATGGGGTGACAGATTCCCTTTAAGTGGGAGTACTTGCACAATTGGTGGCTGACTAAATACTTTTTTCCCCACTGTATGTCAGCCTTTCATGGCTCTGACCACTGGATGTGGTGTTAAGGAAGCAGTCGATGGCAGCTGAGCTACTTATATAACTCACATAAAATCATAAAATTGTACAGTATAAAATACAAAAAGTCAAGTTATGGAAAAAGCATAAACTCATTTCAGACCTAGTTCATTTAAAGCAAAACTACATTTTCTGGACCAACGAAGAACACCTTTGAAGATGGCATGTAATTGTGGCATTCTGGGGCGATGCTAAGCAAAGTCTATGAAAAGGAGAGAGGCAAATGAAGAGGGAGCAACATAGTGCGTGAACAAGGACAAATCCATACACAGATCCCTGGTACTGCCTTTTAATATGCATAAGTGTTGATTGTACCTGAGAGCTGGATTCCCAGCTACACTGCTCAGTACTGTTGTAAGATGTGTGTTCCACGCTTCTGCTTCTCTATATGTGCTACACAGATAATACAAAACAAGATTCACTCATGTTTTGTGTACTGTGTATGAGAGACATCATAATAGCTAGTTTTCTCCAACTAACTCTGAGTTAATTGAAAATTAGAAACAGACTCAGCAGACAGTTAAGATGGCAAAAATGAAGGACAAAAAACATTCAATGGCTACACGTGACAGCTCATTCTGAAATATCAGCTAAGGTAAATGGGTCGCCCTCCCAGGGCTGTGGGGTACTCTGTACTGGGCCGGTCTCTCAGATGGGAATGTCACAGCAGCGGTGACCTGGTCCGTGGCCCTGGGTGCCCAAGTAAAAGGGAGATTGAATGGTGGAATGTAGTTGATTAAATGAATAGTTTGTGACGCCACCTGTGGTGTTCGGCAAGGGAGGTGTTAAGCCGACACTGCATGCAGATCCTCTGGGACTGATGGTATGGCGCTGCAAAGATGTTATAGCTCCCCACAGGTGGAGCTGTAGTCCCAGGGCAGTGTACATGTAGAGGCAAAGGGAAGGCGTAGGTGAGGCAATGTTTGGCACCCAGATGTAGCAGCGCTGGGTGTGTTGGTGCAGGAATAAGTGGAGGACACAGCATGTGGTTCCAAAGCTTTACTCGCAGTCTGTTGTGCAAGCAGGTGCCTGCCTCTGTGCCATGTTCTGTGGGTCAGGGACTCCGTCAACTTCCAGGCCAGATGGAATACTCCTTTCCAACACTCCGCCAACATGTGCCTTTCTGAACGTCTCCTCTTATAGCGCCTATGAATGAAGTACTCCTAGTACTGAGTTACACTGGAGTTCCTCCTGTTCAATGTTCTTATGAACTTTCCTTGTATGGCAGACAGCTGTAGCCTGCTTCGGGGACTCCTTGCTTCCTAGTCCCGGCTCACTTCTCTGATGCTGTTGTGCCCCCAAGTCTGATGTGGGAATAAAGTATTGTTAACTTCTAGTCCTCCGGTGTCTGCTGCAGGATCATTAGTATCCATACAACCTCGGGGATCGGGCCCCGGCCTCGCGCTTAGAGCTTCTAGGAAGGGTTCTCCTCTAACCCACGTCCTCTGTTCTCTTTTACTCCTCACGTTCCGTACTAATCCTTTCTTTCTATGGAAAAATCAGGTTTCCTTTCTATGTCTCTTTCTTGTGCCAGCAGACCCAGTTCACTGTGGCCTGCTGCAGCACTTCCTTCATCCATCCCTCTCCCGGGGATCTTCTCTGTCGCACTCTCTGTCCTTCTGCATCCTCACTCACTCTCAGTGACTGAATGACTGAATCGCTGAATCCTAAACTCTTCCCGTCTTTGTAATATAAACTAACTCCACCCACCTCCCAGCACGTTTCGTGTTCAAAGCAGGGAACCACCAATGGGTGCTTTGCTATACTCCAAGCAGGGAGCCGCCGAAGGTGCTTTGCTACACTACTTTGTGGTGTGGGGTGCAGGTGTTGGAGTGTGGTTGGGAGTCTTCACCTTACCTGGATGGTGGGGTACCACACCTCAGGAGGAGGTGCAGTACCTCTGTGGCGACTGAGCCTCAGGGGCGCCGCATAAACTTTATTGGTAATTAGTAAGATCTAACAACCGCTCCAATCTCCCAAACCACATACATGAACATGTAGATTTTTGAAGGCAAAATCTGTCTACACCTTTATATTCTGATGGCAACATCGTGATAAGAAAACTTTTGCTGACCATCGATCTATGCAATTGGTTGAATTTTTTCCAATTATTTGGATATTAAGTTGTGAATAATGTGGCCATCTTCGTTGTGTTATTGCAGTAATCCAGAGAATTATTACATCTAGCTGACATGCTAGATCAGAACAAACATAAACTGTAAAAAGCTAAGCAGCCTGTTGGCACCGGCACAAAGAATTCATCATGTGTAAAGTTATTTTGATATTAATACCATTGCTGTTTTTTTCTGGGCTGAATACATCCTCTACAAAGCAATTTACCTCTTACCGAATAGCAAGGTTTGTGTCTGGAGAGCGGCATTCATCTCAACTAGGGGCGGCTCAATCACAAACTGTGCACACAGAGAATATTTAGCTAGAGAAATAAAAGGAGAAAGAAACATTTCATTTACATTCCAGGGAAACAGATTCTCCTGTTTAGACACAAACACAACTCTCAAGGCTGCCGATAATGAGATACAAATGGAGAAAGAAGATGGAAGTTCCCATGTGAATTTTTTTCTGATGCCAAATCTAAATTGGAGGGAAAGAATAGAAATGATCCTTAAGGCAGAGTTCCATTAATATTTCATGTTCCCTTTATCATCCCCATGCATTTTCTTTGAGTAAAGATGCAGCAAAGTTGAGTTTGTTTGGAGACATCAGAGCACCAGCCATAATTATGAAAGATTTTGGCTTTGCTTATGCCTGCAGGTAGCAGGACATCTCTGTCATGATGTATAAGATCTACACCAAGTAGCCACTTTATTAAATACATCCATCAAGTAGAACTTTGGACCTCGTCTCATCGGGCATCAAATCTTATCTCATAATCATTCTGCAGGAATACTTAGGCCGCTTTCACATTAACGTCTTTGTGCGCTGCGTTTGTGCCGCATCCATGCGCCTGCGTCATCTGCCCTATCTTTAACATGGGGGGTGCATGGACATGCGTATGTATGCGTTTGCATACGTTTTCAAATGCATGCGTCGTCTGGGCATGTGGCCGGGGCGCGGCTAACGCAACATGTTGCATTTTTCCGGCACCGAAGTTCCAGCAAACGCATGCACACACTTGCGCATGGAATGCGTCAAAAGAACACATTACGGTCTATGGGAATGCATATCTGCGCAAGCACATGCATTCGACTGCATTCGCGTGCACATGCGTTGATCAATCCAGGATTTGTTTAAAGCCACCCACTAAAAAAAGATATATAAAAATAGGGGGTGGGCGTTACTAGTTCACTTCTCTATAGACAAGCAAGCTGCCAGAGGAGACCAGGATACTTCCGTTCTTCATGACAAGCAACCGCAAAAGCAAGAAACAAGCTGACATCCAAATCCAGATTGCGGTACAAACTGTCCATCTGAAGATCGATCTTGACGCAGGATACAGGTGCAAAATGGGAGGATTTCATCTCTGCAAGGGTATATATACAGAAATTATCATGGAATTTCTTCTGGAATTTTTTTTTCCAATCTAATACATGCGCATAAAAATGCGAGCGCATGCAAAAAACATTAAGTGCATGCGTCTAAAAAGTGTGGGTTTACATGCGTTTTTGCATGCGTTTTTATGTGTGCACGAAACGTTACGCACTTATATGCTAATGTGAACCTAGCCTTACACCTGCAGACTAGAGCGTTTCCCCCAGTTGCTACAAACTGGTTAGCTGTACCTCTATAGGATTCAGATCTGGGACTGAGAAAGCCAAGGAAAAAAGAATAACCTGCTTTCACATCCCTAAAACCATTCCTTGACTATTTGAAACTTGTTGCATAGTGCATTGTCCTTCTGAAAGTGTTCTAAGACCATGAAAGAGTGAACTTAGATGGCCACTATGCTTAGATAAGCCTTGCTATCCAAACATTCATCTAAAGATATCAGAGGATGCAGGATGTGTCAAGAAAATATCCCCAGCAACATGACTATCTCCACTGAAAATTTTTGACATCTAAATTCATATGACTAGGTCATCAATCATCTATTAATTTCCTTTAGAAAATAAAAGTACTAAAACTGAGTGATAATATCCTGCTATAGCCCATCAATGCTGAGGAACAACAAATTGTATATTCAAACTCATTACAGCACCGACACTATTTGTCTGCAATTTTTTAACTGTGTGTAAGGGGGTGAAGCTGGACAGCAGGTTCCCTGGGGGACAGGGAGGGAGGCGAGCTGAGAGCGGGAAAAGTGCGCAGGTTTACCTCAGACCAGCCCCGGCAGCAGACAGGAGAGGACGCTGACAGAGACAGGGAGAGAGATTTCCCGTTAACCAGTCAGAGACCGAGACTGCGCACAAAGACTGCAGACCGTGAGTACGTGAAGCCAAGTACTGCAGTGTCAGCAAAGCTGCGCCCTCATCCCCGTGATAAGACTGTGCCCTGCAAAGAGACTGCACCCAGTGATAAGACTGTGCCCTGCAAAGAGACTGCGCCTTGTGACAAGGCTGTGACCTGTTAGAGAGACTGTCCCACATACGAAGTCCCGGTGATCGCGGTGTTAGTGCAGAGCCCCTGATTCCGGTGAAATAGTATCGCTGTAGAGTTGGAGAGAAGGACTCGGAGCAGAGGGTTTCTCGTTTGCCTCGTACCCCTCTGGCTCCTGCAGTAACCCCTCATATCTCAGCTGGACACTGCTAAAGACACAGAATACAGAGTGACTTCAGACGACAAGCACTGCTGGTGATTCAGCGCCAACGTGGGAGAAGTTTGACCCTTCAATCAAGACTCCCTTCAGACTGATAAGTGCCTTCATAGGAAATCTCCTCTTAGTACTGTTTAATACTGTTTATGCTTTCCTGACTGCTTTCAGAACTTGTTCTCACAATATTAAAATTTGCACTGTTATTTTGTCAGTATTATTCCCTGTAAATAAACCTCCCCTTAACTGTTGGTCCGTCTGTTCCATGGTGAATACTCCTGCACTTTATTACACTTGGCGTAGTCGGCAGGATGTCACACAATAGTGTGGAAGGGGCAGACCAAGCAGTCAGGGAAGGCCCCAGGACTAGCATTTCCCTGGGAGCCATGTTGAATTATTTGCCGAGGTTTACTGGAAACAATGTGATGTTGTGGAGTTGGACGGAGAGAATACAGGGGCTGTTGCGGATGCATCCCCTGGCACCAGCACTGGAGGCAGAGATAGCATTGATGGCCTTAGAGGGGGAGGTGGATCGCCCGCCAGGGCAGTGGGGTACTCGGTACCAGGCCGGTATCTCAGAGGGAAGGGTCACAGTAGCGGTGACCCGGTCCGTGGCCCTGGGCGTCCATGTAAAAGGGGTTAAGAGTGGCTGGTTAAAGTTTATAAGTGGATGATACATGACACCACCTGTGGTGCTCGGCAATGAAGGGTGTTAAGCCGACGCTGCAGGCAGATTCTCTGGGACAGATAGTATAAGGCAGCAAGATGTAATAGTTCCCCACAGGTAGAGCTGTAGTCCTAGGGCAGTGGTAGTAGGTGTTGAGGAAGAGGGTGTAGCAGTGATGGAGGGTTTGCAGGAAGAATGTAATGACACAACAGGGTGCAGTTTCCATTACTTTTACTCTGCTTTCTAAGTGCAGTCCAGGGTCCAGATTACAGATGGAACAGAGGCTGGCCAGCTTGGAAGCAACTTAGGAATCTCTCTATGCAGATGGGTTGTATAGTCTCCAATCTATCACTTAATGAGGTACTTGCAGTACTGTGTTACACTGACGTTCCACTTGCTTGTTCTCTTTTAGAATTCCCTCATATGGCAGACAGCTGTAGCCTCCTTCTTCTGGCTCACATGTTGCTGTTGTGCCTCTGAGTCTTATGTGGGAACAGAGCATTTACAGCTTCCTATTCCTCCGGTTTCTGCTGCAGGAACATCAAAATCTGTACAACCTTGGAGACCAGACTCCAGACCATGCGCTACAGCTAGAAGTGAGCCTGAACTCTGCTCAATCCTCCAGCTCGTGTCCTCACGTCCACACACATTTCCCTCCTCACACAAACTGACTAATTTCCCCTTCCTGGCTCCCAGAGAGCAGCTCCTCCCCCAGTTTTGGTTCGGAGCTCCCTCTGCTGGCCTGGAGGGGGAACTGTGCTGTGTGCTGAATTTACCTGAGAGAGAGACCCTTTATTGCTTCCAAGCATGACATCACACTCCCTAGGAGGAAGGTAATGCCACTGTGACGACCATACTCCTGGGGGCGCCACATTCCCCCCAGGTGCAATTCAGTACTCCCGGACTGAAGAAAACATGCAAACATATAAGCAAATGAACAATTGTAATTGTAACAAGATATCAAAAATGAAAAATTACAAAAACCAAAGCTCAAAAATAGTCCTGATGATGATTAGTCCATGCGTCAATGTCCATGGTCCATTTCCTGAGCAGTTGGTAACTATATACAAGTTAGTTTTGACCACACATAGCCTGTGGTCCAATTGTCCATCAAAAACACAAAAAGACTGTTCAAAAAGATTCTTACAGAGTCTCTGTAGGCACGTAAGCTTGAAGTTGCATATTTACAGTTTACCATTTACATAATTTATTTATATACGAAGCCTTATGGGTGGTATACCTTTGGTACTACGGACAGACGTACGTACATAGCACTGGTGTTGTTGAGGACCTTTCTGGATGCCTTGTGTTAACTACTACTGGTGTAGTGTGTGTTGTACTGGCTACACTACTGGTGGTTCTGCGTAGCACAGGAATACTAGATTTCCTAGGACCACTTCTACTCACTGTGGGCATGACAGATTCACCACTGGCAGGGTGAGAATTCTCTTGTTCCACCGCTGGTGTAGCATCCGCTGCTTGTACTTGCTGGTTTTCATTGTGGTCTTGAGTCACTTTTTCTTGCACTACCAGTTGGAGAAAGGTCAAAACTGGCACCACTATGGCTTGATTCGCTCTAGTCCAATTTGCAGGGAATTCTCCGAGTACAGTGCTGACCTTTTCTTCTTCTTCCTCTATGGGCTGAAGGTTGTTTTGCTCTTCCATTCTGTCCTTTAGTTGGTCAGGGCACAGTTTCAGATGATCCCTCGATACTGCTGATGAGGTTTCTCCTCCATCCTTACTGTTGAGGCACACTTTGCTGTTGTCAAAGTTTGATGGTAGAATGATGTAGGGTTCAGCTTCCCATTGGTCATCCAATTTATGCATCCTACTTTTCCTCTTTAGGACTTGTTCTCCTGGTGACAAGGGAACTGCAGGTGCATGTTGATTGTAGTTCTTTTCCTGCTTTTGTGTCGCCTGAGCTAGACTCTTTTCTACGCACTCTTGTACTCTTCGATATTGCTGCTGCCACTCTGTATCCCAGTCAGCATCTGGTGATGTCATCTCAGGTGTAAAGACTCCCATATCCAAATCAATAGGCAGCTTGCCAGGCCTCGCTCTCATTAGGTAGGCTGGGATGCAGTAGGTGGAATTCACAGGAATGTGATTGTAGAGGTCTACCAGATCTGGCAACTTTTCTGGCCACAGATTCCTCTCTTCCAAAGGCAAGGTCTTCAGTAGATCGATCACCACTTGGTTCATCTTTTCACACATGCCATTTGTCTGTGGATGGTATGGTGTTGTCCTGATCTTCTTGCAACCGTAGTAGATACAGAATTCCTGGAACGCTTCTGCCTCAAAGGCTGGACCTTGATCTGTAAGCACTCGCTCAGGATATCCGTGTGGTCGACAAAAGTGCTGTTGGAATGCTCTGGCTGCTGTCCTGGCTGTTTTATCCTTGACAGGCACGACTACCAGGAATCTCAAGTAGTGGTCAACGATGATAAGAGCATAAATGTAGCCTGAACGGCTTGGAACCAGCTTCACGTGGTCCAGGGCTGCCAACTCAAGTGGCTGTTTGGTTATTATTGGCTGCAAAGGAGCTCGTTGGCTGTTACGGTCCTTCCTGCACAGGTTGCATTGTCCACACTCCCGGCACCAATTTTCAATGGCCTTCCTCATACCAGGCCAGTAGAATCTCTCCCGGAGCAAGGCCTCCAACTTCTTCCATCCGAAGTGTCCAGCTCCATTGTGGTATGCTTCCAAGACCATTGATGCCTCCCTCTTTGGGACTACCACCTGTCAAACCAGCTCATGAGTGCGGGCATTGATACTCCTCTGACACAGGTTTCCCTCATAGAAGAACAGCAGGCTTCTTTCCTTCCACAACTGCTGGGTTTCTTCAGGAGCATCTGGATCTGGGCGTGAGTCAGCTTGTGACAGTAGCTCCTTGACCAGGCGGACTGCGGGGTCGCTATCCTGCGTTTCTGCCCTGTCATGATGAGCAATGGATTTAGGGTGGCCTCTTTCACGATAGACCGTCCGTTTCTCACTCCTTGGGCACGTTGGGCCGCAATTGGCCGGTAGAAGGCAGGTAACTCTATTTCTTCGAGTGCCTCAGGGTCTTCTCCTGCATCTGGCAGATTAGGCATTCTGGACAGCGCATCAGCATTGGCATTCTTGTGCCCTGCTCGGTACTTGATGGTAAATTCATAGTAAGACAGCCGGGCCATCCATCGCTGCTCCAGTGCGCCTAGTTTTGCAGTTTCCAAGTGAGTCAACGGGTTGTTGTCCGTGAAGATGGTAAATTTGGCTGAAGCTAGGTAATGCTTGAATCATTCAGTCACAGCCCAGATTATGGCGAAGAACTCCAGTTTGAAGGAACTGTAGTTGTCAGGGTTCCTTTCAGTGGGACGAAGCTTCCTGCTGGCATAGGAGATCACTCTTTCTTTGCCATTCTGTACCTGTGACAGAACTGCTCCCAGTCCCACATTGCTGGCATCAGTATACAGAACAAATGGTTGGTCATAATCTGGGTAGGCCAGAACTTCATCTCCTGTGAGAGCCATTTTCAGTCGAGTGAAGGACCTCTCCAGTTCCTCATTCCATTCAAATGTAGGACTCTTCTTCCTGGCTTTCTAGGGCTGGCCCACCAGAAGATTTTGCATAGGCGTGGCTATGTCAGTGAAGCCTTTGATGAACCTTCGGTAGTAGCCTACCAACCCGAGGAATTGATGTACCTCATGGAGGTTGCTGGGCTTCTGCCAGTCCCGGATGACAGTGACTTTGTCAGGATCCGGTGCCACACCTTCTGCACTCAATACATGACCGAGGTAGTGTACCTTGGGCTTCAGGAGGTGGCATTTGGAAGGCTTCACTTTCAGGCCAAAGTTGGACAAGGCTTCAAACACCTCAGCCAGGTGCTTCAGATGGTCTTCATAAGTCTTGGAGAAAACATTGACATCATCAAGGTACAACAGGACTATCTTGAAGTTCTTATGTCCAAGACAGCATTCCATTAGCCGTTAAAATGTCCCTGGGGCGGTGCAGAGCCCGAACGGCATGTAGTTGAACTCGCAGAGACCCATTGGTGTAGTAAACGCTGTTTTGTCCTTGTCTGCCTCTGCCACGGGAACCTGACAATACCCACTAGTGAGATCTAAGGTGGAAAAATAGTTAGCAGTTTTAAGTGTGGCTAATGACTCTTCAATTCTGGGTAATGGGTAAGCATCCTTATGTGTAATGCTGTTAATTTTTCTGTAATCAACACACATTCTCATGGTACCATCTTTCTTTTTCACAAAGACTATTGGGGCTGCCCAGGGGCTACAACTGTCTCTGATCACCCCAGCTTCCTTCATTTCCCAAAACATACCTTTGGCACATTGGTATTGTGTTGGGGGTATAGGCCAGTACCTTTCTTTAATGGGTGGATGATCTCCAGTGGGGATATGGTGTTGAACCCCTTTTGCCTTCCCAAAGTCTAGAGGGTGTTTACTGAATACACGCTCATACTCCTGAGTCACTCGTTAAACCCCACTCTTTTGGTATGACGGGGTGGAGTCAGTTCCCACCTGCAGCTGCTGACACCACTCCTCCAGCTGCTTTACAGAGCCATTGTCTCCTGCCTGGTCGGACGAGACCAAGGGCTTTGCTGCCTGTATTGCGTTGTTACTGACAATAAGCAGCTTAGCAACTGTGGCATACCGAGGTATTGTGGCCTCCTCTTCCCCACAATTCAAGAGGCGTACAGGTACTCTCCCTTTGCGAACATCAACTACCCCTCTGGCTGTCAGGACAGTGGGCCTGCAATCACAGTACACTGGCTCTACCAAGGCTTGGTAATCTTTTCCTTTGAGGCCTATGGCTGCCCGACACCAAACTAACATTTCACACCTGGGGGGTATCGCAGTGGGGAAAGAATCACTCACTCTGACGCTGCCAATTTCTCCACAGACAGTTCTACCTGCTGTCTTTGCATCAGGGTCTTGATCTCCTTCTGCAGGACTCATTGTTCACTGGAACCAGCAGTCTCGGCTACCTGTTGCAACAAAACAATAACCTCGGCAAGACAGTTTTCAATCACATTAGTACCTAAGGTAATCATTGGGTTACATTCTCGTCGATCAATGTCTACAACTATCAGACCTTGAGATTTTAATGCTACTCGCCCCACTTTAATGGTAATCTCTTTACATCCTACTTGCGGCAAAGACAGACCTTGGCTGGCAACTACTGTTAGTTCACCACTTTGGCCACGGGTAAGTTCAGAGTCAGCCCAGTACTGCTTGTAAAGGATATATGGCAAAGTTGTCACCTGAGAGCCAGTGTCCAGCAAAGCGTTCATGGGGATGCCGTCAATCACCACTGGGAGGACCGGTCGCCCTCCAACATACTTGGCTCACCAGTTTCTTGGGCCTTGTGGTCCTACTTCTGGGGATTGGCCCTCTGCCCCAGGGGTTGCTCATTTAAATAACAGAATCTTTCGATGTGGCCTGCCTTGTGGCAGTGACGACAGATGGGACGTCCGTCCTGGTCATAGCGATCGTTGTTTCTCCCTCGCAGTGGCGGGATCCTGTTCTTCCATAGCCACGGCTCATCCTCTGGACGGAAGGACAGCTGGATCTTCTCCTTTGAGGACACCTGCATGAATTGCAAAGTTTTGGCAAGTGCAGCCATACTTTTGGTCAGCTCTTGGACATGAAAGCGCAGTTCTGTAGATGGATCATTATCCAGAGTCTGTGCATCAGCCCCCACAGGGCTGGAAGGGAAAGAGGCTGCTTCTTGGTGGTATGTGATCGCTGGGTGCCTAGGGGGCACTGGACGGCTGACATTTGGTTCATGCAGCACCCGGATAGCCCTGTCTTTGAATTCCTGCAAAGTCTAGGTCAGGGTTTTGTAGGGCTATGATGCACAGCTGTGCTCTGTGAGTACTGGATAGGAGTCCCTCAATAAATTGCTCCTTTAACAGTCTGTCTCCATCTTTCACACTGTCTGGGTCAATCTGCTTTAAGGCTTGCAGCGCCTCCTGCAGGTTAAGAGCATAGTCCCGTATACTGTCCTGCACTCTCTGCTTACACCCAAAGAATCTCATTTTTATTTTAGCTGCAGTGCAGGTGTCAAAGGTGCTTCTTAGCTTAGCAAGAATCTATTTAACAGTCTCTTTATCAGTGTCCTGCAGGCTTTTACTTCCCTTTGCACTGCATCAGTTAGCTGCCCAATAAGGATGTTCACTTTTTGGTTTTCAGACAGAGGATACACCTCAAACAAACTGCACAGTCTCTCTTTAAATTCACTCAGGGTATGTGACTCCCCTGAGCACTGCGGTAACTGCTCCCGGTATATAGGGCATGGACAGCGGTATTATTGGGACTGCTGCGGTGGGCGCTTGTTCTTGCGGTGCTCTGGAGGCAGCGCTGGCGGCTGGATTCTGCGGTGCCATTGGAGCCACAGCTGCGCTGGCCGCTGCATCTTGCGGCGCTGAGGGGGGTGCGGTCGCGTCCACTGCTGCATCTGTTCTTGCCTCAGGCATTCTCCACCCCCCAGATAACATTGGCCAGGCCCTGGGTTGCGATGGCTTACCAGTTGCCGCTTTGCAAGCTGGATGATCGGGGGGGACGCCGGGACTGCAGGCCTCGGCTTCTCACTTCCCGCGCGCTGGCCTCTTCCCGCGCAGCACTTTTTCGCACTTTTCAGTTGGCTCTGCCCACGACGGCTTACCCCTTTGGTTTCCCGTACATGCCAAGTGGCAGGGTAATGATGGCAATTGCGCAAATAGTCTATGGCACACAACAGTCTCTGGCACACAGGACCCGGGGACACCGAACTCCGTGAATCCTGTTCGTGACGCCAAAATGGATCACCCGCCAGGGCAGTGGGGTACTCAGTACTGGGCCGGTATCTCAGAGGGAAGTGTCACAGTAACGGTGACCTGGTCCGTGGCCCTGGGCGTCCATGTAAAAGGGGTTAAGAGTGGCTGGTTAAAGTTTATAAGTGGATGATACGTGACGCCATCTGTGGTGCTTGGCAATGAAGGGTGTTATGAATGGGTCACCGAGGAGAAAAAAGCAAAACAAGCTAAGTCACAGAAAACCAGAGAGGTTGGTAACTATGCAGATTGCAGATCCCTGACCCTACCACACAACTAGCAGCAGCCGTGGAGCATACCTACGATGCTCCTAGACACTTTGTCACAGCCGGAGGACTAAATAAGCTTGAAGCATGAAAAGGGGAAAACTAACTGCCCCAGAGCAGACCCCAAAGGAATAGATAGCCCCCACACATGTATTGATGGTGAAACAAGATAAAGGCACAAACACAGGCAGGAAAATAGGCTGAGCAAACGATGGGGCCGAAACTAACTAGAAAGGAAAGGAAAGACACTGTCTGCAAACTGCAAAAAACCCTACAAAAATAATGCCCAACACTTCTGATAACAAAATTAACCATGAAGTCACTAGACTTCTCCCACTATAACAGCACTCTGAAATATTCTGAGACATAGCAAAAAGAGACCAAACTAGTAAGGGACAAAAAGCAAATTGGCAAAATACTGATAAATAAGAGTGGAAATTCAGCACAGCCCCCAGCCGGGGCTGGCTGACCACACAAAAAACTGAATAGACCAACAAAATCAAGTGTGAACATTAGCAGAAAAACTTAGCTTTAGATGACTGGAACAGAGCTGAAAACCAAGAGCTGACAAGCCAGAAGGAATCACCAGCAACTGAATAGGGCGTCGGCTGTCTTAAATCCAATCTGAGACTCCTGAGGTCCAATCGTCATCCTCATTCTCAGGTGGCAGATCTCCACCGATCAAATCAGCCTCACTACTTCCTGTTACCACCAGAGGGAGTCTGGAAGGAGAACTCATAACTGGTGAACCAGAGAATGAACTCACAACAGAAGGGGTTTAGCCAACGCTGCAGGCAGATCCTCTGGGACAGATGGTATAAGGCAGCAAGATTTAATAGCTCCTCACAGGTAGAGCTGTAGTCCCAGGGCAGTGGTAATAGGTGTTGAGAAAGAGGGTGTAGTGTCTGGCACAGAGATGTAGCAGTGCTGGAGGGTTTGCAGGAAGAATGCAATGACACAACAGTGTTGTGAGCTCATCTGTTCATTCACCTTTTGTGTCCGAGGATCTCCCTCTGCTGGTGAAGGAAGGTAGTGAGGCTGATTTGGATGAAAGAAACCAAACACCTGATCAGGTGGATTGTGACTGGGTAACAGGAACTTCAGACTGGATATAAGGCAGCCGACGCCCTTCTGAGTGGCTGGTGATTTCTCTGCTGGATTTTTGGAGACCAGTCTGATTCCTGCTTCACAAAGATAAGTTTTTGCTCTGCTATTGAACTTATTAGTTTTGGTTTTGTTTACCTTGGTTTTTTTTTAGTTCAGCCATCCCCGGCCGGGGGTGTGCTGGATTCTTATTCCTTGATCAGTGTTCTCTTTTGCTCTGCTTTCAGAATATTCTGAGTGCTGATATAGGGTTTGAAGTCTAGTGACTTCAGGGTCCTTTTTGCTTATCAGTTGTGTTGGTAATATTTTTAGCAGGGTTTTCTCGGATTGAAGACAGCAGCTTTTCTGTCCTGTCCTTTTTAGTTAGCTTGGGCCCTATCGTTTGCTCAACCTATCTTTCTATCTGTGTTAGTGTTTTCATCTTGTTTCACCATCATTATATGTTGGGGGCTGTCTATTGCTTTGGGGTCTGCTCTGGGGCAGTCAGTTTTTCACTTTTCTCTCTTTAGGCTTATTTAGATCTCCGGCTGTGACAAGGTGTCTAGGATCACAGTAGGAACACTCCACGGCTACTGCTAGTTGTGTGATAGGATTAGGGGTCTGCAATCCGCTAGTTTCCAACCTCTCTGATTTTCTGGGCTGAGTTTGTGTTTTCTTTTCCTCCTCGGAGACTCAATCATAACACAACAGGGTGCAGTTTCCGTTACCTTTACTCTGCTTTCTAAGTGCAGTCCTGGGTCCAGATTACAGATGGAACAGAGGCTGGCCAGCTTGGAAGCAACTTAGGAATCTCTCTATGCAGATGGGTTGTGTAGTCTCCTTTCTAGCGCTTTCTGAGGTACTTGCAGTACTGTGTTACACTGAAGTTTCACTTGCTTGTTCTCTTTTAGAACTCCCTCGTATGGCAGACAGCTGTAGCCTCCTTCTTCTGGCTCACACATTGCTGTTGTGCCTCTGAGTCTAATGTGGGAACAGAGCATTTACAGCTTCCTATTCCTCCGGTTTCTGGTGCAGGAACATCAGTATCCGTACAACCTTGGAGACCGGACTCCAGACCATGCGCTACAGCTAGAAGTGAGCCTGAACTCTGCTCAATCCTCCAGCTCGTCTCCTCACATCCACACACATTTCCCTCCTCACGCAAACTGACTAATTTTCCCTTCTTGGCCCCCAGAGAGCAGCTCCTCCCTCAGTTTTGGTTCAGAGCTCCCTCTGCTGGCCTGGATTGGGAACTGTGCTGTGTGTTGAATTTACCTGACAGAGACCCATTATTGCTTCCAAGCATGACATCACACTCTCTAGGAGAAAGGTAATGCCACTGTGGTGACCATACTCCTGGAGGTGCCACAGAGGCATGAGACTCTATCATGCATAGGTCCCCCCAGGAAAGAAACACTCTGGGCAAGGTGCTGCACATACTTGAGGAGACACATGGGGACCCCACTGACATAGGGGAACTCTGTATGTAACTTTTTCACCGGGTGCAAAGAGAGGGGGAGACCATGACTCAGTTCATGAACGCCCTACAAGAGCTCCATACTGCTATTAAACAGAAGGACTGTATAGACTTAGGGTCAGTAGACATGGTGCTCAGGGATCAGATGGTGATGGGACTGCATGACGGAATGATGAAGCTGGCTTTGCGAGAGCCCCTGCGGGTAAAGCCAGACATGACCTTCTCTGAAGTTGGTAGTGAGGTGCGCACGCGCGAACAGGAACAGGACATGACAGGGCCAATGGGAAAGGTGCGGGGAGGCAACCACCACCGCAGACAAAGTCCCCCAATGGGTAGAAGACCTGAGATTGGAGATCAGCCAGTTCCGTGAAGAAATGGTCGCTTCAAGGAGAACCTAGGCAGAGAGGCCTGGTCCAAAGGTGCGAGATAGAGGAGCTGTTCCCCGAAGAGAAGATGCATTTACCCAGAGGAGACGTTCCCTCACATTCTATACCTGTGGAGAGCCTGGCCACATTGCCCGGTGGTGTCCACAGCAGAACCGACCATCCCCGCGGCTGTCATTAAACTAGGTGACTCCGAGCATGAGGGACACCATCCGGAGCATGAACAGCAGAGGAGGAGTAATAAAAGTCCCGCCAGCCTTGTTTCCATGTGCCCCCTGGTCTGGGCTGAAATCAATGAGAGAGCCACCATGCCTGAAAAATTTTTCCGCAGACACTTCACGGAGGCACTGCGGCCAGAATGGGACCCAATCGTCAAGCTTACGGCGGCCAACCATTTACCCATCCCGGTCGCAGGGGTGGTATGGCTGAACATAGAAGTCTGTGGAAAACATGTGGGGAGAAAAGGAGTAGTGCTAGTAGATGGAGAAGCCGCTAAAGATCACGCCGTAACCCTGGGCATGAACGTGCTTAAAGACCTCGAGAGTATTCTTTTCAGTGAGTCCCCAGACCAGTTCCTGCGAAAAATGGAGCGACCAGACCCCTCAGAGGAAGATCATTCAGCAGCTGATATGGACAGCTCAGGTCCGGGAAGTATGCAGCAACGGGAAGGAACTATACAAGATCATCACCCCCGCCTCTTTTAATCGAGTGTTGCCCCATGGACAGACCGAGCTCCCCCTGCCTGTCAGAACTGGTACCCCCTGAAGGGGGTAGAGATACAAATGGAACCCAGTGGAGCCAGCCAGCTACCGTCAGGGATATTGGTCACACGGACCTTGGCCACTGTGCGGGATGGCACAGTCCTCGTACGCTGTGTGAATTTGGGAGAGACTGACGTAACGCTGCCCCCAGGAGTGAAGTTGACCATATCCTGGACATGCCAGATGAGCTGGTTCCATCTGAGACAGTACAGCTGACTGCAAAGTCAGAAGACCCGTGGCTGGTGACTTTAAAGGCAGAGGCCACCCCAGATCCCAGGTTGCTGCAAGAAGGTCGACGGATACTAGAGCACATGTGGGCAGAACTCTCAGAACTGCCCTCTCAGCAAGTTCCTTGGGTGGAGGCCTTGTTAGGAAAATACCAGGAAGTATTCGCAAAAAACGAAGACGATTTTGCGCGCACAACGGCCATCACCCACAACATACCCACCGGGGATGCGGCACCAGTACAGGAACGGTATCGCCGCATACCCCCACAGATGTTTCAGGAAGTAAAGGGAATGCTCTCGCAGATGTTGAAAAAAGGAGTGATCCGTGAGAGCCAGAACCCGTGGGCTGCCCCCATCTTCTTGGTGCGAAAGATGGATGGATCCTTACGCTTCTGTGTGGATTACCACCAGCTTAACGCCTGTACGGTGTGATATTCGTATCCACTGCCGAGGATAGAAGAGTCCCTGTCAGCACTAGGGAATGCCCGGTATTTCTCCATGCTAGACCTGGCCAGCGGTTACTGGCAAGTACCCATGTCTGAAAAAGACAGCTTTCATTCTTCTGATGGGATTATATGAGTTCAACTGCATGCCCTTCGGGCTAGCCAATGCCCCGTGAACATTTCAACGCCTCATGGAGAGATGTCTGGGAGACTTGAACTTTGAAGCCACTTTGATTTATCTGGACAATATCATCTTTGCTCCCACCATTGATGAACATCTACAGAGTCTGGAGCTTGTCCTGAGTTGGCTACAAAAGTACGGGCTGAAAGTGAAACCCCAGAAGTGCCACCTCTTCCTTACCCAGGCACATTGTCTCCACTGAAGGAGTAAGGCCCTCTCAGGAGAAAATCAGTGCAGTGCAGGAGTGGCCAACCCCAAAAACCATGAAGGATGTGCGAGCATTCCTGGGCCTCAAAGAGTACTTCCAGCGCTTTGTAAAAGACTTTACCCGCATCGCAAATCCCCTCCTGGAATTGTTGAAAGGAGTACCCTCTTGTGCGAAGAACAGGAACATACAATCGGGAGAGCACCAGGAGAAAGCATTTCAAGCCCTGAAGAAAGCCTTGACGGAGGCCCCTGTGCCCCTGTGTTGGCCTATGCGGACTTCACACAGCCGTTTATCTTGCATACCGATGGAAGTCTACAGGGACTTGGGGCAGTGCTTTCGCAGATGCAGGATGGGAAAGAGCGCATCATAGTGTACGCCAGCCGTTCCTTACATGACTAGGAAAAAATACGGATAATTACAGTTCATTCAAGCTGTTTCCCTAATAGAAGACGCTAAGCGCGAAACGCGCGTTGGGGCATCAGGACTACTCCCAGGTCAGGTATTATTTGCTAGGTGTTACTTTTTACATCATGCTGTGTTCAGTGGACTGAATCTCCATATGTTTACTAAGGCTGCTATGCACTATTTGCATTTTGCAGGCGCATTGTTACTATGATTGACTTAAAGTCCATTTGGATTATAGATGTATTGTATCAATGTACTTTATAGGCAGCTGTTACTCTATGGCATCTACACTAAGTATATATTAAATAGTTTTGCTCTGCACTATTGCACTTTATTGAGTTAATTTATTAAGAACTAGCTGAAGAGCCCGGCGCTGCCCGGGCATAGTAACTAACTGTGGTTAGTTATAGCAAATTATAATTATCCTCCATCCCATAGTCCCGTGCCCATATACCCATCATACATATCCACGATCCCATAGGCCCATGCCCATATACCCATCATACATATCCTCCATCCCATAGTCGAGTGCCCATATACCCATCACACATCCTCCATCCCATAGTCCCATGCCCATATACCCATCATACATATTCTCCATCCCATAGCCCCATGTCCATATACCCATCATACATATTCTCCATCCCATAGTCCCATGCCCATATACTCATCATACATATTCTCCATCCCATAGTCCAATGCCCATATACCCATCATACATATTCGCCATCCTATAGTCGAGTGCCCATAAATCCATTACACATCCTTCATCTCATAGTCCCATGCCCATATACCCATCATACATATCCTCCATCCCATAGTCCCGTGCCCATATACCCATCATACATATTCGCCATCCCATAGTCGAGTGCCCATATACCCATCACACATTCTTCATCTCATAGTCCCATGCCCATATACCCATCATACATATCCACCATCCCATAGTCCTGTGCCCATATACCCATCACACATCCTCCATCCCATAGTCCCATGCCCATATACCCATCATACATATTCTCCATCCCATAGTCCCATGCCCATATACCCATCATACATATTCGCCATCCCATAGTCGAGTGCCCATAAATCCATCACACATCCTTCATCTCATAGTCCCATGCCCATATACCCATCATACATATCCTCTATCCCATAGTCCCGTGCCCATATACCCATCATACATATCCGCCATCTCATAGTCCCGTGCCCATATACCCGTCATACATATCCTCCATCCCATAGTCCAGTGCCCATATACCCATCACCCATCCTCCATCCCATAGTCCCGTGCCCATATACATATCCACCATCCCATAGCCCCGTGCCCATATACCCGTCAGACATATCCTCCATCCCATAGTCAAGTGCCCATATACCCATCACACATCCTCCATCCCATAGTCCTGTGCCCATATACATATCCGCCATCCCATAGTCCCTTGCCCCTATACCCATCATACATATCCTCCATCCCATAGTCCAGTGCCCATATACCCATCACCCATCCTCCATCCCATAGTCCCATGCCCATATACATATCCACCATCCCATAGTCCCGTGCCCATATACCCGTCAAACATATCCTCCATCCCATAGTCAAGTGCCCATATACCCATCACACATCCTCCATCCCATAGTCCTGTGCCCATATACATATCCGCCATCCCATAATCCCTTGCCCATATACCCATCATACATATCCTCCATCCCATAGTCCAGTGCCCATACACCCATCACACATCCTCCATCCCATAGTCAACCATTTTGATATCATAATGAGCGGCGGCAGGGCTTGCAACCTATGATGACATCAGCGTCGTCATGGCAACCATTGTGACATCATAACGAGGGGCGGGGCTTGACACGCACACACTGTTTCCCCAGTATGCAAATAGGGGCATTATGACATTATAATGAGGGGCGGGGCTTGACGCGCACACACTTTTTCCCCAGTATGTAGACAGGGGCAAAATTGTTTGGTGAATTGGAACGCGTGGGGTTAAAATTTTGCCTCACAACATAGCTTAGGACGCTCTCGCGGTCTAGACGTGCTACTGTGCCAAATTTTGTGGCTGTAGCTGCGACGGTGCGGATGCCTATCCCGGACATACACACACACATACATACATACATACACACACATACATACATACATACACACTTTGAGCTTTTTATATTAGATTTTTTCTTTAAGAAAGTGCTGCTGGTACATTTTTGGATACATTTTTTGTAATAATTTATATCCTTTATAAAATACCTTAACGATTTTAACATTTGTGGGAATTTTTTTGGAGGAATTTTTTATAGACTATTGATTAGTCATATACATATTGTCTCTATTAGAGGAGGATGCTTAAAAGCTATAATGATATTTTTCAAAGATCCCACTGTTGCGTTATAAATTACCTGTGGTGTTTAGTCCTTAATTTGCATATGTATCTTCATTGTTTTATTTTATTATTGATGTTTTGAATAAAGATGGATTGAGATGTACTGTATTTGAACTTGGCGTATACTTCCATTCTTTGTAGGAGTTATTATATATAGGAAGTGCCATTGGTAGGCCATTGAATTTCTCTTTTGGGTATATTCATTCAAGGTGAAGTTGTTGGCGCTGGTGTGGGCAATGACTGAGAAGTTTGCAGAGTATCTGGCTGGCTTGGAAGTTCACGTGCGTATGGATAACAATCCATTGGCTCATCTAAAGACAGCAAAGATAGGGGCCCTAGAACAACGTTGGATAGCCCAGTTCTGGTACATGATCTCCTATAAGAGGGGAGTGGAGAATACTCATGATGATGCCCTTTCTTCAGTGAGCTATCATAAACCAGCGCCCAGTTGGGACGAAGAGTTGGAGGCTGTGGAGGTCCCAGAGTTTGGAGATACTGCCAGGACGATAGCAGCAACGCGGGAAATAGTTCAGGAAAAGACGCAGGAGAGTTTGTTGGAGCAACCCCGCGATGAATGGGTCGGAATACAGCAGGAGAACCGGGAGATAGCACAATTGAGATGTTGGCTCGTATCCAGATAGGTGCCCAGTCAGTGCGAGAGGAGTTCTACGTCTCCTGAGATGTTACGGATGCTGCGTCAGTGGGAAAGGCTACAGTTGTGGGATGGTATCCTGTACCGGAAGGTGTACCTACAATCTGAACTTAATCTTGTTTGGCAGACGATCATATCCTCGTCCTTGGAAGAACAGGTGGCTAAGGAAGTGCATGAGAGAGGAGCACACTTCGGACCAGAGAAAACTTTCCAGTGGCTGCAGCGTTTATTTTACCATCCCCACTTGAGAAACATCGTGGAGAGAGTATGTCAACATTGCCGGAATTGTGAACTGGTCAAGCAACCGGATCAACGAGCTCCCACAGAGATGGTGAGATCTTCTGGCCCCATGGAACTACTGGCCATAGATTACTTGACGATTGGACCAGTGCATCAGGGCTATGAGCATTGCCTAGTAATAATAGACCACTTCATCCAGGTGTACGGGTGTCCCAAGTGCATCCATTCTGATCAAGGAGCCTGCTTCCTTGGGATGGTGATGGAAGAGTTGCATCAGCTGTGCAAAATCGATAAGTCCTGGACCATCCCTTACCATCCACAGGGGAATGGGGCTTGTGAAAGATTTAACCGCACCCTGATTCAAAGGCTGAGAACACTGGAAGAGGACCATAAAGCGCGCTGGACTGAGTCTGTCCCCGAATTGGTGTGGGCGTACAACAACTGTAAACACAGTACCACAGGATTCACGCCCTACTCACTGTTCTTCAGTCGGCCCAGGAAGGGACTGGGTGCTGGAGCCTGAGGAGGACTACCCGCAGGCGGGGGTGTACTCCTGGGTTCGAGAACATCGTCGTCAGCTATGGACCATTCAACGGCTGGTGCAGAGACAACTCCAAGAATTGGAACACTCCCAGATCACTCCCCAATAAGGGACAGCTCTACGACCTGGAGATCGAGTCTTGGTAAGGGAGCGCCCCCACAACAAGTTGGAGTACCAGTGGGAGAAGAGGCCGTATAGCCCCTTCATGACCAAACCTATTTTGACCTTAATGACCAGGCCATTTTTTGCAATTCTGACCAGTGTCCCTTTATGAGGTAATAACTCAGGAATGCTTCAATGGATCCTAGTGATTCTGAGATTTTTTTTTGTGACATATTGGGCTTCATGTTAGTGGTAAATTTAAGTCGATAATTTTTGCGTTTATTTGTGAAAAAAATCAGAAATTTGGCAAAAATTTAGAAAATTTTGCAATTTTCAAATTTTGAATTTTTATTCTGTTAAACCAGAGAGATATGTGACACAAAGTGGTTACTAAATAACATTTCCCACATGTCTACTTTACATCAGCACAATTTTGGAAACAAATTTTTTTGTTAGGAAGTTATAAGGGTTAAAAGTTGACCAGCAATTTCTCATTTTTACAACAAAATTTACAAAACCATTTTTTTTAGGGACCACCTCACATTTGAAGTCACTTTGAGGGGTCTATATGGCAGAAAATACCCAAAAGTGACACCATTCTAAAAACTGCACCCATCAAGTTACTCAAAACTACATTCAAGAAGATTATTAACCCTTCAGCTGTTTCACAGGAACTAAAGCAACGTGAAAAAGAAAAAATGGACATTTTAATTTTTCCAACAAAAATTTTCTTTTAGCATCAATTTTTTCATTTTCACATGGGCAACAGGATAAAATTGATCCTAAAATTTTTTGGGCAATTTCTCCTGAGTACACCGATACCTCATATGTGGTCATAAACCACTGTTTGAGTACAAGGCAGGGCTCAGAAGGGAAGGAGCGCCATTTGACTTTTTGAATGGAAAACATGCTGGAATATTTAGCGGTTGCCATGTCGCATTTGGAGAGCCCCTGTGTGCCTAAACATTGGAGTACCCCCACAAGTGTCCCCATTTTGGAAACTAGACCCCCCAAGGAACTTATCTACATGCATTGTGAGCACTTTGAACCCCCAAGTGCTTCACAAAAGTTTATAACGCAGTGCCGTGAAAAGAAAAAATATTTTTTTCCTCAAAAAATTATTTTTAGTGCGCAATTTTTTATTTTCACAAGGGTACCAGGAGAAACTGGACCCCAAAAGTAGTTGTCCAGTTTGTCCTGAGTATGCTGGTACCCCATATGTGGGGGGACCACTGTTTGGACACACGTCGGGGCTCGGAAGAGAAGTAGTGACATTTTGAAATGCTTTCTTTGATGGAATGGTCTGCGGGCATCATGTTACATTTGCAGAGCCCCTGATGTACCTAAACTGTGGAAACCCCCCACAAGTGACCCCATTTTGGAAACTAGACCCCCCAAGGAACTTATCTAGATGTGTGGTGAGCACCTTGAACCCCCAAGTGCTTCACAGAAGTTTATAGCGCAGAGCTGTGAAAATAAAAAATCTTTTTTTTCCTCAAAAAAAAAGATTTTTAGCCCACAATTTTTTTTTCACAAGGGTAACAGGAGAAATTGGACCCCAAAAGTTGTTTTCCAGCTTGTCCTGAGTACGCTGATACTCCATATGTGGGAGGAACCATTGTTTGGGCGCATGTAAGGGCTCAGAATGGAAGTAGTGACGTTTTGAAATGCAGACTTTGACAGAAAGGTCTGCAGTCGTCGTTACGTTTGCAGAGTCCCTGATGTGCCTAAACAGTAGAAACCCCCCACAAGTGACCCCATTTTGGAAACTAGACCTTCCAAGGAGCTTATCTAGATGTCTGGTGAGCACTTTGAACCCCCAATTGCTTCACAGAAGTCTATAACGCAGAGACGTGAAAATAATAAAATCATTTTTTTCCACAAAAATAATTTTTTAGCCCCCAATTTTTTATTCCTCAAGGGTAACAGGAGAAATTAGACCATCAAAGTTATTGTGCAATTTTTCTTGAATACGTTGATACCCTATATGTTGGGGTAAACCACACGTCGGGGCTTGGAAGGGAGGGAGCACCATTTGACTTTTTGAACGCAAAATTGGCTGGAATCAGTGGTTGCACCATGTCGCTTTTGGAGACCCCCTGATGTGCCTAAACAGTGGAAACCCCTCAATTCTAACTCCAACCCTAACTCCAACACACCCCTAACCACAGCCCTAACCCCAACACATCCCTAACCCTAATCCCAACCCTAACCATAACCCTAACCCCAATACACCCCTAACCCTATCCCTAACCATAATTCCAACCCTAGCCCTAATTCTAACCATAGACCTAGTTCTAACCCTAACCCTAATTCCAACTCTAACCCTAATTCCACTCTAACCCTAATTCCACTCTAACCCTAATTCCACCCTAACCCTAATTCCAACCCTAACCCTAATTCCAACCCTAACCCTAGCCCTAACCCTAGCCCTAACCCTAGCCCTAACCCTAGCCCTAGCCCTAACCCTAGTCCTAACCCTAGCCCTATCAACCCTAACCCTAACCCTAATGGAAAAATAAAAATAAAAATAATTTCTTTATTTTATTAGTTGTTCCTGCCTATGGGGGGTGATAAACGGGGGGGTTTATTTACTTTTCATTCTATTTTGATCACAGTGAGAGTTTATCACAGTGATCAAAATGAATGAATGAATATGCAGCCGGCGGGCGCACATTTACCAAGATGGCAGCGCCCATGACGCAGGACCGCGGGACACCGGGAGCCGGAGAGGGACATCGGAGGTACCGGAGGAGTGAGGGAGGGGGTCGGAAGTTGGGGGGAGCCTAGAGAAGGGGGAGGGGAGTTGATACCACCGTCAGTCAGTATCGGGGGCCGATCGGCCCCGTGAGTCTTTGGGAGGGTCAGATCACGTTCTCCAGCCATGTCCGATGCTACTGCAGCATCGGCCATGGCTGGATTGTAATATTTCATCAATTTTCATTGATGAAATATTACTATCGCTCTGATTTGCTGTTTCACTTTTAACAGCCAATCAGAGCGATCGTAGCCACGTGGGGGCGAAGCCACGCCCCCTGTGGTGAAGAACAAAGCCCCCTGTATCTGCGGGTCGGGTGACCTTTTAGTGACTCCGGTTACCCGACCCGCAGGGGGGCTTTAAAGTCATGACGCCACATAGGCGTCACTGGTCAGATTGGCACCAGTTTTCATGACGCCTATGTGGCGTCATTGGTCGGGAAGGGGTTAAGGTGAAGCGATGGCTTGGTGGCAAGTGTCCCGTCTATGAGATACAGCCTGAAACAGGTGAAAAGTTTCCCACCCATACACTGCATCAGAATATGTAGTGTCCATGCTTGTCTCGGGACCCACAAGGGGCCCCAGTGCCCCCGTCAGCTGAACCAATGATCACTGCTGATGACGAAGATGAGGGAGAATCTCAATCCCTCTCGGGGAACCGGAAAACAGGGCTGGTGCCTGAAACTACTTAAGTATCAGAGGGGGCCTTGACTCCCGCTCCTCCAGTGACTGACTCCACAGCCTCTACTGATCTGAGATGCTCTGAACGTTCAACAGCTGGTGTACCCCCCATAAGCTGCAACCTGGACAAATTCATCTGGCAGCAAATTGTACAAGAGCTGGAAGATTGCCAACAGGAGCTCCAGAAACTCTTGCCTGTGGAATGGTGAGCTAAAAGAGAGGGGGAATGTAAGGGGGTGAAGTGCAGGAAGAGCCAGGGGAGGGTTGCCTCCTCTGCTCCGTGCCCAGAACCATTGAGCAAGACATCAGGTTCCCTGGGGGACAGTAAATAAGCCAGGGACATACTCAACTCCTGCACTTTATTACATGTGCACCAACTGTTCTTCCAACCCTTTTCATTATCAAATTGCTTAGGTCCACAGAATCCTCTTTCTCTTGAAGCAGGGCTGCCACTAGAAATTTCAGGGCCCCATACTGGCAAAATTTTTGGGGCCCTCTTGAATCTCCGCCTCCACCCTTCGAAATGTCCACAGTGCCACTGCTCTCTCTTGGAAAAACTCCACTTCTCACCAATCACACATTAACAGTTCCCATCACCAGATCACACATATAGCCAGCAGCTCTTCTTTTGGCCAAAAGATTTTTAAGCTGCCACCATGACAAGGTAGACTCTTTTGCCAAGTTCTACTCTACTCTATCCTCTTTTGCCAAGTTCTACTCTATCAATAATTTGCTAAAATATCCAATACAATTTAGGTATATTTTTATTTATTTTTCAATTTTTAAAATGACCAATACCATCACATGCAAGGAACAAATACCGCCACACCATGACCAGACAACATATTACCACCACAGTGACGGAATAATATCACATACTAGGGACAAATACCACCGCACCATGACCAGACCACATATTACCACCACACAATGACCGAATAATAGCACATACAAGGAAAAAATACCGCCACACCATTGCCGGACAACATATTACCTCCACATAGAGACTGAATACTACAATACTGATCATTAATAAAAAAACACAATACTAATATCACCATAAGTGCCATTATACACAGGAGATCTGACCTTGGTATGCAGTGTGTGTACAGGTAATACAGTGATCACTGGTGACATTATACACAAGAGCTCTCTATATAGTGTCAGTGTACATTTAATACAGTGATCACTGGTGACATTGTACACAGGACCGCTGTATATAGTATACATGGTATAGTGTCAGTGTACAGATAATGCACTGACTCACCAGTGACATCTCTAGGTGAAGTCCTTCATCTTTGCTTTTCATGTTTCATCCAGCACAGACCACCGTCACTTCTTCCAGCCAGGGCTCATCTCTACAGGAAATAACACAGTTATCTAGAGCACTTCTTGCAGAACACATTACTTATTTTTTTCCCAAATTCTAAACTATACCAGATGAAGAAAAAAGGTGACATAGTGTCGCTCTGCACAGTAACAGGACCGCTGTCCCCATTTAAAACAGTATCCTCAAAAAATAAAATAAAAACATCACTGCAGTAATAATATCCCTTAATTAGCCCCTATGGTAATAATACCCCCATCCTGGCCTCCATGTGTCTCATTCCTGACTCCAGCCATATGTTCTCCCATACTGCCCTCATGAGTATACATTCTGCCCCATGTGATGCCTCATCCTGCCCCATATGATCTCCCCATCCTGTCCCATGATTCTGTCCCATCTGTCTCCATCATATCCATACTGCCCCATGATCCTGCACCATGTGTCTCCAACTTGCTCCATGATCCTGCACCATGATCATGCACCATGTGTCTCCTATCCTGCCCCTTGTCTCCCATCCAGTCCCTTGTCTCACCTCCAGACCCTTGTCTCCAATCCTGCCCTTGTCTCCATTATGCCCCCATGTCTCCAATCCTGCCCCATATCTCCATTCTGCTACGTGTCTCCATTCTGCCCCTGTGTGTCTCCAATCATCTCCATTCTGCCTGTGTGTCTCCAATCTGCCGCTTGTCTCAAATCTGCCCTCATGTCTCCATTCTGCCCCGTGTCTTCAATCTGCCCCGTGTGTCTCCAATCTGCCCCTTGTCTCCATTCTGCCCCTTTTCTCCCATCCTGCCCCTCGTCTCCATTTGGCCCCTGTGTGTCTCCATTCTGCCCTGGCAGGATGGAGACGCAAGGTCCATGTGCCTCCAGCCTGCCAGGGAAACATATTGCCGCTTTCAATAATAAAAAAAACAAAACAAAAACTTTCTTCTTATTTGGCTGTGCTCCGGTGGCGACAATGGCATCATACCGGAGAATATGAGCTGCACACAACCAGGACCGCTGCTGCTGTGTGAGCTAAAGGACCTGAGGTCATGTCATCGTCATGTGAACAGGGGGCAGAGCTGATAAATGGTGAAGGCCTGTGATAATAATGAGATCACCACAGGTCCTTCAGCTCTTCCACGTCGTGTAGCTCTCTGATATCGGCCACTGTGGCGGCTGTGCTGATGTCTGTGCCACAGGCCCGACCACAGCGCACAGCACTTGGGGCCTAATGACACACAGCACTTGCGGCCCAATAACTAGAAGCACAGGAGTGGGGCCCCTGACCTGCGGGCCCCCTTCTGTACTGCTGCTCACCGGGCACCATACAGCAGTAAGGGCAGTAATGCCCTGATGGCGGCCCTGTCTGGATGTTTTTCCTTGATCATACTATTCTCTGTTCACTCTCAACACATGATAGAAAGCCTTAAAAGAAAAGCAGGTGTTAAAATACTTACCCCACATGGTCTAGAACTGATAAACCTATGTGTTTTAAACAAGCTTACTTTCGCTATTCTAATATGGATTCAAACTCAAACTGATCAATGGAAAATTGACTTACTTTTTAGTTTTTACTGTTCTTCCCTGGGTGACATGTCTAATTTCCATAAAGAGAAGATGGAATTGTGAAAGGTCAAGTAGAGAGTAAGGCCCTGGGTCATCAAAGCAATTTTGCCAGAAATATAGAGTAAATTACTCTGAAAAGTTGCAAAATTTTGCGACCTTTGGCATTTTCATGCTAATTTTCCCTAAAATTTTCCCTCTGCCAAAATTGATAGAGCTGGGTTGCAATGGGGTGCGGCAGGGTGTGTAATACTAGAGCTCATCTAATTCATGACGTGCTGTGGCATTCCTTAATCCAGAAATCGTATTCCAGTCAGGGACTGAGTAAGATTTCTGATGTTGTGCACGAAGGTGCATGCCACTTGTCAGATGCTCCTGATCCATTAAGAAACATTCATGCAGATGTAGGTGTAAGCCATAGACCGAGGTGGGCTCCCTAGGACACAGTAGAGCCGCGGACAAGGAAAGCAGTAAACACCACATTTGTCAAGTTAACTTTTACTGATAACCTTAGACTGGTCACGCTTCTGTGGGGCAATAGCTTCTAAGTGAAATAAAAAAAAATTTCCCTGCTACGGGTGTACAAATTTGATTGTTCAAAAATGGACTACTGTCATAAATACTGCAGATAATTCTATGTGTGAAATTTTGTTTGAAATAAAAAGAAAAATTGGCCTGCTATAGGTGTACAAATTAGGTTGTTCAAAAATGAACTATTGTCATAGATACTGTAGAACCTGGTTTGTGTGAAATTTTGTTGGTTTGAAAAAGAAAAGAAAAATTGGCCTCCTACCGGTGTTCAAATTTGGTCCCTCAGTACTTGGTCCCCAGCCACCGCTATTTCTCCTGGTGTGTCATCCACACCTTGTACCAGCACACCTCCAAGAACATCACCCATGCCCTTACCAATGTGGTTATTGGGATTGATCACTTAATGACTGACTTGTGGACAAGCGCTTTTGGCCAGGGATGCTATATTTCCTTGAGGGCACATTTGGTGAACAATGTGGAGGTTGGGGCTGAGTCCCATCCTGCTAAAGCACTTATGCTCCCGACGCCGAGGATAGCTGGCCCTACTTCTATCAGGGTTTCCTCCACCTCCTACACCAGTTTCTGCACCCCTCCTGCTCCTCCTCATCCTCCATTTCCAATCTGCTATCTCAGAGCACGTCTTTCACATCAGCAGGAAACTGGAAGCTCTGCCTGTTTAGGCAACAAATCGCAGACCTCAGCAGTTATCGAAAGGAATAACAGACAAAACAGATATGTGGCTCTCGCTGCTGAACCTACAACCAGGCATGGTTATGTGTGATAATGGCTGTAACCCTGTGGCGACTGTGAAGCTTAGCAAGTTCACACAAGTACCATACTTGGCACATGTTCTCAACTTGGCAGTTCAGTGGTTTCTGAAAACTTACCCAGATTTGCCATACCTTCTGGTGAAGGTACACTGCATCAGTGCCCATTTCAACAAATCAGCTACAGCTACCGCTGCTCTGGCAGTGCTGCATCAGCGCATGCAAGTGCCAGCTCACCGACTGGTGTACGACATCACCATGTACTAGAACTTCACACTGCATATGCTGGCAAGGCTTTGTGAGCAGCAGAGGCCAATTGTGGAATACCAGCTCCAACAACGCCCATCGGTATTCTGGTCAGCCTCCACGCATAACAACTGAAGAGTGGGTATGGATGTTGGACATTTGTGCAACTCTCCAAGACTTTGAGAACTCCACAAAGATGGGGAGTGGCAATGACGCCATCATCACTGTAACAATAACACTTCAATGCATTCTTAAACCATCGCTGCTGGCAGTTAAACATGAAGTTTTGCATGTGGACCAGGTGTAGATGGAGGAAAACATGAGACAGGGAGATACTAATCAGCCCAGTCTCATTTCATCTGCTAAGTGCAGTTTGGGTAACAATGAGGTGATGGAGGCTGAGGAGGAGTAACAGAAGTACCTGAGGCTACTACCTACACAAGCTTCATCCCATCTCTCCTTTGTGGAAGGATTGAGGAGGGGAATGAGATGGAGGAGGAAACGGAGAATAGTTATCATGGTGGAGGCAGGGAAGTATTGGCTGTAGGGACTTTATGTAGCGCTATCTTTCACATTACCTCTGCATTACATTCATCTTGGCCAAAAAAAGAGTGCTCATTGTTTACCCTGCTAGACCCAGGTTACAAGGAGAACCTTGCATCACTCCTTCCAGAAGGTCATTGTGAAAACTATGTTCAAATAATCCCATCAGACAATGATAGCGACAAGGGGCAAGCTTCCTTGCATAACCAAGGAGGAGAGGCGACTGAGACACACAAGAGGTACAGCAGAGGGAGGGGTACACTGTCAAAGGCCTGGGAAAATTTCATGACATTTGCCCAGCATCTAGACCTTGATGAGTGGGTATTTTTGACAATGAAGGAAAAGTTTTTAAAGATGGTTAAGCAATACTTGGCCGGCAAAACCAGCATACTCCCTAATTCCTCTGTGACCTTTAGCTATTGGGTCTCAAAGCTGGACACCTGGCATGAGCTGTCCATGTATGCCTTGGAGGTGTTGTGCTGCTTTGCCACTGGCATCTTGTCTGAGTGAGTATTTAATGCCACCGGGGGGGGGGGTCATAAAAGACAGGAGCTTTTGCCTCTCAACAGAAAGTTGAGTGTTTTTAATCTTCAATATTTGAAGGAAGTCTGCAAGTTGATGCCTTCAAGGTTCTATGGATGACTGGATGATTCTCTTTATAATTTTTTCCTGGCTTTGCACTGTGTGAGACTACCATTAGAAAGGCTCATTATCAACAGTGAAAAGTGCATCCGCTGGTAAGGTGAAGATTACTTGCCCTCAAATGATGTGGAGATGGAGTCCCCAGATTTATTCTGAAAGCAAATGACTGTATGTAAAGAGGATTGTCACTACATAGTCATTGATGAGACTTATCCCACTATTAGGAACTTTGATTTGATAACTGTATCAGAAGGCTGCAAGAAATGTTCAAATGGCCAAACCAACTGCATTGTTGCCTGAAGAAGTGACTGTGAAAATAATTTTCTATTATCTGCATAAGTAAAGACTCATCCTCCAAGGTTGTTGTAGCCACATTGTACAGAGGTTAGTCCGTATGTCAACATGAAAATGTTTGCTGCTAATTGCACAATGCAGTAATAACAGTCACTGAGCTGTCTCAATATTTGAAATATTTAGATTGAAGATTCTTCATTTACAACAACCCGATAAATAAAAAAAAGGTTTTGTAAAAAATAGAAAGATAGCAAGTGGGTGTGAGTATCACAATTAAAAGACTTCTCCACTACTTTGATATTGTTATTGCACATTATTATTATTATTATTGTTATTATTATGCATTTATATAGCGCCATTTATTCCATGGTGCTTTACATATGAAAAGGGGAAAAATAGACAAGTATAATAAACATGTGTAAGACAAGGGACACACAAGTACATAAGGAGAGGGGACCCTGCCCGCGAGGGCTCACAGTCTACAGGGATGGGTGAGGATACAGTAGGAGAGGGTAGATTATAAATTTAATGTCAGGTCATTTACTTGATTAACCAATTTGTTTCAATGGTGTCTTACCCCAATCCCTACTCATAGTTGCATAGGTTGAAAAAAGTCACAGGTCCATCAAGGTTCATCTTTTCTCCACCTGTTATACATTCTCTATTGCTAGATTATTTGTAACCCACAAAGACCTTTATTATGAGAAAAGCATAAAGCCATGACTTAACCCCTTTGAAGTGGGCTCCGGTGGTGAGCCCACCTCAGAGCCAGGATATGTCAGCTGTCATCAACAGCTGAAATGTGCCTGCAATAGCCGCAGGCAGAATCGCGATCCGCCCGAGGCTATTGACTAGTCAAATGCCACGTCAAACTCTGACAGTAGCATTTAACGAGCGATTCTGGCCTTCGGGCCAGAAATACGCGCACCACTGACCATGTTACATGATCGGGGGTCAGTGGTGTGTTGGCATAACAACCAGAGGTCTCCTTGAGACCGCTATGGTTGTTGATGCCGGATTGATATGAGCAATGCTGTCATTCTGCTACATAGAGGTGATCTGAGCATTGCCTCTATGTAGCAGAGCCGATCAGGCTATGGCAGCTTCTAGCCTCCCATGGAGGTTATTGAAGCATGCCAAAAGTAAAAAAAAGTTTTTTTTTCAATATTTAAAAAATAAAAAAAATACAGAAGTTCAAATCACTGCATTTTTACCCCATTCAAAATAAAACAATACAAAATCAAACTTTCACATATTTGGTATAGCCGCGATCAGAATCACCCGAGGTATCAATAATAAAAGGATTAACCTGATCGCTAACCGGCATAGCAAGAAAAAAATTCAAAATGCCAGAATTACTTGTTTTTTGGTCGCCTCGACATTGCGTTAAAATGCAGTAACGGGTGATCAAAAGAAAGTATCTGCACCAAAATGGTATTATTTAAAAACGTCAGCTCAGCATGCAAAAATTAAACCCTCAACCAACTCGAGATCACGACAAATGGAGACGCTACTGGTATTGGAAAATGGGGCAATTTTTTTTTTTTAACAAAGTTTTGAATTTTTTTTCCGCCACTTAGATAAAAATGAACCTAGACATGTTTGATGTCTATGAACTCGTAATGACCTGGAGAATCATAATGGCAGGTCAGTTTTAGCTTTTAGTGAACATGGTGGAAAAAAAAAAAGTGTGAGATTACACTTTTTTTTGCAATTTCACCGCACTTGGAATATTTTTCCCATTTTTGAGTACACAATATGGTAAAACCAATGGTGTCGTTCAAAAGTACAACCCGTCCCGCAAAAAATAAGCCCATCACATGGCCATATAGTCTGAAGAATAAAAAAGTTATGGCTCTGGGAAGAAGGGGAGCGAAATGCAAACGCAAAAAATGAATATGGGCTCCGGCGCAAAGGGGTTAAATGTTATGATATTTCCCCATTGCAGTAGGGCTTTACACATTCTAACTGCTCCAACTATAAAGACGAAGCAGCGTGAAAAGCGCGTTGGAGTGTGGGGCAGCAGTGGGAGCACATGCAGCATGAATCCTGGTTAGTACATCTACTTTATTCTTACTTCCATGGAGATTTACTTTGGTCTATACTCTAACTGAGACACTTTATAGCGATTGTGCACATAATAGATACTGTCATTCATGAAGTATCCTTTGAATTCATCCAATAACACGTGGATAATAATCACTATTTATACTTCTATGCACTTCAATACTTGAAATATATATTATTTACCTTTTGATATTGTAGTCGTAAATTATCCAATTTTTCTATATATGCCATACATTCTCTATTCATGTCTATGTCGTATGAGGTGGCCTGCTCCCCATTTTCAATTGTACATTATTGTCTTTTATCATGTCTTGTCTTTTTGCTTTTAAATTTATTATCGTTTTGATTGGTGTCTCTAATAAAATTTTGTCACATTGAGAAATATACTATTAATTTTTGTCTATTTTAGTGCAAGTAGCTTCTTTATTTCCAACATTGCTACACAGCTCAGATCCATTCAGTCCCACCATTCAACATCAGAGACGCTCTCACAAATCACTTAACCATCTGCTCACTCTTTCGATCCTCCTTCTCCTAGTCACAGGAGACATTGCTCCCAACCCTGGTCCCCCATGTTATATAAAGTCAAACCCCCCAACTGCTACACTCAGAAACCCCTCTAATCTTATTAATATTCCCTGCATGCCATCTGTCTCTCTTAATTGTGCCCTTTGGAATTCTCGCTCAGTGTGTAACAAACTCGCCTTCATTCATGACTTTTTCCTTAACCTTCTGGCTCTTACTGAAACCTGGATCCAGCAGTCAGACACTACCGCTGCTGCTCTTTCATATGGTGGACTACACTTCTCTCATACCCCAAGATTAGACAATAGAGCAGGTGGAGGCGCTGGTCTGCTCCTATCAACAAAATGTACCTTTCAGGTTATTATCCCTCAAGTACCCTCACTTGTCTTCCCTTCTTTTGAGGTCCATGCCGTCAGACTCTGCACCCCCTTCTCCATGCGAGTGGCGGTGGTGTATCATCCTCCCGGCCCCTCCCATCAGTTCCTGGATCATTTTGCTACTTGGCTTCCACATTTTCTCTCCTGTGACATCCCTACCCTCATCATGGGCGATTTCAACATCCCCATTGCTCTTCCCCTCTCCCCATCTGCTGATCACCTTTTATCTCTAACCTCCTCGCTTGGCCTTTTGCAGCTTACTAATTCTCCAACGCATCATGAAGGAAACTCCCTCGACTTGGTCTTCTCTCGGCTTTGTGCAGTGGATGATTTTGCAAACTCCCTTCTCCCGCTCTCTGACCACAACCTTCTTTCATTCTCTATCAAGAACTGCCAGGCTGCTCAGGTCACCCCCCCCTGTCCATATTTATAGAAGCAGACAGGCCATTAACACCCAGAAACTTATGAAGAACTTGCAGTCTTCATTGGCCCCTATCTCCTCCCTCTCATGTCCTGTTTCTGCATTGAAGCATTACAATGAAACACTTCAAAGTGTCCTGGATGAATTTGCACCTCCTATACATAGAACACCACAACACAGACGGCGACAACCCTGGCACACCCTGCAAACACGTTTCCTGCAGCGGTGCTCCAGGTGCGCCGAACATCTGTGGAGAAAATCCAACCTACCCGAAGATTTCATTGATTATAAGTTTATGCTTAGAACATACAACACTGCCCTACACCTCTCAAAACAAACCTATTTCAACACCCTCATCACCTCACTGTCCAATAACCCTAAACGTCTCTTTGACACTTTTCATTCTCTACTCAACCTAAGAGTACAGGCCCCAACCATGGAGCTTCGAGCTGACGATCTGGCCAATTACTTCAAAGAAAAAATTGACCAGATCTGACAGGAAATTATCTCCCAATCATCTCATACCATGCATTGTCCTTCCTCCCCCACTGCATCTAGCTCACTCTCTGATTTTGAACCAGTCACAGAAGAAGAAGTAAGCAGGCTCCTTGCATCTTCTCGCCCAACCACTTGCACCAGTGACCCATTTCCGTCACATCTACTCCAGTCCCTTTCCCCTGCTGTCACCCCTCATCTAACTAAAATATTTAACCTCTCTCTCTCTTCTGGTATCTTTCCCTCCTCATTTAAGCATGCCATCATACATCCACTACTTAAAAAACCATCCCTCGACCAAAACTGTGCCGCTAACAATAGACCTGTCTCTAATCTTCCCTTCATCTCTAAACTCCTGGAACGCCTGGTCCACTCCTGTCTTATCTGCTTTCTCTTTGATAACTCTCTTATTGACCCTCTATAAACCCGGTTTCCGCTCTTTACACTCTACTGAAACAGCCCTCACTAAAGTCTCTAATGATCTACTAACAGCTAAATCAAATGGTCATTACTCCATGCTAATTCTCTTGGATCTCTCTGCAGCATTCGACACTGTGGATCATCAGCTCCTCCTCACTATGCTCCATTCTATTGGCCTTAAGGACACCGTTCTCTCCTGGTTCTCCTCCTATCTCTCTGACCGCTCCTTTACTGTATCTTTTGCTGGCTCCTCTTCCTCTCATCTTCCCCTAACTGTTGGGGTTCCTCAAGTATCAGTCCTAGGCCCCCTCCTCTTCTCTTTGTACACTGCCCTTATTGGTCAAACAATCAGTAGATTTAGTTTCCAGTACCATCTCTATGCTGATGATACCCAATGATGCCTGCCTTTCTAGAAAACACCAGCGATTGTGTAAACGCTGTGTCTAACATCATGTCCTCACTATATCTGAAACTGAACCTGTCAAAGACTGAACTCCTTGTGTTTCCTCCCGATACTAATGTACCTATACCCGACATTGCCATTTCCGTGTGTGGTTCCACTATTACTCCCCAGCAACATGCCCGTTGTCTTGGGGTCATACTTGACTCCGAGCTTTCCTTTGTCCCCCACATACGATCACTGGCTCGCTCTTGTTATCTGCACCTCAAAAACATTTCTAAAATTTGACCTTTTCTTACTTTTGACTCCGCAAAAACTCTTACTGTTTCTCTTATTCATTCTCGTCTCGACTATTGTAACTCTCTTCTAATCGGTCTCCCTCTTACCAAACTTTCCCCCCTCCAATCTGTCTTGAATGCTGCTGCCAGGATCATATTCCTCTCCAACCGTTACACCGACGCCTCTACCTTGTGCCAGTCACTGCACTGGCTACCCATCCACTCCACAATCCAGTACAAACTTATTACCCTCACTCACAAAGCTCTTCATGGCTCAGCACCACCCTACATCTCCTCCCTTGTTTCAGTATACCACCCTACCCGTGCCCTCCGTTCTGCTGATGACCTGAGGTTAGCATCCACAATAATCAGAACCTCCCACTCCCGTCTCCAAGACTATACACGTGCTGCGCCAATTCTTTGGAATGCACTTCCCAGGTCAATACGATTAGCTCCCAATCCCCACAATTTTAAGCGTGCCCTGAAAACTCATTTATTCAGACTGGCCTACTGCCTCAACACATTAACCTAATCTATCCCTGTGTGGCACAGCCAAAAGTTTTTACCATAACCAGGTTCCACGCATCGTGTTCCCACATGCTTTATACATCCATTAGCCCTCTGTGTCTGTACTGTTACACACTTAACATTATGGCTGGTCCATACAATCAGGGCAACTGTTACCACCCACCTTTCGTGTCTCCCCGTTTTTCCTCATAGATTGTAAGCTTGTGAGCAGGGCCCTCATTCCTCTTGGTATCTGTTATGATCTATGTGATTATTGTTATGCTGTAATGTCTATTGTCTGCACAAGTCCCCTCTGAAATGTAAAGTGCTGCGGAATATGTCGGCGCTATAGAAATAAAATGTATTATTATTATTACTTTAAAGAACCCTTTCCTATTCAGCTGCTAGAATTACCTTTCCTCTACATGTAATCTATGTCCCCTCAATTCTTCTATTTGGGACAAATCTTTTCATCCTGAGCATCCTGATGTATGGTGTGATGCAAACTTCTGAGTGTCATTACACAAGGAAGGAAAGATTAATAAAGTAGAAAGTCTGCTGACAATCCGCAGGGTCCTTGTAATAGCAGCCATTATTGGTTAAGTGGTTAGGCTGTTATCTGGTATTGGTGGGCAGAGGTACAGATTATGACTTGGGCCCCAAAACCTTAAGGGTAATGATGTGTAAGATATTACCTGTCCTAGAATTTCATGAGCTTCTGCCAGCATTATTAAGTGCAAACATTTCATCAGAAGGTGTGGAGCTTCAGCAGCAGCATATATCACATTTATCTTCAAAACATCAAGCGAAGGTCTATCAGTGTCATATCCCTAGATATTACGTCTTTAGCATGTCTTTATCTCCAGCTACTGGCAATCTATTCTTCACATTAAATCTGTCCATCTTTATGAAGTTGCCCTGGTAGTCACATCTAAATAAACAGTTCATTTATGGTCAGACTTTCCGAGCATCTCTGGGGCAATCCACTCAGAGTACATATGCAATAATATATTTCTGTTTAGATTCAGGGTGAAGGAGTCACGTTGGAATTATTAGCACCACGCTCTGATATATTTTTGTTTGCAATAAAAAGTAATATATAGCGTGGGAGGACTCACTGCCGGAATAAGTGACACCAAATCCAATATCTGTGAGTTACAGAAAACTTGAATCTCTTCTGCAGTCATGGGAAAAACTTTAAAGTGAAAGTGTTAGATACAGTACTGACAAAATTTAAGAGACCATTGAAAAATTTTCAGTTTGTCTGATTTTTCTCTTTATAGGTATATTTTTAAGTAAAATGTAAATTGCTCTTTTATTCCATAAACTACTGACAACTAGAGTTGAGCGAAACGGGTCGAAAAATTTCAAAAGTCGCCGACTTTTGTAAAGTCGGGTTTCATGAAACGAAACCCGACCCTAGGTTGAGGTCGGCCACGAGCTCGGCGACTTTAGCTCCAAAGTCGCGTTTCAAACGTTTGTTTTCCGCCTTTTTTCAGCCAGTCAGGATCCACGGACACTGTGGGCAACGTGATGACATAGGCAGGGGTCACCACCATCTTTGAGAAGGGCATGCAAGTGATTGGCTTGTTTGGGGGGCGTCACAGGGGGTATAAAAGGGCGTGCATGCCGACCGCCATGTTACTCATGCTGATCTCAGAACAGGGAGAGCTGCTGCTGCTGATTCTGTAGGGAGAGCATTAGGCAGGGAAGAAGACACCAAAAACTGCTTCTGCTGCTAGCGATTTTGCCTGTACAACACACCAGTCACTGTGTGTGCAGTGCAAGTGGAGGCTATATTTTGCTGGATCAGCTGTGTTGGTTGTTAGGCTGCCTTATAAGGCTTCCTGATAACTGCATTGCTGTTTTCCCACTGCTCTGCAAACTGCTTTTTTAAAAGCAATCCAAATTTTTTTTTTGTCCTGGTGAGGTACTGAGCGTGCATTTTTTCACACCATACAGCGGTGTACGCTCCTCACACAGTACAGTGTAACGGCTGTTATCACGGCCACAGTGAAGCTATCTGTGTGTGACTCTGCAAGGATAAGTCGAGGACCTGTTCCGTTCTTACAGACCTCCACCTTCTAGCTTTTTCTGGTTTTCAAAGAGTTAAGTATATTTGCTGTTTGATCACATTCAAAACTATAGAGAGAAAGTGTGCGTCAGTCCGTATACTTAAAAAACACGGAGCTTGACAATTTTACGGACACCGGACAGTGGTGTACTTGCACGCTCCTCTCTCAGTACAGTGTAACGGCTGTTATCACGGCCACAGCGAAGCTATCTGTGTGTGACTCTGTAAGGATAAGTCGAGGACATGTTCCGTTCTTACAGACCTCCACCTTCTAGTTTTGTCTGGTTTTCAAAGAGTTAAGTATATTTGCTGTTTGATCACATTAAAAACTATAGAGAGACAGCGTGTGTCAGTCCGTATACTTAAAAAACACAGAGCTTGACAATTTTACAGACACCGGACAGCGGTGTACGTGCACGCTCCTCTCTCAGTACCGTGTAACGGCTGTTATCACAGCCACAGTGAAGCTGTGTGTGACTCTGTAAGGATAAGTCGAGGACTTGTTCTGTTCTTACAGACCTACACTCTAGGGAGATTCCTATTCTGCTCAATTCTATATACACCTTGTAGTTTGTCATACACTAGCCAATTTCTGCCTGTGACATAGCGGTGTGATATTCACTGGGCCTCACACAATCCAACAGTGTCCACAAGTGTGTTCAGAAATTCTACATCTCCCCTGTCCTATAGTGACATTTTTCACACCTACGACATTGAGCCTGTGACATAGCGGTGTGATATTCACTGGGCCTCACACAATCCAACAGTGTCCACAACTGTGTTCAGAAATTCTACATCTCCCCTGTCCTATAATGACATTTTTCACACCTGCGACATTGAGCCTGTGACATAGCGGTGTGATATTCGCTGGGCCTCACACAATCCAACAGTGTCCACAATCTACATCACCACTGTCCTATAGTGACATTTTTCACACCTGCGACATTGAACCTGTGACATAGCGGTGTGATATTCACTGGGCCTCACACAATCCAACAGTGTCCACAAGTGTGTTCAGAAATTCTACATCTCCGCTGTCCTATAGTGACATTTTTCACACCTGCAACATTGAGCCTGTGACATAGCGGTGTGATATTCACTGGGCCTCACACAATCCAACAGTGTCCACAAGTGTGTTCAGAAATTCTACATCTCCCCTGTCCTATAATGACATTTTTCACACCTGCGACATTGAGCCTGTGACATAGCGGTGTGATATTCACCGGGCCTCACACAATCCAACAGTGTCCACAAGTGTGTTCAGAAATTCTACATCTCCCCTGTCCTATAGTGACATTTTTCACACCTGCGACATTGAGCCTGTGACATAGCGATATGATATTCACTGGGCCTCACACAATCCAACAGTGTCCACAAGTGTGTTCAGAAATTCTACATCTCCCCTGTCCTATAGTGACATTTTTCACACCTGCGACATTGAGCCTGTGACATAGCGGTGTGATATTCACTGGGCCTCACACAATCCAACAGTGTCCACAAGTGTGTTCCGAAATTCTACATCTCCCCTGTCCTATAGTGACATTTTTCACACCTACGACATTGAGCCTGTGACATAGCGGTGTGATATTCACTGGGCCTCACACAATCCAACAGTGTCCACAAGTGTGTTCAGAAATTCTACATCTCCCCTGTCCTATAGTGACATTTTTCACACCTGCGACATTGAGCCTGTGACATAGCGGTGTGATATTCACTGGGCCTCACACAATCCAACAGTGTCCACAAGTGTGTTCAGAAATTCTACATCTCCCCTGTCCTACAGTGACATTTTTCACACCTGCGACATTGAGCCTGTGACATAGCGGTGTGATATTCACTGGGCCTCACACAATCCAACAGTGTCCACAAGTGTGTTCAGAAATTCTACATCTCCCCTGTCCTATAGTGACATTTTTCACACCTGCGACATTGAGACTGTGACATAGCGGTGTGATATTCACTGGGCCTCACACAATCCAACAGTGTCCACAAGTGTGTTCAGAAATTCTACATCTCCCCTGTCCTATAGTGACATCTTTCACACCTGCGACATTGAGCCTGTGACATAGCGGTGTGATACTCACTTGGCCTCACACAATCCAACAGTGTCCACAAGTGTGTTCAGAAATTCTACATCTCCCCTGTCCTATAGTGAGATTTTTCACACCTGCGACATTGAGCCTGTGACATAGCGGTGTGATATTCACTGGGCCTCACACAATCCAACAGTGTCCACAAGTGTGTTCAGAAATTCTACATCTCCCCTGTCCTATAGTGACATTTTTCACACCTGCGACATTGAGCCTGTGACATAGCGGTGTGATATTCACTGGGCCTCACACAATCCAACAGTGTCCACAAGTGTGTTCCGAAATTCTACATCTCCCCTGTCCTATAGTGACATTTTTCACACCTGCGACATTGAGCCTGTGACATAGCGGTGTGATATTCACTGGGCCTCACACAATCCAACAGTGTCCACAAGTGTGTTCAGAAATTCTACATCTCCCCTGTCCTATAGTGACATTTTTCACACCTATGGCATTGAGCCTGTGACATAGCGGTGTGATATTCACTGGCCTCACACAATCCAACAATGTCCACAAGTGTGTTCAGAAATTCTACATCTCCCCTGTCCTATAGTGACATTTTTCACACCTGCGACATTGAGCCTGTGACATAGCGGTGTGATATTCACTGGGCCTCACACAATCCAACAGTGTCCACAAGTGTGTTCAGAAATTCTACATCTCCCCTGTCCTATATAGACCTTGTACCTTGTTTTACATTACTATATAGTTTGTGGGATTTTGTTTACATTTTTACCAAAAATGAGGAAGGCTGGTGGAAGAGGCCGTGGAATTGGGTGGGGGTTGCCAGCTGGTAATGATGGTGTTGGTGGTGAATCTGATGGTAGTGGCAAAAGCAAAATAGGACCGAATGCAGGAGGTGTTGAGCCTGCGTCATCGTCTGGCTACACAAGGCCTCGAAGGCTTAGTTTTCTAGGAGTTGGCAAACCGCTTTTAAAGCCAGAGCTTCAGGAAAAAGTTTTGGCTTACATTGCTGACTCAGCCTCCAGCTCTATCGCCTCCTCTTCTGAAGTTGTAAAAAATAAAAGCACTGAGTCGTCATTGGAGGCTCATGTTCATGAACCACTCCATTCCTTGTGTCCTTCACCCCAACCAAGATTGAAGGATGATGCAGGCCATACAACTGATTACTCCATGGAGCTGTTTTCACATACCATGCCTGGGTTATCAAGTGAAATGGTGAATTACCCAGGCCAAGATGAATCTGACTTGGAGTGCACTGATGCACAGCCACTGATAGATGATTCTGCTGGTACATTCACTCAGAGCACTACATTGTCCTCGCAGTGTAATGAGCCAGATTTTGACCCTGATGAGACTCAGGTGCCCCTTCCCGCATACTATACCACCATACACGGTGACACAGAGGAAGGTGCACATGACATTGAAGAGGAGGTGATTAGTGACCCAGTTGTTGACCCAGATTGGCATCCATTGGGGGAAGAGGGTGCTGCTTCCAATAGCTCAGATGAGGAGGAGGAGTATCCACAGCAGACATCGACATCGCAACAGCTGTTATCTGGCAGGCCCGGAGCACTCCAAAGACAGGTTCCAAAAATCAAGAGTTGCTGGACAGCTTGTCCAGACGGTCAAAATAGCACAGCTTGCTAGGCCGCAAAATGTCTTCCAAAGTAGGAAGAGTGCAGTGTGGCACTTTTTTGAACAAAATCCTCATGATCAGGCCAAGGTTATCTGTAAGAAGTGCGCAAAGACCTTTAGCCGAGGGAAAAATCTGAAAAATTTGAATACCAGTTGCATGCTTAGACATTTAACCAGCATGCATTTACAAGTGTGGACACAACACCAAACCTCAAGTACCACATGTGCAACTGATCACAAAGAAGGTAGTCAGCAACGCTACATTGTTTCCCCCACTGTAAGGCCACCGGTTAGCACAGCAGCAAATGTTGAGGTGTCGTGGCAAGGCCAAAGCAGTCAGGGAATCCCACTGTTATATCAACGAAAGACTGAATATAGGCCATCAGAAAGAACACCAACTCCATCACCATCATCAACCCTCTCTCAGTCCGCCCTGTCCACCGCTAGTTCCACCATATGCAGCTCTCAAGTCCAGCTCACCCTCCCAGAGACTATGAGTAGGTCAAGAAAGTACTCAGTCTTTCATCAGCGTACACTGGGTTTGAACGCCCACATTGCCAAACTAATCTCGTTAGAGATGATGCCCTATCGGTTGGTGGAAAGCGCAGCTTTCAGCGAACTCATGGCCTATGCAGTACCACGCTATGACCTACCCAGTCGCCACTTCTTCTCTCGCAAAGCCATCCCAGCCCTCCACCATCATGTGAAAGACCGCATTGTCCATGCACTCAAGCAGTTAGTGAGTGGAAAGGTGCACCTCACAACAGATGCATGGTCCAGTCGGCATGGCCAGGGCCATTACGTGTCCATCACTGCGCACTGGGTTAATGTGGTGGATGCAGGGTCCACAGGGGACAGCGGTGGTGGGACAGTGCTGCCTAGCCCACGGTATAGGAAACAGTTGGCTGTAGGCGTTCGACCCTCCTCCTCCTCCAGAAGCGAAAGCTCGTCTACAGAGCGCAGTCGTACGAGCACTCCATCTGCAGCTGCCACTGTTGCACATGAGGTGTCCCCCTATCGAGCAGCTAGTGGAAAGCGTCAGCAGGCTGTGTTGCAGATGATGTGTTTGGGCGACAGACACACCGTGGAGGTGCTGGCCGAGTACTTTCAGCGACAAACTGAGTCATGGCTGGGCAGTATACGTCTTGAGGCAGGCAAGGTAGTTAGTGATAACGGACGTAATTTTGTGGCAGCCATAGCCCTTTCAAAACTCATCCACATACAGTCATGGCCAAAACTATTGACACCCCTGCAATTCTGTCAGATAATATTCAGTTTCTTCCTGAAAATGATTGCAAACACAAATTCTTTGGTATTATTATCTTCATTTAATTTGTCTTAAATGAAAAAACACAAAAGAGAATGAAGCAAAAAGCAAAACATTGATCATTTCACACAAAACTCCAAAAATGGGCCGGACAAAAGTATTGGCACCCTCAGCCTAATACTTGGTTGCACAACCTTTAGCCAAAATAACTGCGACCAACCGCTTCCGGTAACCATCAATGAGTTTCTTTCAATGCTCTGCTGGAATTTTAGACCATTCTTCTTTGGCAACCTACTCCAGGTCCCTGATTTTTGAAGGGTGCCTTCTCCAAACTGCCATTTTTAGATCTCTCCACAGGTGTTCCATGGGATTCAGGTCTGGACTCATTGCTGGCCACCTTAGAAGTCTCCAGTGCTTTCTCTCAAACCATTTTCTAGTGCTTTTTGAAGTGTGTTTTGGGTTATTGTCCTGCTGGAACACCCATGACCTCTGAGGTAGACCCAGCTTTCTCACACTGAGCCCTAAATTATGCTGCAAAATTTGTTGGTAGTCTCCTGTCTTCATAATGCCATGCATACGGTCAAGCAGTCCAGTGCCAGAGGCAGCAAAGCAACCCCAGAACATCAGGGAACCTCCGCCATGTTTGACTGTAGGGACCGTGTACTTTTCTTTGAATGCCTCTTTTTTCTCCTGTAAACTCTATGTTGATGCTTTTGCCCTAAAAGCTCTACTTTTGTCTCATCTGACCAGAGAACATTCTTCCAAAATGTTTTAGGCTTTTTCAGGTAAGTTTTGGCAAACTCCAGCCTGGCTTTTTTATGTCTCGGGGTAAGAAGTGGAGTCTTCCTGGGTCTCCTACCATACAGTCCCTTTTAATTCAGATGCCGACGGATAGTACGGGTTGACACTGTTGTACCCTCGGACTGCAGGGCAGCTTGAACTTGTTTGGATGTTAGTGGAGGTTCTTTATCCAACATCTGCACAATCTTGCGTTGAAATCTCTTGTCAATTTTTCTTTTCCGGCCACATCAAGGGAGGTTAGCCACAGTGCCATGGGCTTTAAACTTCTTGATGACACTGTGCACGGTAGACACAGAAACATTCAGGTCTTTGGAGATGGACTTGTAGCCTTGAGATTGCTCATGCTTCCTCACAATTTGGTTTCTCAAGTCCTCAGACAGTTCTTTGGTCTTCTTTCTTTTCTCCATGCTCAATGTGGTACACACAAGGACACAGGACAGAGGTTGAGTCAACTTTAATCCATGTCAACTGGCTGCAAGTGTGATTTAGTTATTGCCAACACCTGTTAGGTGCCACAGGTAAGTTATAGGTGCTGTTAATTACACAAATTAGAGAAGCATCACATGATTTTTCGAACAGTGCCAATACTTTTGTCCACCCTCTTTTTTATGTTTGGTGTGGAATAATATCCAATTTGGCTTTAGGACAATTCTTTTTGTGTTTTTTCATTTAAGACAAATTAAATGAAGATAATAATAGCAAAGAATTTGTGTTTGCAATCATTTTCAGGAAGAAACTGAGTATTATCTGACAGAATTGCAGGGGTGTCAATACTTTTGGCCATGACTGTACCTTGCTTCGCTCACACCTTGAACCTGATGGTGCAGTGCTTCCTCAACAATTATCCGGAGTTAACAGCCCTGCTCCAGAAGGTGCGAAGACTGTGCGCACACATCCGCCGGTCGCCTGTACACTCCATTCATACGCAGAAGCTGCAGCGATTGCTCCACCTTCCCAACCACCGCCTCATTATCGACATTGCAACAAGGTGGAACTCCACCCTGCACATGGTTGAGCGGCTGTGTGAACAGAGGCAGGCCATAATGCATTTTTGGGAGGCTACACGGCCAGGCACTTTGAGAGCAGACATGGAGTTGACAGGTGTGCAGTGGTCGAAGCTGAAAGACCTCTGTAAAGTCCTTCAGTGTTTTGAGGAATGCACACGGCTGGTAAGCCCAGACGACGCCATCCTAAGGATGAGCATCCCACTTATGCATCTGCTCATGCAAACTTTGACGCACCTTAAGGAGCAAGCGTCTGCAGCCAATGTTGATGAGGAGGAAGAGGAGGGGGGAATCCTTGATGACATTCAGCCATTGTCTGCTCAGGGACCTCTCCTGGACGAGGTGGAGGAAGAAGAGGAGGAGGAGGATGATGATGTGGATGATTACTTAGGGGAGGAGGATGCATCTCATGGGGCAAGTGAAAATGTTGGCATGGCAAGATCTGGTACAAGGTTTGTGTGTGACTGGAGGGATGTGGATTTGCCAGAAAGTGCTCCTCCAACCAGCACTCGCAGTGCATCATTGACACCGGGAACATTGGCCCACATGTCAGATTATGCCTTGCAGATCCTAAAAAGGACCCCCACATTGCCAAAATGATGAACGATGATGACTACAGGTTGGCCAGCATCCTGGATCCACGCTATAAAGGCAAATTACAAAACATCATGCCACAGGCGAACCTTGACCTAATATTGGCTAATAAACAAGCAACTCTGGTAAACCGGTTGGTTGAGGCATTCCCAGCACACAGCAGCGGTGATGGTTCTCACACGAGCCGTATGGGCCGAGGGCAGCCTGGAAGAGGTGTTGGTGGTGTACACATCAGAAGTGGCGTTGGAGACAGGGGTTTCATGACAATGTTGTGGACTGATTTTTCAAGTACCGCTCACACAACTGGTAATACTGCATCGATGGAAAGTGACAGGAGACAGCAGTTGTCAACTATGGTTACAAACTACTTTTCCTCCCATATCGATGTTCTCCCGCACAGGTCATTCCCCTTTGACTATTGGGCTGCTAAACTGGACACCTGGCCTAAATTGGCACAATATGCCTTACAGGAGCTCGCTTGCCCAGCTGCAAGTGTGCTATCGGAAAGAGTCTTCAGTGCAGCTGGATCAATCCTGACAGAAAAAAGGACCCGTCTGTCAACCCAAAATGTGGATGATCTAACCTTCATTAAAATGAACCATGCATGGGTTTCCAAGGATTTTGTCCCACCTTCCCTTGATGACACATAGGTTGCCAGAAAAATGGCTTGCTTTGGTCCTCCTCCTATTCCGCGAACTTGACCTATTTCGCCTTTTGCAGCAACTGAATGTCCCACATCAACATATGCCACTTTGTAAACCGCCCTAACTGGGCTGCCCACCCCCCATGGCCGGGGTCACCACCTAGCGCACGAAACCGTGCGAGTGCCGTTGCCCTGGACAGGTGGGTAGGCCGACTCTTGGGTGCGGGCACTGGCACAGGGTCCCTCATAGTGCAATCAAGTGTCTCTGACGGTGGTGGTGCACACCCGCCGTCAGACACACCGCCGTACTATGAGGGGCCCAGTGCCTGTACCGACGCCCACGAGTGTGCCCCCCTTGCTTGGGCAGGGTCCCAGCATTTGCAATGTTTACCTCTCCCTGCTCCTCCGCTGTGTAGTCTGGGCTGTCAAATCCTTCACTGGGAGTGCCACTACAAATTGATTGAACTGAAAGATCATGGTTAAGATGTAGCTATGCCCTGTCCTGCTGGCCGGGCTCTAGCTCCAGATGATCAATGGCTTCCATTTCTTATGGACGTCGACTCACAATGACATGCAGTGGTGGTTTATCACCAGCTTTCACAGTTTTCCTACTCACAAACGTGTGACATTCCGGCGCACATTTTAAAATGTGCCCTCTCATGCCAATCAAATAGAATCGCCTACGGCCTGTGGCTTCTGTCTTTTGCACTCCAAAGTTACGTGACAGATCATGATAGCCAGTGAGCACCATGTTTACATCGCTCCCTGTGATAAAAATTTGATTGAGATGAGTAACAGTGATGGAATCAACGGAAGTGCGATACAGCAAGACTTTATTCACAAAAAAATGTTTTCACTCTCTCAACACACAAATTAATTGAGGGTCAGAATCGCCTATGAGAATTGTGACGGAAGTTTTTCCCGTGAATAGTAATTCCTAGATTTCTGCAATCACTAAACTTTATGTCAGTAATTGTATGCATCTCATTTCCTATTGCGGAGAGGCTGGACTGTATTACTGAGACAGAAATATATATGAAGATTTAAAAATAACACCAAAAGTATATAGTTGTGTGCGCCTCAAATGCATTTCCTTTTTTTCCACTTTTTAGATTGCTGTGTAATCCATACTGAGAACACGGAGATTTTACATGTTTAAACTATGCTTTATATACCTGCTATCTAGTGATAAAGTACCCTTTCTCAACTTTGTACAATCTGATCAAATCCATACTGGGCCTGAGAACATCTGAGTCTGCCTCCTGATCTATAGACATATATTTTTAATGTGTAAACTAGGCTACATATATACGTGTTATCCGGTGAAACTGTACCCTTTATCAACTTTCTACAATGTTGTTGAATCCATACTGGGCCTGAGAATGGCTGCCGAGCTGTTAAGCAAGCTACAGCACCTGTGGTTTGGACACGTAATTTTTTCAGGAATGACGGTTAGGCCTAACTCCGGAAATGCGGTTGACCTGAACTTACTGGGAAATCATCGTTCGCGGGGAACAATCTGAATCCCAGATCCCCATCACTAACGGAGTTCAGCAGGTTATCTGCTCCTGTAAGCGACAAAAGCTGGTCCTTTCAGTGTAGCGTGCATGCAGCCCTGGATATGTACGGGAATGCTAGACCTGTTATTGCTCGATCTCACGTGCCAGAGCCTCGCTTATCCCTCTAGTAATCTTGACACGTACTGCGGGGGCATGCCGGAGTCTCGGTTGTTAACGGAATAAAGCTGAGAAATCGCTAGCACAACTACAAACACACATACCACACCACACACAGAATCGACAAAGCTTTCAAAGTGTGCATCTTTTCTTTAGGTGGCATGGTTGTGGTTTCCCGGGTGGAGTCCAATTAAGCCACAGGCTCCACTCCTGGTGGTGCCCTTTTGGACATTCCCTTAAGGTTCAGCTTTGCAATCATACTGCCCCCGGAAACCAAAAACTTTGCCTTCATGGACGCTGTTTGGAGGTTCGTGGGAATAACGCTGCCCGATCAGCAGTCGGCATATGGGTCGCCCTCCCAGGGCTGTGGGGTACTCGGTACCGGGCCGGTGTCAGTGGGATGTGTCACAGCAGCGGTGACCCAGATGGTGGCCCTGGGCGCCCATGTAAATGGCGTGGTATAATGGTAAAGAGTTTATATAGATAGTTTGACGCCACCTGTGGTGTTCCGCAACATAGATGTTAGGCCGACGCTGCATGCAGATCCTCTTGGACTGATGGTGTTGTGCAGCAAAGATGGTGAAGCTCCCCACAGATGGAGCTGGAGTCCCAGGGAAGTGTAGATGTAGTGATGGGGGAAAGGCACAGGCGGTGTAGGTGCTGGTACCCAGATGTAGCGGTGCTGGAATAACTGTAGGACACCAGAGCGTGCAGTTCCAAAGCTTTACTCACAGTCTGCAGGTTACACAGATGCCTGCCTCCGTGTTGTGTCCTCCGGGTCAGGACCTCAGTCAACCTCCGGGACCAAAATGGAAAGCTCCCTTCCAACACTCCGCCAACATGTACCTTCCTGAACGTCTCCTTTCTAGCGCTTGTGGGGGAAGCACTCACAGGACCATGGTTCACTGAAGCGCCTCCTGTCTAACAGATGTTCCTCAGACTTTACTTGTAAGGCAGACAGCTGTAGCCTTTTCCTTCTGGCTCCCACACGTCGATGCTGGGGCCTCTGAGCCTTAGTTGGGTACAGAGCATTTATAGCTGCTACTTCCCCCGGTTTCTGCTCCAGGAACGTCAGTGTCCCTACAAACTCAGAGACCGGAATCCGGGAATCCGGACCATGCGCTCCAGCTAGGAGTGAGCCTTAACTCTGCTCATCCTCCAGCTCCCCTTCTCACGTCCACACACTTCCCCTTCCCTGCACAGAGTGCCCTAACTTACCTCCTCCCGACCACAGAGAGCAGCTCCTCAGCAGTCAGGGTCAGAGGTCTCCCTGCTAGCCTGGAGTGGGAAATGTGTTGTGTGTTGGTTTCACTGCTAGAGAGATCCTTCGTTGCTCCCAAGCTTGACAACACACTCCCTAGGAGGAAGGTAATGCCACAGTGGCGACCATACTCTTGGGGACGCCACAAGTGCACTGAGGCCCAACCACTGCTGGATGATGCTGCTGGTACATTGACCCAGACCACTACATTCCCCTCGTACTCTACACTGCCAGAATCTGACCAAGAGGAAACTCAGGTTCCCCTTCCCACATACTATACCACCTTACACGGTGACAAGGAGGAAGGTGCAGATGAAAGTGCGGGTTCCTTGAGCAGGTGGGGGGGCATACTCATGGGCGATGGCACTGGCACAGGGCACCGCATAGTACGCAAAAGTGTCTCTGCCGGTGGTAGGGCCTAAACAGCCAAGTGCAGTGAGATGGAAGATGGGGACGACAAGGAGTTCAGAGTAGTGCAGTGATTCCCTAGCAAGGAGACTTATGTAATTCTTTTCAATGTTGGGACAGCAATTTTTGGGGAGCACTATACTCTGGAGAATGATATATGGGGCCCACCATACACTGGAGCATTCCAAAGGTGGACATCAGACACTGGAGCAGCATTTACAGGGCCCATTATACACTAGAGCAGTAGAAAAGGGGCCCTTTATATATGGAGCATTATTTGGGCCCATAAGACAGTGGAGCTTCATCCATTGGGACCAACATATACTATAGCATTATGTGGAGCTCATCATATATGGTTTGAAACATTATATGGGATCAATGATTCCATATGGAGAAATATATGGGCCTCATTACTCTGTATAGCGCACTAAGCGCTGGCCATAATACTGTATGGAGTTATATATTGTCCGTTTTTGGAGGTATTGGAGAATTTAAAATGGATATCAGTCATGAAATGTAAGAAGTGAAGTATTTTTTATTGTACTATACTGCTATTTCTCTGCCGTATCGGAGCATCATGAGTTGTGGTATGTGTTAAAGGGGCGCTCTTTGGCCCTGGGCCCAAGAAAACCTGGAGCCAGCCCTACCCCCCCACAACTTTAGCCAAATAACCCCCATTTTTCAGTGCGTAACTAGTATTATGAAGTAAATTAAGGTTGACAAGCTTAAGTAATAAGAATTGATGCTTTTGGCATTCAAATGGGCACTGTAGGTGTGTTTCCTGTCCTCTCACTGCCGACTTTAATTCCCCATTGACTTACATTGGGTTTCGTGTTTCGGTCGGACCCCCGACTTTTCCCTATAGTCGGCCGATTTTGCTCGACCCGACTTTTGGAAAAGTCGGGTTTCATGAAACGAAACTCGACCCTAAAAAACCAAAAGTCGCTCAACTCTACTGACAACATGTCTTCGAATTTCCAAGCACTAAATTTTGTATTTATTTTCAGAAAATGAGAAAAGGTCAAAATAACAAAAAAATGCAGTGCTTGCAAACCTAAAATAATGCTAAAAAAACAAGTTCATAATCATTTAGAAACAACAATACTAATGTTTTAACTCAGGAAGAGTTCAGAAATCAATATTTTGTAGAATAACCATGATTTTTAATCACAGCTTTCATGCGTCTTGGCATGCTTTCCACCAGTCTTTCACACTGCTTTTGGGTGATCTTATGCCACTCCTGTTACAAAAACGAAGCAGTTCTTTGTTTGATGGCTTGTGACTATCCGTCTTCCTTTTGATTACATTCCAGAGATTTTCAATGGTGTTCAGGTCTGGAGATTGGGCTGGCCATGACAGGGATTTGATGTGGATGTCCTTTATCCAATCCACATATTGATTGACCTAGCTGTGTGGCATGGCGCATTGTCCTTCTGGAAAAAAAAACAGTCCTCAAAGTTGGGGAACATTGCCTGAGCTGAAAGAATCAACTGTTTTTCCAGGATATCCTTGTATGCGGCTTGGTTCATATGTCCTTCCCAAAGATTAAACTGCCCAATTCCAGCCATGCTGAATCATCTCCAGATCATCACCGATCCTCCACCAAATTTCAATTCGGTGCAAGACACTGTGACTTGTACGCCTCTCCAGGTCTCCGTCTAACCGTTAGATGACCAGATGTTGGGCAAAGCTGAAAATTAGACTCATCAGAGAAGATTACCTTACTCCAGTCCTCTATGGTCCAATCCTTATGGTCTTTGGCAAAATTCAGCATAGCTCGCCTTTGCTTCTCATTGATAAAAGGTTTTTGTCTTGCTTTACATGACTTGAGCCCTGCCTCTAGGAGCCTGTTATGAACTGTTCTTGCTGTGCACTTCACCACAGCTGCCATTTGCCATTCCTTTTGTAGGTCACTTGATGTCATCCTGCGGTGATATTCGAATAAGATGACGGTCATCCCGGTCAGTGGAGAGTCATTTTCGCCGTCTACCGGTCTGTAGCTTTGTTGACTGCCATCTTAGAAATTTTGGCATGGTTAAAAGTTATTTTTTCATTCCTATTACTTTTGGGATATTACTAGCACTTGTTTTGCCATCCAGCTTGTCCTATTGCAAGACGATTGTGAACACCACAGCAGGGCTTTTTATACTTTCCTTCATTAAATAAGATTTGCTTCAAGTGATCACCTAATCAGAAGCACATTAAGTAGAATGAGGTGTACTCTGGTTGGAATTCAACTGACACTGGAATGGAATGGCTGTCAGACATGTAGAGAAGTTGATTTTTAATTAAACTGTGCAGTGGTCTCTTAATTTTTGCCAGAGCTATATTTGCACAATTCACATTTTTACCTTTGCATTTGTAAACCTTTAAAACTTAACTGGGAAGAGTGATGGTTATTATTGATTAAAAAACATACTTTTGGCTATTCTCGTCACACACCTGACCCCTCCTGATAATATTTTGAAGAGAATTTCATCTTGATGAAGCATAGCAATAAATTTATATGAATTGGCAGATTTTTGATCACACATGTAAGATAGCAACTGTCCACATGGAATGCACAATTTCCACTGGTGGGTTTTCTATATAGCAGTGTGTGAATGGTGCCATCCATATCATTACCATTTGGAATAATATCCAGAAAAGTCGCAGTATTTGTATGACTATCTTCTTTAAAATGTAAACTCATATTATTATTATTATTATTAACCCCTTAACGTCCAATGATGGACACAGTTCGTCATGGCTGGATGTCAGTTCTCGCGCCAGAATGGACTGTGTCCATCATGCATTTAAACTATCATTGCATGATAGTTCAGTTATAACAGCTGTCTGTGACAGCTTAGAGGCACGAGAAGAGGTGCGGGGACTAAAGTTGAGCGAAACGGGTCAAAAAAATTCAAAAGTCGCCGACTTTCGCCAAAGTCGGGTTTCATGAAACGAAAGCCAACCTTAGCGTGAGGTCGGCCACGAGGTCGGCGACTTTAGCGCCAAAGTCGCGTTTCAAAAGATGCTTTAGCGCCCTTTTTCAGCCAATCAGGAAGAACCGACACTGGGCAACATGATGACATTGGCAGCGGTCACCACCATCTTGGAGACGGGCATGCAAGTGATTGGCTTGCTTTGTGTGGCATCACAGGGGGGTATAAAAGGGCAGGAACACCGACCGCCATGTTACTCATGCTGATCTCAGAATAGGGAGAGCTGCTGCAGCTGCTGATTCTGTAGGGAGAGCGCTAGGAAGGCAAAAAAAAAAACAAACTGCTTCTGCTGCTAGTGCTTTTCACTGTAGTTACTGTGCAGTGAAAGGTGAAGATTTTTGCTTTTGTGCAGCAGCGCTGGTGGTGATTAGCCTGCCTTTTAAGGCTAGCTGCATTGCTGTGTGCACACTGGTGTTCAAACTGCTTTTTTAAAAGCAATCCAAATTGTATTGTTTTGTCCTGGTGAGGTAGTGAGCGTTCATTTTTTCACACACCGTACAGCAGTGTATGCTCCTCACACAGTACCGTGTAACGGCTGTTATCACGGCCAAATTGAAGCTGTCTAAGTGTGTGACTCTGTAAGGAAAAGCCGAGGAGTTTGTCCGTTCTTACAGACCTACACTCTAGGGAGATTCCAATTCTGTCCAATTCTATATACACCTTGTAGTTTGTCATACACTAGGCAATTTCTGCTGGTCACATTGCGGTGTTATAGACACAGGGCCTGACAGAATCCAACTGTGTCCTGAAGTGTAGAGAGATTCCAATTCTCCACAGTCCTCTATCCACCTTTCTTACAACATCCAGAATCTGCCTTTCACATTACGGTGTAAAATAAACAGGGCCTGACAGAATCCTACTGTGTCCTGAAGTCTACAGAGATTCCAATTCTCCACAGTCCTCTATCCACCTTTATTACACCATCCAGAATCTGCCTGTCCCATTGCGGTGTAAAATAAACAGGGCCTGACAGAATCCAACTGTGTCCTGAAGTCTACAGAGATTCCAATTCTCCCCACTACTATATACACCTTGTACCTTGTTTTACAGTACCATATAGTTGGTGTTTTTTTGGGTACATTTTCCCCAAAAATGAGGAAGTGTGGTGGAAGAGTCCGTGGAAGTGGGCGGGGGTTGGCAGCTGGTTATGATGGTATTGGTGTTGGTGGTGGATCTGCTGGTAGTGGCAAAAACAAAATAGCACCTAATGCAGGAGGTGTTGAGCCTACGTCATCGTCTGGCTCCACAAGGCCTCGAAAGCTCCCTTTTCTGGGAGTAGATAAACCGCTTTTAAAGCCGGAGCTTCAAGAATAAGTTTTGGCTTACATTGCTGACTCAGCCTCCAGCTCTATCGCCTCCTCTTCTGAAGTTTTAAAAAATAAAAGCAGTGAGTCATCATTGGAGGCTCATGTTCATGAACCACACCTTTCCTTGTGTCCTTCACTCCTACCAAAATTGAAGGATGCGGCAGGCCACACTACAGATTACTCCATGGAGCTGTTTTCACATACCATGCCTGGGTTATCAAGTCAAATCGTGAATTACCCAGGCAAAGATGAATCTGACATGGAGTGTACTGATGCGCAGCCACTGATAGATGATTCTGCTGGTAGATTCACTCAGAGTACTAGATTGTCCTCGCAGTGTACTGAGCCAGAATCTGACCCAGGTGAAACTCAGGTGCCCCTTCCCGCATACTATATCACCATACACGGTGACACAGAGAAAGGTGCACATGATATTGAAGAGGAGGTGATGGATGACCCAGTTGTTGACCCAGATTCGTATCCATTGGGGGTAGAGGGTGCCGCTGCCAATAGCTCAGAAGAGGAGGAGGAGCATCCGCAGCGGGCATCGACATCGCAACAGCTGTTATCTGGCAGGCCCGGAGCAGTCCAAAAACGGGTTACAAAAAACAAAAGAGTTGCAGGACAGCTTGGCCAGACGGTCAAAATAGCACAGCGTGCAAGGCCTCAAAATGTCTTCCATAGTAGGAAGAGTGCAGTGTGGCACTTTTTTGAACAAAATCCTAATGATCAGGCAAAAGTTATCTGTAAGAAGTGTGCAAAGACCTTTAGCCGAGGGAAAAATCTGAGAAATTTGAATACCAGTTGCATGCTAAGGCCTCTTTCACACATCCGGTTTTTGTAATCCGGCACGATGCGGCAAAATTTTTCATAACCGGATCCAGCACCGGATCCGGTTTTGTCCCATAAGCTTTCATGGTCGCCGCATCGTGCCGGATGGTTATGCGTCGTGTCCGGTTGCTGCCGGACACGGCAAAACTTAGCCGTTCGGCATCTGCAAAAAACGTTCTCTGCAACGTTTTTTGTCAGCGCCGGACCAGCTTTTTGCACAGCGCATGCCCGGACTCTGTGAATATTAACCCCACAAGTGCCCGGCGAGAGAGAGATCTCTCTCTGTCACCCGGACACTTGTGAGAGATCTCTCTCGCCGAGCACTTGTGGGGTTAACACTCACAGTGTCTGGGTGAGAGAGAGAGATCTCTCTGTGGGGTTAACCCCACAAGAGCCCGGCAAGAGAGAGAGATTCTCTCGCCTGGACACTAAGTGTTAACCCCCCATGTCTCTCTCTCCACCCCCCCTCTCCTCTCCCCTCCCCTCTCCTCTGTCTCCTCTCCCCTCCCCTCTCCTCTGTCTCCTCTCCTCCCCTCCACTCACCTCCCTTTCAGCGGCTGCCTCTGTCCACCTCCTCCTGCGGCTCCTTTAAATCACACCGAGCCGTATGTCTCGCCGCATACACATCCGGTGTCACGGCTGCAGGCCGGATCCGGTGGCCCGGCTTTTCGCCGCACGCCGCCGGACCTCACACACCGGATGTGTGAAAGTAGCCTTAGACATTTAAAAACCATTCACTTGCAAGCATGGATGGACTACCAAAGCTCACGTACCACATGTGCTACTGCTCCCAAAGAAGGTAGTCAGCAACGCTACATTGTTTCCCCCACTGTCATTCCACCGGTTAGCACACCACCAGCAGCAAATGTTGAGTTGTCGTCGCAAGGGCAAATCAGTCAAGGAATCACACTGTTATTGCAACGAAAGACTGAATCTAGGCCATCAGAAAGAACACCAACTCCATCACCATCATCAACCCTCTCTCAGTCCGCCATGTCCACCGCTAGTTCTACCATATGCAGCTCTCAAGTCCAGCTCACCCAACCAGAGACTATGAGTAGGACAAGAAAGTACTCATCCTCTCATCCACGTACAATGGGTTTGAACGCCCACATTGCCAAACTAATCTCGTTAGAGATGATGCCCTACTGGTTGGTTGAAAGCTCAGCTTTCCGTGAACTCATGGCCTACGCAGTACCACGCTATGACCTACCCAGTCGCCACTTCTTTTCTCGCAAAGCCATCCCAGCCCTCCACCTTCATGTGAAAGACCGCATTGTCCATGCACTCAAGCAAACAGTGAGTGGAAAGGAGCACCTCACAACTGATGCATGGTCCAGTAGGCATGGCCAGGGCCGTTACGTGTCCATCACTGCGCACTGGTTTAATGTGGTGGATGCATGGTCCACAGGGGACAGCTGTGATGGCACACTACTGCCTAGCCCACGGTATAGGAAACAGTTGGCTGTAGGCGTTCGACCCTCCTCCTCCTCCTCCAGAAGCGAAAGCTCATCCACAGAGTGCAGTCGCACGAGCACTGCATCTGCAGCTGACAGTGGTGCACACGATGTGTCCCACTATCGATCAGCTAGTGGAAAGCGTCAGCTGGCTGTGTTGCAGATGATGTGTTTGGGCGACAGACACACGGCGGAGGTACTGGCCGACTACTTTCAGTGAGAAACTGAGTCATGGCTGGGCAGTCTACATCTTGAGGCAGGCAAGGTAGTTAGTGATAACGGCCAGAATTTTGTGGCAGCCATAGCCCTTTCAAAACTCAGACACATACCTTGCTTGGCTCACACCTTGAACCTGGTGGTGCAGTGCTTCCTCACTAATTATCCGGAGTTAACAGGCCTGCTCCATAAGGTTCGAAGACTGTGCTCGCACATCCGCCGGTCGCCGGTACACTCCAGTCGTATGCAGAAGCTGCAGCGATTGCTCCACCTTCCCAAGCACCGCCTAATTATCGACGTTGCAACAAGGTGGAACTCCACCCTGCACATGGTTGAGCGGCTGTGCAAACAGAGGCAGGCCATAATGCATTTGTGGGAGGATACACGGGCAGGCACTTTGAGGGCAGACATAGAGTTGACATGTGTGCAGTGGTCGAAGCTGAAAGACCTCTGTAAAGTCCTTCAATGTTTTGAGGAATGCACATGGCCGGTAAGCGCAGACGACGCCATCATAAGCATGAGCATCCCACTTATGCGTCTGCTCATGCAAACTTTGACGCACATCAAGGAGCAGGCGTCTGCAGCCGAGGATGATGAAGAAGCGGAGGAGGGAAGCCTTGATGACAGTCAGCCATTGTCTGTTAAAGGGAACTGTCGTGGACGAGGTGGAGGAAGAAGAGGAGGAGGAGGATGATGATGGGGATGAATATTTATGGGAGGAGGATGCTTCTCGTGGGGCAAGAAAAAATGTTGGCGAGACAAGGTCTGGTACTGGGTTTGTGCGTGACTGGAGGGATGTGGATTTGCCTGAAAGTGCTCCTCTACCCAGCACTCGCAGTTCATCATTGACACCGGGAACATTGGCCCACATGTCAGATTATGCCTTGCAGATCCTAAAAAGGGACCCCCACATTGCCAAAATGATGAACGATGATGACTACTGGTTGGCCAGCATCCTGGATCCACGCTATAAAGGCAAATTCCAAAACATCATGCCACAGGAGAACCTTGACCTAATATTGGCTAACAGGCAAGCAACTCTGGTAAACCGGTTGGTTGAGGCATTCCCAGCACACAGCAGCGGTGATGGTTGTCACACGAGCCGTAGGGGCCAGGGGCAACTTGGAAGAGGTGTTGGTGGTGCACACATCAGAAGTGTCATTGGAGACAGGGGTTTCATGACCATGTTGTGGACTGATTTTTCAAGTCCCGCTCACACGACTGTTAATACTGCATCAATTGAAAGTGACAGGAGACAGCACTTGTCAACTATGGTTACAAACTGCTTTTCCTCCCATATCGATGTTCTCCCTCACAGGTCATTCCTATTTGACTATTAGGCAGCTAAACTGGACACCAGGCCTGAATTGGCACAATATGCCTTACAGGAGCTCGCATGCCCAGCTGAAAGTGTGCTATCGGAAAGAGTCTTCAGTGCTGCTGGATCAATCCTGACAGAAAAATGGACCCGTCTGTCAACCCAAAATGTGGATGATCTAACCTTCATTAAAATGAACCATGCATGGGTTTCCAAGGATTTTGTCACATCTTACCCTGATGACACATAGGGTGACAGAAAAATGGCTTTCTTTGGTCCGCCTCTTCCTGGGACTTGACCAATTTCGCCTTTAGCAGCAGGTGAATGTCCCACATCAACATATGCCATTTTGTAAACCTCCCTAACTGGGCTGCCTCCTCCCCCCATGGCCGGGGTCACCACCTAGCGCACGCAACCGTGCGAGTGCCGCTGCCCTGGACAGGTGGGTGGGCCGACTCTTTGGCGGGGGCACTGGCACAGGGTCCCTCATAGTGCAATCAAGTGTCTCTGACGGTGGGGGGGCACACCCACCGTCAGACACACCGCCGTACTATGAGGGGCCCAGTGCCAGTACCGATGCCCACGAGTGGGCCCCCCTTGCTTGTGCAGGGCCCCAGCATTTGCAATGTTTACCTCTCCCTGCTCCTCCGCTGTGTAGTCTGGACTGTGAAATCCTTCACTGGGACTGCCACTACAAATTTGGTGAACTGATAGAAGATGATGGTTAAGGCGTAGCTATGTCCTGTCCCTCTGGCCGGGATCTAGTTTTAGATGATCAATGGCTTCCATTTCTTACGGATGTCGACTCACAATGACATGCAGTGGTAGATTCTCATCAGCTCTCACAGTTTTCCTACCCACAGACGTGTGGCATTCCAGCGCACATTTTTAAATGTGCCCTCTCATGCCAATCCAAATGAATCGCCTACGGCCTGTGGCTTCTGTCTTTTGCACTCCAAAGTTACGTGACAGATCATGATAGGCAGTGAGCACCATGTTTACATCTCTCCCTGTGATCAAAATTATATGGATATGAGTAATGGTGATGGGATCAACGGTACTGCGATACAGCAACACTTTCTTCACAAAGAAAGGTTTTCGCTGTCTCCACACACTAATTAATTGAGGGTCTGCATCGCCTCTGAGAATTGTGACGGAAGTTTATCCCATGAATAGGAATTCCTAGATTTATGCAATCACTAGAATTTATGTCAGTAATTGTATGCATCTCATTTCCTATTGCGGAGAGTCTGGACTGTCTTACTGAGAAAGAAATATATATGAAGATTTAAAAATACCACCAAAACTGTATACTGGTGTACGCTTCAAATACATTTCCTTTTTTCTACTTTTTAGATTGTTGTCTAATCCATACTGAGAACATGGAAATTTTAAATATTTAAACTATGCTATATATACCTGCTATCCAGTGATAATGTACCCTTTCTCAACTTTGTACAATCTGGTCAAATCCATACTGGGCCTGAGAACGTCTGAGTCTGCCTCCTGATATATAGACATAGGTTTTTAATGTGTAAATTATGCTATATATACCTGTAATCCGGTGATACGTTACCCTTTCTCACCTTAGTCCAATCACGTCTAATCCATACAGGGCCTGAGACCGTCTGAGCCTTCCTCCTGTCATATAGACATAGGTTTTTAATGTGTAAACTATGCTACATATATAAGGGTGAAACTGTACCCTTTATCAACTTTCTAGAATCTTGTCAAATCCATACTGGGACTGAGAATGGCTGCCGAGCTGTTAAGCAAGCTACAGCAACTGTGGTTTGGACACGCAATTTTTTGCATTTTTTCAGAAATGCCGGTTAGGCCTAATTCAGGAATTGCGGTTGATCTGCACTTACTGGGAAATCATCGATCGTGGGGAATAATTGGAATCACAGATCTCCATCGCTAATGGTGTTCTGCTGGTTATCTGCACCTGTAAGCGACAAAAGCTGGTCCTTTCAGTGTAGCGCGCATGCAGCCCCGGACATGTAATACCATGATAGACCATGATAGTGCCAGAGCCTCTCGAATCCCTCTAGTAAGCTTGGCGCGTACCGCGGGGGCATGCCGGAGTCTCATTCGTTAATGGAATAAAGCTGACAAATTGCTTGCACAACTACAAATGGACATACCACACCACACACACAATCGACAAAGCTTTCAATATGTGCATCTTTTCTTGAGGTGGCATGGTTGTGGTTTCCCGGGTGGAGGCCAATTATGCCGCAGGCTCCACTCCTGGTGTTGCTCTTTTGGACATTCCTTTAAGGTTCAGCTTTGCAATCATACTGCCCCCAGAAAGCAAACACTTTGCCTTCATGGACGCTGTTTGGAGGTTCATGGGAATATCGCCGCCCGATCGCCAGTTGGCATAATTTATTGGTGGGAAGTCCGACGGTATATGATCGTGTTCGATTTCTGAATTTTTTTTTGGGGTTGGTATTTTACATTTTTGTTCCAGCCTTTCTTGACTTCATAAGGGAATGACAAGCCTATATCTGTGTCTCCTCCACCTCCTCCTTTTACTCCTCCACCTCTTTTCTAAATGTAGTTGCCCTTTTCCATATGTAATTTTTGTCTTATGAGCATTTTCTCTGCTTTGGGACACCTTTTAAGGTGTTTTGTAATTGTTTTCTATGTGTTTGTATGTGTTTGTGTTTGCCTGCCATTGATTTCAATGGGGTTCGACGAACATTCGACGAACTTGCCTCCTGTGTGACGAACCAAAACACTAGCGTGGTGGCTCAACACTACTCCTGATATATAGACATACATTGTTAATGTTTAAACTATGCTATATATACCTGCTATCTGATGATACTGTACACTTTGTCTACTTTTTATATTCTTGTCTAATCCATACTGAGCCTGTGAGCGTCTCTGTGTGACTGATGGAATATATATGGAGATTGACAATTATCCTTTGACTGTAAAGAGCTGTACATTTCTGAAACAGTGCCATATATCTGATGTTATTTTGTGCAAAATTTTGAAGTTTGGCGGAAGAGGCCGCGGACGTGGACGCTGGGGGGGGCCAGCTGGTGATGATGGTGGTGGTGCATCTGCTGTTAGTGGCAAAAGCACAATAGCAGCTAAGGCAGGAGGTGTTGAGCCTGCGTCATGGTCTGGCTCCGGAACGCCTGGAATGATACCTTTTCTGGGCGTAGGTTAACCGCTTTTAAAGGCGGAGCATGAGGAACTGGTTTTTGCATACATTGCCGAAACAGACTCCATCAAATATGCCCGCCTCTTCTGAAGTTTCAAAAAATGCAAGCACTGAGTGGTCAAGTGCTGGCTCCTGGTCAGGAAGAACCCCTTTCCTTGTGTCCTGCACCCCCACCCAAACCGAATGAGGCAGCAGGCCACACTTCACATTAGTCCATGTAGCTCTTTCTATCATACCATGCCTGGGTTATCAAGTCAAATCGTGAATTCCCCAGTCCAAGATGAATCTGACATGGAGTGTGGGTGGCCATCCAGGGCAGTGGGGTTAATCAGTACCGGGCCAGTGTCTCACAGGGATGTGTCACGGTGGTGGTGACCCGTTCCGTGGCCCTGGGCATCCATGCAAAGGGGTGAATTACGTTTATAGGTGAATGATACGTGACGCCACCTCTGGTTTCTGATTAGATTGACCAGCACTGCAGTGTCGATTCTGTGGGACAGATGTTGTGGTGCAGCTAAGATGTAGAAGCCCTGCACAGGTAGGGCCGTAGTCGCAGGGCAGATGAAAGAGTTGGGAGATGGTGTGCAGTGCAAGATGTAGCTGAGCCGTGCGCCAGGTGCAGGAGAAAGATGACAGACACAGTCATGCAGTTCCTTTACCTGTACTTGGTAGGTGCTGTCCAGGACCCAGAGAGATTCACTTATCTCCATTGATGAAGCATTGCGAAACACGTGTCGGGGCATGAGGAACGCTGCAGCAAGCACCTTTATTTATTGGTAGGTTGTAGTGACTTTTTGTCACATTTGCATAGTGTTTACATTTCTTAGCTCATAATTATGCACTGTGAAACACTGGTTTCATGAGATTTTATAACCTGAATTATGCATTGTGAAGCACCAATTTGATGGGATACTCCTTTAGTGTTGCACTTTTACAGATGATTAATATTTGGTGCGGAGTAAGTGAAATTTCATAAATCTCCCCTGGTGCACACACTATAAATTGATTTAATAGTCTTTCCATGACAAATTAATATGGATATGGAGCAAGTGAATCTCTCTTGGTGCTCACACTGCATATTGGTATAATATCTCTTTAATGATAGTCAATTGACAATTGACATAGAACTAGTGAAATTTTACATATCTCGTTTGGTGTTCACACTGCATGTTGTTTTCACGGCCTCTAATGAATATATTACCATATGGTGTTTACATGCTTTTTGTCTCTCATAATGATCCAGCACCTTTTCTTTTTAATGTTGTGACATTGGTATTTAAATAAAGATGTTTTTTTACAAGGTACCATTGTGTGGAAACTTCTTATACATTATTCTATGAGGTGACCACAAAAGTAGTTATTGGTATGTTGTGGTACTATATCCAGTATTATTTATTAATAGCTGGTTTGGGCAATTTTTGTGAATATAATAGCCGCTATTTCTCTGCGGTATCGGAGCATCATGAGTTGTGGTATGTGTTAAAGGGGCGCTCTTTGGCCCACGGCACATGAAAACCTGAAGCCAGCCCTACCCCCCCATAAATTTAGCCAAATAACCCCCATTTTTCAGTGCGTAACTAGTATTATGAAGTAAATTAAGGTTGAAAAGCTTCAGTAATCAGAATTGATGTTTTTGGCATTCAAAAGGGCACTGTGGGTGTATTTCCTGTCCTCTACTCCCTGACGACTTTTCTTCCCCATTGACTTGCATTGGGTTTCGTGTTTCAGTCGGCCTTCGACTTTTCACGATAATCGTCCGATTTTGTTCGACCCCACTTTTGCGAAAGTCGGGTTTCATGAAACCTGACTCGACCAGAAAAAAGGCATAGTCGCTCATCTCTAGCGGGGACCCATGCCGTCGGTCTCCACACCGAGATCACTGTGATCGGTCAGTCAATCTGACTCTGCGATCTCCTGCTGTAATGTCAGTATTGTCTTTGGCATCCTCCCCTGCCCAGGAGATGTGGTATGTTCTGTATACGGCCAGACACAGACAATTTTAAAATGAACTTTATGACATGAGAGAAGACTGCAGATGGGGTAGAAAGAAAGCGCACAGGGCGAGACAGCTCAAATGGGACAGCACATGTGGGGAGAACATAGCACAGGAAGGAGAGCCACAGTAAACAAGGGGGATAGCACACGGGGTAGACAGGTCCAAGAAGAAAGCACAGACGGGAAAAGTCAGCACATGGGGAAAAAGAGAGTGGATAGGTTGATGAGCACATGGGAGGGAGAGATTTTCAACGCTGCAAAGCCTGCCCCCATCATGACATTACCGCCCTCCCGATGCGATAGCATCGGGCATTCATCTAGTTATTAACATAATTCTATCATGATTTTACCTCAACAGTAGGGGAGATACTAGAATGATCATGGCAGATTAGAAGCAAATTGTCTGTGAATCTCTTGCATGATTTAATGGATATATGCTAACATATACACTCACTGGCCACTTTATTAGGTACACCATGCTAGTAAGGGGTTGGACCCCCTTTTGCCTTCAGAACTGCCTCAATTCTTCGTGGCAGAGATTCAACAAGGTGCTGGAAGCATTCCTCAGAGATTTTGGACCATATTGACATGATGGCATCACACAGTTGGCGCAGATTTGTCGGCTGCACATCCCTGATGCGAATCTCCCGTTCCACCACATCCCAAAGATGCTCTATTGGATTGAGATCTGGTGACTGAGGAGGCCATTTGAGTACAGTAAACTCATTGTCATGTTCAAGAAACCAATCTGAGATGATTCGAGCTTTATGACATGGCGCATTATCCTGCTGAAAGTAGCCATCAGATGTTGGGTACATTGTGGTCATAAAGGGATGGACATGGTCAGCAACAATACTCAGGTAGGCTGTGGCGTTGCAACGATGCTCAATTGGTACCAAGGGGCCCAAAGAGTGCCCAGAAAAAATTCCCCACACCATGACACCACCACCACCAGCCTGAACCGTTGATACAAGGCAGGATGGATCCATGCTTTCATGTTGTTTACGCCAAATTCTGACCCTACCATCCGAATGTCGCAGCAGAAATCGAGACTCATCAGACCAGGCAACGTTTTTCCAATCTTCTACTGTCCAATTTCGATGAGCTTGTGCAAATTGTAGCCTCAGTTTCCTGTTCTTAGCTGAGAGGAGTGGTACCCAGTGTGGTCTTCTGCTGCTGTAGCCCATCTGCCTCAAAGTTCGATGCACTGTGCGTTCAGAGATGCTCTTCTGCCTACCTTGGTTGTAACGGGTGGCAATTTGAGTCACTGTTGCCTTTCTATCAGCTCGAACCAGTCTGCCCATTCTCCTCTGACCTCTGGCATCAACATGGCATTTCCGGCCACAGAACTGCCGCTCACTGGATTTTTTTTCTTTTTCGGACCATTCTCTGTAAACCCTAGAGATGGTTGTGCGTGAAAATCCCAGTAGATCAGCAGTTTCTGAAATTCTCAGACCAGCCCTTCTGGCACCAACAATCATGCCACGTTCAAAGGCACTCAAATCACCTTTCTTCCCCATACTGATGCTCGGTTTGAACTGCAGGAGATTGTCTTGACCATGTCTACATGCCTAAATGCACTGAGTTGCCGCCATGTGATTGGCTGATTAGAAATTAAGTCTTAACACACAGTTGGACAGGTGTACCTAATAAAGTGGCCAGTGAGTGTATATACATGATGCTTCAGCATAAAAAAAACCCACAAAAACACAAAAATTGAGCTTGGTTTGAGTTGGTACACATGCAGCATATAAATGCATGTTCACATGGCCAAAAAGCATACAAAACCTACAAAAGACAAAATGAAAAAAACCCTGCTATAATTAAATGAGTAAAAAGCAAAAGTGCATTTAAATCATACAGAGTTCTTAGTAATACTGCATTTGATCAAACATAGCATAAAAGCTGTCATGTCCTCACTAAATGAATGGGATTCATATAGCTTAACAAGCAGCTAAACCGCTATACCGGGGTCCAATAAGGGAGACTGTAGTTGAATCTGTGATTTATTGAACGTAGATATAGATGTGTATGGTAAAACTACAAATAGAAACAGATACATCGAATTAGTATAGGATTCATGGAAATATACATTATACATAGCATACAATCTGAGCTACTAGCTGAGCAGGGGTTGTAACTAAGCCAGCTAATGTAAGACAGAATATACAGGGAGTATAATTACGTACCACCGATGGTAATGCAGGGGGAAAGAGAGCGATGAGGTGCTTCCAATCTGCAGGCTTAAAAGAAATGGCCGACTCAAGGAAAGAAGGGGGACGGATAGACCATGATCCCTTGCAAAGTTACCCAGAATACATTAGGTATTGGAGGGAAATAGCACAGGAAGTACAATACATAACATCATGCAGTAATATCTTTTGGCCACTAGATGGAACTAAGGAAACAAGAAACATTATCTAAGGAAAAACTGAATATCCTGTACATACAGCAATATGGTTATATGGTATCAGAACAGATGATTAAGAGTCATTTCTTATGCTGGAGACAGAACACCCCCCGTCTGGCATTGAACGGATGCCACATTACTATCCTCTGACGACAACAATAGGACCAGCTCAGTCACTGGTCTGCAGAATGTCTTAGGTCCATCTCCTTTGGCCATCCTGAGTTCGACTTTGCGGACATGGCCATCTTTACTGGGAAATGTAGTAGTCACTAGTCCAAGTGGCCACTGGTTCCGATGGGCCTGGCAGTCTTTAACAAGGACGAGGTCACCAATCCGAAGATTAGGCCTGGTAGATTGCCTCTTTGTTCGTGGCAGCAAGGTAGACAAATATTGTTTGCGCCACCTGTCCCAGAATGTATTGGCAAGACTTTGTACCTGCCTCCATTGGCGCGTGTAGAGGTCCTTAGCATCGAATCCTCCTGGAGGGGCACTGGATAGTCCTGTTTTCTGGGTTAGAAGAGTAGCTGGAGTCTTTGTATGAAATGTAAAAAATGAGGATGATTGACCTCATGGAGATCAACATCCGATACTGCGGAGACACCATCACGTGTTTCTCAAAGCAGTGATTCTAGAGCACTGCCCCCATCCCTTATGGGAAATATGTAAAACATGCAAAACAGAAGCCGCGGAGACACCATCACATGTTTCTCAACGCAAGCAATGACTAGCCAGGTCTTTCACCGGGAAGGAACAACCACGGGAAGGGCAGTCTCCAATGAAGGAAACCACCTATGCCAAAACATGGTATCCATCCACAGACAGCTGTTTCGGGGTATTTTCCCCTCATCAGTGTGGAGTAGGAAACTGGCTAGTAGGAGCAATGCCTAGTAGAAGACTGTGAAAAATGAGGATGATTGACCTCATGAGACCAACATCCGACACTGCGGAGACACCATCACGTGTTTCTCAACGCAGTGATTCTAGAGCACTGCCCCCATCCCTTATGGGAAATATGTAAAACATGCAAAACAGAAGCCGCGGAGACACCATCACATGTTTCTCAACGCAAGCAATGACTAGCCAGGTCTTTCACCGGGAAGGAACAACCACGGGAAGGGCAGTCTCCAATGAAGGAAACCACCTATGCCAAAACATGGTATCCATCCACAGACAGCTGTTTCGGGGTATTTTCCCCTCATCAGTGTGGAGTAGGAAACTGGCTAGTAGGAGCAATGCCTAGTAGAAGACTGTGAAAAATGAGGATGATTGACCTCATGGAGATCAACATCCGACACTGCGGAGACACCATCACGTGTTTCTCAACGCAGTGATTCTAGAGCACTGCCCCCATCCCTTATGGGAAATATGTAAAACATGCAAAACAGAAGCCGCGGAGACACCATCACATGTTTCTCAACGCAAGCAATGACTAGCCAGGTCTTTCACCGGGAAGGAACAACCACGGGAAGGGCAGTCTCCAATGAAGGAAACCACCTATGCCAAAACATGGTATCCATCCACAGACAGCTGTTTCGGGGTATTTTCCCCTCATCAGTGTGGAGTAGGAAACTGGCTAGTAGGAGCAATGCCTAGTAGAAGACTGTGAAAAATGAGGATGATTGACCTCATGGAGATCAACATCCGACACTGCGGAGACACCATCACGTGTTTCTCAACGCAGTGATCCCCCGAAACAGCTGTCTGTGGATGGATACCATGTTTTGGCATAGGTGGTTTCCTTCATTGGAGACTGCCCTTCCCGTGGTTGTTCCTTCCCGGTGAAAGACCTGGCTAGTCATTGCTTGCATTGAGAAACATGTGATGGTGTCTCCGCGGCTTCTGTTTTGCATGTTTTACATATTTCCCATAAGGGATGGGGGTAGTGCTCTAGAATCACTGCGTTGAGAAACACGTGATGGTGTCTCCGCAGTGTCGGATGTTGATCTCCATGAGGTCAATCATCCTCATTTTTCACAGTCTTCTACTAGGCATTGCTCCCACTAGCCAGTTTCCTACTCCACACTGATGAGGGGAAAATACCCCGAAACAGCTGTCTGTGGATGGATACCATGTTTTGGCATAGGTGGTTTCATTCATTGGAGACTGCCCTTCCCGTGGTTGTTCCTTCCCAGTGAAAGACCTGGCTGGTCATTGCTTGCGTTGAGAAACATGTGATGGTGTCTCCGCGGCTTCTGTTTTGCATGTTTTGTATGAAATGTAGACACCTGAGGGTGGATTTCAGCGTCTGAGTCCTCTCCTATCGGTTCAAAGGTGTCTGGACAATGCTCCTCCATGTACAATAGTTTTGGTCCTGAGAGCCATGTTGTGCTCTCTAGTCGACTTGCGTCAACTGCTCTAGTTGCATGATCTGCAGGGTTTTGATCCGTAGGGATGTAGTGCCACTGCTTTGGATGAACTGATCTCCTAATTAGTAGCACTCTGTTGTTGACATAAACGAAGACTCACCTGGTTTCGTTGTGAATGTATCCCAGGACTACCTTGCTGTCTGAGAAGAACTTGGCTTGTGTCAGGTCGATATCCATCTCGGATGTGCCAAACTCTGCTAACTCGACTGCTAAGACTGCAGCACAAAGTTCTAACCTTGGTATGGTGTGCTCTGGTTGTGGAGCAAGTTTGGCTTTCCCCATGATGAATCCAATGTGGCTTTGACATTTGGAGTCCACAGTTTTGAGATAAGCAACAGCTGCAATTGCATTGACAGAAGCATCTGCAAATACATACAGTCTTTGGCTCTGTATCTCTGTAGACGGCACAGGGGTGTATGGTCTTGGCACATTTAGGTTGGAGAGAGCTCCTAAAGAGTTCTTCCATGCTTCCCACTTGATTCTCTTGTCAGGTGGCAGAGGTGCATCCCAGTCAGAAGTCTCCTTGTTTAAGTCTCTTAGTATGGTTTTGCCTTGTATAGTAATAGGAGCTGCAAAACCTAAGGGATCGTACAGGCTGTTGATGGCAGACAGGACACCTCTGCGTGTGAAAGGCTTTTCTTCCTGGTTGACCTGAAAGGTAAAAGTGTCTGACTGTAGATTCCAGAGAAGCCCAAGGCTGCATTGCATTGGTGTGGGGTCTGACCCTAGGTCCAGGTCTCTGAGACCATTACACAAGTCTTGTGAAGGGAATGCTTTCATGAGTTCTTTGCTGTTTGAGGCTATTTTGTGAAGCCTGAGGTTAGAGCAAGCAAGCATCTCTTGGGCTCTTTTGAGAAGACTCATGGCAGTCTCATTTGAAGGCATGGCTTTCAGACAGTCATGAACATAAAATTCTTTTTCTATAAATTGTCTGACATCTGACCCGTATTCTGTTTCTCCATCTAGAGCTGACCTTTTGAGTCCATAGATGGCGACTGCAGGAGAAGGGCTATTGCCAAAGATGTGCACTCTCATGCGGTACTCTGTGACTTCTTTAGTAGGATCATTGTCTCTGTACCAGAAGAATCTTAGGAAGTTCCTGTCTCTCTCTCTCACAAGGAAACAATGGAACATTTGCTGGATGTCAGCGATGAAGGCAATGGAATCCTTACGGAAGCGCATAAGTACTCCCAGCAGTTTGTTATTGAGGTCTGGGCCTGTCAGTAGAACATCATTCAGGGAGACATCATCAAACTTAGCACTGGAGTCGAACACCACTCTAATCTGGCCCAGTTTCTTAGGGTGGTATACTCCAAACATGGGTAGGAACCAGCATTCTTCAGAGTCTTTGAGAGTGGGAGCTAGTTCTGCATGGCAGTTCTCAAATATCTTTGAGAAATGAAGGAGAAGAAGTTATCTCTGATCTCTGGTTTCTTCTGCAGATTATGTTTGAGAGAGGAGAAACGTTTGAATGCCTGATCTCTGTTGTTTGGTAGATGTGGTCTGGGGGTTCTGAAGGGGAGAGGTGCGACCCAGCTGTTGGTCTCATCTTTTACGAGTCACTTGTCCATTACCTCTAAGAACAACTTATCCTCTACTGACATTGCTACTTGGTTGTCTTGCTTAGTTCTCTGGAAGACTGTGCACCCCAGCTGATCCTCATAGCTTCCTGACACCATACTGCTGTCATGAGCAAAGTCTATTAGGTGATTGGGTAGTTGGATGCTGTGTGGTAGTTCCTTGACATGGAACTCATTGTTGCAAGGTTGAAACAGAGATGGGCGTCCTTTCTCCAGTGTATTTGTTAGCATGCTTGTCACAGAAGATGGGGCGTGCATGTGTCCCAAGCATACGTTTCCTATTATGACCCATCCTAGGTCTAGCCTTTGGACATAGGGAGCATTGTTGAGTCCATTGATATGACTTCTCACTTTATGAACCTGCAGGATTTCTCTTCCCAACAGCAGTATTATCTGTGCCTGAGGGTCGAGTTCCGGTATGAGGTGTGCTGTTTTTTAAGTGAGCATGATGGATTGCCACATCTGGTGTAGGGATTTCAGACCTGTTGTCTGGGATCTGATTACACTCGATGATTGTAGGTAGTGGCAGGCAGCATTGTCCGTCTAAGGACTCAATTTGGTAGTCAGTGGCTTTCCTACCCACTGTTGTCACAGTACCTGCACATGTCTTTAATGAGCAAGGAGTGCTTGGTCCTTTAATGTTGAATAGGTCAAAGAATGTTGATCTGGCCAGGGATTGATTACTTTGATCATCCAAGATAGCATACAGTCTCACAGCTTTGTCTCTATGCCCCTGGGGACCATTCTGACAAGGCATATTTTTGAACAAAACCTACTGTCTATTGCCCCTTTACAGACTTCAGTACATTGTGAAGTGATCTCTGGCGTAGCTGTATCAGTGCTCTTTTCCTCCCCGCCATGCATACTGTCAGCTGGCATATTTTGTGCACCCCATGGAGCTGGGCCAGGGTGTAGTGCAGTGTTATGATCCGTGGTACCACATTCTGTGCATATTACACTGACCTTACAATCCTTGGCGAGATGAGTGGTGGAGCAGCCCTTGTAGCAGATACCGTTCTCTTTCAAGATGCTTCTGCGATCCGGCATAGATTTTCCTCTGAAGGCTCTGCATTTCAGGAGAGGATGAGGCTTCTGATGAAGCGGGCACTGCTTGTCAGGTTCTTGCACCTTTGTCTCTGATTGAGAGCAGCCAGCAGACCTGTAATTGGAACTGGGAGAAGAAACATTAGTCTTGTGCACTGCCACAGATGTTCTGCGTGGGTTTTCAGCTGGTGGTGGTGCAGCATATGACGTTGTAAAGTCAAAGCTGGGATCATATCTGATTGACGCTTGTTCGTGTATAAAGTCTACAAAATTGGAGAAGGGAGGGAATGAAACACTGTGTTTGTATTTGTACGTGGAGCCACGTGTGAGCCACCTCTCCTGTAGATTGTAGGGCAACTTTTGGACTATAGGGTTAACACCTTTGGCTGTGTCGAGGTATGCAAGTCCTGGTAGGTCACCTTCACATTTGGCAACTAGGACCTCTTGTAGCAGGTCACCTAGCTCTCTAAGTTTTTGGAGACCTTTGTTAGATATTTTAGGAAAGTCATTGATTCTTTTGAACAAGGCTCTCTCTATTACCTCTGCAGAGCAGTAACACTCATCTAGCCTCTTCCATATCTCTTTAAGGCCTATTTGAGGGTAGTTTATATTAATGTCTCTGATCCTTACAGTGTGTTTGACTGACTCTTCTCCCAGGTATTAGACTAAGAGGTCTATCTCTTCCCTGCTTTTTAACCCCAAGTCTCCGGGAACATTTTGGAAGGAAGCTTTCCAAGCTCTGTAACCTTCAGCGTGGTCAGTGAATTTCATGAGTCCATTGGCAACTAGATCACGTCGTGTGAAGATCCTAGAAAGTTCTGATGTGAACCGGTTGTCAGCAGAGTATACCGGTGATGTGTCACCCTGATAGTGATGTGAGGTGCGTTCATACCTGTTAGTATCCTCAGGGTGGCGCCAGCCGGTGTCATATTGCTCGGTCTATAATCTAATTCACCGCACACTCAGAAGGGTTTCATGCAAACAAGTGTTCATTTTATTATGTACAAAACATGTGGGAGCCAAACAAGAATATATAGCATCAAGTAGAAGCGATATAAATATTACAACGTTTCGGCTCAGTCCGAGCCTTTATCACTTTATCGCTGTAAATAAAAAGAAATACATCAGAAAACATGTAAAAGAAGAAAAAAGAAAAAAGAAATACAACACCATGAAAAATCCAGATCATCCCAGTATATCACAGTAGTAAATATATATACAAACATACATTATGTTGGTACATGGAAAACATGGATATATAAAGAGAAGAAGAGGCCCAGTAAACTAGCACCATATTAAGTAGAATAGGAAAAAAGGGATTACCTGAATCCAGAGTGGGATCTTTGAATAAGGTGCACAGGGAAGAATAGAACTCCCAAGAAAATAGCCCAAGAAAGATGGCTGAAAGAAATTGTCAAAATCATGGTTAGTTGATTCATATGTGCAACTATCCTAATATCCTAAAATGGTCCTATTGCAGGCCGTCTGCATATAGTGTATAGGGGGGATATAATGAGTTGCTATGGTATAGCTGCGCCATCCTTATAATGGGTAGTATACTGTTACTGCTCAAGATGTCTATAGAAGATAACCATATGCAGTTAAATAATAGCACTGTTTGATAAGACAGCATGAGAGCTGTCCACATTGTGTTAAACCGGCAGTATAATGAGTAATATAGTATTGCAACTCAGGAAATGGACATACACAAAAAATAGCTATATACAGTGGGAAAAAAAGTATTTAGTCAGTCAGCAATAGTGCAAGTTCCACCACTTAAAAAGATGAGAGGCGTCTGTAATTTACATCATAGGTAGACCTCAACTATGGGAGACAAACTGAGAAAAAAAATCCAGAAAATCACATTGTCTGTTTTTTTTTCATTTTATTTGCATATTATGGTGGAAAATAAGTATTTGGTCAGAAACAAAATTTCATCTCAATACTTTGTGATATATCCTTTGTTGGCAATGACAGAGGTCAAACGTTTTCTGTAAGTCTTCACAAGGTTGCCACACACTGTTGTTGGTATGTTGGCCCATTCCTCCATGCAGATCTCCTCTAGAGCAGTGATGTTTTTGGCTTTTCGCTTGGCAACACGGACTTTCAACTCCCTCCAAAGGTTTTCTATAGGGTTGAGATCTGGAGACTGGCTAGGCCACTCCAGGACCTTGAAATGCTTCTTACGAAGCCACTCCTTCGTTGCCCTGGCGGTGTGCTTTGGATCATTGTCATGTTGAAAGACCCAGCCACGTTTCATCTTCAATGCCCTTGCTGATGGAAGGAGGTTTGCACTCAAAATCTCACGATACATGGCCCCATTCATTCTTTCATGTACCCGGATCAGTCGTCCTGGCCCCTTTGCAGAGAAACAGCCCCAAAGCATGATGTTTCCACCACCATGCTTTACAGTAGGTATGGTGTTTGATGGATGCAACTCAGTATTCTTTTTCCTCCAAACACGACAAGTTGTGTTTCTACCAAACAGTTCCAGTTTGGTTTCATCAGACCATAGGACATTCTCCCAAAACTCCTCTGGATCATCCAAATGCTCTCTAGCAAACTTCAGACGGGCCCGGACATGTACAGGCTTAAGCAGTGGGACACGTCTGGCACTGCAGGATCTGAGTCCATGGTGGCGTAGTGTGTTACTTATGGTAGGCCTTGTTACATTGGTCCCAGCTCTCTGCAGTTCATTCACTAGGTCCCCCCGCGTGGTTCTGGGATTTTTGCTCACCGTTCTTGTGATCATTCTGACCCCACGGGGTGGGATTTTGCGTGGAGCACCAGATCGAGGGAGATTATCAGTGGTCTTGTATGTCTGCCATTTTCTAATTATTGCTCCCACAGTTGATTTCTTCACTCCAAGCTGGTTGGCTATTGCAGATTCAGTCTTCCCAGCCTGGTGCAGGGCTACAATTTTGTTTCTGGTGTCCTTTGACAGCTCTTTGGTCTTCACCATAGTGGAGTTTGGAGTCAGACTGTTTGAGGGTGTGCACAGGTGTCGTTTTATACTGATAACAAGTTTAAACAGGTGCCATTACTACAGGTAATGAGTGGAGGAAAGAGGAGACTCTTAAAGAAGAAGTTACAGGTCTGTGAGAGCCAGAAATCCTGATTGCTTGTTTCTGACCAAATACTTATTTTCCACCATAATATGCAAATAAAATGAAAAAAAAACAGACAATGTGATTTTCTGGATTTTTTTTTCTCAGTTTGTCTCCCATAGTTGAGGTCTACCTATGATGTAAATTACAGACGCCTCTCATCTTTTTAAGTGGTGGAACTTGTACTATTGCTGACTGACTAAATACTTTTTTTCCCCACTGTATATGGTTAGAAAGTAGCACTGCTCAATGGGATAACATGAGCGCTATACACAATGTGCACAATATCCACTAATAAATAATTGCAAGATAGCGCTCTCAAATAGCGCTGCTTAGAAAGTGGCCATGTGTGTGATACCTGTTGCTATAGTGCTATAGAGCGGCGCTCCCGCGCCTGGCTGCAATGGCGTCATGCTTCGTCTCCCAGCGTTGAGCAGTATTTATGCAAGAACCTGGTGGCAGCGTCCGGCCGGAAGTGAAACCCCTGAACCGGAAGTGACGTTGCACTGTCTTTATGTTGACACTGTGCATGTCTTAAGGACTGTGTTCTTGAGCTGTATGTGTATTGCGGTTGTCAGGGTGATAGGCAAGGTAGCGTCCTCATTATACTGCCGGTTTAACACAATGTGGACAGCTCTCATGCTGTCTTATCAAACAGTGCTATTATTTAACTGCATATGGTTATCTTCTATACACATCTTGAGCAGTAACAGTATACTACCCATTATAAGGATGGCGCAGCTATACCATAGCAACTCATTATATCCCCCCTATACACTATATGCAGACGGCCTGCAATAGGACCATTTTAGGATATTAGGATAGTTGCACATATGAATCAACTAACCATGATTTTGACAATTTCTTTCAGCCATCTTTCTTGGGCTATTTTCTTGGGAGTTCTATTCTTCCCTGTGCACCTTATTCAAAGATCCCACTCTGGATTCAGGTAATCCCTTTTCTCCTATTCTACTTAATATGGTGCTAGTTTACTGGGCCTCTTCTTCTCTTTATATATCCATGTTTTCCATGTACCAACATAATGTATATTTGTATATATTTTTATTACTGTGATATACTGGGATAATATGGATTTTTTATGGTGTTGTATTTATTTTTTTACATGTTTTCTGATGTATTTCTTTTTATTTACAGCGATAAAGTGATAAAGGCTCGGACTGAGCCGAAACGTCGTAATATTTATATCGCTTCTACTTGATGCTATATATTCTTGTTTGGCTCCCACATGTTTTGTACATAATAAAATGAACACTTGTTTGCATGAAACCCCTCTGAGTGTGTGGTGAATTAGATTATTATTGGTAATAGGACCTACTGGTCCATTACACCTGCACCTCGCTACTGGACTAGAGTGCACGCTAACCTCCTGGTTATATTTATATTGCCTGGTCTGACATGCAGTGTGTCAGCAAGGTGATTCACGTTGGTTACCTGGTGAGAGGCAACGAAGACAGGAGAGTTGCTTTGCTTCACATTTTCCTGGAGCTGAGGCTCATGATGACTCTCACTCGCTTCACTGGATGTGTCGTGATCTTGGTTATAGTTTGGATCAGGAAGTTCATTAACATACTGAGATGTGCGTTGGGGCGAATCTTGCAGCTGCAACTTCAGACTTGACGTACTGGTGCGACTATGCAGCTCAGGGTTGTGTGCGGCTTCCAGTGCTTCCGCCTCGGCCAATGCTTCAGCAGCTTCACTTTTTACTGCTAGGCTCTCTAAGGCTGCATCCACATGTGCCTTCTCTAACTGCGTCTTTCTCTCTTGCTCCTCTCTTTCTAAGCATGACTTCTCTAACTCCATGCGTGACTTCTCTTTCTCTATGCGAGACTTTCTCTCTTGGTCTTCTAAGCATGCTTTCTCTAATTTAAGTTGTATCTCTTCTTCAGCATAATGTGCTCGCATTTTGGTGGCTTCTGCATTTGCGCGGGCAATGGCGACCGTGCTGCTGATGGATACAGTCTTTGAGGAAACAGATGTAGCAGATTTTGTCCTGTGTGATTTGTGGGACATGGTGTCTTGGGAGGATGCTTGGCTGAGCAGTTTGCTGTAGCTGTGTTAGTCTCTGTGTAGCCAGTGACTTGAATCTCACTAGATGAATTTCTGTAGCATCACTAGTTTCTGCAAGCTGGATGAAGGGTGACCTTTCCCTGAATTGCACTAGCTAAATAGCGCTGTGTAACTGGCCTCTGAAGGATGGAAAGCTGTTCCTTCTGTATTCCCACTAGCTGGAGAGTCAGTGTTTTACTGTCATGTCCTCACTAAATGAACAGGATTCATATAGCTTAACAAGCAGCTAAACCGCTATACCGGGGTCCAATAAGGAGACTGTAGTTGAATCTGTGATTTATTGAACATAGATATAGATGTGTATGTGGTAAAACTACAAATAGAAACAGATACATCGAATCAGTACAGGATTCATGGAAATATACATTATACATAACATACAATCTGAGCTACTAGCTGAGCAGCGGTTGTAACTTAGCCAGCTAATATAAGACAGAATATACAGGGAGAATAATTACATACCACCGATGCTAACGCAGGAGGAAAGAGAGCGATGAGGTGCTTCCAATCTGCAGGCTTGAAAGAAATGGCCGACTGAAGGAAAGAAGGGGGACGGGATAGACCATGATCCCTTGCAAAGGTACCCAGAATACACTAGGCATTGGAGGGAAATAATACAGGAAGTACAATACATAACATCATGCAGTAATATCTTTTGGCCACTAGATGGAACTAAGGAAACAAGAAACATTATCTAAGGAAAAACTGAATATCCTTTACATACAGCAATATGGTTATATGTTATCAGAACAGATGATTAAGAGTCATTTCTTATGTTGGAGACAGAACAAAAGCCGTCCCACCATCGACAAGGTGACTCTGTGGTCGGGGCGGTCCTACACTGTCTAGTACTAATAATCTTATCATGTGTCAAAGTTGACGTCTGTGTGAATAAGGGCAGACAAAGAACCGGGTCCCAATCACTGGACACCAGACAGGGGAAGCCTTTAAATACAATTTCCAGCTCATGAGAGGGAGGCCACACCCCAGCTTGCACAGAATACAAAAATACAATGAAAAAACACAAAAATTGAGCTTGGTTTGAGTTGGTACACATGCAGCATATAAATGCAAGTTCACATGGCCAAAAAGCTTACAAAACCTACAAATGACAAAATGAAAAAAACCCTGCTTTAATTAAATAAGTAAAAATCAAAAGTGCATTTAAATCATACAGAGTTCTTAGTAATACTGTATTTGATCAAACATAGCATAAAAGCCGTCCCACCATTGACAAGGTCTCTGTGGTTGGGGCGGTCCTACACTGTCTAGTATTAATAATCTTATCATGTGTCAAAGTTGACATCTGTGTGAATAAGGGCAGACAAGGACCGGGTCCCAACCACTGGACACCAGTCAGGGGAAGCCTTTAAATACAATTTCCAGCTCAGGAGAGGGAGGTATTTTTGCATTCTGTGCAAGCTGGGGTGTGGTCTCCCTCTCCTGAGCTGGAAACTGTATTTTAAGGCTTCCTCTGACTGGTGTCCAGTGGTTGGGACCCGGTCCTTGTGTGCCCTTATTCACACAGACGTCAACTTTGACACATGATAAGGTTATTAATACTAGACATTTTAGGACCGCCCCACCACAGAGTCACCTTGTCGATGGTGGGATGGCTTTTATGCTATGTTTGATCAAATACAGTATTACTAAGAGCTCTGTATGATTTAAATGCACTTTTGCGTTTTACTTATTTAATTATAGCAGGGTTTTTTTATTTTGTCTTTTGTAGGTTTTGTATGATTTTTTGCCATGTGAACATGCATTTATATGCTGCATGTGTACCAACTCAAACCAAACTCAATATTTGTGTTTTTTCTCTGTATTTTTGCATTCTGTGCAAGCTGGGGTGTGGCCTCCCTCTCCTGAGCCGGAAACTGTATTTTAAGGCTTCCCCTGACTGGTGTCCAGTGGTTGGGACCTGGTCCTTGTCTGCCCTTATTCACACAGACGTCAACTTTGACACATGATAAGGTTATTAATACTAGACAGTGTAGGACCACCCCGACTACAGAGTCACCTTGTCGATGGTGGGATGGCTTTTATGCTATGTTTGATCAAATACAGTATTACTAAGAACTCTGTATGATTTAAATGCACTTTTGCTTTTTACTTATTTAATTATAGCAGGGTTTTTTCATTTTGTCTTTTGTAGGTTTTGTATGATGCTTCAGCATGCTGCGACTAATGAATGCACAAACTCAACACCCCCTCGATATTTACTACAGAAAAAAGAAAATATAGGACCTGCACACCTTAGTATATTGGCAACATATCGTACTTGTGCATCTATGCATTAATTTAATACTAAAAATATTCAGGTCTAATTTTTTCATTTTTGTTTATGTGGTACACATCGGAAGGTGTTCCCCCCCCCCCCCGCTCCAGGGCCCAGCACCCTTATCCACCTATCTTTCCCACATGAGATTTTAATTGTGAGCTATGTCTGGTTTCCTTTTCACTCCCCATTCACATGAGGCTGTTATGGCACATAGAGATGTAAGGCTAGTTTCACATTTGCGCCATTTTGCTCAGCGTTTTGTGTGCACTTGAAACGCAATGAAAAAACGTTTGCAAACACATGTCAATGCAGCAATTTTTTTAAGCATCAGCGTGCGCATGATGACAAAAAAAAGCTGTGTTTGTATGCGTTTTCATGCGTTTTTTTGCCATTACATTGTCTAGGTGTCACATTTCACAGGAGGAAAATCCTTGCAAAATTCTTGAAACAGACTCCACCAATGGGACATCAGTGGGCGTGTGCCATGGGAATGCTTTATATATACACTGTTTACAGCTGAATTCTTCAGATTTGCTTGCTTTCTCCTTTGTCAACATGGATCTGTGTTGGAAGAGTTTTCACTTAAACTTGGATCTGGATATCACGCTGGCTCAGGCTTTTGCATTTGCTTGCCAGCAACAAAGGGAGAGAGAGATGGCGAAGACCGCAGCGGGGGCATTTGTGGATACATCCAATTATTGAACTTCGGGAGAGCCATAGAGCGTACCACACCTTCTACAGCGAGCTCCTGGCAAACCCAGAGAAATTTACTGACTATACCCGGATGTCCCAAGAAAGCTTCAGGGATTTGCTTGCTCATGTTCAAGAATCCATCCGGAGACAAGACACACAGCTCTGTCATGCGATTCCTCCTGAGGAACGGCTCCTGGTCACATTAAGGTACGTAATATTTACAAACCAATGCCTGCATAATTTTCTTTGTTCGGCAATGTACTATTCCAAAGCCTGCAGAATTATTTTTCTGCCATGTATTAAACAAAAGCCTGCTGAATTATTGTTCTGCCATGTAGTTAATAAAAGCCTGCAGAATTATTGTTCTGCCATGTACTAATTTTTTTTTATTTTATTGTTTTAAAAAACCATATACATAAATATTAATTTTTGTTCTTTCTCGGTTTCACAGATTCCTGGCTACTGGAGAGACCCTCTCTTCACTCCACTTCCAGTACCGGATTGGAATCTCCACCTTGTCGGGAATAGTTGCGGACACCTGCCGGGCTTTGTGGGACGTTCTCTGTCCAGAATGTATGCACCTGCCCACTGCGGAAAAGTGGATTGAAATAGTTGAAAAATTCTGGACAGTCTGCAATTTCCCCTACTGTTTGGGAGCGGTGGATGGGAAACACATCCGGATAATCAAACCCCAAAGAAGTGGATCAGAGTACTACAACTGCAAAAAGTACTTTTCTACAGTACTCATGGCCATTGTGGATGCAGACTGTGTGTTTGTTGCAGTGGACATTGGGGAATTTGGCCATGGGAATGACTCCCAGGCTTTTAAGAACTCTGACATGGGCCGGAGGTTGTATGGCAACCATTTCAATTTCCCTATGCCATGGCCTCTTCCCCACACCGAAGGTCCGCCACAGCCATTTGTAATGGTTGGGGATGAGGCCTTTCAAATGTGCCAAAACCTGCTGAAACTCTACTCCAGCTGGGACTTGGACCACAACAAAAAATCTTTAATTACAGACTGACCAGGGCACGATGAACTGTAGAGTGTGCCTTTGGTATTCTTTTCTCCAGATGGTGCATTTTCGCCACAGCCATTAATCTGAAATTGGAAACAGTGGATGAGGTGGTGAAGGCGTGTGTGGTTCTTCATAATTTTGTGATGGCTAAAGAGCACTCTAACTTTGAACTCGATGATGCTGCTCCAAACTCATTGCCTGAATTCACTCAGCACCCTCTCAGGTCATCCGTTGAAGTTGGCCAAATGAGGGACCAATTTGTGGCCTACTTTATATCAGATGTGGAACAGGTGAAATGGCAAGATCAAATGGTGTAAAATTGTTTTCGTGTGTATATGTTAATAAAAAAACTGTTTTGATACCTGTACCGAGCGCACTCTGTTTTTATACACTACAATACAATAATCAACTGCCCAGGTGTACAAGTGAATTCATGTTGCTGTGTTTTGCGCATCGTGAATTTACTAGTACTCCTGACCAGGTGACTATACATACACAAAAGTTGTATGACCTTTATTATCTCTCCAGTTTGTGTTCAATTTGCAGCGACGGTGAAGATAATACAATATTTGTGTCTCCTGGCCTGATGTTTCAAATAGTGATTTGGGGATGCACTAGCATCCTTCACTCTTTATGACACCTGACCATGTGACTATAAATATTATTTGTAGGATAACCACTGTGGCTTGAGTATGAACGCAGACTGGAGAGATAATAAAGTTTATGCAACTTCTACAATCCCCAGGCCTGGTGTCATACTGAAGTTAGGACGCCCAAAATAACCTATCCTGACTTCAGAATGTTATCACACGTGGGCAAGTGAATACACATATGAATTAAACTGCAGCATCGCTCCAGTCTGCGTGAAATAGATATGCAGACTGAAGCAATGCTGCAGGTTAAATCAGATGTGTATTCACCTGCCCAGGTGTGATAAATAGTTAGGATATAAGGCCAGGGTATTGCAGATGTGACGTGTATTTCCCCATCATCTCCTCAGTTTATACATCGCATACTGAATAGAGGATGTGGTTAATTACAAGGTATATCTAGAATCCCCTGGCCTTGTGTCACAAATAGTGAAATGAGGAGGGTAAAAACACACCATCCTCAAGTCACTCTTTATGATACCTGGCAAGGTAATAATAGCTATGCCTTGCACTCAACACCACCCTCTATTCAGTCTGTGCAATACTAGCAGACTGAAGACACTAATGGTGGTGAAAATACAAGTCATATATTTGTGTTTTTGACTACACATATCTTCAGGAATGACACAAGAAACATGTGTCAGTAATGGAGCTATGTGGTGGCAAAAACACAAAGTGTACGGTGCAGTGTGTGTAGGAGGCGAAAGACACAATAACCAAACAGTATTATGGGAAACCAGAATTTTACATTTATTGTAATATAGAAAAAAAAGGTTTATTGGGAATGACGTTTGGGGGAAGATAGTGGCACTTTGGGGGTGTGAAGAGACGAGGAACGGCTGTAAGGCGAGGAAGGGGTTCTAGGTGAAGGGGCGATGAAAGTAGTGGGGGAAGGGAGCTCTGGGATGGAACTGGAGGCAGGGTGAGACACAGTAGGAGGAGATGGGGGAGAGACAGACAAAGTTTTTGGTTTCTTTTTTTTTCTGTGTCCTGGAGTCTCCTGTCTGGACCTCTTGGCACTGTGTGACCGCTTTGACCTTGGCAACCGGCTGGACCTAGTGGAACTTGGGTGGCTTTCCACAAAAAAATGGACAGAAAAAAAAAGCAGGGGAAAAAAAATTATTTAAAACAAAAAACGGACATTCAAAGTCAGTCTAGACTTACATGCCGTCTCCCCACCGGCACTTGGCTTGGCTGCTCCTGCAATTTGGCCTCTGAAACCGTGTCCGATGATGTCTGAAAAAGAACAAAAATTAATTTGCCACATATGTAGATACAGCAGCCAATACTTACCCAAAATGTAGGGCAGCAAGATTCTCACTTCATGCTCTGCTTGGGCCAGTTCACCCCAGGACGGTGTGTACTCTGATCTAGAAGACATGCTGCAATAAAAGAATAAATACATTAGTACATAATACATTTTCAAAAGTACATGCAGACATTTAGTTAGAATACTCACATTCTTGAAGTTGCTGCTTCTCTAAAGATTTCAGTCTGCTTTGCTCTCTCCTCCAGGCTTTCTGTAGATAGCGGTCTGCCAGTGCAAATACCTTCTTTTATCTACACTAACCCCCAAACAATGTTTCTTGTGTAGGGGGTGGTTTTAACAAGTGTCTAGACATTGCTTACTCAAAAATCACATGCGCTCAAAAGCACTGGTGTGCGCATGTCCATGCGCACGCCAGCGACCCTATAGACTGTAATGTGATTTTTGGTGCATTCCGTGCGCACATGTGCACATGCGGTTTTTTTTACGTGGTTGGGCTGAACAAAAAATGCCACATGTAGCGTCTAGCGCATCTGGGCGCACACCTGGAAAAAGCGCATGCACACAAAAATGCTGATTAATGCATGCAAGAGCTACACCATGCACCCGCCATGTTAAATATAGGGGAGCATGACGCATGCGCCCGATAGCACACGATGCGCTGCGCGCAAAAATGCTAATGTTGAACTAGCCTAAGACATTTAGTGTCAAGGGACCACCCATATTAAAAGGTGATCTTGATGTGGTTGGATGGCTTTTGCCCTCTTTGATCAAATAAAGCTAGCTAAAAACCTTTTACATTTTTAACGTTTGCAGCAATAATAGAGTTCATGTGTTCATTAGTCTCAGTTTGATGATGCATCTTGTATGTATATGTAGAAAAAATAAGTAATCAAACGATAAAAAAATGCTTCTATACTTTAGTAAAAAGTCCATCATCTTAAGCATAAATTGCATTTAATCAAAACAATGATTAAGGATTTTAGAAAACTTATACAAAAAAGGTCTCCAAAGGAAGATCATGGGACAGAGAGGAATAAGGAGAGGAAACATCAGAAGTGACCCACATCGAGCTGTTAAACCATTTTAACTTCTGCAGACTAGATAAAAGATGTTGAGTGCTATGTATATGGCTCACAGTACTATTCAGCAACAGTTGTAACAGGTGATTTAGCCATGCTGAGAAGTATTCCAACAAGGAACCCAATACCCACAACGATAGGGCTAAAAAGGGGAAGGAAATAGTTACTTGTCTGTTTGGGGTAATGCGTTGAAAATAGGACAGATAGGAAATTCAACATTTAACCCCTTCACCCCCAAGGGTGGTTTGCACGTTCATGACTGGGCCAATTTTTACAATTCTGACCACTGTACCTTTATGAGGTCATAACTCTGGAACGCTTCCATGGATCCCGGTGATTCTGACAATGTTTTCTCGTGACATATTGTACTTCATGTTAGGCATAAAATTTCATTCAAATAACTTGCGTTTATTTGTGAGAAAAACGGAAATTTGTCGAAAATTTTGAAAATTTCGCAATTTTTCAACTTTGAATTTTTATGCCCTTAAATCACAGAGATACGGCACACAAAAAACTTGATAACTAACATTTCCCACATGTTTCCTTTACATCAGCACAATTTTGGAACCAAAATTTTTTTTTGTTAGGAAGTTATAAGGGTTAAAAGTTGACCAGCGATTTCTCATTTTTACAACACCATTTTATTTTTAGGACCACATCACATTTGAAGCCACTTTGAGGGGTCTATATGATAGAAAATACCCAAAAGTGACACTATTCTAAAAACTGCACCCCTTAAGGTGCTCAAAACCACATTCAAGAAGCTTATTAACCCTTTAGGTGCGTCACAGGAATTTTTTTGAATATTTAAAAAAAATGAACATCTAACTTTTTTTCACAAAAAAATACTTCAGGTTCAATTTTTTTTATTTTACCAAGGGTAACAGGAGAAATTGGACTGCAAAAGTTATTGTGCAATTTGTCCTGAGTACGCTGATACCTGATATGTGGGGGGGAACGACTGTTTCGGCGCATGGCAGAGCTCAGAATGGAAGGAGCGCCGTTTGACTTTTTCAATGCAAAATTGGCTGGAATTCAGATCGGACGCCTTGTCACGTTTGGAGAGTCCCTGATGTACCTAAACAGTGGAAACCCCCTACAAGTGACCCCATTTTGGAAACTAGACCCCCCAAGGAACTTATCTAGATATGTGGTGAGAACTTTGAACCCACAAGGGCTTTACAGAAGTTTATAACGTACAGCGGTACAATTAAAAAATCATATTTTTCCACAAAAATGATCTTTTCACCCCAATTTTTATTTTCCCAAGGGTAACAGGACCTTAAAAGTTATTGTGCAATTTGTCCTGAGTACGCTGATACCCCACATGTGGGGGTAAACCACTATTTGGGCGCATGGCAGAGCTCGGAAGGGAAGCAGCGCCATTTGACGTTTTTGGCTGAAATTGAGATCGGACAACATGTCGCGATTGGAAATCCTCTGATGTACCAAAACAGTGGAAACCCCCACAAATACCCCTTTTTGAAAACTAGACCCCCTAAGGAACTTATCTAGATGTGTGGTGAGAACTTTGAACCCCCAAGGGCTTCACAGAAGTTTATAACATTCAGCCATACAATTAAAAAATCATATTTTTTCCACAAAAATGGTCTTTTCACCCTCAATTCTTATTTTTCCAAGGTAACAGGACCCTAAAAGTTATTGTGCAATTTGTCCTGAGTACGCTGATACCCCACATGTTGGGGTAAACCACTATTTGGGCGCATGGCAGAGCTCGGAAGGGAAGCAGCGCCATTTGACGTTTTTGGCTGGAATTGAGATCGGACACCATGTCGCGATTGGAAAACCCCTGATGTACCTAAACAGTGGAAACCCCCCACAAATGACACCATTTTGTAAACTAGACCCCCCAAGGAACTTATCTAGATGTGTGGTGAGCTCTTTGAACCCCCCAGTGCTTCGCAGAAGTTTATAACGCCCGGGCGTGAAAATAAAAAATTCGTATTTTTTCCACAAACATGATCTTTTAGTCACCATTTTTTTATTTTCCCAAGGGTACCAGGAGAAAGTGGACCCCAAAAGTTGTTGTCCAATTTGTCCTGAGTACGCTGACACCCCATATGTGGGAGAAAACTACTGTATGGGCACACGTCGGGGCTCGGAAGGGAAGTAGTGACGTTTTGGAATGCAGACTTTGATGGAATGGTCTGCGGGTGTCATGTTGCCTTTGGAGAGCCCCTGATGTACCTAAACTATTGAAACTCCCCACAAGTGACCCATTTTGGACACTAGACCCCCCACGGAACTTATCTAGATGTGTGGTGAACACTTTGAACCCCCAAGTGCTTCACAGAAGTTTATAACGCTCGGACGTGAAAATAAAAAAATCATTTTTTTCCACAAAAATGATATTTTTGCCCCCAATTTTTTATTTTCCTAAGGGTAACAGGAGAAATTGGACCCCAAAAGTTGTTTTTCAATTTGACCTGAGTAGGCTGATATCTTACATGTGGGGGGTAAAACACTGTTTGGGCGCATGGCAGAGCTTGGAAGGGAAGGAGCACCATTTGACTTTTTCAACTCAGAATTGGCTGGAATTGAGATCAGACGCCATGTTGCATTTGGAGAGCCCCTGATGTGCCCAAACAGTGGAAACCCCCAATTCTAACTCCAACCCTAACCCCAACACACCCCTAACCCTAATCTCAGCCCTAACCCTAACCCTAGCCCTAACCCTAACCCTACCCTAACCCTAGCCCTAACCCTAACCCTAATGGAAAAATGGAAATAAATACATGTTTTTATTTTATTATTTTTCCCTAACTAAGGGGGTGATAACGGGGGGTTTGATTTACTATTTATGGCGGTTTTTATATTTGGCAGCTGTCGCTCGCTAAAAGACGCTTTTTTTTGTAAAAATAGTTTTTGCATCACCACATATTGAGAGCTATAATTTTTCAGTATTTTGACCCACCGAGTCATGTTAGGTCTTATTTTTTGCGGGACGAGTTGACGTTTTTATTGGTACCATTTTCGGGCATGTGACATTTTTTTGATCGCTTTTTATTCTGATTTTTGGGACGCAGAATGAACAAAAGCCAGCGTTTCATGAATTTCTTTTGGGGGGGTGCGTTTACACCGTTCCGCGTGCGGTAAAATTGATAAGGCACTTTTATTCTTCGGGTCAGTACGGTTACAGCGATACCTCATTTAGGTCGTTTTTTATGTTTTGTCGGTTTTATGCAATGAAAACTATTTTATATAAAAAATAATTATTTTTGCATCGCTTTATTCTGCGAGCTATAACTTTTCTTATTTTTTCGCTGATGATGCTGTGTGGTGGTTCGTTTTTTTTGTGGGACAAGATGACGTTTTCAGCGGTACCATGGATATTTATATGCGTATTTTTGATCGCGCGTTATTACACTTTTTGTTTGGCGGTATGATAATAAATCATTATATTTTGCTTTGTTTTTTATTTTTATTTTTTAAGGGGTTCGCTAAAGGGGTTAACTAATGGGATAGTTTTATAGGGCAGGTCGTTACGGACGCGGCGATACCTAATATGTGTACTTTTATTGTTTTTTTTTTTTTTATTTCCAAAAAAAGGATTTATTTGGGGAATATTTTTTTTTTTTTTCTAATTTATTTGGCGATTTTTTTAAATTTATTTTAACACTTTTTTTATTTTTTTTTAACTTTATTAAATAGTCCCAGGTGGGACATCACTGTCCCGTGACAGATCGCTGATCTGTCACATCACAGATCACTGTGACAGATCAGCGATCTGTCACAGGCATTGAAGCAGACTTCCTCATGCCTGCGCTTTGCAGGCACTGAGGAAGCCAGCTTCCTGCAGGCCCCCGAAGGCCCCCGTCGCCATCTTGGATTCGGGGGCCTGCAGGAAAGGAGCCCCCCACAGCAGCACTGCACATTGCGCTGCCGTGGGGGGCTCAGGGAAGCACGGAGGGAGCCCCCTCCCTGCCGATGCTTCCCTTTAACCCCCAGTACACCGCTATTGTGTTTGATCGCAGTGTGCAAGGGGTGAACGTGTCGGGGGCGGTCCGTGACCGCCCCTGACACATTGTGCTGGGTGTCAGCTGTGATAATCAGCTGACACCCGGCCGCGATCAGCGGCGCTCACCACGTGGGCGCCGCTGATCGCTGTAGACGTACTATCCCGTCCATGGGCATAGGGGCCCAGGTCCCATGGACGGGATAGTACGTCGGATGTCAGAAAGGGGTTAATGTAGATAATCAGATAATTTGTCTTTTCAAAAGTCCCAAACGGACACCGTCTAGCAAGATGTGATCAAGTTTAACCTTCATCATATTGGGAAGATTATAGGATAGATATTATCAATTGATTTTATCAAATGAGAAAACCTATAATCTGCTGTTGATATAATATTTTATCTAGAATTACAAGGGATCTTGAAGAGCGTACAACTACATTCTGATTGTCAGATAAGTTCTTTAAAGTTATTTTCTTTGACTGAGTCAAATTATGAGACACTTCCTTTGGGTGAAATGCCAGAAGAGATTTCACTTTTCTTTCCATAATAATCTGTAATATGTCCATGACAGGTACCCTGGTGGAGATGGGATAAAAATCAGGATAAGGTATGGGTTAGAGTTTTGTTTAGAAATAGCAGGGGATCGAATATTTTCTTGAATGATATTTGCCTCTCCCTCTAAGTCTGTCAGAGTAAGGCTAGTTTCACATTTGCGTCTTTGTGCGCAGCGCATCGTGCGCAAGTAGAAACGCATGCAAAAACGCACATGCATTTTTGCATGAGTTTGCGTTTTTTATGCGCATGCACTTTAACCAGTTTCTAGCCATGTTTACTCTTATACGCATGCATATACATAGACTGTAATGTGTTGCTTTGACGCACTCGGTGCGCAAGCGTACGCATGTGTCTTTTTGACATCTTTGCACGGACCCAAAAATGCAACAGGTTGTGTCTCGCGTGTCTAGACGTACACCTTGAAAAACTACATGCGCACGAAAACGCAGACGAACGCAAGACCATGCATACGCCATGTTAAACATAGGTACGCATGACGCATGCGCATGGATGCACACGATGCGCTGCGCAAAAAAAGCTAATGTGAAACCAGCCTAATAGTAGCAATATGTTCAGAAAGTTCCATGGAAAGAGAAATAGGTCCATCTGAGAAGTAAATTTCAGTGCTAAAAGAAGTGAAGGTATTCTCAGAGTATTCACTGAATAAATGTATGGATTGAAATTAGTCACTCCAACTTGAGAGCACAAAATTCATACCTTTGTTCAAAACTTTATATTGTGCATATGAAATGATAGTAGCAGATATATTTATAACTGTACATTCCAAACAATAGTAACCTGTTCATAAATGACATTATTTCCTTTCATTTGTGATAAACAACAGGATATATACAGTTTATTTTGATGATTTTTTTTCCCACTTTATGTCTCCTGCACTTTTTGGAGGTCTTCAAGTACAGTGGGGAAAATAAGTATTTCATACACTGCCAATTTTGCAAGCTATCCCACCTACAAGGAATGGAGAGGTCTGTAATTTTTATAGTATGTACATTTCAACTGTGAGAGACAGAATCTTAGAAAAAAAAATTAGAAAATCACACTATTTTTCCATAATTACTCAGCATTTTTTTTGCATGAAATAAGTATTTGATGTAATAGAAAAACACAACTTAAAGGGAATCTGTCACCCCTTTTTTGAGATGTCATATAATGATATAATTCAATTGTGTGTTACCTAAGTATTGTAATCGTAAATCTTATTTTTTTCCCCTCGTGTCCCCACACCTTTGATGCATAAATACCTTTGTTATCACTCTTCAGATTTATGGAAATCACCGTGGTCTGGTCCCATTGATGTGGCTTATTCTCCCCCCACCTTGGCTTGCTCTGCGTATTTCATTATAGAAAGTCTTGCATTCATGTATGTAGTATGTCAGCGGCTGCACATTGAAAAGAACGTTCGCGCTTGCGCAGTATGCTTTGCCCAACTGTGGCAAAGCATATAATCGCTACTGTGCATGCGCCAGTATTGTTCCTGGCGTCCATGACCCGGAGGTCTTCATATGGACCATGGCGATTTCCATAAATCTGAAGAGTGATAACAAAGGTATTTATGCATCAAAGGTGCCGGGACAGGAGGGAAAAAAAGTACGACTACAATACTTACGTAACACAAAATTGAATGATATCATTATCTGATATCTCAAAAAAGGGTGACAGATTCCCTTTAATATTTGGTACAGAAAGCTTTGCTTGCAATCTCAGAGGTCAAATTTTTCCTGTAGTTCTTTACCAAGTTTGCACACACTGCAGCAGGGATTTTGGCCCCCTCCTCCCCACAGATCTTCTCCAGATCATTCAGGTTTCAGGGCTGTCACTGGGCAACATTGAATTTAAGCTCCCTACAAAGATTTTCTATTCGGTTCATGTCTGGAGACTGGCTAGGCCACTCCAGGACTTTGAAATGCTTCTTAAGGAGCCACTCCTTAGTTGCCCTACCTGTGAGCTTCAGATTATTGTCATGCTGTAACTGTGGCAGAAAAATGACCCCTATTTTGGGGACTATCCACATTATCCGAGTTTAACGTCTCAGCATTAATTTCTGTTGATTCAAATTCTGAAAAGATAAACTGACAACTCTAATATGACGTTCAAATGGTTTCCGATTTTTATTATTGTGGAAATGTTTGAAAATTTTGAAGTATAAACAATCTCAGTCAAACTTGGATTTTATTTTTTTATAGAGAAACTTGATTCCTCCGTTGAGTTAATTTTATCATGCAGTTTATTACTAATATTTTCAAACTCTGGATGAGCAATAAAGATCTTTAAAGACTCCTGTAACACATTAATGGAAGCCTCTAAGTCATATAGTTTAGCAGTTTCCTCCTTGATGATCAGCTGCATCAACTTGGTGGAGCAATCAGTGAGGAAGCGATTCCATTGAATACTGAACTCCTCATTGTAAATTATAGCTGCAGTGTTTTTCAACCTGAAACTTCTAGATATCATGTGACAATATATGTATTTTTTGCAAAGTTGTGAAATCGTGATATTTTTCCAATTTTAAGAAAATATCATTCATATCTGGATCCAACATAGGGTAAGTATTTATGTGAGAAAATACTGATGCAGCTAGCTGAAGTGTTCCTAATTAGCAATGTGTTGAAAATGAAGTGTGCGATCCATGGGTCGAGGTGGGGTAACTCAACAGTAGTAACAACAAATCTTAAATATCCAAAACCAAACAAAAAAAGGCAAGATAAATAATAAATAAATTGTGGAATCCCTTAATAAATAACGGGATCAAAAACAGCACAAGCAATAAATAGTCAAAAAAAAGAGAAAGAAGAAAATGCTATCAGCTCACCAACCATGATGAAATAGTCATAGATTCAGATAATGTCCAATGCATGGATTATTTGGAACCAAAATCCATGAACAGGCAACTGGTATACAGGAGAAAACCAGATGAATATTTTCTTGTAATTTACTGGTGCTTCCAATAAATATAGACAAAACCGAAGGAACAATGGGAGCTCAATTACCATAAAAAATGGATATTTAATATATGCAACAATGCAAATTTTACATTTTTAACATAAAAAACAAATTTTATTTAATAAGTGCAACAATGCCAATTAAAAGCGGGTAACACCAATACAACAGAATTGCTGCAAAAAAATCTTATGGCATAGATAGATAGCGCATTCCCTGCATAAATATATGCACTTGAGTGTAATAACAAGAAGTAGAAAAAAATTATTCTTAGTATAAAGTGCAAAGAAAATCCCTTTAGCAAAAAATGTTCAAAAATCTAGCCTAAGTGACCATATCATATGTAAAAAGACTAGTATCAAAAATTAAAGAGAAGTCTCTATTAATAGAGCAATGTCAGCATAACAATAATAAAAAAGGTAAAATGTCTATGCAGACAGAGGAGCCAAATTCAGACAAACAAGTCTATGAGAGGAGCAAATCCATAGTTCCTATGATATATAATTCATTGTTATGCTAGCATTGCCAAGTTGGTGTAAATATCTGAAGCAAGCAAGTCCCATTAGCATATGTGAATGCTACAAAAAAACCATAGTTGTGCAAAAGGTGTCCATATAAAATCTATGTCTATACCTGTTAGCAGTAATAACCCCAAATGCGCGTTTCGCACTTGGCTTTGTCCATGGGAGATGTAGCATTCACATATGCTAATGGGACTTGTTTGCTTCAGATATTTACACTAACTTGGCAATGCTAGCATAACAATTGAATTATATATCTTAAGAACTATTAGGGACACATAACACCATAAGCATTTTGAACAGTATGAAAAAGGGAGTCGGGAGGAGGTGCAGAGAGAGAAGGAGGCAGAGAGAACATGATCAGTGCCATACTGCTTTGTTATGCTCAGTACTGCTGTATCAGATCCACAATGCTTCTTCTATAAGTGTTTACTACAGATAAATCAGAGATAAGGAATTCTGCTTATCTGATTTTACTGGGGATAGGAAACATAACAGCAGCTAGTCTCCACCTACCAGCTCAGGGACAACTGAAAATTAGATAAAGAGCATAATGATGGTGACGCTCAAGCAAAATACAAGATATAATGAAATCATGTAATTGGGAGGAAATTGTGTTATTTCTCATGTATAGATGCATGGAACTTATCCTATAAAGAAATTTCAAACTAAAAGTTATCCAATATGCTGAGCCCTTATGCAGTTTTTCCATTAGCCTGTGTAGTCTCTTTGACAGCCTGTAGGACATTTAAGAATCACAAAACTGTGCAGATAGTCATTTTGGAGATTTGTAACCATGAAGTCATCTCATCTAAAAGGGATGGGAAAGGATTGTCCAACTAATGATCCCTCTTCTACCAGCAGGAGTAGGCACTGGCTCCAAGTTCATGGGGGGAATAAAGAAGACCAGAATCAATCCAAAAAGAACTGCCAATAACCTTTTCAGCATGAAGAATACAAAGTGAAAATCTACTTAATCTCTACTTTAGCAAATAAAGGGGATATAGTGGGAAATTAGTCAATTTTAGTATAGTATGTTGCATACACCACCCAAGACTATATTATAGCAACTAAAGGACAGTCATAAACCTAAACTGGAATAAAACAAAAACACATGACCATAGTCCTATCATTAAAAATATTTTATTGATATACCATAATAATATAAAACCAAGGTTTAATTAAAAAAGCAAAACATCAAATATATATATGATAATATGCATAAAAATTGACATAGAAATTGAAGGGCCATCTAACCATAATCATAAGAGAAGGTTACACATATGTGTAGGGTCCCATGCCACAGAAAAATATGCAAATAGTGTTATATAAAGAATATAAAAATATATATAATAGTGCCGTAAAGATATGTGATAAAAAACATATATTAACAAAACGACATACAATTAGATTAAAGTGCAAAATATGTGCTAACAAAAAACACAATTTGTGTGAATAATAAACACTAAAGTGCAAAGTGCAATAGTGTCCAGCAGGGGTTGCTACACATAGATAAAATTGCGATTTTGTGACCACAAACATATATCTCTTAACGAATGAGAGCGTATGAAGGCGCAGTTAGGAGATAAACAATCACCACAGGTAGTAGTAAACCAATCAGAAAAGCGAAATGGTTGCTGCCAATAACCAGACTATAGTGTTAAATAGTTATACCTGTGGATTTATAAATGCTCCTACACGCCAGAGGTAGCTGCCCTTCCCCAACGCGCGTTTCGGCCAATTGCCTTCGTCAGGGGGTGGATACTAGCAGAAGCCAATAGGTATTTATGTACCAAAGAACCAATCAAGACTCATTAAACAAAATTTAGACCAATCACAGTCAGAAAGGCGTGGTGTTTCAATTATTATTAAAGCATATGCATATGATGCACATGACCTGAATTGAATGAAACTGCCACATCTAGCATTAAGACATTAACTACTAGTATAATGTAAAACCATCAAGTCATAAGACACTGCACAGATCGCAGTTTATGTGGTAGCTGACATTGTGTATCAAACAGCCAATCATAGCCCGTAAAACAAAAATTGGGCCAATCAGCATCCAGGAGGTGTGGCGCTTCAAATAGTCACTCAGTCTGTACAAAATTGCACCAATAACTGGTAGCGTATCAGACAGCCAATCATAGACCTTCAAACAAAAAATGGACCAATCATAGTCTAGAGGGCGTGACGCTACGAACGATGTCTCCATTGGAACAAAAATGCGGATGCATACATAAATACTTAATAATCACAACAACCAGCAGATGAATATCACAATGACACCACATAACACAAGGCTATGCAATTTACAGAAACCGCCATCTAGTTCGTAATTAACACCTATAGTTATAATGTGCAGTGTATAGGACTAGATAGACTTAATAACCAGCGGTTGTTACATATTTTTACAAAGCCGCAGTGTCTAAATATCATATCCCAAACTATATTAATACTTATTGCTTAAATAATACCACAACTGCCACATATAAATATTTATTGGTCACTGCAGCCAGCGGATGAAAGTCACAAATGACGCAACATAGCATATAACTACGCAGTTTATAAACGCCGCCATTATATGATAACTTAAATCGTGCAGAGCTCAAACAAAAAGGCCACAATAAAGTCATACTACAGGATGTCTACTTCTCTCCCCCAGAAAGAAACCTGTCACAAACCTGTCACATTTCACGTAGCTGTATCCGTTATACTCAATAGAAATAATTTAGTTTCTGTAGACACACAATAGAAGAGACATCAGCTTATAATAAGCATCAATAGTTGTATTGATGTATAAAAAAAAAAAAAAAATTATATATGTATATATATGTGTAAACAGACTTAATGGCCAACTGTTATTGCATATTTATACAAAACCGCAGTGTCTGGATATCTCAACCCTAGCTAAATTGATACACTTATTTCTTAATACCATATACCAAAGGAGATTATTATGAAACCAAAGTCATCTAGTCTAAACATGCATATAAAAATGTCAATCACAGACATAGCATGAATTAAATATTGCATTACTCAGTAGATGGCAGTAATCGACGCACATGACGCAAAGAACAGCAGGACACTCCAACGAGCCACGTCAGCCTCCCCACTGAAAGCATGTTGCAGAAGGGAGGTGAAAGACGCGACACACTGGAGGCCCATGCATGCCCAATTGCAGCACGCGCGTACCTGACACAACTGATGTATATGCAGTACACAAACAATGGTATTCATGTTGATTGCATCTTATATATAAAAAGATATAAAGGAAAAAGAAGAAGAAAAATTTCATTCATCTTGAGAAACTTCAAGGATGTTCTCAAGGTCCATGTTGACAGTTGTGAATATTTGGATTATATGGAATTCTTCATATTATATAGTATATGTATAGTTCCAGCCTCCAGGCAAATATTTCATATAGAAACAACCACGTGCTAAAAAAACTGTAAAAATAAATAAAAATATAAGATAAAAAGCAATTATTGTCATATTGGTACATAAACATAAAATATAGTAAAAGATCTATTATTAGAAAAACAATTCAGAGAAATGGAGCAAAACTGTTATGCTCATTGAGACCAAATGGCTGGACTGTGTTAAGTGTCCATATCCATTTGGTCTCACATTGTGCAAGTTTCTGACTAACCTTCGAACCTCTGATATTGGTGATCAGAGTATCTATACCACGAACTCTTAATAGTGTACTATCACAGTTGTGGTATATTTTAAAATGTCGAGGAATAGTTTTCAAATTGTCCAAATTATCCTCTTTCTTAGCTGCCCTAATGCCAAGAACATGTTCTCGAACTCTGACTTTAAGTTGTCTCGTTGTCATCCCTACATATATTTTTTGACACGGACATACAGCAAAATACACCACCGCTTTAGATGCACAGGTTATATGGTGTCTGATCTTAAATATACGATCCCCCGCCTGATTAAAGAAAGTATTTGTACGTTCAATGTTGGTACAGGCCACACATTCACCACACGGAAAGCAGCCAACATTACTTCTTGGGAAATTGTCTAAAAAGGTTTTTTTAGGGACAGGTACATAATGGCTCTTAACCAGCATATCATGTAAATTGTCAGAGCGTCTAAATGTAATCTGCGGTTTTTCTTGCAAATAGTTAGCTAATATCGGATCAGCACATAACACTGGCCATGACTTCTCCAAACATCTTCTAATAGCCTCAGATTGGGCATTAAATTTTGTGAAGAATCTCACTTTGCTAACTATTTGCAAGAAAAACCGCAGATTACATTTAGACGCTCTGACTGCGTAATGTTGGCTGCTTTCCGTGTGGTGAATGTGTGGCCTGTACCAACATTGAACGTACAAATACTTTCTTTAATCAGGCGGGGGATCGTATATTTAAGATCAGACACCATATAACCTGTGCATCTAAAGCGGTGGTGTATTTTGCTGTATGTCCGTGTCAAAAAATATATGTAGGGATGACAACGAGACAACTTAAAGTCAGAGTTCGAGAACATGTTCTTGGCATTAGGGCAGCTAAGAAAGAGGATAATTTGGACAATTTGAAAACTATTCCTCGACATTTTAAAATATACCACAACTGTGATAGTACACTATTAAGAGTTCGTGGTATAGATACTCTGATCACCAATATCAGAGGTTCGAAGGTTAGTCAGAAACTTGCACAATGTGAGACCAAATGGATATGGACACTTAACACAGTCCAGCCATTTGGTCTCAATGAGCATAACAGTTTTGCTCCATTTCTCTGAATTGTTTTTCTAATAATAGATCTTTTACTATATTTTATGTTTATGTACCAATATGACAATAATTGCTTTTTATCTTATATTTTTATTTATTTTTACAGTTTTTTTAGCACGTGGTTGTTTCTATATGAAATATTTGCCTGGAGGCTGGAACTATACATATACTATATAATATGAAGAATTCCATATAATCCAAATATTCACAACTGTCAACATGGACCTTGAGAACATCCTTGAAGTTTCTCAAGATGAATGAAATTTTTCTTCTTCTTTTTCCTTTATATCTTTTTATATATAAGATGCAATCAACATGAATACCATTGTTTGTGTACTGCATATACATCAGTTGTGTCAGGTACGCGCGTGCTGCAATTGGGCATGCATGGGCCTCCAGTGTGTCGCGTCTTTCACCTCCCTTCTGCAACATGCTTTCAGTGGGGAGGCTGACGTGGCTCGTTGGAGTGTCCTGCTGTTCTTTGCGTCATGTGCGTCGATTACTGCCATCTACTGAGTAATGCAATATTTAATTCATGCTATGTCTGTGATTGACATTTTTATATGCATGTTTAGACTAGATGACTTTGGTTTCATAATAATCTCCTTTGGTATATGGTATTAAGAAATAAGTGTATCAATTTAGCTAGGGTTGAGATATCCAGACACTGCGGTTTTGTATAAATATGCAATAACAGTTGGCCATTAACCCCTTCACCCCCAAGGGTGGTTTGCACGTTCATGACCGGGCCAATTTTTACAATTCTGACCACTGTACCTTTATGAGGTCATAACTCTCGAACGCTTCCATGGATCCCGGTGATTCTGACATTGTTTTCTCGTGACATATTGTACTTCATGTTAGTGGTAAAATTTCATTCAAATAACTTGCGTTTATTTGTGAGAAAAACGGAAATTTGGCGAAAATTTTGAAAATTTCGCAATTTTCCAACTTTGAATTTTTATGCCCTTAAATCACAGAGATACGGCACACAAAAAACTTGATAACTAACATTTCCCACATGTTTACTTTACATCAGCACAATTTTGGAACCAAAATTTTTTTTTGTTAGGAAGTTATAAGGGTTAAAAGTTGACCAGCGATTTCTCATTTTTACAACACCATTTTATTTTTAGGACCACATCACATTTGAAGCCACTTTGAGGGGTGTATATGATAGAAAATACACAAAAGTGACACCATTCTAAAAACTGCACCCCTTAAGGTGCTCAAAACCACATTCAAGAAGTTTATTAACCCTTTAGGTGCGTCACAGGAATTTTTTTGAATATTTAAAAAAAAATGAACATCTAACTTTTTTTCATAAAAAAAATACTTCAGGTTCAATTTTTTTTTATTTTACCAAGGGTAACAGGAGAAATTGAACTGCAAAAGTTATTGCGCAATTTGTCCTGAGTACGCAGATACCTGATATGTGGGGGGGAACGACTGTTTCGGCTCATGGCAGAGCTCAGAATGGAAGGAGCGCCGTTTGACTTTTTCAATGCAAAATTGGCTGGAATTCAGATTGGACGCCATGTCACGTTTGGAGAGTCCCTGATGTACCTAAACAGTGGAAACCCCCCACAAGTGACCCCATTTTGGAAGCTAGACCCCCCAAGGAACTTATCTAGATATGTGGTGAGAACTTTGAACCCACAAGGGCTTTACAGAAGTTTATAACGTACAGCGGTACAATTAAAAAATCATATTTTTTCCACAAAAATGATCTTTTCACCCCAATTTTTATTTTCGCAAGGGTAACAGGACCCTAAAAGTTATTGTGCAATTTGTCCTGAGTACGCTAATACCCCACATGTGGGGGTAAACCACTATTTGGGCGCATGGCAGAGCTCGGAAGGGAAGCAGCGCCATTTGACGTTTTTGGCTGGAATTGAGATCGGACACCATGTCGCGTTTGGAAAACCCCTGATGTACCAAAACAGTGGAAACCCCCCACAAATGACACCATTTTGGAAACTAGACCCCCTAAGGAACTTATCTAGATGTGTGGTGAGAACTTTGAACCCCCATGGGCTTCACAGAAGTTTATAACATAAAGCCATACAATTAAAAAATCATATTTTTTCAACAAAAATGATCTTTTCACCCTCAATTCTTATTTTTCCAAGGGTAACAGGACCCTAAAAGTTATTGTGCAATTTGTCCTGAGTACGCTGATACCCCACATGTGGGGGTAAACCACTATTTGGGCGCATGGCAGAGCTCGGAAGGGAAGCAGCGCCATTTGACGTTTTTGGCTGGAATTGAGACCGGACACCATGTCGCGTTTGGAAAACCCCTGATGTACCAAAACAGTGGAAACCCCCCACAAATGACACCATTTTGGAAACTAGACACCCTAAGGAACTTATCTAGATGTGTGGTGAGAACTTTGGACCCCCATGGGCTTCACAGAAGTTTATAACATAAAGCCATACAATTAAAAAATCATATTTTTTCCACAAAAATGATCTTTTCACCCTCAATTCTTATTTTTCCAAGGGTAACAGGACCCTAAAAGTTATTGTGCAATTTGTCCTGAGTACGCTGATACCCCACATGTGGGGGTAAACCACTATTTGGGGGCATGGCAGAGCTCGGAAGGGAAGCAGCGCCATTTGACATTTTTGGCTGGAATTGAGATCGGACACCATGTCGCGTTTGGAAAACTCCTGATGTACCAAAACAGTGGAACCCCCCACAAATGACACCATTTTGGAAACTAGACCCCCTAAGGAACTTATCTAGATGTGTGGTGAGCACTTTGACCTTCCCAGTGCTTCACAGAAGTTTACAACGCCCGGGCGTGAAAATAAAAAATTCGTATTTTTTCCACAAACATGATCTTTTAGTCACCATTTTTTTATTTTCCCAAGGGTACCAGGAGAAATTGGACCCCAAAAGTTGTTGTCCAATTTGTCCTGAGTATGCTGATACCCCATATGTGGGAGAAAACTACTGTATGGGCACACGTCGGGGCTCGGAAGGGAAGTAGTGACGTTTTGGAATGCAGACTTTGATGGAATGGTCTGCGGGTGTCATGTTGCCTTTGGAGAGCCCCTAATGTACCTAAACAGTGGAAACCCCCACAAATGACACCATTTTGTAAACTAGACCCCCCAAGGAACTTATCTAGATGTGTGGTGAGCACTTTGACCCCCCCAGTGCTTCACAGAAGTTTACAACGCCCGGGCGTGAAAATAAAAAATTGGTATTTTTTCCATAAACATGATCTTTTAGTCACCATTTTTTTATTTTCCCAAGGGTACCAGGAGAAATTGGACCTCAAAAGTTGTTGTCCAATTTGTCCTGAGTATGCTGATACCCCATATGTGGGAGAAAACTACTGTATGAGCACACGTCGGGGCTCGGAAGGGAAGTAGTGACGTTTTGGAATGCAGACTTTGATGGAATGGTCTGCGGGTGTCATATTGCCTTTGGAGAGCCCCTAATGTACCTAAACAGTGGAAACCCCCCACAAATGACACCATTTTGTAAACTAGACCCCCCAAGGAACTTATCTAGATGTGTGGTGAGCACTTTGACCCCCCCAGTGCTTCACAGAAGTTTACAACGCCCGGGCGTGAAAATAAAAAATTCGTATTTTTTCCACAAACATGATCTTTTAGTCACCATTTTTTTATTTTCCCAAGGGTACCTGGATAAATTGGACCCCAAAAGTTGTTTTCCAATTTGTCCTGAGTATGCTGCTACCCCATATGTGGGAGAAAACTACTGTATGGGCACACGTCAGAGCTCAGAAGGGAAGTAGTGACGTTTTGGAATGCAGACTTTGATGGAATGGTCAGCGGGTGTCATGTTGCCTTTGGAGAGCCCCTAATGTACCTAAACAGTGGAAACCCCCCACAAATGACACCATTTTGTAAACTAGACCCCCCAAGGAACTTATCTAGATGTGTGGTGAGCACTTTGACCCCCCCAGTGCTTCACAGAAGTTTACAACGCCCGGGCGTGAAAATAAAAAATTCGTATTTTTTCCACAAACATGATCTTTTAGTCACCATTTTTTTTATTTTCCCAAGGGTACCAGGAGAAATTGGACCCCAAAAGTTGTTGTCCAATTTGTCCTGAGTATGCTGATACCCCATATGTGGGAGAAAACTACTGTATGGGCACACGTCGGGGCTCGGAAGGGAAGTAGTGACGTTTTGGAATGCAGACTTTGATGGAATGGTCTGCGGGTGTCATGTTGCCTTTGGAGAGCCCCTAATGTACCTAAACAGTGGAAACCCCCACAAATGACACCATTTTGTAAACTAGACCCCCCAAGGAACTTATCTAGATGTGTGGTGAGCACTTTGACCCCCCCAGTGCTTCACAGAAGTTTACAACGCCCGGGCGTGAAAATAAAAAATTCGTATTTTTTCCACAAACATGATCTTTTAGTCACCATTTTTTTATTTTCCCAAGGGTACCAGGATAAATTGGACCACAAAAGTTGTTTTCCAATTTGTCCTGAGTATGCTGCTACCCCATATGTGGGAGAAAACTACTGTATGGGCACACGTCAGGGCTCGGAAGGGAAGTAGTGACGTTTTGGAATGCAGACTTTGATGGAATGGTCTGCGGGTGTCATGTTGCCTTTGGAGAGCCCCTAATGTACCTAAACAGTGGAAACCCCCCACAAATGACACCATTTTGTAAACTAGACCCCCCAAGGAACTTATCTAGATGTGTGGTGAGCACTTTGACCCCCCCAGTGCTTCACAGAAGTTTACAACGCCCGGGCGTGAAAATAAAAAATTCGTATTTTTTCCACAAACATGATCTTTTAGTCACCATTTTTTTTATTTTCCCAAGGGTACCAGGAGAAATTGGACCCCAAAAGTTGTTGTCCAATTTGTCCTGAGTACGCTGACACCCCATATGTGGGAGAAAACTACTGTATGGACACACGTCGGGGCTCGGAAGGGAAGCAGTGACGTTTTGGAATGCAGACTTTGATGGAATGGTCTGCGGGTGTCATGTGCGTTTGGAGAGCCCCTGATGTACCTAAACTATTGATACTCCCCACAAGTGACCCCATTTTGGACACTAGACCCCCCACGGAACTTATCTAGATGTGTGGTGAGCACTTTGAACCCCCAAGTGCTTCACAGAAGTTTATAACACTCGGACGTGAAAATAAAAAAAACATTTTTTTCCACAAAAATGATATTTTTGCCCCCAATTTTTTATTTTCCTAAGGGTAACAGGAGAAATTGGACCCCAAAAATTGTTTTGCACTTTGTCCTGAGTAGGCTGATACCCTACATGAGGGGGTAAAACACTGTTTGGGCGCATAGCAGAGCTTGGAAGGGAAGGAGCACCATTTGACTTTTTCAACTCAGAATTGGCTGGAATTGAGATCAGACGCCATGTTGCATTTGGAGAGCCCCTGATGTGCCCAAACAGTGGAAACCCCCAATTCTAACTCCAACTCGAACCCCAACACGCCCCTAACCCTAGCCCTAACCCTAGCCCTAACCCTAGCCCTAGCCCTAACCCTAACCCTAGCCCTAACCCTAACCCTAGCCCTAACCCTAACCTAACCCTACCCCAACACACCCCTAGCCCTAACCCTAGCCCTAACCCTAATGGAAAAATGGAAATAAATACATTTTTTTTATTTTATTATTTTTCCCTAACTAAGGGGGTGATAATGGAGGGTTTGATTTACTATTTATGGCGGTTTTTATGTTTGACGGCTGTCGCACGCTAAAAGACGCTTTTTATTGTAAAAATAGTTTTTGCATCACCACATATTGAGAGCTATAATTTTTCCGTATTTTGACCCACCGAGTCATGTGAGGTCTTATTTTTTGCGGGACGAGTTGACGTTTTTATTGGTACCATTTTCGGGCACGTGAAATTTTTTGATCGCTTTTTATTCCGATTTTTGCGACGCAGAATGAACAAAAACCAGCGTTTCATGAATTTCTTTTGGGGGTGGTGCGTTTACACCGTTCTGCGTGCGGTAAAATTGATAAAGCGGTTTTATTCTTCGGGTCAGTACGGTTACAGTGATACCTCATTTAGGTCTTTTTTTATGTTTTTGTCGGTTTTATGCAATGAAAACTATTTTATATAAAAAATAATTATTTTTGCATCGCTTTATTCTGCGAGTTATAACTTTTTTATTTTTTCGCTGATGATGCTGTGTGGCGGCTTGTTTTTTGCGGGACAAGGTGACGTTTTCAGCGGTACCATGGATATTTATATGCGTCTTTTTGATCGCGCGTTATTGCACTTTTTATTTGGCGGTATGATAATAAATCATTATTTTTTGCTTCGTTTTTTATTTTTATTTTTTAAGGGGTTCGCTAAGGGGGTTAACTAATGGGACAGTTTTATAGGGCAGGTCGTTACGGACGCGGCGATACCTAATATGTGTACATTTATTGTTTTTTTTTTTATTATTTAAAAAAAATGAATTTATTGGGGAATATTTTTTTTTTTTTTACTAATTTATTTGGCGATTTTTTTTAATTTATTTTTACACTTTTTTTTTAATTTTTTTTTACTTTATTACATAGTCCCACGTGGGACATCACTGTCCTGTGACAGATCGCTGATCTGTCACATCACAGATCACTGTGACAGATCAGCAATCTGTCACAGGCAGTGCACAAGGCCTCCTCATGCCTGCGCTTTGCAGGCACTGAGGAAGCCAGCTTCCCCAGGCCCCCGAAGGCCCCCGTCGCCATCTTGGATTCGGGGGCCTGGAGGAAAGGAGCCCCCCGCAGCAGCGCTGCACATTGCGCTGCCATGGGGGGCTCAGGGAAGCACAGAGGGAGCCCCCTCCCTGCCGATGCTTCCCTTTAACTCCCGGTACACCGCGATCGCGTTTGATCGCGGTGTGCAAGGGGTTAACGTGTCGGGGGCGGTCCGTGACCGCCCCTGACACATTGTGCCGGGTGTCAGCTGTGATAATCAGCTGACACCCGGCCGCGATCAGCGGCGCTCACCACGTGGGCGCCGCTGATCGCGGTAGACGTACTATCCCGTCCCCGGTCATACGGGCCCGGGAACCGTGGACGGGATAGTACGTCTCATGTCAGGAAGGGGTTAAGTCTGTTTACACATATATATACATATATAATTTTTTTTTTTTTTTTATACATCAATACAACTATTGATGCTTATTATAAGCTGATGTCTCTTCTATTGTGTGTCTACAGAAACTAAATTATTTCTATTGAGTATAACGGATACAGCTACGTGAAATGTGACAGGTTTCTTTCTGGGGGAGAGAAGTAGACATCCTGTAGTATGACTTTATTGTGGCCTTTTTGTTTGAGCTCTGCACGATTTAAGTTATCATATAATGGCGGCGTTTATAAACTGCGTAGTTATATGCTATGTTGCGTCATTTGTGACTTTCATCCGCTGGCTGCAGTGACCATTAAATATTTATATGTGGCAGTTGTGGTATTATTTAAGCAATAAGTATTAATATAGTTTGGGATATGATATTTAGACACTGCGGCTTTGTAAAAATATGTAACAACCGCTGGTTATTAAGTCTATCTAGTCCTATACACTGCACATTATAACTATAGGTGTTAATTACCAACTAGATGGCGGTTTCTGTAAATTGCATAGCCTTGTGTTATGTGGTGTCATTGTGAGATTCATCTGCTGGTTGTTGTGATTATTAAGTATTTATGTATGCATCCGCATTTTTGTTCCAATGGAGACATCGTTCGTAGCGTCATGCCCTCTAGACTATGATTGGTCCATTTTTTGTTTGAAGGTCTATGATTGGCTGTCTGATACGCTACCAGTTATTGGTGCAATTTTGTACAGACTGAGTGACTATTTGAAGCGCCACACCTCCTGGATGCTGATTGGCCCAATTTTTGTTTTACGGGCTATGATTGGCTGTTTGATACACAATGTCAGCTACCACATAAACTGCGATCTGTGCAGTGTCTTATGACTTGATGGTTTTACATTATACTAGTAGTTAATGTCTTAATGCTAGATGTGGCAGTTTCATTCAATTCAGGTCATGTGCATCATATGCATATGCTTTAATAATAATTGAAACACCACGCCTTTCTGACTGTGATTGGTCTAAATTTTGTTTAATGAGTCTTGATTGGTTCTTTGGTACATAAATACCTATTGGCTTCTGCTAGTATCCACCCCCTGACGAAGGCAATTGGCCGAAACGCGCGTTGGGGAAGGGCAGCTACCTCTGGCGTGTAGGAGCATTTATAAATCCACAGGTATAACTATTTAACACTATAGTCTGGTTATTGGCAGCAACCATTTCGCTTTTCTGATTGGTTTACTACTACCTGTGGTGATTGTTTATCTCCTAACTGCGCCTTCATACGCTCTCATTCGTTAAGAGATATATGTTTGTGGTCACAAAATCGCAATTTTATCTATGTGTAGCAACCCCTGCTGGACACTATTGCACTTTGCACTTTAGTGTTTATTATTCACACAAATTGTGTTTTTTGTTAGCACATATTTTGCACTTTAATCTAATTGTATGTCGTTTTGTTAATATATGTTTTTTATCACATATCTTTACGGCACTATTATATATATTTTTATATTCTTTATATAACACTATTTGCATATTTTTCTGTGGCATGGGACCCTACACATACAGTATGTGTAACCTTCTCTTATGATTATGGTTAGATGGCCCTTCAATTTCTATGTCAATTTTTATGCATATTATCATATATATATTTGATGTTTTGCTTTTTTAATTAAACCTTGGTTTTATATTATTATGGTATATCAATAAAATATTTTTAATGATATGACTATGGTCATGTGTTTTTGTTTTATTCCATTAATCTCTACTTTGCCAAATGTGAACTGCAAACGTATAATTTTCCTGGTATATACTGTATTTCTGAATATAAGTCTATTGGTTAGAATTGAAAACACCAACAATCATACTATTATGCAGTGTTGATCAGTAACACTGATTCTTGGAGCTCAATCTTCAGCTACATGCAAAAATAACCTGATTCTAGTACATAAATTTATTTTTGCTTTTATGTAATAGTAATTTTGCTAGCTTGCTTAATGAATGACTAGATGATACATTTTTCTGAAATTTGTGAATATAGTGTAGTGGCTCATTAGCACTCCTTCACAGGGAAGGCCTACCAGAGGATTCTCTTGTTCCCCTGTGGGCCAGTCTGAGGATGATAGTCGGATCTTGAAAGCTGAGGTTTTGGTTTCTGGCCCTCTCATTCATAGCTTTCAGTTAAGAAATACTGCATTCTCTGTATGCAAATGTACAAATTGCTTTTTTTTTCTCTCCTACATTTTAAGAACCATTGAATAAACCCAAATAACTGTTGAACTGAAACTTTGCAATCTAGTAGTACAGTGAAGCTCCTAATTGTTAGGCTGCAAGGAAAAGCTTTCTCGATCTTCACAGAAAGTTGCTCCCAAAATGAATAGGCAGTAAGCACTTTAAGTGCTGTGTTTGTGAGCCAGGCTAGTTTTTAATAAATGGCTCTTTGGTTACTCAATTAGAATGTGATTTATATGTGCGCTGTTGCAGAAGCGTTTTATATAACATTTACAGGAGAGAAAGAAGATCACACTCCCTGACATTTATAGATATCCTCATTAAAAAAACAATTACATTTAAAATGGTATTTATAAGTAGTTGAAAAAAAAGCTTAGATGAATAATACATTTTGTTGAAAACTTTTCAAATGCTTCCTTAAATATACTGAAATAAATTACTTACTAAAAATCTAGTGTATTCCCAGTCAATAAGATTGGTCCACTAGTTGCATACAGTACATAGCATATAATCAAGTAAATAACTTTCCAAAAAAATATATGTGGTGCCCCCAGGAGTATGGCCTCCACAATGGCATTGCCTTCCTCCAGGGAGGGTGATATCATGCCTGGAAGCAAGGAAGAGTCTTTCTCGCAGTTAACCTATGCATGCAACACAGTTCCACTCCAGGCCAGCAGGGGGAACACTGAACCGGAATTAAGGGGAGGAGTGCTCTCTGAGGGCCAAGAGGAAGGAGTGGGGAGTTAGTCTGCGGAGGGTGAAGTGTGCAGACGTGTGGAAGAAGCGCTGAGATAGAGCTGAGAGGAAAGACTGATCTCCGGTGAGAGTGCATGAACTGGAGCCTGGTCTCCACGGTTGAATGGATGCTAATGATCCTGCAACAGACACCAGAGGAGTAGGAGGCTGTAAATGCCCTACCCCCATCTAAGACTCGGAGGCACAACAGCGTGCAGTTAGCCAGGAGAGGAATAGCGGCTACAGCTGTCTGCCAAACGAGGAGTGAGAGTAGAAGAGAATTGAGAGGAACTTCAGTGTAACTCAGTACTAGGAGTACTTCATTCAAATAAGCGCTAGGAAGAAGACTGCACAGCCCGTCTGCTGAGAGAGAATCCTTGCGTTGCTTCCAGGCTAGCCTGCTCCGGTACCATCTGTAACCAGGACCCTGGACTGCATTTATCAAGTAAAGGTACAGAAATTGCACCCCGCTGTGTCTTGTCTGCTTCCTACCTTTCCGGCACTGCTACATCCCCATGCCAACCACATCTACACTGCCCTGGGACTACAGCTTCACCTGTGGGAAGCTTTTACATCTTTGCTGCACCATACCATCAGTCCCAGCCAGCGGATCTGCATGCAGCGTCGGCTTAACACCTCCCTTGCCGAGCACCACAGGTGGCGTCACGAACTATTCCATCTAACTACATTCCACCATTCACATTTTCCCCATTACTTGGGTGCCCAGGGCCATGGACCGGGTCACCGCTGCTGTGACACATCCCGCTGACACCAGCCCGGTACCGAGTACCCCACAGCCCTGGGAGGGCGACCCAAATTTTGGCGTCACGAACAGGATTACGGAGCCCGGTACCCCCCAGGTCCTGTGTGCCATAGACTGTGTTTGTGAGAAAGACTGTGTGTGAAATTGGCGCCAATTGCCGCCATTGCGGCGCTGCTTGGCGCGCGCGGGAAGAAAGAGGGGCGGGCCTTCGTGAGCGGAGCCTGCCACAGAGCGCGAAGAAGTGAAGTGCCGCACGGGAAGAGAGGACAGCGCACGAGAAGGGGAGGAGCTGAGGCCTACAGTCCGGAACATCGGGCCTGCGAAGCGGCCGCCGGTGAGCTCATACATCCCCCAGCCCTGGCTAACGTTAACTAGGGGGGGAAGAGAATGTTCGCGCCACACAGCAATGCAGCAGCGGACGCCGTCGCCAACCCAGCAGCGCTGCAAGGAGTAATGCCCGCCGCAGCAGTCCCCATAATGCCACTGTCCATGCCCTATATACCGGGAGCGGCCTGGCTACCGCAGTACTCGGGTGAGTCACATACCCTGAGTGAATTTAAAGAGATACTGTGTAGTTTGTTTAAAGTATACCCTCTGTCTGAAAGCCAGAAAGTGAATATCCTGATTGGACAGATAACGGGTGCAGCGCAGAGAGAAGTGAAAGCCTGGCAGGACATGATAAAGAGACTGTTGCAAAGATCCTGGCCAAGCTGAGAAGCACCTTTGACACCAACGCTGCAGCAGAAATCAAGATGAGGTTCTTTGGCTGTAAGCAGAAGGCGCAGGACAGAATCAGGGACTATGCTCTCAACCTGCAGGAGGTGCTGCGAGCAGTTAAGCAAGTTGATCCTGACAGTGTAAAGGAGGAAGATAAACTGTTAAAGGAGCAGTTCATTGAAGAACTTCTATTCAGTACACACAGAGGACAGTTGCGCATCATATCCCTGCAGGACCCTGATCTGGACTTTGCTGATTTTAAGGACAGGGCTATATGGGTACTGCAGGAACCCACTGACAGCCGTCCAGTGCCCCTGAGGCGCCCAGCGATCACTTACCACCAGGAAGCAACGTCTTTCCCTTCCATCCCTGTGGAGGCTGATGCACATACTCTGGATAAAGATCTAACTGAAGAGCTGTGTCTTCAGGTCCAGGAGTTGACCAAAGGGATGGCTGCACTTACTAAAACCGTGCAGTCCCTGCAGGTGTCCTCCAAAGAATAGATCCAGCTTGCTTCCAGTCCAGAGGATGTCCCGTGGCTCCGGAGGAGGAGAACCCCGCCACTTAGAGGAAGGAACAACGATCACTATGAGCAGGATGGATGTCCCATCTGTCATCGCTGCTACAAGGCAGGTCATCTTGCAAGATTTTGTCCTTTAAACGAGCAACCCCTGGGGCAGAGGGCCAACCACCAGGAGTAGGACCACAAGGCCCAAGGAACTGGCGAGTCAAGTATGTGGGAGGGAGACCGATCCTTCCAGTGGTGATTGACGGCTTCCCCATGAACGCTTTGCTGGACACTGGCTCCCAGGTGACCACTATGCCGTACATTCTTTACAAGAGGTATTGGGCTGATTCAGAACTTACCCATGGCCAAACTGATGAACTGACAGTAGTTGCCAGTAATGGTCAGTCTTTGCCGCAGATTGGATGTAAAGAAATTACTGTTAAAGTGGGTCGGGTAGAGCTAAAATCTCAAGGTCTGATAGTTGTTGATATTGATCGACGTCAATGTAATCCCATGATGACTCTTGGTACAAATGTAATTGAAAATTGTCTTTCCGAGGTTATTGTCTTGTTGCAACAGGTGGCTGAGAGTGCTGGTTGCAGTGAACAATGAGTCCTGCAGAAGGAGATCAGAGCCCTGATGCAAAGACAACAGGTAGAACTCTCTGGCAGAGAAATTGGCAGTGTCAGAGTGAGTGATCCCTTCCCCATTGCAATACCCCCCAGATGTGAAATGTTGATTTGGTGTCGGGCAGCTATAGGTCTTAGAGGGAGAGATTACCAGGCATTGGTAGAACCAGTATACTCCGATAGCAGGCCCACTGTCCTGACAGCCAGAGGGGTGGTTGATGTACAAAAAGGGAGAGTACCTGTATGCCTTTTGAATTGTGGGGAAGAGGAGGCCACAATACCTCGGTATGCCACAGTTGCTAAGCTGCTCACTGTTAATAACAACTCTTTGCAGACAGCAGAGCCCTTGGTCTCATCTGACCAGGTGGTGGACAATGGCTCTGGAAAGCAGCCAGAGGAGTGGTGTCAGCAACTGCAGGTGGGGACTTACTCTACACCTTCATACCAGAAAAATTGGGTTTACAGAGTGACATAAGAGTATGAGCGGGTATTCAGCAAACGCCCACTAGATTTTGGGCAGGCAAAAGGGGTTCAACATCATATCCCCACTGGAGACCATCCACCCATAAAGGAGAGGTACAGACCTTTTCCCCCAACACAATACCAATGTGCTAAGAGTATGTTGAGAGAGATGAAGGAAGCTGGGGTTATCAGAGACAGTTGGAGCCCATGGGCAGCTCCCATAGTTTTTGTAAAGAAAAAGGATGGTACTGTTGTGAGTTCATTTTCCAGTCCACCAGTTGTGAGTTCTTCCAGGCTCCCTCTGGTGGTAACTGGAGGTAGTGAGGCTGATTTAATCAGTAGACATCTGCCACCTGATAATGAAGATGACGATTGGACCTCAGGAATCTCAGACTGGATTTAAGACAGCCGACGCCCTAGTCTGGTGCTGGTGATTCCTTCTGGCTTGTCAGGTCTTGGTTTTTCAGCTCTGTTCCAGTCATCTAAAGCTAAGTTTTTCTGCTAATGTTAACACTTGATTTTACTGGTGTATTCAGTTTTTGTGTGGTCAGCCAGCCCCGGCTGGGGCTGCGCTGAATTTCCACTCATATTTATCTGTATTTGCCAATTTACTTTTTTGTCCCTTATTAGAGTGGCCTCTTTTTTCTCTGTCTCAGAATATTTCAGAGTGCTGATATAGTCGGAGAAGTCTAGTGACTTCAGCGTTAATTTTGCTATCAGAAGTGTTGGACATTATTTTTGTAGGGTTTTTGGCAGATTTCAGACAGTGTCTTTCCTTTCCTATCCTTTCTAGTTAGTTCGGGCCCCATCATTTGCTCAGCCTATTTTCCTGCCTGTGTTTGTGCTTTCATCTTGTTTCACCGTCAATACATGTGAGGGGGCTGTCTTTCCTTTGGGGTCTGCTCTGGGGCAGTTAGTTTTCCCCTTTTCTTGCTTTAGGCTTATTTAGTCTTCCGGCTTTGACGAAGCGTCTAGGACCATCGTAGGTATGCTCCATGACTGCTGCTAGTTGTTGTGGTTAGGATCAGGGATCTGCAATCTGCATAGTTACCAACCTCTCTGGTTTTCTGTGACTTAGCTTGATTAGTCTTTTTCTCCTTGGTGACCCATTCATAACATGGTACCATGAGAATGTGTGTTGATTACAGGAAAATTAACAGCATTACACATAAAGATGCCTACCCATTACCCAGAATTGAAGAGTCATTAGCTGCACTTAAAACTGCTACCTACTTTTCCACCTTAGATCTCACTAGTGGGTATTGGCAGGTTCCTGTGGCAGAGGCAGACAAGGAGAAAACAGCATTTACCACTCCAATGGGTCTCTGTGAGTTCAACTATATGCCATTCGGGTTCTGTACCACTCCAGGAACATTTCAACGGCTGATGGAGTGCTGCCTTGGACACATGAACTTTGAGACGGTCCTGTTGTACTTGGATGATGTCATTGTTTTCTCCAAAACCTATGAAGATCATCTGGAACACCTGGTTGAAGTGTTTGAAGCTTTGTCCAATTTTGGCCTGAAGGTGAAGCCTTCCAAATGCCACCTCCTGAAGCCCAAGGTACAGTACCTCGGTCAGGTGGTCAGTGCAGAAGGTGTGGCACCAGATCCTGACAAAGTCACAGTCATCCGGGACTGGCCGAAGCCCAGCAACCTTCATGAAGTACGCCAATTCCTTGGACTGGTAGGCTACTACCGAAGATTCATCAAGGGCTTTACTGAAATAGCCACCCCCATGCAAAATCTTCTGGTAGGGCAGTCCAAGAAGAGCAAACGGAAAAATTCCACGTTTGAATGGACTGAAGAGTTTGAGAGATCCTTCACTCGGCTGAAGATGGCTCTCACAGGTGGCGAAGTTCTGACCTACCAAGATTATGACAAACCCCTTTGTGCTGTACACTGATGCCAGCAATGTGGGACTAGGAGCAGTACTGTCGCAGGTACAGAATGGAAAAGTAAGAGTGATCTCCTACGCCAGCAGGAAGCTGCGTCCCACTGAGAGGAACCCTGACAACTACAGTTCTTTCAAGCTGGAGTTCTTTGCCATAGTCTGGGCTGTCACTGAAAGGTTCAAACATTACCTAGCCTCCGCCAAGTTTACTATCTTCATGGACAACAATCCGTTGACCCACTTGGATACTGCAAAGCTAGGTGCACTGGAACAGCGATGGATGGCTCGGCTATCTAACTATGAATTCACCATCAAGTACCGAGCAGGGCACAAGAATGCCCATACTGATGCACTGTCCAGAATGCCTAATCTGCCTGATGCAGGAGAAGACCCTGAGGCTCTTGAAGAAATAGAGCTACCTCGCTTCCACCGGCCAATTGCGGCACAACGTGCCCAAGGAGTGAAAAACCAATGGTCTGGCTTGAAGGAGGTCACCCTGAATCCGTTGCCCCATCATGACTGGATAGAAAAGTAAGATAGTGACCCTGCAGTCTGCCTGGTGAAGGAGCTGCTGTCACAAGCTGACTCACGCCCAGAGTCGGATGCTCCTGAGGAAACCCAGCAGCTGTGGAAGGAGAGAGGCCTGCTGTTCATCTATGAAGGAAAGCTGTGTCAGAGGAGTATCATTGCCCGCACTCATGAGCTGGTTTGGCAGGTGATAGTCCCAAAGAGAGAGGCATCAATGGTCCTGGAGGCATATCACAATGGAGCTGGACACTTCGGATTGAAGAAGTTGGAAGCATTGCTCTGGGAGAGGTTCTACTGGGCTGGTATGAGGAAAGCTATTGAGAGGTGGTGCCGGGAGTGTGGACAGTGTAACTTGCGCAGAAAGGATCGAAACAGCCAGAGAGCTCCTCTACAGCCAGTCATCACCAAACAGCCACTGGAGTTGGTAGCCCTGGACCATGTGAAGCTGGTTCCAAGCCGGTCAGGCTACATCTATGCTCTTACCATCGTGGACCACTACTCAAGATTCCTGGTAGTTGTGCCTGTCAAGGATCAAACAGCCAGGACAGCCGCCAGAGCATTCCAACAGCACTTCTGTAGAACACATGGATATCCTGAAAGAGTGCTTACAGATCAAGGTCCAGCTCTCGAGGCAGAAGTGTTCCAGGAATTCTGTAACTTGAATGGTTGTAAGAAGATTCGGACAACACCGTACCACCCACAGACCAATGGCATGTGTGAGAAGATGAACCAGGTAGTGATTGACCTACTGAAGACTTTGCCCTTGGAGGAGAGAAATCTGTGGCCAGAGAAGTTGCCAGATCTGTTGGACCTCTACAACCATATTCGAGTGAATTCCACTAACTGTACCCCAGCTTACTTAATGAGAGCAAGACCTGGTAAACTGCCTATTGATTTGGACATGGGAGTCCTTACGCCTGAAGTAACGTCACCAGATGCTGACTGGGATACAGAAAGACAACAAAAGTACAGAAGAGTTCAAGAATGCGTGGAAAAGAGTCTAGCTCAGGCAAGGCAAAAGCAGGAGAAGCTTTACAATCAAAATGCACCTGCCATTCCTTTGTCGCCGGGAGAACAAGTTCTCAAGAGGAAGAGAAGATTGCACAAATTGGATGATCAATGGGAAGCTGAACCTTATACCATTCTACCCTCAAACTTTGATAATACTAAGGTATGCCTTATCAGCAAAGATGGAGGAGAAACCTCAGCAGCAATATCGAGAGATCACCTGAAACTATGTCCTGACCTGTTGAAGGAAAGAGTGGAAGAGCCAGATAACATTTAACCCATAGAGGAAGAAGAGAAGGTCAGCACATTACTTGGAGTATTCCCTGCAAATTGGACTAAAGTAAATGATGCAATAGTGGTGCCAGTGTTGACATTTCCCCAACTGGTAGCACAGGAAGACGTAACTCAAGAAAATCCTGAGGATCAGGAAAATCAGGCAGCAGATGCCACACCAGTAGGGGAGCCAGAGAACCCTCGCCCTGCCAGTGGTGAACCTGTTATGCCCATGGTTAGTCTAAGAGTTCACAGACAGTCTAGTATCCCTGTGTTACGTAGAACCATCAGTAGTGTATCGAGCACATTACACACTACCCCAGTATTACGCAGGTCTACCCGTACTACACAAGGTATACCACCCATCAGATATCGTATATAGCAAAGCAAATGTAAATGATGAAATTGTGTATATATGTAACTGTTTTCAAGTTTTGTGCCTACAGGTAACCTGTGAGAGTTTCCTCTGAATTTTCCAGTTTTGTTTTATGGACAGTGTATCACAGGACTTGTGTGGTCACCAATCTGTATATAGTTCACCATTTGCCCAGGAATAGACCATGGACATTGATGCTTGGACTTATCATCATAGGACCATTTTTGAAGCACTTGATTTTTGTAACTTTTTCATTTTTAAATCTTGTACAATTATTATTGTTTAACTGTTTATATGTTTCATATTTTGTTCAGCCCAGGAGTGCTGACTTGCACTAGGGGGCATGTGGCGCCCCCAGGAGTATGGCCGCCACAATGGCTTTGCCTTCCTCCAGGGAGGGTGATGTCATGCCTGGAAGCAAGGAAGGGTCTCTCTCGCAGTTAACCTATGCATGCAACACAGTTCCACTCCAGCCCAGCAGGGGGAACTCTGAACCGGAATTAAGGGGAGGAGTGCTTTCTGAGGGCCAAGAGGAAGGAGTGGGGAGTTAGTCTGCGGAGGGTGAAGTCTGCAGACGTGTGGAAGAAGCGCTGAGATAGAGCTGAGAGGAAAGGCTCATCTCCGGTGAGCGTGCATGAACTGGAGCCTGGTCTCCACGGTTGAATGGATGCTAATGATCCTGCAACAGACACCAGAGGAGTAGGAGGCTGTAAATGCCCTACCCCCATCTAAGACTCGGAGGCACAACAGCACGCAGTGAGCCAGGAGAGGAATAGCGGCTACAGCTGTCTGCCATACGAGGAGTGAGAGTAGAAGAGAATTGAGAGGAACTTCAGTGTAACTCAGTACTAGGAGTACTTCATTCAAATAAGCGCTAGGAAGGAGACTGCACAGTCCATCTGCTGAGAGAGAATCTCTGAGTTGCTTCCAGGCTAGCCTGCTCCGGTACCATCTGTAACCTGGACCCTGGACTGCCTTTTTCAAGTAAAGGTACAGAAATTGCACCCCGCTGTGTCTTGTCTGCTTCCTACCTTTCTGGCACTGCTACATCCCCATGCCAACCACATCTACACTGCCCTGGGACTACAGCTTCACCTGTGGGGAGCTTTTACATCTTTGCTGCACCATACCATCAGTCCCAGCGGATCTGCATGCAGCGTCGGCTTAACACCTCCCTTGCCGACCACCACAGGTGGCGTCACAAACTATTCCATCTAACTACATTCCACCATTCACATTTTCCCCATTATTTGGGCGCCCAGGGCCACGGACCGGGTCACCGCTGCTGTGACATATCCCGCTGACACTGGCCCGGTACTGAGTACCCCACAGCCCTGGGAGGGCGACCCATATATATCTGCGAATTAGCATAGACAGTGTCTTCAATAAAATGGTGCAGTAGTTCGGTATGGGACATTATGAGGGGCTGGATGTGGGGACATTATGAGGAACTTGCTGTGGTGACATTGCAAGAGGGGCTGTTGGGGACATCACACTGTATATAGAGGGCTGTGCTGGTGACCATACTTTATAGTGGGGGGCCATTGTGGACATCATACTGAATAGGGGTCTCTGGTGGACAGCATAGTGTATATACAAGTGATGTGGATATACTGTATAGGTGGTTGTGGTGACCTTCATACTGTGTAGGTGTAAAGTATGGGGAGGAAGAAATGGTAGGCAGTATGATGGCATCGTGGGAAGAGGGTGCACAGAATGAATATGGATATGTGGGAAGTGTGAAATACTGCAGAAGATTGGAAAAGTCTACGGAGAACAGTTGTGGATGAGAAAAGTCATCATAAGTTATGGTCAAAATGGAGCCAAAAAGAAGAAAATGACTCAATCTGAGAAGATGCCTCCTTTAACCCCTTCACCCCCAAGGGTGGTTTGCACGTTCATGACCGGGCCAATTTTTACAATTCTGACCACTGTACCTTTATAAGGTCATAACTCTGGAACGCTTCCATGGATCCCGGTGATTCTGACATAGTTTTCTCGTGACATATTGTACTTCATGTTAGTGGTAAAATTTCATTCAAATAACTTGCGTTTATTTGTGAAAAAAATGGAAATTTGGCAAAAATTTTGAAAATTTCGCAATTTTCCAACTTTGAATTTTTATGCCCTTAAATCACAGAGATACGGCACACAAAAAACTTGATAAGTAACATTTCCCACATGTTTACTTTACATCAGCACAATTTTGGAACCAAAATTTTTTTTTGTTAGGAAGTTATAAGGGTTAAAAGTTGACCAGCGATTTCTCATTTTTACAAACACCATTTTATTTTTAGGACCACATCACATTTGAAGCCACTTTGAGGGGTCTATATGATAGAAAATACCCAAAAGTGACACCATTCTAAAAACTGAACCCCTTAAGGTGCTCAAAACCACATTCAAGAAGTTTATTAACCCATTAGGTGCGTCACAGGAATTTTTTTGAATATTTAAAAAGAAATGAACATCTAACTTTTTTTCACAAAAAAAATACTTCAGGTTCAATTTTTTTATTTTACCAAGGGTAACAGGAGAAATTGGACTGCAAAAGTTATTGTGCAATTTGTCTTGAGTACGCTGATACCTGATTTGTGGGGGGGAACGACTGTTTCGGCGCATGGCAGAGCTCAGAATGGAAGGAGCGCCGTTTGACTTTTTCAATGCAAAATTGGCTGGAATTCAGATCGGACGCCATGTCACATTTGGAGAGTCCTTGATGTACCTAAACAGTGGAAACCCCCTACAAGTGACCCCATTTTGGAAACTAGACCCCCCAAGGAACTTATCTAGATATGTGGTGAGAACTTTGAACCCACAAGGGCTTTACAGAAGTTTATAACGTACAGCGGTACAATTAAAAAATCATATTTTTTCCACAAAAATGATCTTTTCACCCCAATTTTTATTTTCCCAAGGGTAACAGGACCCTAAAAGTTATTGTGCAATTTGTCCTGAGTACGCTGATACCCCACATGTGGGGGTAAACCACTATTTGGGCGCATGGCAGAGCTCAGAAGGGAAGCAGTGCCATTTGACGTTTTTGGCTGGAATTGAGATCGGACACCATGTCGCGTTTGGAAAACCCCTGATGTACCAAAACAGTGCAAACCCCCCACAAATGACACTATTTTGGAAACTAGACCCCCTAAGGAACTTATCTAGATGTGTGGTGAGAACTTTGAACCCCCATGGGCTTCACAGAAGTTTATAACATAAAGCCATACAATTAAAAAATCATATTTTTCCCACAAAAATGATCTTTTCACCCTCAATTCTTAATTTTCCAAGGGTAACAGGACCCTAAAAGTTATTGTGCAATTTGTCCTGAGTACGCTGATACCCCACATGTGGGGGTAAACCACTATTTGGGCGCATGGCAGAGCTCGGAAGGGAAGCAGCGCCATTTGACGTTTTTGGCTGGAATTGAGATCGGACACCATGTCGCGTTTGGAAAACCCCTGATGTACCAAAACAGTGGAAATCCCCCACAAATGACACCATTTTGGAAACTAGACCCCCTAAGGAACTTATCTAGATGTGTGGTGAGCACTTTGACCCCCCCAGTGCTTCACAGAAGTTTATAATGCCCGGGCGTGAAAATAAATAATTTGTATTTTTTCCACAAACATGATCTTTTAGTCACCATTTTTTTATTTTCCCAAGGGTACCAGGAGAAATTGGACACCAAAAGTTGTTGTCCAATTTGTCCTGAGTATGCTGATACCACATATGTGGGAGAAAACTACTGTATGGGCACACGTCGGGGCTCGGAAGGGAAGTAGTGACGTTTTGGAATGCAGACTTTGATGGAATGGTCTGCGGGTGTCATGTTGCCTTTGGAGAGCCCCTAATGTACCTAAACAGTGGAAACCCCCCACAAATGACACCATTTTGTAAACTAGACCCCGCAAGGAACTTATCTAGATGTGTGGTGAGCACTTTGAACCCCCCAGTGCTTCACAGAAGTTTATAACGCCCGGGCGTGAAAATAAAAAATTCGTATTTTTTCCACAAACATGATCTTTTAGTCATCATTTTTTTATTTTCCCAAGGGTACCAGGAGAAATTGGACCCCAAAAGTTGTTGTCCAATTTGTCCTGAGTATGCTGATACCCCATATGTGGGAGAAAACTACTGTATGGGCACACGTCGGGGCTCGGAAGGGAAGTAGTGACGTTTTGGAATGCAGACTTTGATGGAATGGTCTGTGGGTGTCATGTTGCATTTGGAGAGCCCCTAATGTACCTAAACAGTGGAAACCCCCCACAAATGACACCATTTTGTAAACTAGACCCCCCAAGGAACTTATCTAGATGTGTGGTGAGCACTTTGAACCCCCCAGTGCTTCACAGAAGTTTATAACGCCCGGGTGTGAAAATAAAAAATTCGTATTTTTTCCACAAACATGATCTTTTAGTCACCATTTTTTTATTTTCCCAAGGGTAACAGGAGAAATTGGACCCCAAAAGTTGTTGTCCAATTTGTCCTGAGTATGCTGATACCCCATATGTGGGAGAAAACTACTGTATGGGCACACGTCGGGGCTCGGAAGGGAAGTAGTGACGTTTTGGAATGCAGACTTTGATGGAATGGTCTGCGGGTGTCATGTTGCCTTTGGAGAGCCCCTAATGTACCTAAACAGTGGAAACCCCCCACAAATGACCCCATTTTGAAAACTAGACCCACTAAGGAACTTATCTAGATGTGAGGTGAGCACTTTGAACCCCCAAGGGCTTCACTGAAGTTTATAATGCCAGGGCATGAAAATAAAAAAATCGTATTTTTTCCAGAAACATGATCAATTAGTCCCCAATTTTTTCATTTTCCCAAGGGTAACAGGAGAAATTGGACCCCCAAAAGTTGTTGTCCAATTTGGCCTGAGTACGCTGACACCCCATATGTGGGAGAAAACTACTGTATTGACACACGTCGGGGCTCGGAAGGGAAGCAGTGACGTTTTGGAATGCAGACTTTGATGGAATGGTCTGCGGGTGTCATGTGCGTTTGGAGAGCCCCTAATGTACCTAAACTATTGAAACTCCCCACAAGTGACCCCATTTTGGACACTAGACCCCCCACGGAACCTATCTAGATGTGTGGTGAGCACTTTGAACCCCCAAGTGCTTCACAGAAGTTTATAACACTTGGACGTGAAAATAAAAAAATCATTTTTTTCCACAAAAATGATATTTTTGCCCCCAATTTTTTATTTTCCTAAGGGTAACAGGAGAAATTGGACCCCAAAAATTGTTTTGCAATTTGTCCTGAGTAGGCTGATACCCTACATGTGGGGGTAAAACACTGTTTGGGCGCATGGCAGAGCTTGGAAGGGAAGGAGCACCATTTGACTTTTTCAACTCAGAATTGGCTGGAATTGAGATCAGACGCCATGTTGCATTTGGAGAGCCCCTGATGTGCCCAAACAGTGGAAATCCCCAATTATAACTCCAACCCTAACCCCAACACACCCCTAACCCTAATCTGAGCCCTAACCCTAGCCCTAACCCTTGCCCTAACCCTAACCCTAACCCTAACCCTAGCCCTAACCCTAGCCCTAACCCTAGCCTTAACCCTAGCCCTAACCCTAAGGCTGTGTGCACACGCTGCGGATTTTGCTGCGGTTCCGCAGCGGTTTTGGCTGCTGCGGACCCGCAGCAGTTTCTGCTGCGGTGTACAGTACCATGATTCCCTATGGGAATCAAAAACCGCAGTGCAGACGGTGCGGAATTTTCCGCGCGGATTATCTGCGGTTTTCAATCCGCAGAAAGAATTGACATGTCAATTCTTTCTGCGGATTCTCCTGCGGTTTGCCATCTCCTCTATTGAGGAGATGAAAAACCGCAGGACAAAACCGCAGAGCAATCCGCAGGTAAAACCGCAGGTCTTTTGACCTGCGGTTTCACCTGCGGATTTTATAAAATCCGCGCGGATGAATCCGCACCTAATCCGCAGCGTGTTCACACAGCCTTACCCTAACGGGAAAATGGAGATAAATACTTTTTTTTTAGTTTTATTATTTTTCCCTAACTAAGGGGGTGATAACGGGGGGTTTGACTTACTATTTATGGCGGTTTTTATGTTTGGCGGCTGTCGCACGCTAAAAGACGCTTTTTATTGTAAAATAGTTTTTGCATCACCACATTTTGAGAGCTATAATTTTTCCGTATTTTGACCCACTGAATCATGTGAGGTCTTATTTTTTGCGGGACGAGTTGCCGTTTTTATTGGTACCATTTTCGGGCACGTGACATTTTTTGATCGCTTTTTATTACTATTTTTGGGACGCAGAATGAACAAAAACCAGCGTTTCATGAATTTCTTTTGGGGGGGTGCGTTTACACCGTTCCGCGTGTGGTAAAATTGATAAAGCGGTTTTATTCTTCGGGTCAGTACGGTTACAGCGATACCTCATTTAGGTCGTTTTTTTATGTTTTTGTCGGTTTTATGCAATGAAAACTATTTTATATAAAAAATAATTATTTTTGCATCGCTTTATTCTGCGAGCTATAACTTTTTTATTTTTTCGCTGATGATGCTGTGTGGCGGCTCGTTTTTTGCCGGACAAGATGACGTTTTCAGCGGTACCATGGATATTTATATGCGTCTTTTTGATCGCGCGTTATTACACTTTTTGTTTGGCGGTATGATAATAAATCATTATTTTTTGCTTCGTTTTTTATTTTTATTTTTTAGGGGTTCGCTAAAAGGGTTAACTAATGGGACAGTTTTATAGGGCGGGTCATTACGGACGCGGCGATACCTAATATGTGTACTTTTATTGTTTTTTTTTTATTATTTCCAAAAAATGGATTTATTGAGGGAATATTTATTTTTTTTTTTCTAATTTATTTGGCGATTTTTTTTTAATTTATTTTTACATTTTTTTTAATTTTTTTTTTTACTTTATTACATAGTCCCAGGTGGGACATCACTGTCCTGTGACAGATCACTGATCTTTCACATCACAGATCGCTGTGACAGATCAGCAATCTGTCACAGGCATTGAAGAAGACTTCCTCTTGCCTGCGCTTTGCAGGCACTGAGGAAGCCAGCTTCCTCAGGTCCCCGAAGGCCCCCGTTGCCATCTTGGATCCGGGGGCCTGGAGGATAGGAGCCCCCCGCAGCAGCGCTGCACATTGCGCTGCCGTGGGGGGCTCAGGGAAGCACGGAGGGAGCCCCCTCCCTGCCGATGCTTCCCTTTATCTCCCGGTACACCGCGATCATGTTTGATCGCGGTGTGCAAGGGGTTAACATGTCGGGGGCGGTCCGTGACTGCCCCTGACACATAGTGCCGGGTGTCAGCTGTGATAATCAGCTGACACCCGGCCGCGATCAGCGGCGCTCACCACGTGGGCGCCGCTGATCGCGGTAGACGTACTATCCCGTCCACGGTCATACGGGCCCGGGTACCGTGGACGGGATAGTACGTCGGATGTCAGGAAGGGGTTAAGGTACCTGGATGTAAATATTTACATGTGATACTGCCTGCATTTCATCAGTATTGTAATTCCTGCATGGCCCACCATCTGATAATTAGTGATGAGAGAGCATGCCCACTGCTCGTTACTCGATCGAGCATCAGGGTGCTTGAGTATGCTCGTTACCGGATTGAGTATCATGAGCTTTTGAGCGTCATACTCGAGTCATGGCTCTGCATGTTTTGCGGCTTTTAAACAGTTATGAAAAATGCAGGTATTGCCTGCCATACACTATAATGTCGTAGACATGTTGCCTACTAGCATTACTGTGATTTGCCGTGTCATAGGGCCTTACATAATACTCGGTGATGCAATGTTGGGAACACTCTTCTCTGGATGTAGTTGAGCGAGAGTTGATCTAGGAGGGACAACTTAGATTAGTGCACGCATATAGGCAGTGTTTAATTGCTATTGCAGCACTTGTATACTGTTGCTGAACCATTAAATATAAGTAATTTACTAGCCAAGGTAAAGCATACAGCTGTGGGCTTATAAATGGAGATTCAGTGGCGCTTATGTGAGAGATTAGTTCCAGCAGCAGCTGTGGGCTTATGTGATGAGGCTGGGAAGGCCCCTGTTTATTGGACCCTTCCCAGCCTAAAAATAGAAGCTTGCAATCTTCTCAGAATTGGCACATCACATTAGATGCCCCCATCCTGGCGCTTTTCCATGCTCTTCCCAATTTCCCTGGTGCAGTGGCAATCAGTGTAATGGTAGTTGGGGTTGATGACATCTGCGATTTGTCAAAAAACACAGCTACCATCAACCTCAGGAGTTAGTAATGGAGATTCTTCTATCAGACACCCCCATTGCTAACCTGTTAATAAAAACACATACACAGAAAAAAATACTTTATTTGAATAAAAACTCCCATACTATCCCTCATTAAATCAATTTACTGAAAAAAAAAAAGAAAAATTTCCATGCAGGTCCGAAGTAATCCAACGAATCTGAAATACTCCAAAAAAGGATACTTGAAAGACATAAAAAGACAGAAATAATGTTAATGGACACTCATCACAGCTGCTCGGAGAGATCTAGCAATGATGATGAGCGTTCACGTCACTGCCCAGCATCTGTGAATAGCAGGAACTTTACTGCTATTCACAGACACAGAATTAGGAAATGTGGACTACTTCGGACCTTCGTGGGAACATTTTGGGTAATAAATTAATAAACGAGAGAATGTCTATTGTCTTTATTTATGTCTTGTTAAGTGTTTCAGGCATACTTTTTCAGTTTGGATTTTCTGGATTACTTCTAACATGCATGGATTTTTTTTTTTCAATCAATTGAGGAACAAGGGATAGTGTGGGGAGTCTTTATTCAAATAGAGTATTTTTTCTGTCTGTATGTTTTTGTTTTAGATTTTGAATTAGTAATGGGGTGTCTGACAAACACTGCTTTATTACTAGTACCAGTGCTTGATGCCAACTGTGATTTTTTTTTTGTAAATCACAGCTATTATTAAACTCAATTACCATTACACTGATTGCCACTGCACCAAGATGATCAAGAAGAGCTGAGCAAGGATCCAGAATTGGCGGATCTAGAATGATGTTCAAATTCTGAGGTGGCTGTTGGGTTGTATTTTTTTTTAGGCTGGGAAGGGCCCAATAACCATAGAACTTCCCAGCTTGATAATAAAAGCCCACAGCTGTCTGCTTTACCTTGGCTGGTTACCAAAAATAAGGGGGGACCCCAAGTAGTTTTTTCCATTGAATTATTTGTTAGGTTAATCCATGTACAGTAAACTACACATGCATAACACTAATTATATATGTCACAGATATCTATCTAGCTATCTATCTACACCATATCTATCTATCTATCTGTCTATCTATCTCTCTACCTATATCTTTTTATAGTCAATAACTTACCAAAGAGAGACAAAGCTGCATGCGTCAAAAACCTGGCAAAAAAGTATGCTGCAAAAACGCATGCAAAAATGCATACAAAAACTCAATTACATTTGTGCTCAAAAGTTTAACCCCTTCACTACCAAGGATATGTGGGAAGTGTGAAATACTGCAGAAGATTGGAAAAGTCTACGGAGAACAGCTGTGGATGAGAAAAGTCATCATAAGTTATGGTCAAAATGGAGCCAAAAAGAAGAAAATGACTCAATCTGAGAAGATGCCTCCTTTAACCCCTTCACCCCCAAGGGTGGTTTGCACGTTCATGACCGGGCCAATTTTTACAATTCTGACCACTGTACCTTTATGAGGTCATAACTCTGGAACGCTTCTATGGATCCCGGTGATTCTGACATTGTTTTCTCGTGACATATTGTACTTCATGTTAGTGGTAAAATTGCATTCAAATAACTTGCGTTTATTTGTGAAAAAAACGGAAATTTGGCGAAAATTTTGAAAATTTCGCAATTTTCCAACTTTGAATTTTTATGCCCTTAAATCACAGCGATACGGCACACAAAAAACTTAATACATAACATTTCCCACATGTTTACTTTACATCAGCACAGTTTTGGAACCAAAATTTTTTTTTGTTAGGAAGTTATAAGGGTTAAAAATTGACCAGCGATTTCTCATTTTTGCAACACCATTTTATTTTTAGGGACCACTTCACATTTGAAGCCACTTTGAGGGGTCTATATGATAGAAAATACCCAAAAGTGACACCATTCTAAAAACTGCACCCCTTAAGGTGCTTAAAACCACATTCAAGAAGTTTATTAACCCTTTAGGTGCGTCACAGGAATTTTTTGAATATTAAAAAAAAATGAACATTTAACTTTTTTTCACAAAAAAAATACTTCAGGTTCAATTTTCTTTATTTTACCAAGGGTAACAGGAGAAATTGGACTGCAAGACTTATTGTGCAATTTGTCCTGAGTACGCTGATACCTGATATGTGGGGGGGAACCACTGTTTCGGCGCATGGCAGAGCTCAGAATGGAAGGAGCGCCGTTTGACTTTTTCAATGCAAAATTGGCTGGAATTCAGATCGGACGCCATGTCACGTTTGGCGAGCCCCTGATGTACCTAAACAGTGGAAACCCCCCCAAGTGACCCCATTTTGGAACTAGACCCCCCAAGGAACTTATCTAGATATGTGGTGAGAACTTTGAACCCACAAGGGCTTCACAGAAGTTTATAACGTACAGCGGTACAATTAAAAAATCATATTTTTTCCACAAAAATGATCTTTTCACCCCCAATTTTTATTTTTCCAAGGGTAACAGGACCCTAAAAGTTATTGTGCAATTTGTCCTGAGTACGCTGATACACCATATGTGGGTGTAAACCACTATTTGGGCGTATGGCAGAGCTCGGAAGGGAAGCAGCGCCATTTGACGTTTTTGGCTAGAATTGAGATCGGACACCATGTCGCGATTGGAAAACCCCTGATGTACCAAAACAGTGGAAACCCCCCACAAATGACACCATTTTGGAATCTAGACCCCCCAAGGAACTTATCAAGATGTGTGGTGAGAACTTTGAACCCCCAAGGGCTTCACAGAAGTTTATAACGTACAGCAGTACAATTAAAAAATCATATTTTTTCCACAAAAATGATCTTTTCACCCTCAATTCTTATTTTTCCAAAAGTAACAGGACCCTAAAAGATATTGTGCAATTTATCCTGAGTACGCTGATACCCCACATGTGGGGGTAAACCACTATTTGGGCGTATGGCAGAGCTCGGAAGGGAAGCAGCGCCATTTGACGTTTTTGGCTGGAATTGAGATCGGACACCATGTCGCGTTAGGAAAGCCCCTGATGTACCAAAACAGTAGAAACCCCCCACAAATGACACCATTTTGGAAACTAGACCCCCCAAGGAACTTATCTAGATGTGTGGTGAGCACTTTGAACCCCCCAGTGCTTCACTGAAGTTTATAACGTCCGGGCGTGAAAATAAAAAAATCGTATTTTTTCCACAAACATGATCTTTTAGTCCCCATTTTTTTATTTTCCCAAGGGTACCAGGAGAAATTGGACCCCAAAAGTTGTTGTCCAATTTGTCCTGAGTACGCTGATACCTCATATGTGGGAGAAAACTACTGTATGGGCACACGTCGGGGCTCGGAAGGGAAGTAGTGATGTTTTGGAATGCAGACTTAGATGGAATGGTCTGCGGGTGTCATGTTGCGTTTGGAGAGCCCCTGATGTACCTAAACAGTGGAAACCCCCCACAAGTGACCCCATTTTGGAAACTAGACCCCCTAATGAACTTATCTAGATGTGTGGTGAGCACTTTGAACCCCCCAGTGCTTCACAGAAGTTTATAACGACCGGGCGTGAAAATAAAAATATCGTATTTTTTCAACAAACATCATCTTTTAGTCCACGTTTTTTTTATTTTCCCAAGGGTAACAGGAGAAATTGGACCCCAAAAGTTGTTGTCCAATTTGTCCTGAGTACGCTGATACCTCATATGTGGGAGAAAACTACTGTATGGGCACACGTCGGGGCTCGGAAGGGAAGTAGTGACGTTTTGGAATGCAGACTTTGATGGATTGGTATGCGGGTGTCATATGCGTTTGGAGAGCCCCTAATGTACCTAAACTATTGAAACTCCCCACAAGTGACCCCATTTTGGAAACTAGACCCCCCACCGAGCTTATCTAGATGTGTGGAGAGCACTTTGAACCCCCAAGTGCTTCACAGAAGTTTATAACGCCTGGGCGTGAAAATAAAAAAAACATTTTTTTCCGCAAAATTATATTTTTGCCCCCAATTTTTTATTTTCCTAAGGGTAACAGGAGAAATTGGACCCCAAAAGTTGTTTTGTAATTTGTTCTGAGTAGGCTGATACCCTACATGTGGGGGTAAAACACTGTTTGGGCACATGGCAGAGCTTGGAAGGGAAGGAGCACCATTTGACTTTTTCAACGCAGAATTGGCTGGAATTGAGATCAGATGCCATGTTGCCTTTGGAGAGCACCTGATGTGCCCAAACAGTGGAAACCCCCAATTATAACTCCAACCCGAACCTCAACACACCCCTAACCCTAATCTGAGCCCTAGCCCTAACCCTAGCCCTAACCCTAGCCCTAACCCTAACCCTAACCCTAACCCTAGCCCTAACCCTAGCCCTAACCCTAGCCCTAACCCTAACCCTAGCCCTAACCCTACCCTAACCCTAACCCTAGCGGGAAAATGGAAATAAATACATTTTCTTTTAGTTTTATTATTTTTCCCTAACTAAGGGGGTGATAACGGGGGGTTTGATTTACGATTTATGGCGGTTTTTATGTTTGGCGGCTGTCGCACGCTAAAAGACGCTTTTTATTGTAAAAATAGTTTTTGCATCACCACATATTGTGAGCTATAATTTTTCCGTATTTTGACCCACCGAGTCATGTGAGGTCTTATTTTTTGCGGGACGAGTTGACGTTTTTATTGGTACCATTTTCGGGCACGTGACATTTTTTGATCGCTTTTTATTCCGATTTTTGGGACGCAGAATGAACAAAAACCAGCGTTTCATGAATTTCTTTTGGGGGGGTGCGTTTACACCATTCCGCGTGCGGTAAAATTGATAAAGCGGTTTTATTCTTCGGGTCAGTACGGTTACAGCGATACCTCATTTAGGTCGTTTTTTTATGTTTTGTCGGTTTTTTGCAATGAAAACTATTTTATATAAAAAATAATTATTTTTGTATCGCTTTATTCTGCGAGCTATAACTTTTTTATTTTTTTGCGGATGATGCTGTATGGTGGATCGTTTTTTGTGGGACAAGATGACGTTTTCAGCGGTACCATGCATATTTATATGCGTCTTTTTGATCGCGCGTTATTGCACTTTTTGTTCGGTGGTATGATAATATATCATTATTTTTTGCTTCGTTTTTTATTTTTATTTTTTAAGGGGTTCGCTAAAGGGGTTAACTAATGGGACAGTTTTATAGGGCAGGTCATTACGGACGCGGCGATACCAAATATGTGTACTTTTATTGTTTTTGTTTTTTTTATTTTGAAAAAATGGCTTTATTGGGGAATATTTTTTTCTTTTTTACTGATTTATTTAGCGATTTTTTTAAAATTATTTTTAACACTTTTTTTTTTTTTTTTTTTTTACTTTATTACCTTGTCCCAGGTGGGACATCACTGTCCTGTGACAGATCGCTGATCTGTCACATCACAGATCACTGTGACAGATCAACGATCTGTCACAGGCACTGCTGCAGACTTCCTCATGCCTGCGCTTTGCAGGCAGTGAGGAAGTCAGCTCCCTGCAGGCCCCTGTCGCCATCTTGGATCCGGGGGCCTGTAGGGAAAGAGCCCCCCGCAGCAGCGCTGCACATTGCGCTGCCGTGGGGGGCTCAGGGAAGCACGGAGGGAGCCCCCTCCCTGCCGATGCTTCCCTTTAACCCCTGACACATTGTGCCGGGTGTCAGCTATGATAATTAGCTGACACTCGGCCGCGATCAGCGGCGCTCACCACGTGGGCGCCGCTGATCGCGATGACGTAATATTCCATCCATGGTAATTAGGTCCATGGTCACATGGACGGAATATTACGTCAATTGTAGGTAAGGGGTTAAATACTCCATCAGAATTTTTGCTTTCTTGGCCTTTTTTCAGAGAATATGAATGATAACACCAAAACTTTTTCTCCACTCATGGTTACTGGTTGGGTGAAGCCATTTATTGTCAAACTACTGTTTTCTCTTTTTAAATCCTAATAACAACCCAAAACATCCAAATGACCCTGATCAAAAGTTTACATACCCTGGTGATTTTGGCCTGATAACATGCACAGAAGTTGACACAAATGGGTTTGAATGGCTACTAAAGATAACATCCTCACCTGTGACCTGTTTGCTTGTAAACAGTGTGTGCATAAAAGCTGAGTGAGTTTCTGGGATCCAGACAGACTCTTGCATCTTTCATCCTGCTACTGACGTTTTTCGATTGTGAGCCATGGGGAAAGCTAAAGAATTGTCAACGGATCTACGGGAAAAGTTAGTTGAACTGTATAAAACAGGAAAGGGATACAAAAAGAAATCCAACGAATTGATAATGCCAGTCAGCAGAGTTCAAACTGTGATTTACAAATGGAAAATCAGAGTCTCTGTAAAAACAAAACCACGGTAAATTTCATCTACAACTGCCAAGAAAATTGTTCGGAATGCAAAGAAAAACTGTATTTGTTGCATGATAGACGTAAAATCTATTATATGTATCCCTTTATCTATAATGGGGTCTGTTTATTTTCCATTAAGATAGCCTCCAAATGATGGACATTTAAATTGAGACCAAACAGCCCCCATTATAGTTAAGCTATATTAGTTTCTATGACTGTCCTTGAGTCTGACATTTAAATTGCAGGATGTCAGGGATGAATATCGCTATTTGTCCCTTGTATTGTGTAAATGGTCCATAAAAACAAATTATTCTATACCTAATGTTGAAAACATACTCTCTGTTGAGCCTCACCCCTAAAGTGCATAATTGTTCTTTTTTTTAACTTTTGCTGGTATATTTGGGTGAAAAGGGTAAAAATGGTGGTGAAATTAATCATCACAGCTTGTTGCTTAACCCCCAGAAAGAGGAGGGTGTTTTAGGGGACTTGTTACTTTAGTCTCTGACCCATTTCTTTACTTTGGAGCTGTGTTCATGGGGGTGAGGGGGCATCATTGGCTTCATCTTCCTAGGGCATCAAAATACCTTGTTCTGGCCGTGCGTTATGACTCTCTTTCTCTGCACAAAGAACCATTGTAGACCTCTTCACTTTTCCTGGATTATGTCTACAGGGGCAGCGCTCTAATTAAAAATTATCTTCCTCTACATAGGGGTGGACACTGCTTTCTCTAACAATCTCCTATTCTCACCATATTTAAATGTGTTCTCTATCAATATATAAAAGTTGTGGGCAATATGAACTTCCCATCACCTCCCATCACACACACACACATTTGGCTCTGAGTTTTGGGTAAACTGGCCACAAAATAGCTTAGGCCAGCACACTCTCCTCCTGGTGTTATCAGTACACTTAACTCTGCACTTAACCCTAACTAACAGGGCTTCTGCAGCATTGGTCAGTCTCTCCTATGTTAACAGAAATAGCCATATTTTCAACTCTCTTACTTACACACAATGCTCCATGGGAAAAATATGTAAATAAGCACCTCTCCAGAAGGAAGACAATTTTCCTCCTCTAGTTCTACCTATTAGAAGGGTCTACCCAATAGGTTAAAATCCAAACTATAACACCGTTCCCACAAAACTTAAATGTACATCACATGTCATGTCTCATTGTATGTTGCCAACTCCATTAATGGCTTGACCATGGCATCTAGACTCCCTCTGTCATCCAATCATTCCCCCTTGCAATGTAATAATGAATTGCCCAAAAGTTTTTATGGTAGCCAGGGGTCTACTAAAGACTCTTTTGTCAGGCATATTTGTACTAAACTTAATTAATTACACAACTAAAGTTGATTAAAAATACCTATTTAATGGGTCTTTTATGGTATCCTGATTATAGCTATCCAAAAGTACATTTGATGTCGTCCAACTGATGCACGTTGATGGTAAAATTAAAAAGTTGTGATTCTTGGAGCAGGGATAAAAAAAATTAAAATTAAAAACAAAAAAAAAAATCAGAAAATGGCAAAAGTGGAAAGAGGTTATGTTTTGGTTCACCTGGTGAGGTGGATCCTCCTAGCCCAACATCCGGGTTGGCACGTAGGCCATGAGGGTGGGAGCAGCAGATAAGTAAGACATGTGGTAAACAAGGACTAAAAGCACTGGAGGCCACACGCAGGCTGGACACCTTAACCCCTTAGCGACAGAGCCAGTTTGCAGCTTAATGACCATGCCAATTTTTACAATTCTGACCACTGTCCCTTTATGAGGTTATAACTCTGGAACGCTTTAATGGATCCCGCTGATTCTAAGACTGTTTTTTCATGACATATTGTACTTCATGTTAGTGGTAAAATTTCTTCGATAAGTCTTGTGTTTATTTATGAAAAAAACGGAAATATGACGAAAATTTTGTAAATTTTGCAATTTTAAAACTTTAAATTTTTATGCCCTCAAATCAGAGAGATATGTCACACAAATTTCTTAATAAATAACATTTCCCACATGTCTACTTTACATCAGCACAATTTTGGAAGCAAAATTTTTTTTTGTTGGGAAGTTATAAGGGTTAAAAGTTGACCAGTGATTTCTCATTTTTACAACAAAATTTACAAAACCATTTTTTTTAGGGACCACATCATATTTAAAGTCATTTTGAGGGGTGTACATGACAGAAAATACCCAAAAGTGGCACCATTCTAAACACTAGACCCCTCAAGGTGCTCAAAACCACATTCAAGAAGTTTATTAACCCTTTAAGTACTTCACAGGAACTAAAGCAATGTGGAAGGAAAAAATTAACATTTAACTTTTTTTGCAAAAAATTTACTTCAGAACCAATTTTTTTTATTTTCACAAGTGTTAAAAGAGAAAATCAACCACAAAATTTGTTGTACAATTTCTCCTGAATACGCCGATACCCTATATGTGGGGGTAAACCACTTTTTCAGCACACGGCAGAGCTCGCAAGGGATGGAGCGCCGTTTGACTTTTTCAACGCAGAATTGGCTGGAATTGAGATCGGATGCCATGTTGCGTTCGGAGAGCCCTTAATGCACCTAAACAGTGGAAAACTCCAACAAGTGACCCCATTTTGGAAACTAGACCCATTAAGGAAATTATCTAGATGTGTGGTGAGCACTTTGAACCCCCAAGGGCTTCACAGAAGTTTATAACGTAGAGCCGTGAAAATAAGAAATCTATTTTTTTCCACAAAAATGATCTTTTCGCCCCAAAATTTTTATTTTTTACAAGGGTAACAGGATAAATCATACCCGCACAGTTGTTATGCGATTCGTCCTAAGTACGCCGATACCCCATATGTGGGGGGGAACCACTGTTTAGGCGCATGGGAGAGCTCGGAAGGGAAGGAGTGCCATTTTGGAATGCAGACTTTGATGGAATGGTCTGCGGGCATCATGTTGCGCTTGCAGAGCCCCTGATGGGCCTAAACAGTGGAAACCCCCCACAAGTGACCCCATTTTGGAAACTAGACCCATTAAGGAACTTATCTAGATGTGTGGTGAGCACTTTGAACCTTCAAGTGCTTCACAGAAGTTTATAACGTAGAGCCGTGAAAATATAAAATCAATTTTTTTTCCACAAAAATGATCTTTTCGCCCCCAAATTTTTATATTTACAAGGGTAACAGGAGAAATCATACCCGCACAATTGTTATGCGATTTGTCCTGAGTACGCCGATAACCCATATGTGGGGGGGAACCACTGTTTGGGCGCATGGGAGAGCTCGGAAGGGAAGGAGTGCCATTTTGGAATGCAGACTTTGATTGAATGGTCTGCGGGCATCATGTTGCGCTTGCAGAGCCCCTGATGGGCCTAAACAGTGGAAACCCCCCACAAGTGACCCCATTTTGGAAATTAGACCCCTAAGGAACTTATCTAGATGTGTGGTGAGCACTTTGAACCCCCAAGCGCTTCACAAAAGTTTATAAGTGCAGAGCCGTGAAAATAAAAAGTCTTTTTTTATTTCCACAAAAGTGATTTTTTTTTAGACCCCAATTTTTAGACCCCCAAAGTTGGCAAATAGTGGAAACCCCTCAATTCTTGCTCCAACCCTAACCCCAACACACCCCTAACCCTAATCCCAACCCTAACCCTAATCCCAACCCTAATCCTAATTCTAACCCTAATTCTAGTTCACCCTAACCCTAATTCTAACCCTAGTCGTGACCCGAGCCCTAACCCTAGCCCAGCCCTAGCCCTAGCACAACCCTAACCCTAACCCTAGCCCTAACCCTAGCCCAACCCTAAACTAACCCTAGCCCAACCCTAACCCTAGCCCAACCCTAACCCTAGCCCAACCCTAGCCCTAACCCTACCCTAACCCTAGCCCTAACCCTAGCCCAACCCTAACCCTAATGGAAAACTGAAAAATAAATATTTTCTTTATTTCATTATATTGGCCTATATAAGGGAGTGATAAACGGGGGGGGGTTATGTACTATTTTTTTATTTTGATCACTATGTCATAGTGATCAAAATAATGAATGGAATCTGCCAGCCGTAGCCGGAAGATTCCCGGCGGGCGCACTGCGCATGTGCCCGCCATCGTGTAAAGGCCAAGGCAAATTTTCAAATAGAAGCATTCCAGGTCACTTGCAAAGCCCAACATGGAACATAACAGAGCAGCGGGAAGAAGGGAGCAGAAAATGGACACAGGACAGATGTATAACAGGTTAATGAACCTTGCAATGTATATATATTAGAAATATTTTTGGCCAATACCACAATACATTTTGGGTCTGTGCTTACGGTTCCAATTTGGTATAGCCCAGTAACATCGTGTGTGAGGCATGAGCAGGCATGTTAATTGCACGTTGCAGATTTGGTGCATTTTTGGTGCATTTTTTCCTTGCTACTTGATAGAAAAAAACAAAAGCAATCTTGATATCAGCAAAGTGAATGATAAACCTGAAGTGTCATGCACACGTTGCGTATTTTTGACTTGCTGATTTGGAGCACAAAATAATCTGCTGCATGCCAATTCTCTGTGTGTATTTGCCCTGCATTAGTCACCATTAACTTCACTTAAATCAGTAAAAAACGCAATGCAAAAATGCACCAAAACCACACTTATTGAACCTGTTTATCCTGCCAAGAGATGCAGAAATGGTGCCGACATTTCTGCATCCATTTACTCACCGTGTGCACATAGCCTAAATGAATGGGTAAGGATAATGATAGGGAAATCTCCATATCTAATGCACTCCACATACCTAAATTATTCCTTACAGTCTCACAATAAAGATGTCAATAGATCGATTAGTTGCTAATCTTAATTAAACAGTAACGGAGACGCAAGAGACCAAAGAACAATAATTCCCTGCACAATGCCTCATTCGGATATAAATTATTTCACTAAGAAAAAAGAAGCCATCAATATGGCTGCTCCTTTCCTTCCATTCATTACTCACCAAACTTATCGACTCTCATTTAAAATCGCATCCTTACTACAGAAATCATTAGCCAGCAATCGGGTGACTAATATTCTTGAGCAGTAATTAGCTGGCGAGTCTACATACTTCCTTATATCTTCTTTCTCTCAAAATATCTAATTTCCATAAATTGTTGTTATCATATCTGGCATTCATGCCCCTCCCAACCACCCGGAGCAATTAATTGAGCAGCTTTACCCCAACTGACTCAAGCACCTAATCAAGCATCTCATAATTAGTTCTAAAGTTACATCCAAGATACCTAATCTTAATCATTTCTATAGTTTATGTAATAATTTGCTGTACAGAGTTCACTTGACTGAATTTGTTCTTGATTTACTTATCCATGTAAAGCTGGTAGTTACAGACTCATATATTCGTGAAATATATAAATGCATGAACAAAAGAGAATACTCAATATTTGTAATGGACCACTGTTTGTCACCATGGCAGAGCATTAATGATTCCAGGTACACTTGCTCAAACTTAGGTGTTTTGTAGGATTATGGTCAGGAGTAGGAGTTACCAATTACACCAAACAGGTGATCATCATTTTCAGAATAAATGGTGCACAGAGATTTAAAGAAACAACTGTGTACGAGATTTAAAACTGGGTGAGAAATAGGTGAGGTTGTGGAAGATAGTTTCATGTCAAAGCTTATACACCATGGCAAAACTAAACACAGCAACAAGACACAAAGTATTTATACTGCATCAGTTAGGTCTCTCCCATGCAAAGATTTCTAATCAGACTAAGGCCGGGTTCACATTTCGTTTTCGCAGTCTGTTAGACGGACTGCGTTATACTGGGGCATAACGTGGTGTAACGCAGTCCGTTAATGCTGCCATAGCCCTCCATTGTCTGGCGCATCGCGACGCATGCCGTAAAGCGGCACACGTTCGAGATCTGCCGTCATTAAGTGATGGAGCCTCGGACGAGGGCTGCAGTGTCTGAGGCTCCATCACCGCTAGCGCAGATGACACATCTGCGCTAGCGGGTATAGCAGAACGCGTTATGCTATACCGTTTAACCAGCCGGTCAACACTATGTGTTGAATGGGCTGGTTAAACCTAATGTGAGCCTGGCCTAAAGGCTCAAGATGTGCTCTTCTAGCTTTTTTGAAAAGACATCAATTAATGAACAACACAGGAACTGTGGAGGCAGTAACTGAACAATGAAATGTGCAGGAGATTACAGACATATCATGTTTACGTTCAAAATAAGACAACATCCAGCAGTGCAATCAGATCAGAACTGGCAGCCACCCAGCTTCATCCATATATTTATTTTTTGAAAAGTCTGGTCAGAAATTTTCTTCATGTAAGAATTGCAGACAAAAAGTCATCTGTTCTACATGGAAATAAAGCCAAACAACTCATTTATGCACAAAAAATATAGAAATTGTGCAGGAAAATGGCTGAAGTTGATCAGCACTGATGATAGAAATTTGGAATATGTGGCTGTAATTAGAGATGGGCAAAACTCAACAGTAATGTTCGGCGTCCGTTCCAAACACCTGGTTGAAGACAACTTATCACAAACATGGATTACGGCGTGGGATAGAATGTCGACCAAGTGAGGGATATGATTGTTTTTTATTTTTTTTACAGGAGAACAGGGCTTCAATGGAATGGGCATTAGGTGCGTATTATTGTTGTTTATTATTTCTTGTTTTTTCCAGGGAACGATGGCTTCAATGGAATGGGTGTATGGTGAGTACTCTTATAACTTCGTTTTTTATTTTTAAACATAAAAGTAAAGCGGTGTGCATTTTTATTTTAAATAAAGGACTTGCACGAATAGTACGGTATTCGGGCTATTCATTACTGAGTGAGTAATTAGGTATTCACCTCGATATATTCCAGTGACCCGCCCATAATGTTTGGCGCTTTATTTGCAGCCAATGAACATGCTGGGCTGGCTTGCTAATCACAGTAATGCTGGAGCCATCTTTGTTGTGGCATTACTGTGATTTGCTATCCTACCAGCATCATAGGGACTATATAAAGGCTGCCGGCGCCATTTTGCACACATTGCAGCCAGAAGCAGCATAGGGAAAGCGTAGTTTCAGTGTAGAGAGTGAAAGCAGCATAGTGAGAGTGATAGGAGTGAGTGTTATTTATTCCAAAAAGCTCTTTTAACAGCTGAATATTGTGAAGAGATTACTTGCTTGTTAGGTGGGGATTTAAGTAGGGAGAGATTTAATAGAAGGAAGGGTGAAAGGCAGGCACCTGGCTGTTCTCATCATTGCAAATACATGCTGCAGATCTCTGCTATTTTCCACTGTGTTGTATAGTAGTTATTATTAGGACCAGACTGTGGGATTAGGGTGAAATAGGGAGGGTTTCATCCACTACCAAAATATAAAAATCAGCTACTTGCAGAGAGAAATAATATTAGGTAGTACCAGAATATACAAAACCATTTTTTGGAGCTGCATAATATTCTTGTGTAGCAGCCAATAATTTTTTTTTACCGCAAAATAATATTCCTCAGTAGCAGCATATAGTAACATCCATTTTAAAATTTAATTGCTAAATAATATTCCTAGACTATTGCTTAAAATACCTAATATTTATCTAGCATTTGTTCCATTGTCACAATCCGGGTAGAGATAATCTTACATGACAATTTAGCAGGGGCAATAATCTTCATTATTCTGCATTTGGAGTGTGTAAACAAGACAGCTGAAAAAAAATCATAACTTTCTATTGGTTAAAAAATGACGCAAAGCCTGCAGAGATATGCAAACGTGACTATATACGTGAGATTTTTGTCATTCTGCTGTTGCCGTGTATAATCAGGCTGCATTCCCCAAAAAATAGCCACACATTGGTAGATACATTGAATTTGTACATAAGACCTTTGTAAGGGTACTTGTGAAAAATAAAGCCAGTATTTTTTTTGCTTAATAACTTCGTAAGCATAACGCATTCAAGATGAAAAAGGGTGATGATAAGGGACGTGCATGTGGTGGTGCCTGCCAAGGCCATGTGACAGATTCGAAGGTGACTGTATCTCGTTCTAGGATCATGGCAAAATTTGATCAGCGCGCTACACCACTAACAAACCCAGATAAGTGTGAGGATGTTGTGGGTTGGATGGCAGATGAAGGCTCCAGTGTGTTGACAAGAAGTAACATGAAGTCTTCCACACAGTCCAGTCTCAGTAGCAATAAGGCTGGGTCTCTGAATCATCAACCTTGGCCTTCTTCCTCCCAACATCAAGAGTCCCAGGAGACATATGACCCCAATGCTGGCCACTCTGAGGAACTATTTATGTTCCCTTGTAATTTGTCAGGCCTCTCAATGTGCACCATTAAACAGGGTCATGAGGAGGTGGACTGCAGTATTGTTGAAACATTTGAGCACCCACGGCCAGGAGAAAGCCACGTTGGGGAAGGTCAATTCATGTCTGAAGGTGGAAGATGATGTGGCCACTGATCCAACCTGGCATGGTGGCACAGCTAGTGTGCACAGCAGTGCAGAGAGGGATGGATTTGTTGCAAGAAAACAGGCAAGATGATGTAGTGGTTTGACCAGAGGTAGAACTTGGTCAACTGTTCCACAGAGCCCCACACTTGGCTAGATACCAGGCCAATGATACGTAGTTCCCCTGTATGGATTGTGCCAAAAATGGAAGAGTGCCAACGTTTTCTACAAGAACTCTCGCCCGTGGAATGGCAAGCTAAAGGAGAGGGGGAGTGTAAGGAGATGTACCAGACCTCGGGCACTTGTACCACACCAAGTCTGGAACTGCTGAGGCTTCATCCCTTGTTGTCAGGTGGAAAGCATAAGAGCCTGGACAGAACCTCTGACCCAGAAGCAGTGGGCATACACAAGCAAAAGCGTGCGTGGCAGCAGTGAGTTTTGGAGCAGACAGACAGTGTGCAGCAGGCTGAGAAGTGTGCTCCGTCCCCCGAGCACCCACGCCATGTTGGTCTGCTCCCGCCACCACCCGAGTGACTGTCAGAGACCAAGACATCGGGTGCTGTGCTTCGGTGTGACTGAGAGTACAATGCACGGGCCGCCAAGAAAGAGCTGGGTAGCAGACGAACTTCTGCAGCCTACCTGGTCCATTGTTGCTGATTACCTCACGTTGGACCTTGCAAGTGATGTGGCCCTGCTCATCTCGGCAGCGCCAATTTATGAACTAGGGGCTCAGCAGAAGGTACTGAAGACAGACAGCTGCCGCCAGAAGATGGACTGTTGTTTGCAGGACCCCACTGGAACAGCACCGCGCTGGCCATTGTCAGTGCTGCTGCCATCCAAGCTTCTGCAGCAGACTGGGAATACTTTGACATGATAAGTAATTTAAGTAACTGCTGCTATCCTGTTTATTGCCCATTAAATCTACCTTTTGCCTACCCTTGAACTGTTTAACCCTTATTTAACTGAGCGGAGTATCTTCTGTTAAATTAAAACGTTTAACCCTTGCTCTGCCTCTCTTGCATCACTGCATCCCGCAACCTGCTTACACTGCCACGTGCTGAGTAAGGTTTTCCACATTTCTACAATGCTAACCAACCATTATGCAGTGGTGACAGTGCCACAGTTGGTTGGCGACTTCCTTCTCAACTGCCTTTTGCATCCACTTAGCTCCCACTGTCGGGTGAGGACTAGAGATGAGTGAACTTGCTCAGAAAATGTTCATCAATCTCAAATTCAGCAAGAACGCAGCACATTCGGATTCATGTTCGCTTTCATGAGCATTTTTACTCAAAGTCAGCAAAATTCGGTCACAGTTTGGTAAATCATGGCATTACCACTAATGCGTTTGTTATTACTTTGTCTAGGATAGTGGTGATGTATAATGAGTGGGTGGACGTGTTTGATGAGGGGAGGGGGCATGGAGAGGTTAGAGGAGCGTGTGGAGAGGTTAGAGGAGCGGCAAGCTCTTTTTTTCCCCTTAACTTTATGTGTGCTGATTCCAGCAGCCAATCAGAAAGCAGAAATCATCCACAATGTCATGACACAAAATCTTCTATGATTAGCTGCTGAAATCACATGTCCTGGCTGTATAAAAAGTGGACATCTTGTTTTACTGGCACCATTGTCTCAGTGTCACAGTGCAGAAAGGTTGCTCCTGCACTAGTGCTGCTGTTGAAAGTGAACTTGTCAGATAACTAGATAGGATCCTGTACTATGTGAAATCGATCTTTCTGAATCAAACTAGATTGTGACAGTCTCTGGAGGCACCATTTACTACTCCAAATAGTTTGTGAAAAAACTGTGTTTCAGTGGCAAATCAGAAGGCCATATTTCCACTTAAAAATCATTAAGCCTAATATTGGGGTCTAGCTTGGAGGGCCAGTTAGCTAATCCAAATTGTTTGTGATAAAACTGTGTTTCTGTAGCAAATCAGAAGGCCAGATATGCAATTAAAAATTGTTAGACCCAATATTGGGGTGCAGCTACGAGGCCAAGTAAGCTAATCCAAATAGTTTGTGATAAAACTGTGTTTCAGTGGCAAATCCGAAGGACAGATTTCCACTTAAAAATCGCTTGGTATAACAGTTTTCTATCTAAGAAAATAAATAGTGGCTGTTCATTTAGTGAAAAGTGACTGACAGCTGTGGGCCTAAGATTGTGAGACAGCAGGTTACAAAAGGGGAAGGCTACTTACAATATGAGTGGGAAAAAGCGAGGTCATGGTAGAATGGGGAATAGGCTTGGTGTTCGACATGTACGTGAGTTAGGTGATAGTGTTAGTGAAAGCTCAACTGAACAAACACCATCTTGTTCTATCCAAAGACCACTGACAGCATCTGTTTCTGGACGAGCTGCTCGATTCCCTTTCTCTGGCAATCACACAGTGGTGCACCTTGTAGATGAGGCTCAGAAAAAGCATGTGTTCCAATGGATGGCAAGTGCTGCATCAAGAGGCCTCTCCTTCTTTTCCTCCACCTTAACATCACACACTGTTATGGGCTGGCGGAATGCACCAAATAATAAAGAAGGTATTTAGGTGCGTTCGCAGCCTGGGGTCTACCACGCAGAGATGGTGACTGCTGCTCGGTAATGGTGGACATTATATGGCAGTACAATAGAGGAACACACGGGGTTAACTTCAACTAGTGTGTACAGAGGCGGACTCTGTTACCTTACAGAGCTGCCCGACCGCTAAACACAAATGCCGCAGCCTGTTTATGCTCACAGAGCTCGGCAATGTGAGCACTGGTGTATAGACACAGGACTCTACCCCTGAGACACTGGGTTAGAGTCCCTCTAGTCCCACTAGTGCTCGGCACTGCAACTTTGGTGCCAGGAAGAAACAAATGAGTAAATAAAGCGCACTATGCGTGAACTGCACCGCTCTGGCGGATGCCACTAACCACCCGGACAAGGGAGGAAAGCGTAATCTTGCGCACGGTGTCGCACTGGCAGATGCAGCTGCTTAATGCAGTACTGAAGGTGCCCAGAGCTGGACGGCACCATATGGCGCTGAGTGAGGTACTGAGATGTGGAAGCACCGTGGCGCAGACCAAGCCACTAGTAGGCGCTGACTCTAACTGTATAGCCCTATAGCATACGTATCCAAGTGAGGGGGGTTATAATGAGTCAGTCACCAGTTTCATGCATGCATCATCACTCACATAATATACAACAAGAGTCTATACTAGTGCATGGCCGAGCGGCCATGCAAACCTTTTATAGCAGCATCCTTCTGGGACCTTCCTGATGGTCCAATCTGAGCTGCTTGAGGACCTGAGCATGTGACCTCTGACCTCCAATGAGAGGTCGTCCCGCGGGCATGCTCAGTAGCCCAAAAGAAGGACTTTGTCTCAGGAGCTGCTTGCTGCTGACCAGTGCAGGTTGGTGTAGCTGACCCTGAGATGGCAGCAGCAACTGAACCGACATCACTGGCCTGATGAAGACACTGGGAACAACGTCTTTACTGAGCAGCTTCTTCTGCGCCCGGGACTGAATGGGAGACCGCAGAAGGCAAGGCTGGGGATTCCTCCTGTGCAGAGGCAGGAACCCGACGCCTAACACACACAGTACAATCCTCAGAGGTGGCACCTGAATCACCCTTGTTTCCCCCCCACATCACAAATTTCCAAATGCCCCAATGACTGTGGGAAACCACATATGGGCCATTCTGCAGAGCTGTTCACACATTCTATTCCATGGGCATCAGTGGTCTGATCGAAAGAATCACAGAATCCTGAGGAGGAAAGCTTCAGTACCAATGCGCAAAATTTTTTCATGCTGGATTCGGGCCTGACGAAGAAGAAACAGAGCAGAATGCAGAAGCTCGTCACCAGACATTAACCATCAAGGGTGGAGATGATTCTGATAAGAATAAGGTACCAGAGGTGCACGAGAATTGTGCTGTGGTGTCAGGCAGTAACAGGAGAAGGGTGACTCTCAGGGTGAGGAGTGGCAGAACAGAGAGGATGACAATAAGGTTGTAGATCTCACTTGATGTGAACCCATAAGTATGCAACTGAGTAGCTTTGCAGCGGAGGTGGAGAAGGAGCAAGATGAGGAGGGTACACTGTGATTTCCTACACAGATACAAAAGGGATGCAACCACGACAAGCACTGAATCCTCAGCCCCAACTCTGACTGTGGCCAGAATTGGTTGCGAGTGTGCAGTTTACAGGGGTACGAGGGATGCTTAGCCTGGGCCTTTTTTGAGACCGCAAAAGATGACTCAACGCACGTTATCTGACAAATTTGCTAAAAAGAACTCAGTAGAGTGTAAGGTAGCGCTCACTGAGTGTATTAGCGGACACTCACTTGGCTGCAGATAAACCAGGTCCGGCACAGGCTTTTCACATAACATAGTCCATACGGTTTATTGTACACGGCATAAACCATAGCAGCACGAAGAAATAATAGCAGTCTTACACCAGACCAAATGAATGTTCATAGTGGAGCTCCGCTCCACTAGCCCTGTGGTCACACAGGCTGTGCTTTGTCCAGCAATCAGGTTCTAGAGTCTCTCAGTTAATTCCCCCTGTCCGGGGTTACCTCTTAGTTGCTTCTCACTCCTGACATCCTTTCCCTCCTGGGGACTGTCCATTACACACAGGCCATTACACACAGGTCTCACCCGGTCAGCGGCCTCCGCATGTGCGATTCAGTAAGGTAAAACACACCTTCCAGCACGTCGGTCTTCCGGGAACTTCCACACGGACCTATCAGATCCAGGCACTCTCCCCCATGTGACCTACCCTTGTCACCTTATATGGTCTGTAGCCACGCCCACCAGATCACATGGCTATGACCTCATTGAAGGTCCTATTTCAGACACCCAGCCATACACACATATATACAGGCTTACTATGGGCATTGAGACACATGCCCCTGGGTGGGTTTGTAGGTGACTGGTCCTGCCCATCTCACTAAGCCACCTGAAAGCCTTTCCTGATACATAGTAACAAACACTCAGCATTACCTCTGCTAATTACCACATATTTCAGCTTCCATCCCAGGGCCACCCACACTGGGATACATAACAGTTATTTACCATCCTTTCTCCATCATAATAATGGAGATGACTGTGTGCATGACCCAGACAGAGCCCCCTAACTGTCACAGCAGTCACTGCATCACATACCACCCCTCTGTTCAAACTTGTGGGGTTGAACACTTGTCACATACTAGGTACCTCAAGACCGGGTACCCACTGTCACCTTGCCCTACAAGTTGAGAGGACCGTCTCAGTCTGTTTTGGGTATTATATGGCATCCTATTTATGTTAGGCCTCCCCCACCCCCAGCGGTCAGTATATTGACCTTGGGCTTAGGCCTTCCAGTTAAAGTCCATCTTTGTCACCAGACCCTTTTTAGTCTCCACACTTTCCCCGTTGGCTCCGTCCCCTAACTTTTCTCTCCACAATCATCTCACCCGGTTGGTGCGGTCATAAGTCTTACTTAGAGTCGAGCCCACTGTCTGGTCTCTCAGTCTCATACTATGAGTAGAACTGCCACTTGCAGAAAGTCTTTGGCTACCCGCCATCTCATTATTTGGAGGGTACCTTCTGGTCCTTATACCCCAGGATGAAGGCTGCCGCCATCTGATGTTCCGCATCTCTTTATTAATCTGCAGTCGGTCCAGTCTCAACTACTCTATCTCCTGCAGGTACGTCACTCGGTATTCCAGGAGCATCCGGAAGTTCTTAAGGCTTTCCATGGAGCCAACCACAATGATGGGAATCATGCCATCTTCACCAGATACCTGGACTTCACCATCAGGAGGGATCCTGACCCTCATCACAATGGAGATATCCACAAGGTCCTGCATCACTTTACCGAGCCTTCCAACGACTCTCTCCACCAGATATTTGGGTACCGGAATTAAATCTTCCTGCAATCCCAGCCGATTCTTAGCTTCCCTTGCAAGCTTTAGACGTTGAGCAGCTTTCACATTACTCCGCCTGATCATCTGTTTAACGTGGAGACATTGCAGATGCATATCTGCCAGGACAGCCAACAGCTTTACTGTGTCTTCTCTGGTTGACAGTACCACCAACTGCCGAGTCTCAGGTGCCCATTGCACCCTACACGCTTTGGCCGCCTTTTAAAAGCCTCATGCACCCCTTCAATGGTACAGGCTTGTTGCGTGTCTTCGGGTACGTCAATCATGCATTTGAAGATTGAGTACTCACTCTCTTCATGGGCCGACGGCTCCTGGTTTACCTCGGACACTTCCCTTAATACAGTTGTCCCGACCGAGGAACTATTTTGTTCAGCTTTTAGCTGAAAATCTTCAGATTTTACCTCTTCTAGACCCCTTGCCAAGATGGGCATTGGCAGTTCCGTCTTGTGATCACTCTGGCATGGCTGCTGGAAGTTTTTGACCACCAACTTCTTCTCCTGCAGAAGGCCTCTTACTGCTCCTCTGAGCACTTCCACATCTTTCCTAAGGGCTTTGTTCACGCTTTGCCACATTGATAGGTGACCTCTGAGCTCCAAGACTTCTTTCTCGAGCTCCTCCACTCTGTGCTCGGCCGTTTGTCTCAGGGCCTTGACTGCCGAGAGCTCGGACTCTAGGTGGTGCAGCCTCTCCAACTGCGCGGAGTTGGCAACTTCCATACTCACCACCTTTAGACATTCCTTCACCAACTGTTGACACATCTCTTTGCGCCCTTGCTCCAAGTCTCGTATGTGCGCCCCTACCCGGTGAAAACTGTCAGCTCTCTCTTCCCAAGTGTCCATCTCCTGGGTCAGATTGTTAACTTGACCCTGTAGTCGTCGGGTGATGGCGGTCAAATTGGAAATCTTCTCCTCTTGCTCCAACTTCTCCGAGGATGCTGTTGGTTCAGCCCCTTTCCAGCTTTTACCCCTCCGGCGACAGGTGGACGTCTGGCCACTTACAGTTGTGGCCAAATGTATAGACACCCCAGCAATTCTGTCAAATAATACTCAGTTCCTTCCTGACAATGATTGCAGACACAAATTCTTTGGTATTATTATCTTCATTTAATTTGTCTTCTTTGACAAAAAGAATTGTCCTAAAGCCAAATTGGATATAATTCCACACCAAACATAAAAAAGAGGGTGGACAAAAGTATTGGCACTGTTTGAAAAATCATGTGATGCTTCTCTAATTTGTGTAATTAACAGCACCTGTAACTTACCTGTGGCACCTAACAGGTGTTGGCAATAACTGAATCAGACTTGCAGCCAGTTGACATGGATTAAAGTTCACTTAACCTCTGTCCTGTGTCCTTGTGTGTACCACATTGAGCATGGAGAAAAGAAAGAAGACCAAAGAACTGTCTGAGGACTTGAGAAACCAAATTGTGAGGAAGTATGAGCAATCTCAAGGCTACAAGTCCATCTCCAAAAACCTGAATATTCCTGTGTCTACCGTGCGCAGTGTCATCAAGAAGTTTAAAGCCCATGGCACTGTGGCTAACCTCCCTAGATGTGGACAGAAAAGAAAAATTGTCAAGAGATTTCAACGCAAGATTGTGTGGATGTTGGATAAAGAACCTCGACTAACATCCAAACAAGTTCAAGCTGCCCTGCAGTCCGAGGGTACAACAGTGTCAACCCGTACTATCAGTCGGTGTCTGAATAAAAAGTGACTGTATGGTAGGAGACCCAGGAAGACCCCACTTCTTACCCCGAGACATAAAAAAGCCAGGCTGGAGTTTGCCAAAACTTACCTGAAAAAGCCTAAAACATTTTGGAAGAATGTTCTCTGGTCAGATGAGACAAAAGTAGAGCTTTTTGGGCAAAGGCATCAACATAGAGTTTACAGGAGAAAAAAAGAGGCATTCAAAGAAAAGAATACGGTCCCTACAGTCAAACATGGCGGAGGTTCCCTGATGTTTTGGGGTTGCTTTGCTGCCTCTGGCACTGGACTGCCTGACCATGTGCATGGCATTATGAAGTCAGAAGACTATCAACAAATTTTGCAGCATAATGTAGGGCCCAGTGTGAGAAAGCTGGGTCTCCCTCAGAGGTCATGGGTCTTCCAGCAGGACAATGACCAAAAACACACTTCAAAAAGCACTACAAAATGGTTTGAGAGAAAGCCCTGGAGACTTCTAAGGTGGCCAGCAATGAGTCCAGACCTGAATCCCATAGAACACCTGTGGAGAGATCTAAAAATGGCAGTTTGGAGAAGGCACCCTTCAAATATCAGGGACCTGGAGCAGTTTGCCAAAGGAGAATGGTCTAAAATTCCAGCAGAGCATTGTAAGAAACTCATTGATGGTTACCGGAAGCGGTTGGTCGCAGTTATTTTGGTTAACGGTTGTGCAACCAAGTATTAGGCTGAGGGTGCCAATACTTTTGTCTGGCCTATTTTTGGAGTTTTGTGTGAAATGAAGAATGTTTTGCTTCATTCTCTTTTGTGTTTTTTCATTTAAGACAAATTAAATGAAGATAATAATACCAAAGAATTTTTGTTTGCAATCATTTTCAGGAAGTAACTGAGTATTATCTGACAGAATTGCAGGGATGTCAATACTTTTGGCCACAACTGTAGCCCTGAGTCAGCCTTACAACACTCCTTGTCACTGTCATCACCGTCGTTTTGGTTTGTCTACCAGTGTCAACCTGTCTTCACCTTCTGGAGCACTGTCATTATCATTCACACTGTGGTACCTGTCAGGTGACATCATGTCCGTAAGTTGGGCACATTCACCCTTCCCTCTGGTCATCCCAACATCTGTCCTGTCACGGTTGGAAGATGTTACTGCCTTAAGGTATGCAACACCCTCAGCCAAGAGCGCTCCATCTTCCTGCGGTTGAGCTGCTCCCCTCTCCCACAAGTCAGAGAACAGCTCAGAGTCCTGGCCTATCACTACCGGACAACATAAATTAGGGACTATAGCGACATCCTGTCCGGTACTGTCCCAGATCGTCTCTAGGATCACCCTGGCTACTGGATAGTTCCTAGTGCTCCCATGAACGCAAGTGACCCCGACCTTCTTATTGGCTATTACAAAACTTTGGGGCGCCATCCTCACTAGAGTCACCGGGGTCCCAGAAACGACCAGTCCATACATTTCCTCCTCATTCACCTGCAGGGCACACCCCCGTAGCCTCTTGCCGGATGGGTAATTCACCAGGCATACTGTACACCTATAGTACATTTGCCGCTGGCAACAGTTCGTCTGCACCAACCCTTTTACGTTGGGATGCTCCTCCCCCTTTTGGGCCACTATCCCCTTTTGGGACTCCGCCTCCCTTTGGGGCTCCACCCCCTTTGGGGTCACCACCCCGATTTGGGCACCACCCCCTTTCGAGATTTCCACATGTCCCCTCTACAGGCCTTCTTAGGCCAGAGTTCACACGGTACAGTTTTATGTCTTTTGTGCTTATACTGGCTCTTTAAGAAGGTGAATACTCTGGTGTCCTCTTTCTACACCACACCGGCTCCTGCTAGCACTGCCACAGCTCCTGCTGTAGCTGCAAATCACTGGCACCTCCGGCTGCTGCTCACAAACAGCTGCTGGCATCACTGCAGCTCCTGCTGCACCATATTCGTGGACCCACCGATCCACAGCAACCTTCGTAACCCCGCCGAGTTACAGCCAGCCGCTTGTCACCTTCATAACCCCGCCGAGTTACAGAAAGCCGCCTGTCACATTCGTGACCCCACTGAGCCACCACAAGCTGACTTGAGAGGGGGAGAAAAAAAAACACAACACAAAAACACACGTGGCCTGTCCGTGTGGTATTCAGGATTTCCGTCCCCACGTGGAACCGTCCAACACACAGGCCTCATCGGGTGCTATTCAGGGATCCAACCCTCCTCCCAGGGTTTCCCAACACAGCGGTCAACAGGTCTAGGGTCTCAGCGGGTGCTATTCAGGACGTCCATCTCCTCCTGAGACCGTCCAACACTCACGCCTCACCAGGTCCAAGGTTGTAGCACGTGCTCCAGGGATCCGATTCTTCTCCCAAAATTTCCCAACACTGACCCTCCTGGACCTGGCACCCTAAGCCATTCAGGTACACAATCTTTCTCACGACCCCGGTCAGTACAGCACGGACTCCTGTCCATTACCTGCTGGTGTCGGCTACACAGGTTCCCGGGTGCCTCATATGCACAGAGGCACCCTATAGCGACTTCTCAAACAGTCTTTTCTCTGACCCCGGTCAGCATACCACAGACTCCTGTCTGTTACCTGTCTCAGAGTCGCCAGCACTGCAACATGTGTTTCTTTAAACCGTTGCTCCTAGCAACAAGTCTACAGCAGTGCCCGCATTCTCCACCATATGTAAGGTAGCGCTCACTGAGTGTATTGGAGGACACTCACTTGGCTGCAGATAAACCAAGTCCGGCACAGGCTTTTCACATAACATAGTCCATACGGTTTATTGTACACGGCATAAACCATAGCAGCATGAAGAAATGATAACAGTCTTACACCAGACCAAACGAATGTTCATAGTGGAGCTCCGCTCCACTAGCCCTTTGTTCACACAGGCTGTGCTTTGTCCAGCAATCAGGCTCTACAGTCTCTCAGTTAATTCCCCCTGTCCGGGGTTACCTCTTAGTTGCTTCTCACTCCGGATGTCCTTTCCCTCCTGGAGACTGTCCATTACACACAGGTCATTACACACAGGCCTCACCCGGTCAGCGGCCTCCGCATGTGCGCTTCAGGAAGGCAGCACACCATCCAGCATGTCAGCCTTCCGGGACCTTCCACATGGACCAATCAGATCCAGGCACTCTCCCCCATGTGACCTACCCTTGTCACCCTATATGGTCCATAGCCATGCCCACCGGATCACATGGCTATGACCTCATTGCAGATCCTATTTCAGACACCCAGCCATACACATATATACAGGCTTACTATGGGCGTTTAGACACATGCCCCTGGGAGGGTTTGTAATTGACTGGTACCGCCCATCTCACCAAGCCAATAATTTGACAATTACATGCATGAATCGACACATGCGTGATCAACATGCCTTAGTGTGGGCATCTCACTGCACTAAAGTGTCAACTAGCGGCCCTCACCAACCACCGGCTATCCCATCAACCCCATCTGCTGCTTTTTCCTCCTCCATCACCATGCCAAGTCTTCTCACACAGGACAAAGAAACTCTACTTGGCTAACCCATACAATCGGGATGAGTGAGAGCCTGTCAGCTATTACAAAAGTGGACATAACTGCTGCTTTTGTGTCACCTAGTACAACATATCTTTCTCAATGCACCATAACATTTCTGCCTGCACCTCACTCACAGTCCAGCAGTTTGTCCTGTTCTCCATTTTTCACCCTCTCTCAGCACAGCAGACAGGCCTCGGTCAGAAAAAGAATGTTTCCTCTTACACATGCCAAAGTTAAGATCTTGAATTCCACCATCTCTAATCTGTTGGCCACAGAAATGCTGCCTCTCCGCCTGGTAAATACATATGTTTTCAGTTGATGGCCGTTGCAGTCCCCTAGCACAAGTTGCCCAGTCACCATTACTGCTCTAAAAAAGCTGTGCCGGCGCTACACCAGCATGTCGCCAACAACATAACTCGTTCCCTATAAAAATGTATTTCTGCCAAGTTATAACAATGGTTGTCTCTACTGAACCTGAAGCCAAGGAACGTCAAGGTTTCATCAGCAGTAGCAACAGTGTAAGTGGCATAAGCAATTTCTGTGAGTCGTTTCACACATTTTTTAGACCAGCCGATGCAATAGCACAACAGAGCTAACAGCACAAGTCTGACATGTTGTGAATAACTGGAGAGAATGGTGCATGAGTATGTGGAGCTCAATATAAATGCAATGGGGGGGGTTGGATCCTTTTGCATTTTGGTCTTCAAAAATGGAAGAGTGACCATGTTTGCCTGTCTTGCCTTGGAGGTTTTGTCATGCCTAGCAGTCAGCGTTATCTCAGAACATGCCTTCAGCGCTGCTGGTGGTGTCGTGACGGATAAGCGCACCAGGCTGTCCCCTGAAAGTGTATACTGTCTAACTTTCATCGAAATGAACAAGGAATAGATCTCCAATGACTTTTGCTCCCTAGTCGCAGACTGGGTAGATTTGGCGATGGTGTCGATTTTAGTGTCATGCATTGATCTTGCGATATTGCAGTCTGTGCCTTCTTTGTGGGTCTTCTGTGCCTTGATACTGCAGCTGATGTTACAGACAATTTTTTGAAATGTGGAGACTCCAAGTTAGGTCTCCATCTGGTGGGCTGACAGTACTAGAAGGTGTGTCAGAGGCCTAGTATACTGTTTATACTCTGTAGAAATTGATACAACTGTTGTGGTGTGTGACAATTATTTTTTGAAATGTGGAGACTCCAAGTTGGGTCTCCATTTGATCGGTTGCCTGTGGTGGAAGGTGTGTCAGAGACCTATTATAATAATTCTGCTCTGTGGAAATTGATGTCACTTCAGTGGTGTGTGACAATTATTTTTTGAACTGTGAATACTCCAAATTGGGTCCTTTATATTGTGGGTTGCCGGTGTAAGTAGGGCTCTCAGAAAGGCAGGCCTGGACTTACTTTCAGTCAACTACCTGTGTTACTGTATTAAACTGTTGTCTGGAATAAAAAAAAAATTAGAAGTGTTACACTAGGTGTGAGGTCTCCCAGCCAAAAAGGCTTACACCTCTCCCTTAACCATAAGGTCCTCATTGAAACTTCAATTACAAACTGTAATTGCTGGACCAGGCCCTGATACCTCATACATGGCCCATGGCTGACTGTTGCGCCATTATAAAATGTTCTATTGTGGGTCAACCAATGACACTTTTCATGGTGTCTGCCCCTAATTTTAACTTTCTGAAGGTGTTGTCTATGCATTTCGGTTTGCCTTCAGTTGTATTTAATGAGGTTCAGATACATTTGTCGAACAGTTCGGTGAACGTGTTCGCCGAATCTGTGCATTATCTTGTAAATTGTAAATTGTGAGGACAATATCCTCTCCTCTATTATACAAGTTAGTTTGTTCACTTTATTTAATGTATGCAATAATTATGTAATGCTTTTCACATATACAGCACCATGAAGTTAATAGCGCTTTAATCATTATTATGTAATATATATATATATATATATATATATATACATATATATATATATATATATAAAATTGTCTTAAATTGTCCATCATCCACTTCCGTCTGGATGTCCCCGAATCCCACAATCCACCGTTCCGCACTGGAAGTACGCAGACTACCGTTTTGGAACACCCAAGTGATGCCGCTCAGATTCAGGATGCAGCTGTGATCCCGGTCGCCGCTCGGACTAGGCCGCCGCTGCGATCCCGAATGCCGCTGCAATCCCGACCGCCACTGGGATCCCAGCGGCCGCTCGGATCCAGGCCACCGCTGCGATCCCAACCACCGCTGGGATCCCAGCTGCCGCTCGGATTCAGGCTGCCGCTGCGATCCCAAATGCTGCTGCAATCTCGACCGCCGCTGGGAACCCGGCCGCTGCTTGGATCCCAGGTGTCGCTCGGATCCCAGCTGCCGCTCGGATCCAGGCCGCCGCTGTGATCACGAGGCTGTGAAAGGTGTGTAACGAGGGGGTATAACGAGAGGGGTGTAATGAAGGGGGTGTAATGAGGGGGTGTAATGAGGGGGGAGAAAAGAGAGGGATGCCGCCGCCGGACCCCCGCCAGGACCCACCGCCTGACTACACGCGCCGGATGCCGACGCAGCCTGCCCACCTACCTCCGTATAGTCACAGCCGGCAGGAAAGACCCCGGATTGAGGCCTGTGCTGGAGATTGGATACGGCCACCCTCCTATGGTGGCGCCACACACCATCTCCAGCACAGGCCGCAAAACACCATCTTTCCTGCTGGCTGTGACTGCACGGAGGTGGGTAGGCCGCCACCCCCAGCGCCACAAAGCTGCCCCCATCGTGATGTTACTGCCCTCCCGATGTGATAGCATCGGGCACACATCTAGTAATAATAATAATAATCATGACAAATACATGAAATCACCTTGATTCTTGGTGTCAGAGCTTCGCCATCAGGCATCTATCTAAATTATTTCAGATATATTCAAAAAATTAACAAAACTGAGAACTAACATGAGAGTTTACCCACATTTAGATTTATCAGTACATCTTTGGGATTGTTTTCCTTACATTAATTATGTTGGAAAGTTGAACAGAAAAAAGTGTGTAAAGCAGAGCTTGGGGACATTATACAGCTCTGGCAACCCATTATTTTTTAAGCTTTTAGAAAAGAAAACTCTAAAAACTACCAGCTTCTAAACTTTGAAAACAAGAAAATAAGACAAAACCAAATAATTAAAAGAAGAAAAATAGACAGAAGGAAAGAAGCCGTAAATAACGACAGCGGCACAATAAATCACCACGAATTACCTTAATTCCCTGAGCAAATTACAGGAGTGAAATTTCCTTTTTTTTTCTCCCTTAGTTACTTGTTTCAAAGATTTTCATACAGTAACATTAAACCTTGGGTTAAGATAATCAGAAATATACCTGCAGGAAATTATACAGTCTGGAATGAGAACTTTAGTCAAGATTGTATTCATTTGTTTTTCAGTCATATTTGTAATGGGAGTGAGGCGGCTTAATCTGAAAACGAGCAATGGAAAACTTAAAGGGAATCTGTCAGCAGGTTTTTGCTATGTAACCTGACAGGAGCATGTTGTAGGGGCATATACCTTGATTCCAGTGATGTATCACTTAGTTTACTGGAAGCAGAAGTTGTGATACAGTCACAGTTTACTCTTCAGATCTAAAAGAGATGAGCCCTGTATAACCCAGCCCACACCACTGATTGGCACTGTGATTTTGTACATTGTGTATTGGGAGAAAGTTGCTAATTTTTGGTAACATCATGGTTGGACCAGGAGGCAGTGACACTTGTCCGTTAGTGAGAAACTCCTGCTGATAAAACACTTCTTGTTCTGAGACAGCAAAAAAACAGCCCAGTAAGTGGTACATTGTGGGAATCAGGGTTTTTGCCCCTCCATCATGATGCTCTCAGATTATATAACAAAAACCTGCTGACAAATTCCCTTTCATATGACTGAAGGTGCAGGAAACGGACATAGCTAGGAGGTGGATGGAGGAGCCTGTATCCATGTCCAGGTTAGGTTCAAAGGCGGAATGGTGGCAATAAGTCAGAATTTAATTTTTGAGCTAAGTGAACAAAACCTTAGCTACAACTGTGTTTCTTTTACACGCACTAACATTTGATTTTCTAATAGGACAGATTTGACCTTCAGGAGAAACGTCATCTCTTGTCCTCAGTTAAGATATTACTATGAACACCAACCCTCCTTCTTGTAAATGAATTGTTTGCATCTACCCAAGAGCAGCATGCCATCCAAGATAAGAAATAGTTAGAAAGCCAAAGACAGGATATTGTTATGCTATGGCTTCTTGACTTCAGTCTGTGGCACATTGTATCCTATTCCATTAACCCGCCTGTCAGATGCACCTCTGGCAACCAATGTGCAAAGCTCCTGACAGGCATAGGTTATGAAACCACTTATAATATCTGAATATCTCAATTTCAGGACTCTAAAAGTAATACAGTGACCTTCGTAGGGATGTATTAAAAGAGAGAACACAACATCAGATGCCAAAAAAATGTAATAAATAGTGATGGGCGAGCACTAAAATGCTCGGGTGCTCGTTGCTCGGGTCAAGCAAATTGGAATGCTCGAGTGCTCGACCCATGCAATGAGCCCAATGTAAGTCTATGGGATACTCGAGCATTTTTCCGGCGGCCCCCAGCAGTCTGCAGAGGGACTATAAATTTCAGAAATCGATGGGAACAGGGCTCATATGACATGGAAACAGCATGAGGAAGAACCCTGGAAACATTTCTGACTCCCAGGTCATTGCTATGAACAATATTGATGTCATGCCCGCCATGTCCGTTATGCCTGTCATGCCCGCCATGTCTGTTATGCCGCATGACCCCTGGAGCAGTGTGCACGTGCACTGAACTATCATGCCCGCCATGTCTGGTATGCCGCATGACTCCTGGAGCAGTGTGCACGTGCACTGAACTATCATGCCTGCCATGTCTGGTATGCCGCATGACTCCTGGAGCGGTGTGCACGTGCACTGGATTCTCATGCCCATTATGTCTCGTGCTGCAGAATGCCTGGAGCAGTGTGCACGCGCACCTTACCTCATGGCTGCACGCCGTTGCTAGGTAACCATCCGTCTCTGCTTTGATTCTGCAATCCTCTGTATTCCTGGAACCACTGATCATGTGACCTTCCCTATGTTCCAGCGCTGTCTGATTCTGCAATCCTCTATGTATTCCTGGAACCCCTGATCATGTGACCGTTCCTATGTTCCAGCACTGTCTGATTCTGCAATCCTCTATGTATTCCTGGAACCCCTGATCATGTGGCCTTCTCTATGGTTCAGCCCAGTTTGATCTAGCAACGCTCTCTATGATCCTGGAGGATCTTAACCGGAAGTCCTTCCCTGATCCTCACCCGGAAGTGCAGGTGCTATGGTGCTATATCAGACCATCCCTTCCTATGGTCGGGGCCTGAGTATCGTGTTGCTTCCCTGCATGGCTGCTTGGTCTGCTCGGTCGCTCTCTGTATTCTGTGCCCCTGCACTCTGCCCTGTCGTGCGTCTCTGCACACGCTCTGTGCTTGTACTCTGCCTCTTGACTCGTGCCATGTCTTGTGTTGTCTCTCGTGCCATGTTTGTCCTTCCCTTGCTTTGCCTTGTAGTACTTTCACTGTTCTCTGCCTTTGCCTGTTTCGCCATGTCTGGTCTTTGCTATTCTGAGCCTTGTAGTGCTTCTCATGTTTCTTGTTTCTGCCTGGTTTTCCGTACTCTGCCCTATGGTGCTCTCTTGCACATTTCCATGTCTTGTTTCAAGGCTCTGCCTTGACCCGGCACTGGGCTTCGGCCTACGCTCTGCTGCTAGACTCTGTCCTATCGTGCTCTCTTGCACATTTCCACGCTAGTCTCAAAGTTCTCCCTTGACCCGGCTCTGGGCTTCGGCCTACGCTCCGCTGCTAACTCTGTTCTCGCTCTGACCTGGCTCTGTGTTTCTGCCTACGTTCCGCTCCGTGTTCCGTACCCTGTCTTGCCTTGTTTCTCGCCTAGCCTTGCCTTGTTTATTGCTTTGCCTTGCCTTGTTTCTTCGTGTGCCCTGTGCATATGCCTGGCCTTCCTAGCCTCCTGCTTGTGCCTCAGCCGTGCCCGCCCTAGCCTGTGCCAGCTGTGCTCTCTGTGCTTCCTTGCACCTACGCTGTCTCTGCACTGTGCCCTCCATGCTTCTCTTAGCACGCGCAGGACTCTGCTTTTAACCCTGACCATGGCGTGCCCTCTGCATGCGCAGGACTCTGCCTTGAACCCTGACCCTGGTGTGTCTCTCTGCACGCGCAGGACTCTGCCTTGAACCCTGACCCTGGCATGTCTCTCTGCATGTGCAGGACTCTGCCTTGAACCCTGACCCTGGTGTGCCCCTCTGCACGTGCAGGACTCTGCCTTGAACCCTGACCCTGGCGTGCCCCTCTGCACGCGCAAGACTCTGCCTTGAGCTATGACCCTGGCGTGCCCTCTGCACGCGCATGACTCTGCCTTGTCCCTTGTGCCTTGGCGTGTCTCTATACACGCATCCAGTCTTGTATGTTGAACTTTGCACCCTGGCGTGTCCCCTACACATACACCGTGTTTCGCACTTTGAACCTGGCGTGTCCCCTACACACGCACCTTGCCTTGCACCTTGCCCTGGACCCTGATGTGCCTCTAGCATGTACCCTGCCTGGAATCTTGCCTTGGACCTCGGTGTGTTCCCTAACACGCACCATGCCTGGAGATCCGCCGTGCCTCCTTGCTTGTACCCTGGTTTGCCTGCTGGATTCCCAGAGCTTGCCATCCCTGCCAGAGATCGTAAGCATGAAGTCTACAGCCTGATGCCCTGATCCCTGCCAGCTGTCTAGAGTCCGATGTCATCGTGTCCTTGCCGATAACCAGGCTTGCCTTCTAGCATATACTATTCCATGGACCTTGGCGTGCCACGCACGCACCATGCCTTGTTTGCTGGTTATCACGTTTTGCACTGAATGTTATCCTGAATTTGTCTTATTGAAGATACCTTGAACTTACGTCTTGTCCTGTCTTGTTTCTTGCACGTCCTTGTCGTCAGACACTCGTACCTAGTGTCTATCTGAGCCGGCCATCTGGTGCCAGCTGTCGTGGTGGCTCACCCCCATGGTCTTGCCCCTGAAACTCCCTGTATAGGGGGTGGTTCCTCACAAGGTTAACTCACCCTGGGTGGGTGCCGCGACCCAGAGGGTCCACTCTAAAGAAAAAGTTGACTCAGCATAAGCTGACCTCGTCACAATTGTTAGAGTCACTTTTACAGACTCACTCTAAAACATACAAAAACAAAACCAAAATTGATTTTCCTGATAAATATGTTAAGGAACATCCTTTCCAGGGTAATTACTAGAGTTGAGCGAAACGGGTCGGTCAAATTCATAAATCGCCGACTTTCGCTGAAGTCGGGTTTCATGAAAAGAAACCCGACCATAGCGTGAGGTCGGCCACGAGGTCGGCGACCAGAGCGCCAAAGTCGCGTTTCAAAAGATGCTTCCAGTGCCCTTTTTCAGCCAATGATGGAGGACGCACACTGTGGTCAACGCGATGACATGGGCATCGGTCACCACCATCTTTGAGAAGGGCATGCAAGTGATTGGCTTGCTTTGTGTGACGTCACAGGGGCAATAAAAGGGCATGCACGCCGACTGCCATCTTACTTCTGCCGATATTAGCATTAGGGAGAGGTTGCAGCTGCTGATTCAGAATAAGGGAGAGCATTAGGCAGGGAAGAAGAGCAAAAAAGCTACTTCTGCTGTTAGCGATTTCCACTGTACAACACAACAGTTTGTGTGCAGTGACAGGGGAGGCTCTATTTTTGTGCTTCATCTCTGTTGGTTATTAGGCTGCCTTATAAGGCTCCCTGATAGATGCATTGCTGTTTGCACACTGCTGTGCAAACTGCTTTTTTAAAAGCAAAAATACTTTTCTTCCTCTTTTCTGCACAGTTACCAAGCGTTCATTTTCCCACACTTTTGTGTGCAGCAGTCATGCTTATTAGGCTGCCTGCTGCCATATTTGGACTGAGAGCATCATTGTCAGCCTCCTAAAATCTCTAGGGAGCTTCCAATTCTCCCCAATACTATATACACACCTTGTGCCTGGTCATACACCTGCCTATTTCAGCCTGTTAAATTGAGGTGTAATCTATAGTGGGCCTGAGATAATAGTTCAGCCTCCTAAAATCTCTAGGGAGCTTCCAATTCTCCCCAACACTATATACACACCTTGTACCTTTTTTAACAGTACCATATAGCTGGTGGTAATTTGGGTACATGATTCCAAAAATGAGGAAGTATGGTGGAAGAGGCCGTGGAAGTGGGCGGGAGTTGCCAGCTGTTACTGATGGCGGTGCCGGTGGTGGTGCATCTGCTGGTAGTGGCAAAAGCACAATAGCACCTAAGGCAGGATGTGTTGAGCTTGCGTCATCGTCTGGCTCCACAAGGCCTCCAAGGCTCCCTTTTCTGGGAGTAGGTAAACAGCTTTTATAGCCGGTGCTTCAGGAACAAGTTTTGGCTTACATTGCTGACACAGCCTCCAGCTCTATCGCCTCCTCTTCTGAAGTTTCAAAAAATAAAAGCACTGAGTCGTCAGTGGAGGCTCCTGGTCAGGAACAACACCTTTCCTTGTGTCCTTCACCCCTACCAAAAGTGAAGGATGCGGCCGGCCACACTACAGATTACTCCATGGAGCTCTTTTCACATACCATGCCTGGGTTATCAAGTCAAATCGTGAATTCCCCAGTCCAAGATGAATCGGACATGGAGTGTACTGATGCACAGCCACTGCTAGATTTTTCTGCTGGTACATTCACTCAGAGCACTACATTGTCCTCGCAGTGTACTGAGCCAGAATCTGACCCTGATGAAACTCAGGTGCCCCTTCCCGCATACAATACCACCTTACACGGTGACACAGAGGAAGGAGCACATGAAATTGAAGAGTAGGCGATGGAAGACCCAGTTGTTGACCCAGATTGGCATCCATTGGGGGAAGAGGGTGCCGCTGCCAATAGCTCAGAAAAGGAGGAGGAGGATCCACAGCAGGCATCGACATCGCAACAGCTGTTATCTGGCAGACCCGTAGCAGTCCAAAAAACGGTTTACAAAAATCCAAAGAATTGCAGGACAGCTTGGCCAGATGGTCAAATTAGCACAGCGTGCAAGGCCTCAAAATTTCTTCTATAGTAGGAAGAGTGCAGTGTGGCACTTTTTTGAACAAAATCCTAATGATCAGGCCAAGGTTATCTGTAAGAAGTGCGCAAAGACCTTTAGCCGAGGGAAAACTCTGAGAAATTTGAATACCAGTTGCATGCTTAGACATTTAACCACCATGCACTTGCAAGCGTGGACGGACTACCAAACCTCACGTACCACATGTGCACCTTCTCTGAATAATGGTAGTCAGCAACGCTACATCGCTTCCCCCACTGTAAGCCCACTGGTTAGCACACAACCAGCAGCAAATGTTGAGGTGTCGTCGCAAGGCCAAAGCAGTCAGGGAATCACAATGTTATTGCTACGAAAGACTGAATCTAGGCCATCAGCAAGACCACCAGCACCATCACCAACCCTCTCTCAGTCCGCCATGTCCACCGCTAGTTCCACAATATACAGCTCTCAAATCCACCTAACTCTACCAGAGACTCTCAGTAGGACAAGAAAGTACTCATCCTCTCATCCTCGTACACTGTGTTTGAACACCCATATTGCCAAACTAATCTTATTAGAGATGATGCCCTACCGGTTGGTTGAAAGCGAAGCTTTCCGCGAGCTCATGGCCTACGCATTATCACGCTATGACCTACCCAGTCGGCACTTCTTTTCTCGAAAAGCCATCCCAGCCCTCCTCCTGCATGTGAAAGACTGCATAGTCCATGTACTCAAGCAGTCAGTGAGTGGAAAGGTGCACCTCACAACAGATGCATGGTCCAGTCGGCATGGCCAGGGCCGTTACGTGTCCATCGCTGCACACTGGGTTAATGTGGTGGATGCAGGGTCCACAGGGGACAGCAGCGGTGGGACAGTGCTGCCTAGCCCACGGAAACAGTTGGCTGTAGATGTTCGACCCTCCTCCTCCTCCAGAAGCGAAAGTTCGTCCACAGAGCGCAGTTGCACGAGCACTCCATCCGCAGCTGCCAGTGTTGCACACGAGGTGTCCCACTATCGAACAGCTAATGGTAAGCGTCAGCAGACTGTGTTGAAGATGATGTGTTTGGGAGACAACAGACACACCGCGGAGGTACTGGCCAAATACTTGCAGCGACAAACTGAGTCCTGGCTGGGCAGTCTACATCTTGAGGCAGGCAAGGTAGTTAGTGACAACGGACAGAATTTTGTGGCAGCCATAGCCCTTTCAAAACTCAGACACATACCTTGCCTGGCTCACATCTTGTACCTGGTGGTGCAGTGCTTGCTCAATAATTATCCGGAGTTAACAGCCCTGCTCCATAAGGTGCGAAGACTGTTCTCGGACATCCGCCGGTCGCCCGTACACTCCAGTTGTATGCAGAAGCTGCAGCGATTGCTCCACTTTCCCAAGCACCGCCTAATTATCGACGTTGCAACAAGGTGGAACTCCACCCTGCACATGGTTCAGAGGCTGTGCAAACAGACTCAGGCTGTAATGCATTTGTGGGACGATACACGGGCAGGCAGTTTGAGGGCAGACATGGAGTTGTCTGGTTTGCAGTGGTCGAAGCTGAAAGACCTCTGTAAAGTCCTTCAGTGTTTTGAGGAATGCACACGGCTGGTAAGCGCAGACGACGCCATCATAAGCATGAGCATCCCACTTATGCATCTGCTCATGCAAACTTTGACGCAGATTAAGGAGCAGGCGTCTGCAGCTGAGGAGGAAGAGGTAGAGTAGGAGGGAAGCCTTGATGACAGTCAGCCATTGTCTGCTTAGGGAACTCTCCTGGGCAAGGTGGAGGAAGAAGAGGAAGAGGAGGAGGATGATGGGGATGATTATTTAGGGGATGAGGATGCTTCTCAGGGGGCAAGAGAAAATGTTGGCGTGGCAAGGTCAGGTACAGGGTTTGTGCATGACTGGAGGGATGTCGATTTGCCAGAAAGTGCTCCTCCACCTAGCACTCGCAGTGCATCATTGACACCTGGAACACTGGCCCACATGTGTGATTATGCCTTGCAGATTCTAAAATGGGACCCCCACATTGCCAAAATGATGAACGATGACAACTACTGGTTGGCCAGCATCCTGGATCCACGCTATAAAGGCAAATTCCAAAGCATCATGCCACAGGAGAACCTAGAGCTAATATTGGCTAACAAATAAGCAACTCTGGTATACCGTTTGAGGCATTCCCAGCACACAGCGGCGTTGATGGTTCTCACACGAGCCGTAGGGGGCAACATGGAATAGGTGTTCATGGTGCACACATCTGAAGTGGCATTGGAGACAGGAGTTTCATGACCATGTTGTGGACTGATCTTTCAAGTACCGCTCACACAACTGGTAATACTGCATCGATTGAAAATGACAGGAGAAAGCAGTTGTCAACTATGGTTACAAACTGCTTCTCCTCCCATATCGATGTTCTCCCTCACAGGTCATTCCCCTTTGACTATTGGGCCTGTAAACTGGACACCTGGCCTGAATTGGCACAATATGCCTTACAGGAGCTCGCTTGCCCTGCTGCTAGTGTGCTATCCGAAAGATTCTTCAGTGCTGCTCGATCAATCCCGACAGAAAAAAGGACCCCTCTGTCGACCCAAAATGTTGATGATCTAACCCTCATTAAAATGAACCATGCATGAGTTTCTTTCAAAGGATTTTGTCCCACCTTCCCCTGCTGACACATAGGTTGCCAGAAAAATGGCTCGCTTTTGTCCTCCTCTTCCTCGGACTTCTCCAATTCCTCCATTTGCAGCTGCTTAATGTCCAACATCAACATATGCCATTTTTCAACCTCCCTAACTGGGCTGCCTCCCCCCAGGGCCGGGGTCACCACCTGGCACACGCACCCATGCGAGTGCCGTTGCCCTGGACAGGTGGGTAGGCCCACTCTTGGGCGATGGCACTGGCACAGGGTCCCTCATAGTACAATCAAGTGTCTCTGACGGTGGGGGTGTACACCCGCCATCAGACACACCGGCATACTATGATGGGCCCTGTGCCAGTACCATCGCCCACGAGTGGGACCCCCTGCTTGCTCAGGGCCCCAGCACTTGTAATACTTACCTCTCCCTGCTCCACCGCTGTGTAGTTTGGGCTGTAAAATCCTTCACTGGGACTGCCAATACAAATTTGGTGAAATGATAGATGATGGTTAAGACGTAGCTATGCCCTGTCCTGCTGGGCTCTATCTTCAGATGATCAATGGCTTCCATTTGTTATGGACGTCGACTCACAATGAGATGCAGTGGTGGTTTAACATCAGCTTTCACAGTTTTCCTACTCACAGACGTGTGACATTCCTGCCCACATTTTTAAATGTGTCCTCTCATGCCAATCCAATAGAATCGCCTATGGCCTGTGGCTTCTGTCTTTTGTACTCCAAAGTTACCTGGCAGATCATGATAGGCAATGAGGACCATGTCTACATCGCTCCCTGTGTTCACAATTTGATAGAGATGAGTAACGGTGATGGGATCCACAGTACTGCGATACAGCAACCCTTCCTTCACAAAGAACTGTTTTCGCTGTCTCCACAGACAAAGTAATTGAGGGTCAGCATCGCCTCTGAGAATTCTCCCTGCAGTTTTTCCCGTGATTAGTAATTCCAAAATTTCTGCAATCACTTGACTTTCCGTCTGTACTTGTATCCATCTTGTTTCCTCTTGCGGAGAGTCTGGGCTGTCTAACTGAGACTGCAATATATATGAAGATTTAAAAATACCCCAACAGTGTATACTGGTGTACGCTTCGAATACATTACCCTTTTTCTACTTTTTAGTTTCTTGTCTAATCCATACTGAGGCTGTGAGTGTCTTTGTCGGACTCCGGAAATATACACAGATATTTTTAATGTTTAAGCTATGCTATATATACCTGTTATCCGGTGATACTGTACCCTTTCTCAACTTTCCACAATCTTGTCGAATCCATACTGGGCCTGAGACCATCTGAGTCTGCCTCCTGATTAGAGATGAGCGGTGGTCGAGTCGAACTGTTCGCCAACTTCAAATTCGAGCTGTTTTGGGTGGTGTTCGAGCCGTTCGTCGAACTCGAACACTTTGCTTAAAATTCGGCTGTTTGAGGTTCCATTCGAGAACGGTTCGTTCACCAAAAGCGTAACTTTATTTTCACATTAATAATGGTTTTCAATGTTAATAGACAGTTTCATGGCATAGTAGCGGTGTCTGGCAGCCAGCGGTGTAGTACACCTGTCAAGGAGCTACACCATGTGTGTTTCTAATAATTTTTTACCGCATCTTGTCCAGAAAATCCTTTTGGGCCTTGTAGCTCTGTCTGCTACTCAGCAGAGGAGCCCACCCGTGAACCTAGCTATGCCGCCTATTTATGAAAGAACCAGTTTTTGACTGCATTTAGCCCAGTTAATACTTTTGGGTCTAGAAACTGTGTCTGCTACTCAGCAGAGGAGCCCACCCGTGAACCAAGCTGTGCCGCCTGTTTATGTAAGAACCATTTTTTAACTCCATATAGCCCAGTGAATACTTTGGGCCTAGTACCAATGTCTACTGCTCAGCAGAGAAGCCCACCCGTGAACCTAGCTTTGCCGCCTGTTTATGTAAGCACTGTCTGCCACTCAGCAGAGTTGCCCACCCGTGAACCAAACTATGCCGCCTGTTTATGTAAGAACTGTGTGCTACTCAGCAGAGGAGCCCAGCTGTTAAGCAAGCTACAGCACCTGTGGTTTGGACACTTAATTTTTTCACATTCTTTCTGGAATGCCGGTTAGGCCTAATTCCGGAATTCTGGTTGACCTGCACTTACTGGGAAATCCTCGTTCGCAGGAAAGAATTGGAATCCCAGATCCCCATCACTAACAGGGTTCAGCGGGTTATCCGCACCTGTAAGCAACACACGATGTTCCTTTCAGTGTAGCGTGCGTGCAGCCCCGGACATGTAAAGGCATGACAGACCTGTTATTGCTCGATCCCGCATGCCAGAGCCTCGCGTGTCCCTCTAGTAAGCTGGACGTGGACCGCGGGGTCATGCCGGAGTCTCGTTCGTTAACGGAATTAAGCTGACAAATCGCTAGCACAGCTAAAAACGGCCATGCACCACCACCCACAGAATCAAGAAAGCATGCAATCTGTCCATCCTTCCCGTGGCTGGCATGGTTGAGGTTGCCCGTGTGGAGTCCAATTAAGCCGCAGGCTCCACTCCGGGTGGTGCCCTTCTGGACATTCCTTTAAAGTTCAGCTTTGCAACCATACTGCCCCAGAAACCAAACACTTTTCCTTCATGGACGCTGTTCGGGGGTTCGTGGGAATAACGCCGCCTGATCGGCAGTTGGCATAATTTATGGTGGGAAGTCCGACGGTATATGATCGTCTTCGATTTTAGAATTTTATAATTTTTTTTTATTTTAAATTTTTATTCCAGCCTTTCTTGACTTTATAAGGGCATGACATGCCTATATCTGTGTCTCCTCCTCCTCCTCCTTTTACTCCTCCACCTCTTTTCTATATGTAGTTGCCCTTTTCCATATGTTATTTGTGTCTTCTGAGCATTTTGTCTGCTTTGGGACACCTTTTAAGGTGTTTTCTATGTGTTTTCTATGTGTTTGTATGTGTTTGTGTTTGCCTGCCATTGTTTTCAATGGGGTTCGACGGTGTTCGTCGAGCGTTCGCCGAACATTCGATGAACTTGCCTGCTGTTCGACGAACTGAACCGAACTCGAACACTAGCGGGGTGGCTCAACACTACTCCTGATATATAAACGTACATTTTTAATGTTTAAACTATGCTATACAGTATATACCTGGTATCTGGTGATACTGTAACCTTTCTGCCAGAAAGTTCTCCTCCACCCACCACTCTAAGTGTATCATTGACACCTGGAACATTGGCCCACATGTGTGATTATTTCTTGCAGATCTTCTTTTTATATTGTGGTGTGATCCATCGTGAGCGTGTGAGAGTCTGTGGGTTACTCCTGCAATTTATATGTAGATTTAAAAATTACCCCAATACTGTATACAGCTCTACGCTTGTGATACATTACCCATTTACGGCTTTTTATATTCTGGTCTAATCCAAACTGACCAAGTGAGAGTCTGTTTCTGACTCTGGAAATAAATACTGAGATTGACAATGACCCTTACACTGTATACAGCTGTACGCTTCAGATCCATTACCGTTTTACAGATTTTTATATTATGTTGTAATCCATACTGAGCCTGAGAGCGTCTGTGTCTGCCTCCTGAAATATATACAGAGATTTAGAATGTTTAAACTATACTATATATACCTGCTATCTGATGATACTGTACTCTTTTTCTACTTTTTATATTCTTGTCTAATCCATACTTAGCCTGTGAGCGTCTCTGTGTGACTCATGAAATATATACGGAGATTTACAATTATCCTTTGACTGTATACAGCTGTACACGTCTGATACAGTACCATATATCTGATGTTATTTTGGGTACATTTTCTCCAAAATTTGGAAGTATGGTGGAAGATGCCACGTTCGTGGGCATGGGGGGGCAAGCTGGTAATGATGGTGGTGGTGCATCTGCTGGTAGTGGCAAAAGCACAACAGCAGCTAAGGCAGGAGGTGTTGAGCCTGCGTCATGGTCTGGCTCCAGAAGGCCTGGAAGGCTACCTTTTTTGGGAGTAGGTTAACCTGTTGTGAGCTCATTCTCTGGTTCACCAGTTGGGAGTTCTCATTCCAGACTCACCACTCTGGAAGTAACAGAAGGTAGAGAGGCTGATTTGATCGGTGGAGATTGGCCACCTGAGAATGAGGATGACGATTGGATCTCAGGAGTCTCAGATTGGATTTAAGACAGCCGACGCCCTATTCAGTTGCTGGTGATTCCTTCTGGCTTGTCAGCTCTTGGTTTTCAGCTCTGTTCCAGTCATCTAAAGCTAAGTTTTTCTGCTAATGTTCACACTTGATTTTGTTGGTCAATTCAGTTTTTTGGTGTGATCAGCCTGCCCCTGCTGGGGGCTGTGCTGAATTTCCACTCTTATTTATCAGTGTTTTGCCAATTGGCTTTTTGTCCCTTACTAGTTTGGTCTCTTTTTGCTCTGTCTCAGAATATTTCAGAGTGCTGATATAGTGGGAGAAGTCTAGTGACTTCAGGGTTAATTTTGTCAGAAGTGTTGGACATGATTTTTGTAGGGTTTTTTGCAGGTTGCAGACAGTGTCTTTCCTTTCCTTTCCTGTCTAGTTAGTTTGGGCCCCATCATTTGCTCAGTCTATTTTCCTGCCTGTGTTTGTGTCTTCATCTTGTTTCACCGTCAATACATGTGTGGGGGCTATCTATTCCTTTGGGGTCTGCTCTGGGGCAGTTAGTTTTCCCTTTTCTTGCTTTAGGCTTATTTAGTCCTCCGGCCGTGACGAGGCGTCTAGGAACATCGTAGGCACGCTCCACAGCTATTGCTAGTTGTGTGGTAAGATCAGGGATCTGCAATCTGCATAGTTACCAACCTCTCTGGTTTTCTGTGACTTATCTTGTTTTGTTTTTTTTCTCCTCGGTGACCCATTCATAACATTAACAGCTTTTAAAGCCAGAGCATCAGGAACTGGTTTTGGCTTACATTGCCGAAACAGACTCCAGCTAATATGCCCTCCTCTTCTGAAGTTTCAAAAAATACAAGCACTGAGTCTTCAAGTGCTGGCTCCTGTTCAGGAAGAACCCCTTTCCTTGTGTCCTTCACCCCAACCAAAAGTGAATGATGCAGCAGGCCACACTTCACATTAGTCCATGTAGCTCTTTCTCACATACCATGCCTGGGTTATCAAGTCAAATCGTGAATTCCCCAATCCAAGATGAATCTGACATGGAGTGTGGGTCGCCAGCCAGGGCAGTGGGGTTAATCTGTATTGGGCCGGTGTCTCAGAGGGATGTGGCCCTGGGCGTCCATGCAAAGGGGTGAATAATATTTATAGGTGAATGATACATGACACCACCTGTGGTTTCTGATCAGATTGACCAGCGCTGCAGTGTCGCTTCTCTGGGACAGATGTTGTGGTGCAGCTAAGATGTAGAAGCCCTGCACAGGTAGGGCCATAGTCTCAGGGCAGATGAAAGAGTGGGTAGATGGTGTGCAGTGCAGGATGTAGCAGAGCCGTGCGCCAGGCGCAGGAGAAAGATGACAGACACTGTCGTGCAGTTCCTTTACCTGTACTTGGTAAGTGCCGTCCAGGACACAGAGTACAGATGGAAAAGGAATTGGTCAGCCTGGAAGCAAATTAGGAATTCTCTCTCTACAGATAGGTAGTGTGGACTCCGTTCTAGCGCTTATCTGAGGTACTTGCAGTACTGAGTTCACTGAAGTTCCCCCTGTTGACTCTCTTTTGGAACTTTCTTGTATGGCAGGCAGCCTTATCCTTCTGGCTCACACACGTTGCTGCTGGGGCCTCCGAGCCTTAGTTGGGAACAGAGCATTTACAGCTGCTACTTACTCCAGTTTAAGCTGCAGGACCGTCAGTGTCCCTACAAACACGGAGACCGGAATCCGGACCATGCACTCTAGCTAGGAGTGAGTCTTAACTCTGATCATCCTCCAGCTCCCCTTCTCACGTCCACACACTTCCCCTTCCCTTCACAGACTGCCCTAACTTCCCTCCTCCCGACCACAGAGAGCAGCTCCTCAGCAGTCAGGTTCAGAGCTCTCCCTGCTGGCCTGGAGTGGGAATTGTGTTGTGTGTTGGTTTAACGGCTAGAGAGATCCTTCGTTGCTCCCAAGCATGACATCACACTCCCTAGGAGGAAGGTAATGCCACTGTGGCAACCTTACTCCTGGGGGCGCCACAAGTGCACTGATGCCCAGCCACTGCTATATGATTCTGCTGGTACATTGACCCAGACCACTACATTCCCCTCGCACTCTATACAGCCAGAATCTGACCCTGATGAAACTCAGGTTCCCCTTCCGCATACTATAAGATCTTACACGGTGACAAAAAGGAAGGTGCAGATGAAAATGCAGGTTCCTTGAGCAGGTGGGGGGGGCATACTCATGGGCGACGGCACTGGCACAGGGCCCCTCATAGTACGCAAAAGTGTCTCTGCCGGTGGGAGGGCCCCACCCGCCGTCAGAGCCGTCAGACACACCGCCGTACTATGAGGGGCCCTGTGCCAGTGCCGTCGCCAACGAGTGGGTCCCCCTGCTTGCTCAGAATCACAGCACTTGCAAAGTGGAAATACTTACCTCTCCCTGCTCCACCGCCATGATGTCTTCCGCGTTTCCTGACAGTAACATTCTGGTCAGAGAGCGCGATGACATCACATCTGTACGCCCAGAGTACAGGGATTCCCTAGCGAGGAGACTTATTTAATTGTTTTAAAGGTCGGGAGCAATTTTTGGGGAGCACTATACTCTGGAGAATGATATATGGGGCCCACCATACACTGGAGCATTCCAAAGGTGGACATCAGACAAAGGAGCAGCATGTACAGGGCCCATTATACACTGGAGCATTCAAAATGGGGCCCATTAAATATGGAGCATTATTTGGGCCCATAAGACACTGGAGCATCATCCATGGGGCCCATCATATACTGGAGCATTGTAAATGGGGCAGATTATATATGGAGCATTATTTGGACCAATCGTACACTAGAACATCATCCTTGAGGCCCATCATATGCTGCAGCTTTCCAAATGGGGGACATCAGACACTGGAGCAGCATTTACAGGGCCCATTATACACTGGAGCATTAGAAATGGGGCCCATTATATATGGAGCATTATTTGGGCCCATAAGACAGTGGAGCTTCATCCATGGGGACCAACATATACTGTAGCATTATGTGGAGCTCATCATATACTGTATCGAACATTATATGGGACCAATGATTCTGTATGGAGAAATATATGGGCCTCATTACTCTGTATGGCGCACTATGTGGTGGCCATAATACTGTATGGAGTAATATACTGTCCGTTTTTGGAGCTATTGGAGAATTTAAAATGGATATCAGTCATGTGATGTAAGAAGTGAAGTATTTTTCATTGTACTATACCGCTATTTCTCTGCCATATCAGAGGATCATGAATTGTGGCATGTGTTAAAGGAGCCCAGTGACAATCTTTGGCCCTGGGCCCACGAAAATCTGGAGCCAGCCCTACCTCCCCCACAACTTTAGCCAAATAACCCCCAGTTTTCAATGCCTAACTATTATTATAAAGTAAATTAAGGTTGACAAGCTTAAGTAATAAGAATTGATGTTTTTGGCATTAAAATGGGCACTGTAGGTGTGTTTACTGTCCTCCACTCACTGCCGATTTTTCTTCCCCATTGACTTGCATTTGATTTCGTGTTTCAGTCGGCCTCCGACTTTTCACGATAATCGGCCGATTGTGTTCGACCCGACTTTTGCGAAAGTCGGGTTTCATGAAAGGCAAAGTCGCTCATCTCTAGTCAGGAGCACACAGGAAGGGGTCTGCATCATTGAGGAGAAGCAAGTGCTCTTGGAAAATGTAGTTTGATCACATAAGGAGCCGTGAAGCTGGATGCACTGAGAAGTAGATAGATATGAAAAAATACACAAAACTACAATAAATAAATTCTATACACACACACACACACAATTTCCTTGAAAAAGCTAAAAAGGCGAAACGTGCGTCGGACTCCAGGAATTCTGTGAACAGGCAATTAAATGGGTATGTGCTCATGTTATATGTGATTACCAGCATGGGGATTTTTTCCTCTATATGGCTCTTTGCACTTTACAGACCACTTTGGGTCTAGGTGGATATATGCTTATATGCTGATATATTTTTGCACTTTACCATTGCCTGTATCCATTCCTTTATTCCTGTATTTGAGTGTATTTCACTTGGGTATACATTCCTTCCTCTTACTTGTATTTTGTTTGTCTATTTATCTATGATATGAATTTACTTATAAAATTTATTTTTTATGATATATCTCTTTTGTGAATGGTGTGCTCAGGATACTTTGTATCCACTTTTTGGTCTATTTTAACAATCAGTAAGCATTTACTGTGCTTTATGAAGAATATTTCCATTCTGGGAATAAGCCTTTAATGGGTAGGTCCCCAGTAGTGTTGAGCATTCCGATACCGCAAGTATTGGGTATCGGCCGATATTAGCTGTATCGGAATTCCGATACTGACTTCCGATACTTTTTTCATATCGGATACCGGAATCGGAAGTTCCCATAATGCTATGAGCCCGCTCGCATTGATTCAGCCAATGGGAATCCTCAGAAGTGTGGGCACATCCTGTTAGGCATGTTAACTATTGGCATGGCTGTGATTGGCTGCTGAAATGACTTCATCATGATGCGCGGTCTGTGCGCATCATGATGCGCGGTCTGTGCCGACTGCGGGGGGTCTGTCCCGACTGTTAGGGGTCTGTACGGGCCTCTCGGGGGCCTGTGTCGGCTGCCGGTAGTCTGTACGGGCCTCTCGGGGGCCTGTGCCGGCTGCCGGTGGTCTGTAAGGGCCAGCCGGGTGCCTGTGCCAGCTGTCGGTGGTCTGTGCGGGCCTGCCGGGGGTCTTGTGTGTGTGCAGGCATCATCCGATGGGACAACAAGTCCCATCGGGCGATGCCTGCTACAATGACAGTGATTGACACATTAGCCAATGATGGGACAGTAGTAGTCCCATCATCCGGCTAATGTGTTGAATGTAAAAAAAAAACAAACAAACCTACTACATACATACTACATACATACATACATACTACATACATGCTACATATATACAACATACATACATACTACATACATACTACATATATACTACATACATACTACATACATGCTACATATATACTACATTCATACAGTATACATACATGCTACATATATACTACATTCATACATACATACTACATACATGCTACATATATACTATATTCATACAACATACATACATACTACATACATACTACATATATACTACATTCATACAACATGCATACATACTACATACTACATACATGCTACATATATACAACATACATATATACATACTACATACATACTACATATATACTACATTCATGCAACATGCATACATACTACATACATGCTACATATATACTACATTCATACTACATACACACATACATACTACATACATGCTACATATATACTACATTCATACATACATACTACATACTGCATACATACATACTACATATATACTACATACATACTACATACATACATACTACATACTGCATACATACATACTACATATATACTACATTCATACAACATGCATACATACTACATACATGCTACATATATACTACATTCATACAACATACTACATACATACTACATACATGCTACATATATACTACATTCATACAACATACTACATACATACTACATACATGCTACATATATACTACATTCATACAACATACATACATACTGCATACATGTTACATATATACTACATTCATACAACATACATACATACATACTACATACATGCTACATATATACTACATTCATACAACATACATACATACATGCTACATACATTCTACATATATACTACATTCATACAACATACATACATACTACATACATACTACATATATACTACATTCATACAACATACATACAACATACATGCTACATATATACTACATTCATACAACATACATACATACTACATACATGCTACATATATACTACATTCATACTACATACACACATACATACTACATACATGCTACATATATACTACTGGTGACTCCGGACTTCCGCAGCGAGTTTGTGGTACAAACGGATGCCTCTGATACCGGTATCGGGGCCGTACTCTTACAAGTGAGGGAGGGAGTGGAACACCAAGTCCTCTATCTCTATCTATCCCACACAGCAATGGCATAAAGTGAGACTAGGGACTTTTTTTTTTTTTTTAAGTGGTGGAGGAATACAGTGCGGAAGGATACCTACCTTCCATCATTGTACTCCTGGAGCTGGTAGAGAACGGTAGCATCAGCTGATGCTGCTGTTCTCCACGCAAGATGGACGTGGGACCCTCGTGGACTTCTGCGGATCGGGGTAAGTATATTGGTGTTTTTTTATTTTGATATTTATTCCTCAAGGGGACAATGGCTTCGGGGATCAAAGTGACAAGTGACGGTGAGTATGTACTCTATGTTATATGTACTGTATGTCTATATGTATGTATTGTATGAATGTATATATGTATGTTGCATGCATGTAGTATATATGCAGTATATATGTAGTATGCATGTTGCATGCATGTGGTATGTAGCATGTATGTAGTGTGTAGCATGTATGTATGTTGCATGTATGTAGCATGTAGTGTATGTATGTAGCATGTATGTAGTGTGTATGTTGCATGTATGTAGCATGTAGTATATATGTAGTATGTATGTTACATGTAGTATATATAGTATATATGTAGTATGCATGTAGTATATATGTTGTATGTATGTTGCATGCATGTAGTATATATGTATTATGTATGTAGTATGTAGCATGTATGTAGCATGTATGTAGCATGTAGTATATATGTAGTATGTATGTTACATGTAGTATATATAGTATATATGTAGTATGCATGTTGCATGCATGTAGTATATATGTAGTATGTATGTTACATGTAGTATATATAGTATATATGTTGTATGTATGTTGCATGCATGTAGTATATATGTATTATGTATCTAGTATGTAGCATGTATGTAGCATGTATGTAGCATGTAGTATATATGTAGTATGTATGTTACATGTAGTATATATAGTATATATGTAGTATGCATGTTGCATGCATGTAGTATATATGTAGTATGTATGTTACATGTAGTATATATAGTATATATGTTGTATGTATGTTGCATGCATGTAGTATATATGTATTATGTATGTAGTATGTAGCATGTATGTAGCATGTAGTCTATATGTAGTATGTATGTTACATGTAGTATATATAGTATATATGTAGTATGCATGTTGCATGCATGTAGTATATATGTAGTATGTATGTTACATGTAGTATATATAGTATATATGTAGTATGCATGTAGTATATATGTTGTATGTATGTTGCATGCATGTAGTATATATTGAATATAAATACCCCAAAAAACAAGAAAAGTGGTGAAGGGCTAAACTCACTAAACTATACAAAATTAATAGAATCTCATGTCAGAACTATTAAGCACAACAAGAGATAAAGATAGAGTTTTTCAAAGCTCAAATACAATTTATTTAAATAGCAATAAACAGATCATGAATGCTAGTAGGTTGCAGCAGACGTAAACATGAATAACAATGCAACACCTTAAAAATGTAATTATTTGTATGCAGCAAAAACAGTTAATTAACAAATATAGAGCGTAATAGGAGGCAAACCCACCCAGTAAAAGGTAATATACATTCTGTACTAATAAGCCCAAAGGGCATGTAGTTTGAATGAATGTAATGAAAACTGCCTGTGCGCAAAACAAAACTAAATACTAAGGCTGCGTGAACAAATAACACTTACATGTGATGTTTGGGCTTATTAGTACAGAAGCACTTTTGCACTTTACAGGCGGTATCCCACCCTGGTATTCATTGTATGTAACACCCTTTTTTTGGGAATGTATATTACCTTTTACTGGGTGGGTTTGCCTCCTATTACGCTCTATATTTGTTAATTAACTGTTTTTGCTGCATACAAATAATTACATTTTTAAGGTGTTGCATTATTATTCATGTTTACGTCTGCTGCAACCTACTAGCATTCATGCTCTGTTTATTGCTATTTAAATAAATTGTATTTGAGCTTTGAAAAACTCTATCTTTATCTCTTGTTGTGCTTAATAGTTCTGACATGAGATTCTATTAATTTTATGTAGTATATATGTAGTATGTATGTTACATGTAGTATTTATAGTATATATGTAGTATGCATGTAGTATATATGTTGTATGTATGTTGCATGCATGTAGTATGTATGTAGTATGTATGTAGCATGTATGTAGTATGTAGCATGTATGTAGCATGCATGTAGTATGTAGCATGTATGTAGTATGCATGTTGCATGTAGTATGTATATTACATGTAGTATGTATGTAGCATGTATGTAGCATGTAAATTTTTTTTTTTTTTTTTACATTCAACACATTAGCCGGATGATGGGACTACTACTGTCCCATCATTGGCTAATATGTCAATCACTGTCATGGTAGCAGGCATCGCCAGATGGGACTTGTAGTCCCATCGGACGATGCCTGCACAGACCCCCGGAGCCTGCACAGCCCACCGGCAGGCCGGCACAGCTCCCCCGGCAGGCCGGCACAGACCCCCGGAGCCTGCACAGACCACCGGCAGGCCGGCACAGCTCCCCCGGCAGGCCGGTACAGACCCCCGGAGCCTGCGCAGACCACCGGCAGGCCTGCACAGACCCCCGGAGCCTGCACAGACCACCGGCAGTCCGGCACAGACCCCCGGACAGTCGGCACAGCCCCCCAGAAGGCCCGAACTGACGGCGCATCATGATGCGCACAGACAGCGCATCATGATGACGTCATTTCGGCAGCCAATCAGAGCCACAAAAGTGGCTCATTGCATTTTGGACTTCCGATTCCGGTATCCGATATGACAAAAGTATCGGAAGTCAGTATCGGAATTCCGATACCGCTAATATCGGCCGATACCCGATACTTGCGGTATCGGAATGCTCAACACTAGTGATAGACAAGGATGGGAAGAACTGGGACTATTTACTTCCATATTTGCTTTTTGCCATCAGGGAAGTACCCCAGTCTTCCACGGGATTCTCGCCTTTCGAGTTATTGTACGCCCGACGTCCTCGCGGACTGTTAGACGTTGCAAAAGAAACCTGGGAGGGTCAGGTCACTCCGTTTAAAACAGTGATAGATCACGTCACACAAATGCAGGACCGTATTGCGGCTGTTATGCCTATCGTCAAAGAACACATGATACAGGCTCAAGGAGCCCAAAAAAGAATCTATGATAGGGGCGCCAAGATCCGTACGTTTGCACCCGGAGATAGGGTGTTGATCCTGGTCCCCACGGTGGACAGTAAGTTCCTGGCAAAGTGGCAGGGCCCCTTTGAGATCAAGGAAAGAGTTGGTGAAGAAAACTACAAAGTATACCAGGCAGGTAAATGGAAACCTGAACAGATTTATCATGTAAATCTGATAAAACCCTGGAAAGATCGGTCTGCCTTGTCAGCGGAGCTGGCCCGTCCCGTCTGCTCGCATACCGTACCGGAGGTACGGGTTGCAGAGACTCTCTCGGAGCAGCAAAAGACTGAGGTCAGGCAGTTTCTACTTCACAACCAAAAGTTTTTCTCAGAAAAACCCGGGCAGACTATGCTAATGAAACATGACATCGTAACGGAACCTGGTGTCACAGTTCACGTAAAGCCCTACCGAATCCCGGAAGCGCGCCGTGAAGCCGTTTCCCGAGAAGTGAAGGCAATGTTAGAGTTAGGAGTCATTGAGGAATCGCACAGTGCGTGGTCCAGCCCGATTGTGCTAATTTCTAAACCGGACGGCACCATCCGGTTCTGCAATGACTTCAAGAAACTGAATGCGGTCTCAAAATTTGATGCCTACCCCATGCCCCGGGTCGACGAGTTAATAGATCGGTTAGGAAAAGGCCGGTATATTACAACCCTAGACCTAACAAAGGGGTATTGGCAGATCCCTCTGGTGGAGGCTGCCAGAGAAAAGACGGCATTTGCTACGCCGGAAGGTTTATTTCAGTATGTGTATATGCCGTTTGGACTGCACGGGGCACCGGCGACCTTCCAGAGACTGATGGATCGAGTCCTGAGGCCACATAGGCGGTACGCTTCGGCCTACTTGGATGACATTGTCATTTACAGCTTGGACTGGGAGACTCATCTCCAGAAAGTACAAGCTGTGATTGACGACCTGTGGGAGGCAGGTCTAACCGCGAACCCCAGGAAATGTCACATCGGGCTAGAAGAAGCCCGGTATTTGGGGTATGTAATTGGGAGGGGTGTTGTTAAACCCCAGGTTGATAAGATTCAGGCGGTTCAGGACTGGCCACAACCTGTCAACAAGAAGCAGGTGCAAGCCTTCCTGGGGATCGCCGGCTATTATCGCCGGTTCATACCCAATTTTGCAGCCATCGCTACCCCCCTGACGGATCTTACAAAAGGGAAAGACTCCATCATGATTAAATGGAGTTTAGCGGCTGAAGAAGCCTTCCATAGCCTAAAACGGGCACTTTGCTCTCAGCCCGTACTGGTGACTCCGGACTTCCGCAGCGAGTTTGTGGTACAAACGGATGCCTCTGATACCGGTATCGGGGCCGTACTCTCACAAGTGAGGGACGGAGTGGAACACCCAGTCCTCTATCTCAGCAAGAAGCTGAATAAACACGAGCAAAGGAATGCAGTCGTAGAAAAAGAGTGCCTCGCCATTAAGTGGGCTCTAGAGGCCCTCAAATATTACCTGTTGGGCCGGAAGTTCAGGCTGATCACTGACCATGCCCCTCTCAAGTGGATGCACTTGAACAAGGAACGGAATAGCCGGGTGACCCGGTGGTTCCTTGCCCTGCAGGCCTACACTTTTACGGTGGAGCACCGCCCAGGGGTACAGATGGGGAATGCAGATGCCCTGTCCCGAGTGGACTGTTTGGCGGGTGTCATTGCTCGACCAGAGTGGTCTGAGCAGAGGGGGGGGATATGTGAGAATCATGTGGGAATAGTGGATGAGGGCAGGTATATCTCGCCCAGATTCCTTTCCTATGTGGCCTAGTCTGGTCAGTATCGCACCTGCTTACTAATGGATAATGGGAGGTGGATATAAAAGGATGCAAGGTGGTTGTGTGAGTGTCTCAGCCTGGGAACACAGAGAGCTTGTCTGTGTGAGACACACACGTGAGTGAAAGCAGTGCCCACTGCAACTGTGGTTTGGCTGGACGGGAGAAGCCCGCCAGTTGGTAGTTAGGTTGTCCATTGTTTAGTTAGTGCCAGACAGGCAAGGATTTGTTTTATGTTTTATTTCCTTTTGCATTGCTTTCACCATTAATAAACCTGACCCAGGGTCAGTTACACCCGAATCCCAGCTCTGCGCCTGAGTTTCATGCGGAACGCACGTGACCTTTGACCCCAGCAAAGCCGATCCCGGAGTGTTTTATCACAATACATACATGCTACATACATGCTACATATATACTACATTCATACAACATACATACATACGACATACATGCTACAAATATACTACATTCATACAACATACATACATATATACTACATACATACTACATATATACTACATACATACTACATACATATTACATATATACTACATACATACTACATACATACATACATACTACATACTGCATACATACATACTATATATATACACTACATTCATACAACATACATACTACATACAATACATTCATACAATGCATACATAGACATACAGTACATATAACATAGAGTACATACTCATCAATACTTGTCACATTGTTCCCCAAAGCCAGTGTCATCTAAGGAAAAATATGAAAATAACAAACAAGCCATATAGTTACCCTGATCCGCAGAAATCCCACACCGATCTCCCGTGGTGAACAGCAGCATCAGCTGATGCGACCGATCTCTACGGGGCTCAAGGAATCCAGTGTCGGGAGGTAGGTATCATTCCGCACTGTATTCCTCCGCCACTGTAAAAAATTAGTCCCTAGTCTCACTTTTGGCATTGCTGTGTGAGAACGTTCCCACGCAGCATTTCCCATAAAGTGAGACCAGGGACTATTTTTTTACAGTGGCGGAGCAATACAGTGCAGAAGGATATCTATCTCCCGTCACTGGATTCCTGGAGCCCCGTAGAGAGCGGTCGCATCAGCTGATGTTGCTGCTCTCCACGGGAGATCGGCATGGGACACTCACGCGTGGATTTCTGCGGATCAGGGAGTATATGGCTTGTTTGTTATTTTCATATTTTTCCTTAGATGACACTGGCTTTGGGGAACAATGTGACAAGTGATGGTGAGTATGTACTCTATGTTATATGTACTGTATGTCTATATGTATGTATTGCATGAATGTATTGTATGTAGTATGTATGTATTGTATAAATGTATTGTATGCAGTATGTATGTTGTATGTCTGTAGCATGTTGTATGTATGTATGTATGTAGTATCTATGTATGTTTTTTGAATGTAGTATATATGTAGTATGTATGTAGTATGTATGTATGTTGTACGAATGTAGTATATATGTAGTATGTATGTTGTATGTATGTACTATGTATGTTGTATGTAGTATGTATGTTGTATGAATGTAGTATATATGTAGCATGCATGTAGTATGTATGTATGTTGTATGAATGTAGTATATATGTAGTATGTATGTTGTATGTATGTACTATGTATGTATGTTGTATGTAGTATGTATGTTGTATGAATGTTGTATATATGCATGTTGCATGAATGTAGTATATATGTAGTATGTATGTTGTATGAATGTAGTATATATGTAGTATGTATGTAGCATGTATGTAGTATATATGTATGTTGTATGAATGTAGTTTATATGTAGTATATATGTAGTATGTATGTATGTTGTATTAATGTAGTATACATATATGTATGTAGTATATATGTATGTTGTATGAATGTAGTATATATGTAGCATGTACTATGTATGTATGTACTATGTATGTATGTTGTATGTAGTATGTATGTTGTATGAATGTAGTATATATGTAGTATGTATGTATGTTGTATGAATGTAGTATATATGTAGTATGTATGTTGTATGTATGTACTATGTATGTATGTTGTATGTAGTATGTATGTTGTATGAATGTAGTATATATGTAGTATGTATGTAGCATGTATGTATTATATATGTAGGTTGTATGAATGTAGTATATATGTAGTATGTATGCATGTTGTATGTATGTATTATATATGTAGTATATATGTAGTATGTATGTATGTTGTATGAATGTAGTATATATGTAGTATGTATGTAGTATATATGAATGTTGTATGAATGTAGCATGTATGTAGTATGTATGTTGTATGAATGTAGTATATATGTAGTATGTATGTAGCATGTAGGTAGTATGTATATATTTAGTATGTAGTATGTATGTAGTATGTATGTTTGTTTTTTTTTCTTTACATTCAACACATTAGCCGGATGATGGGACTACTACTTGTAGTCCCATCGGACGATGCCTGCACACACACAAGACCCCCGGCAGGCCCGCACAGACCACCGGCAGCCGGCACAGGCACCCGGCTGGCCCGTACAGACCACCGACAGCCGGCACAGGCCCCCGGCAGGCCGGCACAGGCCCCCGGGAGGCCCATACAGACCACCAACAGCCGGCACAGGCCCCCGAGAGGCCCGTACAGACCCCCGGCAGCCAGCACAGGCCCCTGGCAGGCCGGCACAGGCCCCCGAGAGGCCCATACAGACCACCGACAGCCGGCACGGGCCCCCGAGAGGCCCATATAGACCCCCGAGAGGCCCGTAAAGACCACCAACAGTCGGCACAGGCCCCCGAGAGGCCCGTACAGACCACTGAGAGGCCCGTACAGACCCCGCCCGCACACACAGACACGCACAGTGTCTGCCCACGCACCGCCCACACTCTTCCCCCCTCTCGAACAGGCTGTACAAGGCAAGAAAGGGTTTTTTTTAATTCCGATATTTCTGTCCCATTGACTTGAATGGGACTTCCGGGATCAGAATCGGCGATACCCGATACTTTTTTTAGATCGGCTGATCCATTCCGATCTGATATTTTTCAGTATCGGGTGGTATCGCTCAATACTAGTCCCCAGTGATCTTGGGAAACAAAGGCTTAAACATCTTATTCAGATCTTCTACACATTTGTCTAAATAAATATAATTTGCTTAATGTGATCACTGAGATATAGGAAGAAGTATTATTAGTCCAAGGTCCACAATAATTCCACAGTAATTATTATAATTAACCCCTTTCTGACATATGACGTACTATCCCGTCCATGTGCCCTGGGCCTTAATGCCCATGGACGAAATAGTACATCATACTCGACAGCTGACACCCAGCACTAAGCGCTCCCGGCACTTATACCCCCCGACACACTGCGATCAAACATGATCGCAGCGTTCCGGGAGCAGGCAGAGGGGCTGTCAGCTGTGACAGCCTCTCTGCCTTTGGTCGGAAACCCCGCGGCATGATGCGGGGTCCCGATCATTGCCATGGAGACCCAGAGTCGTCATGACGACATCCGGGTCTCCAGACCTGAGAGACTTCCTGTCATGTGCAGTACATGTCAAGAAGTCTCACAGGTCAGTGCACAGAAGCTGCAGATCTGCATGCTATAGAAGTTATCAGGCTGCACAAAATGTGTGTGCCATAGTGGGACAGGGTGTAAAACAAAGAAATAGATAAAAAATATTTAAATAATTGTAAAAAATATTTTTAAAAAATAATAAAAAATGATAAAAAATCAATATTTATTCCAGCAATAAATAAATATTTAAATAAAGTCTGAACAATAAAAGTGCACATATTTAGTATCACTGCGTCTGTAATGACCCAACCTATAAGACAGTCCCACTAGTTAACCCCTTTAGTGAACAACATTAAAAAAACAAGGCAAAAAAACAATGCTTTATCATAATACAGCCGAACAAAAGTGAAATAACATGCGATCAAAAAGATGGATATAAATAAATATGGTACTGCTGAAAACGTCATCTTGTCCTGGAAAAAACATAGCTCCATCACCGGAAAAATAAAAATGTTATAGCTCTCAGAATAAAGCCATACAAAAATAATTATTTTTTATATAAAATAGTTTTTATTGTATAAAAGCTCCAAAACAGAAAAAAATGATATAAATGAGGTATTGCTGTAATCATACTAACCCAAAGAATAAAACTTCTTTATCAATTTTACCACTCGCGTAATGGTATGAAGGCCCCGCCAAAAGAAATTCATGAATTGCTGTTTTTTGTTCATTTTGCCTCCCAAAAATCGGAATAAAAAGCGATCAAAAAATGTCATATGCCTGAAAATGGTACCAATAAAAATGCCAACTCTTCCGGCAAAAAACAAGATCTCACATGACTCTGTGGGCCAAAATATGGAAAAATAATAGCTCTCAAAATGTGGTGATGCAAAAACTATTTTTTTCAATAAAAAGTGTATTTTAATGTGTGTGTTATGCTCTCAGCATTCTTTATTGGTAAAGAATAAAATTATGCTTTTATTGTCTTCCTTTTTTTTATAAAGATTGCAATGCTTTCCTTGAGAAAAAGTAGCTTGCTGTTTCCATACGGTAGTCCACTTGTAAGGCATCCACCTCTGAACAGGAATAAACCTCCCCCCCCCCTTTTTCTTTTGCAGGTTCGTGTCCACCTGAACAGATGTCCGGTTCCTTTTTTTTTCTTTTTTTCAGTTTTTCTTTTTTTCCATGTTAAAATCATAAATTTGACTTTATTATCTTTTTTTGGAAATGTAAATTTAATCAAAAAATCTTTTAAAATACGCATACCTTTGTAATATATCCTAGGTGAACTGTTAACCATGTGGTGTCATTGAACTTTGACACTGCATCATCTGACTTGTTGGCGCTCATTTTTTTGAAATCCAGCGTCCTTTCAAACCTATTTATGTCTGTGATACCTGTATGTATTTTGTGGTATTTCCTGATGAAGGGGGCATGAGATCCCTGAAACGCGTAGAATAAAACCACTGCAATCATACAGCATTCTCCTGGAATTTGTCTAAAGCGGCAGCGCGGAATATAGCTACAAACTCCCTTTGGATTTATCATTTCTTCTGGTCACTGAAGACCTGTGGATCTGCAGCAGCCGCTACCTACACGCTCTTATCTCATCCTAACCAGGTGAGCATATTTCAAGATATACTGTCCTTTGTAACATGGATAAGACCCTATTGCGCTTTTTGTCTCCCCCCCTTTTTTGCAATAATAATGCTCTCAGCATATAAGAGACTATACAGCTCCCCTTCTCCCTGTGAATCAGGATGGCTGAAGGAATGACTACACGGTCTCTGCCAGACCCATTGTTAGAGGAAGAGTGCATAGAACTTGATCCACCATTTAGTGAGAAGGCTTGACATCCCACAAAGCCTACATGGAAAGTAAGGGAGAATCTAGAATCCAGTAAACATGATCTACTCTGTGCTATAGCAGAGCTATGGCAAAAACTGCTGAGTCATATAGACAGCCTGTCTCAGCCTGCTTCTCTCCAACGACCACAAGAGGGAACCCTTGCACAACTGTGTTCAGATTATCAATGTTATGCAAAAATAGCAGACCAGTATATCTCAGTGTTAAAGAGACTTAATCCGTCAGTTCCCTGCAAAGAGCTGCAAGCTTTCCAACAACTTAACTCTGAGAGAGAAAGCATGGTGCACGATATAAAAGCCAAGACAGAGGCAAGAATCGCGCTAATAGCCAAGATGTCAGCTTGTATTTCTGGCTCAGCCAGACAGTCAAAGCGATCATCTAAGTCACGCTCTTCAAAATCCTCAACCCTCATCGAGCAGCTCGTAAAAGCACGTAAAGAAGCTGAGGCCACTAAAATACAAGCTGCCTTCGCTGACAAGAAAACTGAGATGAAAATAGAGGCCCTAGAGAAGCAGCGTGAACACGCCATAGCCATAGCAAGGTTAAAGGTCCTGGAACAAGCCATCAGTGGGAACTAAAGAGACAACATCAGTTTAAGTGATTTAGATACTGAAGACCCTCTTAAGCGTACTAAAGACTAAATACAAAGCCAATACAGTGCTACCCCTGCTCCTGCAATCTTTCCTGACTGCACAGATGCTCCCCTGAGACAAAAGGAAACAGAGTGTTTACCCACATCCTGCACCCAAGGTCAGTACAAAACGCTGCCAAACTTGCATCCTGATCTTCCTCTGTACACTGGAATGTACTGGAAACCTGCATCTCACCAAATCTTATTCACAGAAACATACCTGCAGGCCAATATGCAGGCAAGTCACCACACTCCGGTCAGTCACACAATTCCAGTCCCATGTGTGGCAGAAACTAAGCTCATTAAGCCAGTTAATGGACTGAATGCCTACGCTGTCCCATATGTACCTGCATTCCCATGTCAAAGCACAGACTGTAGGAACAATGCTATCTAGCCAGCAACGGTAATTCCAAAATTGGAGAATGCTGATATGACCGGCTTTGCAAGGTACATGATTAGACGTGATCTAACTAAGACCAGTCTTACAGAGTTTGACGATAAATCTGAGAACTACAGGGGTTGGAAGTGTACCTTTAAAACCACAATCAGTGACCTCGGCATCACCGCCGCTGAAGAGCTAGACCTGCTAATCAGGTGGCTTGGGCCACAATCCATGGATCGGGTCAAGAGACTTAAATCCGTCCACATCAGTAATCCCATCGCGGGTCTCACCGCTGCATGGAAGAGGCTAGAAAGAAGCTATGGCAGTCCTGAGGTCATAGAAAAGGCCCTGGTCAAGCGACTAGAGGATTTTCCAAAGGTATCTAGTAAGGACAGTACAAGGTTTCAAGAGCTCAGCGACCTCCTGTTAGAGCTTCAGCTGGCCAAAGCAGACCCGTATCTTCCTGGCCTCAGCTACCTGGACATTGCTCTTGGGGTAACCCCAATAGTTTCCAAGCTGCTGTCCAATATCCAAAATAAGTGGGCAATGCTTGGATCAAAATACAAAAGGGAAAACCAAGTCTCCTTCCCTCCATTTTCCTACTTCTGCAAGTTCATCGAAAATATTGCAGAGTCTAAGACGGATCCAAGTTTTTCCTATGGAGAACACAGCGACCCTGTTTCATCTCCTAAACACGACAGTCCACGTCTTAACTACAGGAACCGCTGAGCTCCCATGTCCGTCAAGAAGACTGATGTTCCTCCCACACCTTCAGTATCACAAGATAAGAGTAACAAAGGTGAGAAGATTGCGAATCCTAATCGTATGTGTCCCATTCACAAGAAACCTCTTACCTTAAAGAAGTGCATCGACTTCAGAAAAAAACCACTCCAGGAGCGCAAAGAGCTTCTGAAGAACTTTGGGATATGTTACAGGTGCTGCGCTTCTACTGAACACTTTGCTAAGGACTGCAAAATATCTATTAAGTGTTTTGAGTGTGACAGTGAGGAGCATGTGCAAGCGCTCCATCCATCCCAATCTAACACTACACAGCGTACGCCTTCCCCCACCACAAGGCAAGGCGGGGAGGATGCTGTTCAAACAGTGAGTTCTATCTCAATATCTTCTTCATGCACAGAAGTCTGCAGAGAAGGCCTCTGGGACAAGTCGTGTGCGAAGATATGCCTGGAAAATTGTTTCCCAAGGGTCGACCAGAGAAAACCGCAAGGGTGTATGTTATCCTGGATGATCAGAGCAACCGGTCACTTGCTAGGTCAGAGCTCTTTGACATGTTTGATTTAAAGGGAAACTCTCACTCCTACACCCTAGGCACATGCAGCGGTGTTATGGAGGTCTCTGGGAGAAGAGCCAGTGGACTCATGGTGTCTTCTCTTGAGAACAATGTGGAAATACCTTTACTCACTCTGGTCAAATGCAACCAGATACCATCAAACAGAGAGGAAATTCCAACTCCAGAGGCTGCACTCCATCACCCTCACCTAAAGACTTTGGCAGGCAAGATACCATCTCTCAACAACAGCGCAAACATCCTGATCCTGCTTGGCAGAGACATTCTGCGACTACACAAGGTACGTCAGCAAATCAACAGGCCACACGACGCTCCTTTTGCTCAATGCCTTGACCTAGGCTGGGTTATCATAGGAAATGTCTGCATAGGTAAGATGAAGAGACCCACGAGGATTTCCTCATTTAAGACTCATGTCCTACCAAATGGTCGCAGCACTTACTTTCAACCATGCCCCCATCATTACTGGGCGAAAGAGAAGATAAGCAACAACAAGTGGAAGAAAGAAACTTCTGATGACACGAACATATTCCTGTCCCCAAATGATGACCTCGGATCAACAGTGTTCAACTCTACAAGAGAAGACAGTCAGTGAGCACCTGCAAGGGAGGACAAAGAATTTATAAAGATTATGGAAAAGGAATTCGCCCAAGACGATTCAAAAAGCTGGGTAGCACCTTTACCTTTTCGTTCTCCAAGAACAAGGCTACCTGATAATCTGCAACAAGCAACGGCAAGGTATTCATGCCTAAAATGGACCGTAAAGAGAAGGCTGGAGATGGAGAAACATTTTGTCAACTTCATGCGGAATATCTTTGATAGAGGTCATGCAGAACCCACACCCCCGCTAAAAGAAGGTGAAGAATGCTGGTATCTTCCATCCTTTGGTGTCTACCATCCTCAAAAACCATACCAAATTACAGTGGTGTTTGACTCCAGTGCTCAGTATGAAGGCATCTCCCTAAATAGCCTGCTTTTCACTGATCCTAATCTTAACAACAGCCTTATAGGAGTACTGATTTGCTTCAGATAAGAACCTGTCGCAGTAATGGCCGACATTCAACAAATGTTTCGTTGCTTTGTCATGAGAGAAGTCAGCAGAAACTACTTAAGATTCCTATAGCACAAAGACAACGACATCCGCAACAAGGTCATGGACTACAGGATGAAGGTGCACGTCTTCGGGAACAGCCCCTCGCCTGCAGTGGCCATCTATAGACTAAGACAGACAGCACGGGAAGATGAGAGAGAGTATGGGTCTGATGCTCATCTATTTGTGGAAAGAAACTTCTACGTAGATGATGGGCTTAAGTCTCTTCCCACAAGTGAAGAGACTATCGATCTGCTCGCTAGGACTCAGGAAATGCTGTCAACAGCAAACCTTAGACTCCACAAAATCATCTCCAACAGTGAAAAGGTAATGAAAGCATTTCCATCTGAGGATCACGCTGCTGGTGTAAGGGATGTTGTTCTTGGTTCTGATGTTCCTCCCATGCATCGCAGCCTTTGTCTGCTTTGGGATATTAAGCAGGACACATTCACTTTCCAGGAGTCAGCTTGTGATAAACTTTTCACTAAACAAGGAATCCTATCTGTTGTGAACAGCATCTATGACCCTCTCGGGTTTACTGCATCCATCACAATTCAAGGCAAGATACTGTTGAGACAGTTGACCGCCGAGAGTACGGATTGGGACACTCCGCTACCGTCCCAAAAACAACAAAGGTGGGAGGCGTGAAAGAAGTCTCTGAAGGTCTTAGAACATTTCCCAGTCCCACGTTGTTATTCCCCAGGCACCCTTTCAGCCACCATCAGAAGAGAAGTCCACATTTTCTCCGACGCTTCTACAGAGGCTATAGCTGCTGTAGCCTACCTGAAGACTTTGGAAGAAGGTAACAAGGTGCATTGTGGATTCATCCTCGGTAAGGCAAAACTAACCCCGAAACCTGCTCACTCTGTTACAAGACTCGAACTTTGTGCCGCCGTCCTGGCAGTGGAGTTAGCTGAAGTTATAAAGGACGAAATGGACATTGCTATTAATTCATTTACCTTCTACACAGACAGTAAAGTGGTACTTGGGTACTATAACCAAACAAAACAATTTTATGTCTACATCAGCAATAGAGTAGAGCATATCAGAAGCTTTTCTACTTCTGACCAGTGGTACTACATCCCTACTGACATGAATCCAACTGACCAAGGGACGAGACTCACCTCCCCGTCTAAACTCAATGACAACACATGGGTGTCACCTCCAAGGCTCCTGTACGAGGATTCCAGTTCAATAGACTCCAACAACATTTATGAGCTGGTGAAACCAGAGTCTGACAAAGAGATCAGACCAATCATTTCTACTCACTACACTTCTGTGTTGCCAAAGTTGAAACTGAGATCTTTCCGCTTTGAGCGCTTCTCAAGATGGTTAGCTGTCGTGCGTGCCATAGCTCGTCTTATTCTCATCACCCAGTCCTTTGTCGGTAACAAGACATCAGAGTTTTGTGGCTGGCATATGTGTAGAGGACACCCTAACGTTGCTGATACCAGACATGCCGAGCAATTCATCATCCGATGTGTGCAACAAGAAGAATATGGTCACGAGATTGACAGAATCACAAGGAGTACTAGCTTGTCTAAGAACAGTTCTCTGCTTGAATTGTACCCAGTGATCGATTGTCATGGATTGCTGATGGAGGACATCACATGAAAGTCATTGTTTATGGACACAGCTCACAGCAGGGAGTCTACCGCCACATATTCCTCCAGCTGTGTTGGAACATTCTAACATTGATCTTTCTCCAGCGGATTATTGGGTTGGTGGAAGTGTTTGCACGTTGCGGCTTCCCCAATCTGAAGATGGGTTTACGTTTGGACTCAGTCTATTCCACTGTTGAGGACTTCATGCCTCCAACTGAAGATTGGACCATGCCAATTGAACTACAACTGTTGTTGTTATTACTTGCATGCTTGTTTTCCCTTCATTTTTCGGGCCTACAGTGACATATCCAGAGGACATCATAAAAATTATGGAATCTATAGATTTCAGATGGGGAGTGTTATGTCCCATGAGTGAGACATTTTACAGACTGTCTTGTACATTTTACATGCTGCATTGCAGTCTCTCATGTTGTTTTATTGTTGCCATGTGTTCCTGTGTTTTGCATAGCTGAAATCCTCCCTTTCCATGAAGTTTGTCTCTTCTGTCTCCCTGTCTCCCACTTCTGGGTGTGATGTCACTTCCTTCTTCTTCCCCCTGTGTCTCAGTCTCCATCTTGGCTTCATTAGAGGCACATGTGCTTTCAGTTTGTCTGAAGAAAGTCTTTTTTACCTGCTGCTGTTTGTATGCATTCAACAAGAATTCTTAAAGAAATCAAAGTCTCTTCTGGATTCTTCATAACATATATGCCGGCAGCTGAGTTAAGCTATCTGCGACTGTCGCCAGTTGTAAGTAAGGTGAAGAGATCCAGCATCTCACAGAGCCATATTTGCAGCCACAGGCCCCGGGGACAGAATAGTGTGACAGCTGCCAAACATAAAAACCCGCTATAAATAGTAAATCAAACCCGCCATTACCACCCCCTTATTTAGGGAAAAATAATAAAATTCAAAAAATGTATTTATTTCCATTTTCTCATTAGGGTTAGGGTTGGGGCTAAATTTAGGGTTAGGGTTATGGCTAAAGTTAGGCTTAGAGTTGGGGGTAAAGTTAGGGTTAGGTTTGGGGCTAAAGTTAGGATTAGGGTTGGGATTTAGATTAGGGTTTGGATTAGGGTTAGGGGTGTGTTGGGGTTAGAGTTGGTGTTAGGGACGGCGGAACGCACTAAATATTAAATAATAGAAAGTGCATTCATCGCCCGGGGTCCACCGTGCAGTAGGTGTTAAAACCGCTGCTAGACAATGGCAGACACGCTATATGGCGGTATAATGCGCACAGGTTCAACGTCACCCGATGTGCGCAGAGTGTACTCTGTTAACTCACAGAGGCGCTGTAACATAAATATAAACACCGAGCCTGTTAGACTCACAGGTCTCAGGGAAATTACACGCACAGTATCAGGTCACAGGACAGGATCCAAGACAGGGGACAGTGTCCGTCTAGACCTACCAAGTGTGCGACGTCGCTACTGTGGACGCCGGTAAGTGCTGCTTAATGCAGCGCGGCGGCAGACACAGCTGCTATGCGATAGTGCCATGAGAGACGTGACATCACCGGACGCTAGTATAGAGGTGCGGTGTGCACAGTGGCCTAAGGTTTGCCACTGACTGGCGCTGACTCTTTCTATGGTTCCCTATCCACATGCATAATATCAGAGGGAGCGGAATCTTAATAAGTCAGTCACCAGAAACACATCCAACACCATTCACACATCTGGCAAGAAGAGTCTATACTAGCCGAGCAGCCATGCGGGCCTTTTATAGCCGTGTGCTGCCGGGACGTTCCAGATCTCTGAGATGGACCAATCAGATCAGGAGAAGGACCTGAGCACGTGACTCCCGATCTCCAATGGGAGATCGTCTCATGAGCATGCCCAGTAGCGGCAGGAGAGGACTTAGCCTCTAGAGTGGCTTGCTGTAGGACAGCCTGCGTTGCTATTGCTGACCCAGAGGTGGCAGCAACAACCAGTCCTACGGAGCTGATCTGAGCAGAGGGTCTGGGATGCTGAGATTGCTGTGCAGGCTCCTGAGTGGTCGGTGGAGAATGGGAGACCACTGGTTGCAAGGCAATGGATTCCCGCTGTGCAGCTGCATGAACCCAATGCCTAACAGTTGGAGTTAGAAGTGGAGAGTTTCCACTGTTTAGGCACATCAGGGGCTCTCCAAATGCGACATGATGTCTGATCTCAATTCCAGCCAAATTTGCATTGAAAAGTCAAATGGCCCTCCTTCCCTTCCGAGCTCTGCCATGTGCCCAAACAGTGGTTTACTCTCACATATAGATCTCAATTCCAGCCAATTTTGCATTGAAAAGTCAAATGGCGCTTCTTCCTTTCTGAGCTCTGCCATGCGCCCAAACAGTGGTGTACCTGCAGATATGGGGAATCGGCATACTCAGGACAAATTGTACAATAACATTTGGGGTTCAATTTCTCCTGTTACCCTTGGTAAAATAAAACAAATTGGATCTGAATTAAATTTTTTGGGAAAAAAGTTAAATGTTCATTTTTTTTTAAACATTCCAAATATTCCTGTGAATCACCTGAAGGGTTAATAAACTTCTTGAATGTGGTTTTGAGCACCTTGAGGGGTGAAATTTTTAGAATGGTGTAACTTTTGGTTATTTTCTATTATGTAGACCCTTCAAAGTGACTTCAAATGTGATGTGGTCCCTAAAAAAATGGTTTTGTGACTTTTGCTATAAAATTCAGAAATCGCTGGTCAACTTTTAAACCTTATAACTAGAGTTGAGCGAAACGGGTCGAAAAATTTCAAAAGTCGCCGACTTTTGGCAAAGTCGGGTTTCATGAAACGAAACCCGACCCTAGGATGAGGTCGGCCACGAGGTCGGCGACTTAAGCGCCAAAGTCGCGTTTCAAAAGTTTGTTTTGCACTCTTTTTCAGCCAATCAGGATCCACGGACACTGTGGGCAACGTGATGACATAGGCAGGGGTCACCACCATCTTTCAGAAGGGCATGCAAGTGATTGGCTTGCTTTGGTGGGCGTCACAGGGGGTATAAAAGGGCGTGCACGCCGACCGCCATGTTACTCATGCTGATCTCAGAATAGGGAGAGCTGCTGCTGCTGATGATTCTGTAGGGAGAGCGTTAGGCAGGGAAGAAGACACCAAAAACTGCTTCTACTGCTAGCGATTTTGCCTGTACAACACACCAGTCACTGTGTGTGCAGTGCAAGTGGAGGCTATATTTTGCTGGATCAGCGGTGTTGGTTGTTAGGCTGCCTTCTAAGGCTTCCCGACTGCTGCATTGCTGTTTACCCACTGCTCTGCAAACTGCTTTTTTAAAAGCAATCCCAATTTTTTTTTTTGTCCTGGTGAGGTACTGAGCGTACATTTTTTCACACCATACAGCGGTGCACACTCCTCACACCGTACCGTGTAATGGCTGTTATCACAGCCACAGTGAAGCTATCTGTCTGTCACTCTGTAAGAATAAGTCGAGGACATGTTCCGTTCTTACAGACCTGCACCTTCTAGTTTTGTCTAGTTTTCAAACAGTTAAATATATTTGCTGTTTGATCACATTCAAAACTATAGAGAGACAGCGTGTGTCAGTCCGTATACTTAAAAAACACGGAGCTTCACAATTTTACGTACACCGGACAGCCGTGTACGTGCATGCTCCTCTCTCAGTACCATGTAACGGCTGTTATCACGGCCACAGTGAAGCTATCTGTGTGTCACTCTGTAAGAATAAGTCGAGGACATGTTCCGTTCTTACAGACCTGCACCTTCTAGTTTTGTCTAGTTTTCAAACAGTTAAATATATTTGCTGTTTCATCACATTCAAAACTATAGAGAGACAGCGTGTGTCAGTCCGTATACTTAAAAAACACGGAGCTTGACAATTTTACATACACCGGACAGCCTTGTACGTGCACGCACCTCTCAGTACCGTGTAACGGCTGTTATCACTGCCACAGTGAAGCTATCTGTGTGTCACTCTGTAAGAATAAGTTGAGGACATGTTCCATTCTTACAGACCTGCACCTTCTAGTTTTGTCTAGTTTTCAAACAGTTAAATATATTTGCTGTTTGATCACATTCAAAACTATAGAGAGACAGCGTGTGTCAGTCCGTATACTTAAAAAACACGGATCTTGACAATTTTACGTACACCGGACAGCCGTGTACGTGCACGCTCCTCTCTCAGTAACGTGTAACGGCTGTTATCACGGCCACAGTGAAGCTATCTGTGTGTCACTCTGTAAGAATAAGTCGAGGACATGTTCCGTTCTTACAGACCTGCACCTTCTAGTTTTGTCTAGTTTTCAAACAGTTAAATATATTTGCTGTTTGATCACATTCAAAACTATAGAGAGACAGCGTGTGTCAGTCCCTATACTTAAAAAACATGGAGCTTGACAATTTTACATACACCGGACAGCCGTGTACGTTCACGCACCTCTCAGTACCGTGTAACGGCTGTTATCACGGCCACAGTGAAGCTATCTGTGTGTCACTCTGTAAGAATAAGTCGAGGACATGTTCCGTTCTTACAGACCTGCACCTTCTAGTTTTGTCTAGTTTTCAAACAGTTAAATATATTTGCTGTTTGATCACATTCAAAACTATAGAGAGACAGCGTGTGTCAGTCCGTATACTTAAAAAACACGGAGCTTGGCAATTTTACGTACACCGGACAGCCGTGTACGTGCACGCTCCTCTCTCAGTAACGTGTAACGGCTGTTATCACGGCCACAGTGAAGCTATCTGTGTGTCACTCTGTAAGGATAAGTCGAGGACTTGTTCCGTTCTTACAGACCTACACTCTAGGGAGATTCGTATTCTGCCCAATTCTATATACACCTTGTAGTTTGTCATACACTAGCCAATTTCTGCCTGTGACATAGCGCTGTGAAATTCAGTGGGCCTCACACAATCCAAAAGTGTCCAGTGTCCACAAGTGTGTGCAGAAATTCAAAATCTCCGTTATCCTCTAGTGACATTTTTCACACCAGCGACATCGAGCCTGTCACATAGCGCAGTGATATTCAGTGAGCCTCACACAATCCAAAAGTGTCCACAAGTGTGTGCAGACATTCAAAATCTCCGTTATCCTCTAGTGACATTTTTCACACCTGCGACATCGAGCCTGCCACATAGCGCAGTGATATTTAGTGGGCCTCACACAATCCAAAAGTGTCCAGTGTCCACAAGTGTGTGCAGAAATTCAAAATCTCCGTTATCATCTAGTGACATTTTTCACACCTGCGACATCGAGCCTGTCACATAGCACTGTGATATTCAGTGGGCCTCTCACAATCCAAAAGTTTCCAGTGTCCACAAGTGTGTGCAGAAATTCAAAATCTCCGTTATCCTCTAGTGACATTTTTCACACCTGCGATATTGAGCCTGTGACATAGCGCTGTGATATTCAGTGGGCCTCACACAATCCAAAAGTGTCCAGTATCCACAAGTGTGTGCAGAAATTCAAAATCTCCCCTGTCCTATAGACACCTTGTACCTTGTTTTACATTACTATATAGTTTGTTGGATTTTGTCTACATTTCTACCAAAAATGAGGAAGGCTGGTGGAAGAGGCCGTGGAATTGGGTGGGGGTTGGAAGCTGGTAATGATGGTGTTGGTGGTGGATCTGATGGTAGTGGCAAAAGCAAAATAGGACCGAATGCAGGAGGTGTTGAGCCTGCGTCATCGTCTGGCTCCACAAGGCCTCGAAGGCTTAGTTTTCTAGGAGTTGGCAAACCGCTTTTAAAGCCAGAGCTTCAGGAAAAAGTTTTGTCTTACATTGCTGACTCAGCCTCCAGCTCTATCGCCTCCTCTTCTGAAGTTGTAAAAAATAAAAGCACTGAGTCGTCATTGGAGGCTCATGTTCATGAACCACACCTTTCCTTGTGTCCTTCACCCCAACCAAGCTTGAAGAATGACGCAGGCCATACTACTGATTACTCTATGGAGCTGTTTTCACATACCATGCCTGGATTATCAAGAGAAATGGTGAATTACCCAGGCCAAGATGAATCTGACATGGAGTGCACTGATGCACAGCCACTGATAGATGATTCTGCTGGTACATTCACTCAGAGCACTACATTGTCCTCGCAGTGTACAGAGCCAGATTCTGACCCTGATGAGACTCAGGTGCCCCTTCCCGCACACTATACCATATACCACCATACACGGTGACACAGAGGAAGGTGCACATGACATTGAAGAGGAGGTGATGGATTACCCAGTTGTTGACCCAGATTGGCATCCATTGGGGGAAGAGGGTGCTGCTTCCAATAGCTCAGATGAGGCGGAGGAGCATCCACAGCAGACATCGACATCGCAACAGCTGTTATCTGGCAGGCCCGGAGCACTCCAAAGACAGGTTCCAAAAATCAAAATATCACAGCGTGCTAGGCTGCAAAATGTCTGCTAAAGTAGGAAGAGTGCAGCGTGGCATTTTTTTTAACAAAATCCTCATGATCAGGCCAAGGTTATCTGTAAGATGTGCGCAAAGACCTTTAGCCGAGGGAAAAATCTGAAAAATTTGAATACCAGTTGCATGCTTAGACATTTAACCAGCATGCACTTGCAAGCGTGGACACAACACCAAACCTCAAGTACCAGATGTGCAACTGATCACAAAGAAGGTAGTCAGCAACGCTAAATTGTTTCCCCCACTGTAAGCCCACCGGTTAGCACAGCAGCAAATGTTGAGGTGTCGTTGTAAGGCCACAGCAGTCAGGGAATCCCACTGTTATATCAACGAAAGACTGAACCTAGGCCATCAGAAAGAACACCAACTCTATCGCCATCATCAACCCTCTCTCAGTCCGCCCTGTCCACCGCTACTTCCACCATATGCAGCTCTCAAGTCCAGCTCACCCTCCCAGACACTATGAGTAGGTCAAGAAAGTACTCAGTCTCTCATCCACATACACTGGGTTTGAACGCCCACATTGCCAAACTAATCTCGTTAGAGATGATGCCCTATCGGTTGGTGGAAAGCGCAGCTTTCCGCGAACTCATGGCCTATGCAGTACCACGCTATGACCTACCCAGTTGCCACTTCTTCTCTCGCAAAGCCATCCCAGCCCTCCACCATCATGTGAAAGACCGCATTGTCCATGCACTCAAGCAGTCAGTGAGTGGAAAGGTGCACCTCACAACTGATGCATGGTCCAGTCGGCATGGCCAGGGCCGCTACGTGTCCGTCACTGTGCACTGGGTTAATGTGGTGGATGCAGGGTCCACAGGGGACAGCGGTGGTGGGACAGTGCTGCCTAGCCCACGGTATAGGAAACAGTTGGCTGTAGGTGTTCGACCCTCCTCCTCCTCCTCCTCCAGAAGCGAAAGCTCGTCCACAGAGCGCAGTCGTACGAGCACTCCTTCTGCAGCTGCCACTGTTGCACACGAGGTGTCCCCTGTTGTGAGTTCATTTTCCCCTTCATTACTGAGGCCCGAGGAACTCCCTCTTCTGGTAAAGAAAGGTAGTGAGCCTGATTGTCAAACACCTGAGGCTGATGATTGTGACTGGCTGAGTGGAGTTACGGACTGGATATAATGCTGCCGACGCCCTTCTGTCCTGCGGGTGATTTCTCTGTGGGATCCTTGGAGACCAGTCTGAATTCCTGCTCCTCCAAAGCTAAGTTTGCTGCTCGGCCTTTTGCTTTTGTGCTTTGACTTTGTTTTTGCTTTGTTTTTCTGGATTTCTGCCATTCCCTGCTGGGGTGTGCTGAATTCATTTAGCTCTGTCTTCTGAAAATATCTGAGTGCTGATTCAGTTTTTGAAGCCTAGCTGCTTCAGGGCCTTTTTCATATCAGCTGGTTGGCTTATGTCTTTGATAGGGTTTTGGCAGATTGCAGACAGCAGCCTTCCTTTCCTTTCCTATCCAGGTAGTTTTGGGGCCCCGTCTTTGCTCAGTCTATCTTTCTGTCTGTGTTAGTATTTTCATCTTGCTTCACCGTCATTATATGTTGGGGGCTGCCTATTGCTTTGGGGTCTGCTCTGGGGCAGTTTAGATTTCCCCTTTCTTTCTTTAGGCCTATGTATTTCTCCGGCTGTGATCGAGGGGTCTAGGGCATCGTAGGAACCCCCCACGGCTACTGCTAGTTGTGTTGATAGGTTCAGGGGTCTGCAATCTGATAGTTGCCAACTTCTCTGGTTTTCTGGACTTAGCTTGTATTTCTGCTTTTGCCTCCTACGGTGACTCATTCATAACAGAATCACCCACCTTGCCGCAGATTCTAGGGTACTCAATAGCAGGAAAGAATTGTTAAAAAAAAAAAAAAAGAGTATATTTTTTCCTATATATCTCTGAGGCCGTAGGGGGAATTTTTTTTCTCTCTCAATGGATATAAAGCAATTGTCTGATAATGTGGAGCAGCTCGCTGCGGAAGTGCGGGGAATTTCCACCTACCTTGCTCATTCACATGCTGCTGAACCAAAGATTCCTACACCTGATGTATTTTTTGGGGATCGGTCTAAATTTTTGAATTTCAAAAATAATTGTAAATTATTTTTTGCCTTGAAGCCTAACTCGTCAGGGAGCTCCGCGCAGCAGGTTAAAATTGTCATCTCTTTGCTGCGTGGCGATCCCCAGGATTGGGCGTTTTCTTTGAAACCAGATGATCCTATTCTAACTAATGTGAACGCATTCTTTCAAGCTTTGGGGTTGTTGTATGACGAACCTAATGCCTTTGATCAGGCTGAAAAGACCCTGCTGGCATTGAGCCAGGGTCGTGATTCTGCAGAATTGTACTGTCAAAAATTCCGAAAGTGGGCAGTACTTACTACCTGGAATGATAATGCTTGGCTGCTCTCTTTCGGAAGTGGTTGTCAGAAGCCGTAAAAGATACTATGGTGGGATTTCCTGTTCCCTCTGGTCTTGACGATTCTATGTCATTAGCCATTCAGGTTGATCGGCGTTTGCGCGAACGCAAAGCTGCACGAGAGGTGTTGCCACCTGTTGAACAAATGTCTGAACCTATGCAATTTGATAGAGTTTTTTCCAGAGAGCAGCGTCAGGAGTTCAGAAGGCATAATAAGTTGTGTTTTTTCTGTGGAGATGCCTCGCATATTATTTCTGTCTGTCCCAAACGAGAGAAACGCTTTGCACACACGTTTTCTGTTGGTGGTGTTCAACCTAAGTTTCTTCTGGCTATTACTCTGATCTGCTCCCTGTCCACATTTTCCGCCAAGGCGTTTGTGGATTCGGGAGCAGCCCTAAACCTAATGGACTTGGATTTTGCTAAACGTTGTGGATTTCCGATGACACCTCTGCAGACGCCTATCCCTTTGAGGGGAATTGATGCTACACCTTTGGCTAAAAATAAACCCCAGTTTTGGACCCAGGTGGTAATGCGGGTCGCCCCAGACCATCAAGAAAATTGCAGATTTCTGGTGTTGCATAATCTGCATGATACTGTTGTTCTGGGGTTTCCCTGGTTACAGATTCATAATCCAGTTTTGGATTGGAAATCTGTGTCTGTGGTGAGTTGGGGTTGTCGGTTTGCCTTTAGTGAGGCTCCGGTGTTTTCCACCTCTCCTCAGTCACATGATGTTCCTGATTATTTGGCGGACTTTTATGATGTATTTAGTGAGAATTAGTCTGCGTCTCTGCCTCCTCATAGGAGTTATGACTGTGCAATTGAACTGAGCCCGGGGTGTAAATTTCCCAAGGGTCGGCTCTTCAATTTATCTGTACCCGAGCACGAGGCTATGCGATCCTATATTAAGGAGGCGTTGGAGAAGGGTCATATTAGACCATCCTCGTCACCCTTGGGTGCCGGGTTTTTTTTTGTAGCCAAAAAGGATGGATCATTAGGACCTTGTATTGATTATCGTGCCCTCAACAAAATTACTGTTAAATATCAGTATCCGTTACCCCTGATTTCTGATCTATTCTCCAGAGTTAAAGGTGCTTGCTGGTTTACCAAGCTTGACCTCAGGGGGCGTATAATCTTATTCTCATTAAGCATGGGGATGAATGGAAGACGGCGTTTAATACTCCGGAGGGACATTTTGAGTACCTGGTGATGCCTTTTGGGCTCACTAATGCCCCTTCTGTCTTCCAGTGCTTCATGAACGATATTTTCCGAGATTTTGTCGATAAATTTTTGATTATCTATCTGGATGATATTTTAATCTTCTCCAAGGATTGGGATTCTCATGTGGAACATATTCGGACTGTGTTCCGGATCTTGAGGGAGAATTCCCTGTATGTCAAGGGATCTAAATGCCTTTTTGGAGTACAGAGGATTTCTTTTTTGGGATTTATTTTGTCCCCGTCAACTATTGAAATGGACCCGGCCAAGGTACAGGCCATTCACGATTGGGTTCAGCCCACTTCTTTGAAGGCCCTCCAGAAGTTTTTGGGTTTTGCTAATTTTTATCGGAAATTTATAGCAAAATTTTCTAGTATTGCCAAGCCATTGACTGATTTGACTAAAAAGGGTGCTGATGTGTTAAATTGGTCTCCGGAGGCTGTTTCTTCCTTTCAGGAGTTGAAGTGAAGATTCACCTCCGCCCCGGTTTTGCGGCAACCTGATGTCTCACTTCCATTCCAGGTAGAGGTGGATGCTTCTGAGATTGGTGCAGGAGCTGTTTTGTCCCAAAAGGATCCTGTAACATCTAAAATGAATCCCTGTGCTTTCTTTTCCCGAAAGTTCTCTCCATCTGAACGTAACTATGATGTGGGGAATAGGGAACTGTTGGCCATGAAATGGGCATTTGAGGAGTGGAGACATTGGTTGGAGGGAGCTAAGCATCAAGTCGTGGTCCTCACTGACCACAAGAATTTGATTTACCTAGAGTCGGCTAAGCGCTTGAACCCTGATGTCAGGAATTTTGTGCAGTCCTGTGGGACATGCTCCCAGTCTAAATCGTGTTCTCGCTCTAGTGGGTTGTTGATGCCTTTGCCTGTCCCCAAGAGGCCATGGACCCATATTTCAATGGATTTCATCTCTGATATGCCTGTCTCTCAGAGGATGACTGTTATTTGGGTGATTTGTGATAGGTTCTCTAAGATGGCTCATCTTGTACCACTCCCTAAGTTGCCGTCTTCCTCTGAGTTGGTGCCCCTGTTTTTACAACAGGTGGTTCGTTTGCACGGGATTCCTGAGAACATTGTATCTGACAGAGGAGTGCAGTTTGTGTCTAGATTTTGGAGAACTTTCTGTTCCAGGCTGGGAATTCAGTTGTCCTTCTCCTCTGCTTTTCACCCTCAGACCAATGGGCAGACAGAGAGAACAAACCAGACCTTGGAGTCATATTTGAGATGTTTTATTTCTGCTGATCAGGATGATTGGGTTTCATTTTTGCCCTTGGCCGAATTTGCTTTGAATAATAGAGCTAGTTCTGCCACTTTGATGTCACCTTTTTTTTGTAACTTTGGGTTTCATCCTCGATTTTCTTCAGGGCAGGTGGAGCCCTCTGCCTGCCCAGGTGTTGACACTGTGGTGGAGAGAATGCACCAGATCTGGGACCAAATGGTGGATAAGTTATCTCTCTCCCAGGAGAAGGCCCAGCGGTTTTCCAACCGACATAGGACCATTGGTCCCCAGTTTAAGGTTGGTGATATGGTGTGGTTATCATCAAAAAATATTGCTATGAAGGTGGCTTCTCCTAAGTTTAAGCCTAGATTTATTGGACCTTACAAGATTGTGGAGATTATTAATCCGGTCTCTTTTCGTTTGGCTCTTCCTGTCACATTTAAAATCCATAATGTGTTCCATAAATCTTTGTTGAAGAGGTTTGTTGAACCTGTTGTTCCGGGGGTGGCACCTCCAGACCCTGTATTGGTTGAAGGTAACATGGAGTATGAGGTAGAGAAAGTACTGGATTCCCGTCTGGCTAGACGGAGACTCCAGTATTTGGTTAAGTGGAAGGGTTATGGTCAGGAGGATAATTCCTGGGTCTCCGCCTCTGATATTCATGCCAAACAATTGGTGCGTGCCTTTCATCGGGCTCACCCTGATCGCCCTGGTGGCATAGTTGAGGGTTCGGTGACCCCTCCTCAAGGGGGAGGTACTGTTGTGAGTTCATTTTCCCCTTCATTACTGAGGCCCGAGGAACTCCCTCTTCTGGTAAAGAAAGGTAGTGAGCCTGATTGTCAAACACCTGAGGCTGATGATTGTGACTGGCTGAGTGGAGTTACGGACTGGATATAATGCTGCCGACGCTCTTCTGTCCTGCGGGTGATTTCTCTGTGGGATCCTTGGAGACCAGTCTGAATTCCTGCTCCTCCAAAGCTAAGTTTGCTGCTCGGCCTTTTGCTTTTGTGCTTTGACTTTGTTTTTGCTTTGTTTTTCTGGATTTCTGCCATTCCCTGCTGGGGTGTGCTGAATTCATTTAGCTCTGTCTTCTGAAAATATCTGAGTGCTGATTCAGTTTTTGAAGCCTAGCTGCTTCAGGGCCTTTTTCATATCAGCTGGTTGGCTTATGTCTTTGATAGGGTTTTGGCAGATTGCAGACAGCAGCCTTCCTTTCCTTTCCTATCCAGGTAGTTTTGGGGCCCCGTCTTTGCTCAGTCTATCTTTCTGTCTGTGTTAGTATTTTCATCTTGCTTCACCGTCATTATATGTTGGGGGCTGCCTATTGCTTTGGGGTCTGCTCTGGGGCAGTTTAGATTTCCCCTTTCTTTCTTTAGGCCTATGTATTTCTCCGGCTGTGATCGAGGGGTCTAGGGCATCGTAGGAACCCCCCACGGCTACTGCTAGTTGTGTTGATAGGTTCAGGGGTCTGCAATCTGATAGTTACCAACTTCTCTGGTTTTCTGGACTTAGCTTGTATTTCTGCTTTTGCCTCCTACGGTGACTCATTCATAACAGTCCCCCTATTGAGCAACTAGTGGAAAGCGTCAGCAGATTATGCCTTGCAGATCCTAAAAAGGGACCCATCATTGCCAAAATGATGAACGATGACGACTACTGGTTGTCCATCATCCTGGATCCACGCTATAAAGGCAAATTACAAAACATCATGCCACAGGAGAACCTTGACCTAATATTGGCTACTAAACAAGCAACTCTGGTTAACCGGTTGGTTGAGGCATTCCCAGCACACAGCAGCGGTGATGGTTCTCACACGAGCCGTACGGGCCGGGGGCAGCTTGGCAGAGGTGTTCGTGGTGCACACAGCAGAAGTGGCGTTGGAGACACGGGTTCAATGACAATGTTGTGGACTGATTTTTCACGGACCGCTCACACAACTATTAATACAGCATCGATGGAAATTGACAGGAGACAGCAGTTGTCAACTATGCTTAACAACTACTTTTCCTCCCATATCGATGTTCTCCCACACAGGTCATTCCCCTTTGACTATTGGGCTGCTAAACTGGACACCTGGCTGGAATTGGCACAATATGCCTTACAGGAGCTCGCTTGCCCACCTGCAAGTGTGCTATCGGAAAGAGTCTTCAGTGCAGCTGGATCAATCCTGACAGAAAAAAGGACCCGTCTGTCAACCCAAAATGTGGATGATCTAACATTCATTAAAATGAACCATGCATGGGTCTCCAAGGATTTTGTCCCACCTTCCCTTGATGACACATAGGTTGCCAGAAAAATGGCTTGCTTTGGTCCTCCTCCTATTCCGCGAACTTGACCTATTTCGCCTTTTGCAGCAGCTGAATGTCCCACATCAACATATGCCACTTTGTAAACCGCCCTAACTGGGCTCCCCCCCCATGGCCGGGGTCACCACCTACGCGCACGAAACCATGCGAGTGCCGTTGCCCTGGAAAGGTGGGTAGGCCGACTCTTGGGCGCGGGCACTGGCACAGGGTCCCTCATAGTGCAATCAAGTGTCTCTGACGGTGGTGGTGCACACCCGCCGTCAGACAAACCGCCATACTATGAGGGGCCCAGTGCCAGTACCGATGCCCACGAGTGTGCCCCCCTTGCTTGGGCAGGGCCCCAGCATTTGCAATGTTTACCTCTCCCTGCTCCTCCGCTGTGTAGTCTGGGCTGTCAAATCCTTCACTGGGAGTGCCACTACAAATTGATTGAACTGAAAGATGATGGTTAAGATGTAGCTATGCCCTGTCCTGCTGGCCGGGCTCTAGCTCCAGATGATCAATGGCTTCCATTTCTTATGGACGTCGACTCACAATTACATGCAGTGGTGGTTTATCATCAGCTTTCACAGTTTTCCTACTCACAAACGTGTGACATTCCGGCGCACATTTCAAAATGTGCCCTCTCATGCCAATCAAATAGAATCGCCTACGGCCTGTGGCTTATGTTTTTGCACTCCAAAGTTACGTGACAGATCATGATAGCCAGTGAGCACCATGTTTACATCGCTCCCTGTGATAAAAATTGGATTGAGATGAGTAACAGTGATGGAATCAACGGAAGTGCGATACAGCAAGACTTTATTCACAAAAAAATGTTTTCACTGTCTCAACACACAAATTAATTGAGGGTCAGCATCGCCTATGAGAATTGTGACGGAAGTTTTTCCTGTGAATAATAATTCCTAGATTTCTGAAATCAATAGCCTTTATGTCACTAATTGTATGCATCTCATTTCCTATTGCGGAGAGGCTGGACTGTATTACTGAGACAGAAATATATATGAAGATTTAAAAATAACACCAAAAGTATACAGTTGTGTACGCCTCAAATGCATTTCCTTTTTTCCACTTTTTAGATTGCTGTGTAATCCATACTGAGAACACGGAGATTTTACATGTTTAAACTATGCTATATATACCTGCTCTCTAGTGATAAAGTACCCTTTCTCAACTTTGTACAATCTGGTCAAATCCATTCTGGGCCTGAGAACATTTGAGTCTGCCTCCTGATCTATAGACATATATTTTTAATGTGTAAACTAGGCTACATATATACGTGTTATCTGGTGAAACTGTACCCTTTATCAACTTTCTACAATGTTGTTGAATCCATACTGGGCCTGAGAACGGCTGCCGAGCTGTTAAGCAAGCTACAGCACCTGTGGTTTGGACACGTAATTTTTTCAGGAATGACGGTTAGGCCTAACTCCGGAATTGCGGTTGATCTGAACTTACTCGGAAATCATCATTCGCGGGGAATAATCTGAATCCCAGATCCCCATCACTAACGGAGTTCAGCAGGTTATCTGCACCTGTAAGCGACAAAAGCTGGTTCTTTCAGTGTAGCGTGCATGCAGCCCCGGACATGTACTGGAATGCTAGACCTGTTATTGCTCGATCTCATGTGCCACAGCCTCGTGTATCCCTCTAGTAAGCTTGACGCGTACCGCGGGGCCATGCCGGAGTCTCGGTCGTTAACAGAATAAAGCTGAGAAATCGCTAGCACAACTACAAACGGACATACCACACCACACACAGAATCGACAAAGCTTGCAATCTGTCCATCTTTTCTGTAGCTTGTATGGTAGTGGTTTCCCGGGTGCAGTCCAATTAAGCCACAGGCTCCACTCCTGGTGGTGCACTTTTGGACATTCCTTTAAGGTTCAGCTTTGCAATCATATTGCCCCCGGAAACCGAAAACTTTGCCTTCAGGGATGCTGTTTGGAGGTTCGTGGGACTAATGCCGCCCCATCAGCAGTCGGCATATGGGTCGCCCTCCCAGGGCTGTGGGGTACTCGGTACCGGGCCGGTGTCAGTGGGATGTGACACAGCAGCGGTGACCTGGACGGTGGCCCTGGGCGCCCATGTAAATGGCATGGTATAATGGTAAAGAGTTTATATAGATAGTTTGACGCCACCTGTGGTGTTCGGCAACATAGATGTTAGGCCGACGCTGCATGCAGATCCTCTTGGACTGATGGTGTTGTGCAGCAAAGATGGTGAAGCGCCCCACAGGTGGAGCTGGAGTCCCAGGGAAGTGTAGATGTAGTGATGGGGGAAAGGCACAGGCGGTGTAGGTGCTGGTACCCAGATGTAGCGGTGCTGGAATAACTGTAGGACACCAGAGCGTGCAGTTCCAAAGCTTTACTCACAGTCTGCAGGTTACACAGATGCCTGCCTCCGTGCTGTGTCCTCCGGGTCAGGACCTCTGCCAACCTCCGGGACCAGAATGGAAAGTTCCCTTCCAACACTCCGCCAACATGTACCTTCCTGAACGTCTCCTTTCTAGCGCTTGTGGGGGAAGCACTCACAGGACCGTGGTTCACTGAAACGCCTCCTGTCTAACAGATGTTCCTCAGACTTTACTTGTATGGCAGACAGCTGTAGCCTTTTCCTTCTGCCTCGCACACGTCGATGCTGGGGCCTCCGAGCCTTAGTTGGGTACAGAGCATTTATAGCTGCTACTTCCCCCGGTTTCTGCTGCAGGAACATCAGTGTCCCTACAAACTCGGAGACCGAAATCCGGACCATGCGCTCCAGCTAGGAGTGAGCCTTAACTCTGCTCATCCTCCAGCTCCCCTTCTCACGTCCACACACTTCCCCTTCCCTGCACAGAGTGCCCAAACTTACCTCCTCCTGACCACAGAGAGCAGCTCCTCAGCAGTCAGGTTCAGAGGTCTCCCTGCTGGCCTGGAGTGGGAAATGTGTTGTGTGTTGGTTTCACTGCTAGAGAGATCCTTCGTTGCTCCCAAGCTTGACAACACACTCCCTAGGAGGAATGCAATGCCACAGTGGCGACCGTACTCTTGGGGACGCCACAAGTGCACTGAGGCCCAGCCACTGCTGGATGATGCTGCTGGTACATTGACCCAGACCGCTACATTCCCCTCGCACTTTACACAGCCAGAATCTGACCCAGAGGAAACTCAGGCTCCTCTTCCCGCATACTATACCACCTTACACGGTGACAAAGAGGAAGGTGCAGATGAAAGTGCAGGTTCCTTGAGCAGGTGGGGGGGCATACTCATGGGCGATGGCACTGGCACAGGGCACCGCATAGTACGCAAAAGTGTCTCTGCCGGTGGGAGGGCCTAAACAGCCAAGTGCAGTGATATGGAAGATGGGGACGACAAGGAGTTCAGAGTAGTGCAGGGATTCCCTAGCAAGGAGACTTATGTAATTGTTTTCAATGTTGGGACAGCAATTTTTGTGGAGCACTATACTCTGGTGAATGATATATGGGGCCCACCATACACTGGAGCATTCCAAAGGTGGACATCAGACACTGGAGCAACATTTACAGGGCCCATTATACACTAGAGCAGTAGAAATGGGGCCCATTATATATGGAGCATTATTTGGGCCCATAAGACAGTGGAGCTTCATCCATTGGGACCAACATATACTGTAGCATTATGTGGAGCTCATCATATACGGTTTGAAACATTATATGGGAGTAATGATTCCGTATGGAGAAATATATGGGCCTCATTACTCTGTATAGCGCACTAAGCGCTGGCCATAATACTGTATGGAGTTATATACTGTCCGCTTTTGGAGGTATTGGAGAATTTAAAATGGATATCAGTCATGAGATGTAAGAAGTGAAGTATTTTTCATTGTACAATACTGCTATTTCTCTGCCGTATCGGAGCATCATGAGTTGTGGTATGTGTTAAAGGGGCGCTCTTTGGCCCTGGGCCCACGAAAACCTGGAGCCAGCCCTCCCCCCCACAACTTTAGCCGAATATCCCCCATTTTTCAGTGCGTAACTAGTATTATGAAGTTAATTAAGGTTGACAAGCTTCAGTAACAAGAATTTATGCTTTTGGCATGCAAATGGGCACTGTTGGTGTGTTTCCTGTCCTCCTCTCACTGCCGACTTTAATTATCCATTGACTTACATTGGGTTTCGTGTTTCGGGACGACCCCGACTTTTCCCTATAGTCGGCCGATTTTGCTCGATCCAACTTTTGGAAAAGTCGGGTTTCATGAAACGAAACTCGACCCTAAAAAACCAAAAGTCGCTCAACACTACTTATAACTTCCTAACAAAAAAAATTTTGGTTCCAAAATTGTGCTGATGTAAAGTAGACATGTGGGAAATGGTATTTATTAACTATTTTGTGTGACATATTTTTCTGTTTTAAGGGCATAAAAATTCAAAATTTGAAAATTACAAAATTTTCCCAATTTTCGCCAAATTTACATTTTTACACCAATAAACGCAAGTTATATCGAATAAATTTTACCACTATCATGAAGGACAGTGTGTCACGAATAAACAGTCTCAGAATCGCCAAGATCCGTTGAAGCATTCCAGAATTATCACCTCATAAAGGGACAGTGGTCAGAATTGTAAAAATTGGCCTGGTCATTAACGTGCAAACCACCCTTGGGGGTAAAGTGGTTAATAACATTGGTTACATACCGTGAATAATCAGAAAAGTTTTTTTCACTTACCCAGTCAGTCAATCATTCTGAAACGCTTATAATTCCTAGAATTCTATACTTCTTACCTGGATAAAGAAAGTGAAAATATATAAAACAACTCATAAGAGTGATAACATTACACCTACAAGGGAATTATTTATCCTCTTACTAATACCTTCCATTGATTCTGCATCAATCAAAAGTGACAGAGATTGAAGCCTCAGTGTCAAATAATACATTATTAGTGAGTCCTAGAAATTCTTCTTTATGCCAATTAGATTAATATAAACCAAATTGATTTAAATAGACCATATAAATTATCAATTGGGAACCAATTAAAAAAAAATAGCCTGTCTTTAATCCATTCCTGTCAGTTTTGACCTATAATACAGCACTCCATTTTTCAAATCTGTTTCTACCTATTCTATTGATTTCTATTTTAGAATAAGTTTGACATTTTAAGCTCGTAATATATTTTGGCTACTGTGTTTTGGGTTTATGTTTGAAAAAAATGTTTTTTTTTCTGAATATTTTGAAGAACTTGGGCCCTTTTTTTAAATAAGCTGACTGGGCTGAAGACTTGAGGCTTTGCAAGCACTTGTAGACCATCAATTTTTTTCATTTGTTTCACCCCTTATTTATGACCACACCCCATCATAAAGACCATGCCACAAATATATCTAGAATAAGAGCAGATATTGAAAAGTACACCCAATATATTGGAAAGGAGAACTAGGAAAGTTTTAGGTAGGTGTAGAAAAACTTCGGCAAAGTTTGGTTCAATGTTGTGCTGCAGAATAAATTAGAAGAAACTTGATCAATACACAAGGTAGTTATAATGCATCAGTAAGGTCTCTCCCAGGAAAAGATTTCAAAGTAGACTGGTTGTTTAAGACGTGCTCTTGAAGCTTTTAGGAGAAAAATAAGGCCGATGTTGATAGATGCAGTGGACAGCCAAGGAAACTTAGCGCAGCAGATTTAAGAACCAATTGACCAACTCAAAATTTGCTGGGCTTTTTTTAAGTATCTTTTCTTTCTTTGTTTTGTGGTATTTGTTGTTTTTTCCACCAAATTTTTTGAAATGGCACATGTGGATCTAATGCAAAAAAATTATCTTTATTTTTTAATTTTAATCAGCTTTGCAAATTTTTGACGTAAAAAAGTCACAAGTTCAGCTGAAATGTATGAAAATTTGAACCAAAATATCTTCTATATGTAAAATTACTTCAGGATGGGTCGGGAGAAGGGACTGAAGTATATTTATGCCAGAATTTTGTGAATTTTTTGAAACGTTTCAATTCATGAATTAGCTAAAAAATATCTGAAAGTTCGAAATGCCACTTACAATGGTGAACATGAAAAAAAAAACACTACGGTGAAGCATGTCAGAGGTTTCTTTCAAATGTGGGGCTGCATTTCAGCAAATGGAGTTGGTAATTTGTTCAGGATTAATGGTGTCCTCAATGCTGAGAAATACAAGCAGATAATTTTCCATGATGCACTATGATGTGCTCTGATCTCAACATCATCGAGTCTGTCTAGGATTATATAAAGAGTCAAGAGGATTTGTGCAAGCCTAAATCCACAGAAGATCTGTGGTTAGTTCTCTAAGATGTTTGGAAAAACTTCTGTGCTGAGTTTCTCCTAAGAATGTATGCAAGTGTATCTAGAAGAACTGATGGAGACAAAAGGTGGTCACATATTGAAGGGATTTACATTTGTTCATGCACTTTTCATTTTGTAAAGTATTAAATATAGATTATTAACACTTGTATTTTTGAAAATATTCTTGCTTTGCCGGATTTTTTTTCATGATGGGAAATAAACTGCTGTTTGGGAACACTGATGGGTTCAAAACAGAAGTAATTTTGATTTGTGATATTTTGGCTTTTGGTCTCCACGTTGCTTTTCCAAAGCCTCCAAACTACCAGCACAATGGAAACCCAAAAAAGTTAATCCATTGTGGAAACCTTTCTAGTGTATTCATCTGGGAATGTAATATAAAGTAGTAGTTTTTCTGCTAATTTAATATCTAAAGTGCGATGTATGAAAGATTGTTCACTCTACAAAGTGAACTGCAAAAAATTGTATTCAAAGGTTTCACTTGGAACAGCAGTAAACGGGATCGGTAACATTTAGTACAGCTATTATTACATTTGAAAGATACATATTTTTTAAAATTGTAACAAAGCACAGTATGCAACACTTTTATAGAATAAACACATAGGAAGACCCATGGTTTTCACACGAGATGGAAACAAGTAAGAGCCCTAATTCTGGGGACCCACATTTTTCTTTTAAAGTCCATGGACCTTCAAAGATTGTCATCATTTTGGTTCTTTTTCTATTATAAGCTATAAACATGAAAAGAACAACTTTGCCCAAGGCAGAGTACATGAGGCAGGAAACACAGCAAGTTCTTTACAGAAAACAAGAGCCATTTAAGATGTGACTTTAAATAACAAATCTAGCCTTCTGAAAAGGTCAGATGTTAGGAGACAAAAATAAAATGCTGTAAAGGGAAAGCTTCAGGAGTAACAATATTAAATTTAATGCAGAAAATGGCACATTTATCAAATAAAAAACTGCCTGGAGGGAGCACATGTAACTGGCCGTACAGTCGCAAGAGTATTCCTTGTGTCTGCACAAAGATTATCTGAAAACCTTGCAATGAAAGTCTTAGATTCAGTTGCTTCTATGGGACCCCACTGCAGGGCAATTTTTAAGGGGTATTAACATATTCTGAGCCTTCTGTAAGGAAATTCTAAAGGCAAACTAAAATTATTTAGGCCCCAATTCAACAAGATCAGCGATTTAATTCCTTATCAAGACCAGCGAGGGTCTTGATGAGAGGAGTCCGACATGTTGGAGCTAGATGCTCTTAATTTATTAAGAGATGCACACCTCGTATTGAATCTGGAGTGGCAGAGGAGTTGTATGGCCCTTGCCAGTCCCTTATTGGGCTAACATTTTTGTCATAAAGGAGCCTCAGCTTGCATAAATTGAATGAGCTGTGATGTTACCTGACCTCTCCCACTCCTATGTCCTCATCTTGCCCCAGGTCAGTCTATTTTGAAAATCTGCAAATTTTTGCGCAACACTGAGTTGATGATTCTGGACCTTACTGTTATTGTGCAACTCCGAGTTGATGATTCTGGGCCTTAGTGTTATTGTGTAACTCTGAGTTGATGATTCTCAGCCTTAGTGTTTTTGCGTAACTTTGAGTTGATGATTTTGTTGATCATTGTGTGCCTTAGTGTTATTATGTTACTCTGAGTTGATGATTTTGTGCCTTAGTGTTATTGTGTAATTCTGAGTTGATGATTCTGGGCCTTAGTGTTACTGTATAACTCTGAGTTGATGATTTTGTGCCTTAGTGTTATTGTGTAACTTTGAATTGATGATTTTGTGCTTTATTGTTATTGTGTAACTCTGAGTTGATGATTTTGTGCCTTAGTGTTATTGTGTAACTCTGAGTTGATGATTGTAGGCCTTAGTGTTATTGTTATTAATTTCTTGCTCATGCAAGCTTTGGGAGATCCCCGCCTCTCTCTTGTGGAACATGCACATAAAGAGCCATTTTGCCCAGCGTGCTCATACCGGGCAGCGCCTTTCTGATTCCTGCTCATATAGGTATTGTTCACATGATCAGGTTTAAATACAGTAAATAGGACTGCTCCGAGAAGGGTATACCGTGATGTGGTGGAGTGGCTTCGTATACATTTTTTGCAAAAAACGTATCAACTAAATACCCTATTTTTGTTATCATCTTTTACTAGCACTTGCAGCTTACTGTTACATATATTTTACAACAGAGTATTCATGCACGTTTGTTACACTGTGTGTTTTTTTCTGTGTCTCAGTCTTTGGGTGGTGTGAACCTTGTCTTACTGAACTGTTCATTTTTGTGCATGTCCCATGTGTTTTTAATTTATTAATTTCTTGCTGATGCAAGCTTTGGGAGATCCCCGCCTCTCTCTTGTGGGACATGCACATAAAGAGCCATTTTGAACAGCGTGTTCATATTGGGCAGCGCCTTTCTGAATCCTGCTCATGTAGGTATTGTTGCTATTGTGTAACTCTGAGTTGATGATTCTAGGTCTTAGTTTTATTGTGTAACTTTGAGTGGATGATTTTCGATCTTGGTGCTTTTGTGTAACTCTGAGTTGATGATTCTCGGCCTTAGTGTTATTGTGTAACTCTGAGTTGAGGATTCTCGGCCTTATTGCTATTGTTTATCTTTGAGTTGATGATTCTCGGCCTTAGTGTTGTCTTGTAATATTTAGTTGGAAATTAACTATCTTAAAGAACAATCTAAATCCTTTAAAGTGGTTGTCTAGCATTAGAAAAACATGGCTTCCTTCTTTAATAAGCAGTGCCACGTCTGACTATGGGATATGTATGGTATTACATCTCAGCCCCACTGAAGAAAATTGAGCTGAGCTGCAATGCTACTCATGACCGACAGTCAAGAGAGCGGAGCTGTTTATGAAAGAATGCAGTCATTTATTTCCAATCTTGGACAACCATATTAAAGGTGGGTTTTAGGTGACTCTATAGTATATAGTAAATATTTGTCAATATAATTTACTTTGCTTAACCATTTTCTGACTGGTGACTAAGGGTGTGTGCACACGCTGCGGATTCTGCTGCGGATCTGCATCGGTTTTGGCCCTGCGGATCAGCAGCAGTTTTTGCTGCATTGTACAGTACCACTTTAGTCAATGAAAAATGAAAACCGCTGTGCCGATGGTGCGGAATTTTCAGTGCAGATTTTCTGCGGTTTTAAAACCGAAGCATGTCAATTCTTTGTGCAAAACCGCAGGAGAAAACCGCAGGCTAATCCTCAGGTAAAACCACAGGTCTTTTGACCTGCGGATTTACCTGCGGATTTAGGCAAATCCACGCGGACAAATCCGCAGCAGATTCCGCAGCGTGTGCACACATCCTTACATGTAAATCACATGATGGAAGCAGGTGTATGGAGTGTTGTACAGACAGCACCTGCCTTTAGCAGCAATCAAAGTTACTTAATTTTGTTGTGTTAACCACTTAAAATCTGCTGTCAATCTCTAGCAACTGTAACCCAGTGTGGCCTTCCACAAAGGGAACTGACACTAAAAAAGGACCAAGAGGCAGTGCGGAGCCTGAACAGGTGAGTACATACTAACTTTGAAACTAGGTTAAACCCCTTTATAGTGACATTTACATTGGTTTAAAGGATTTTTCAAAGAACAAATATAATTTTAATCAACATTTTAATCAATAAATATTTGAAGAATAATTTCCACAATTGGATGTGTTAAAGAAAATGTTACTGTTCTGAGAAAATCTTATAGATGTGATCCTGCTGTGTACTGTGTAATGGTTTTGTCTGTACAGGAACATGGTCTGATCTCCTGGACAAGGGAGGAAACAAGAATATACAGACTGGACAGCAGGGGATCAGAGCTGATTTTTTCTTTGAGGTAAATCATTGCTTAAAAACAGGCAGGAAAATATTTTTTGTCACAAAAAAGAATTATCTGTGATCACCTGCTGTCCTGTGTTAGGCACCATGATTCACCCGCTGCACAGGATAGATCCCGGGCCTTGTCTGGATCTGCGGTATCCCATTCAGGTCTGGCCTCTGCAATTGTTGCTCAGCATAGACCTCAGTCCCGGAGTCATGCTCAGGTTCATGGTATGCACTTGGCTGCTGCTGCCTCTCCAGCCAAGTCTATGGTAATCGGTGTTATACAGTTGCAGCCTTGTGCTCAGGAGTCTAAGTCCAGAAATCACCATACTGAGCATATCCGTGATGTGGCGTCTTCTCACTGGTGGTCAGACATAACCTGCTCTGGTAATGTGGCAGCTCCTGATTGGCCTGCGGTCGATGTCACTGGGCGTGAGTGGTTGGGGTGGGGCCTAATGTACAAAAGGCTCTCAGAGGCGCATGCCTGTGCACTAGTATCATCTTTGTTATGGTGTGTGAGTGTGGATACTCTACCATTCTGTCTGCAGGTTGTGTCTATCTAAGGCTAGTTTCACACTAGCGTTTATGAGCGCAGCGACGGCCGCAGCTAAGCCCCGCCCCTTGCCGCGCCCCGCCTGTAGCTCCGCCCACCGGCGCATGATGCTGCATGCTCCCTGCGTCCCCTATCTTTATCACAGGGGGCGCAGGCCGTGCGCAGTATGCGTTTGGCGGCGCATGCGTCCTTTTGACGGTGCGCCGACCTGCGCCAAACGCAACCTGCTGCAGTTTGGTTGCATCGGCGCACCGTCAAAAAGGCGCATGCGCCGCCAAACGCATACTGCGCACGGCCTGCGCCCCCTGTGATAAAGATAGGGGATGCAGGGCGCATGCAGCGTCATGCGCCGGTGGGCGGAGCTACCGGTGGGGGCACGGCAAGGGGGCTGGGCTTAGCGGCGGCCGTGCGCAGGCCGTCGCTGCGCTCATAAACGCTAGTGTGAAACTAGCCTAAGCTCTGGGACTGTACTCGTAGGTAGGAAGTTAGTGTCAGTGGGGGCAATTACCTCTTGACTTAGAACCTGTTTCCTACACGTGTGCAGTTAGCACGGTGGAGTTATAGGGCAAGTTCAACCCTTAGTCAGGGTATTATATCTAGCGTCATATAAGTTTCACGTGCTTTATCCCTTTGACGTTTAACAGGGTATTGCTCTTAATATACTTTTGTTCAGTACCGCTCTGTGAAGTAACGGAGCCTGGTGTTCCGTTCACACTGTGTGGTGTTAACACAGTGTGTTCAAGCAATGGCTCGCTGTTTAGTTTCCGTCATTGTTCACTGGCAACAGTTAAACATCTCTGCATGGTGGACCCCGGGTTGCAATTGCACTTTATAATTTATTTTAATTTAGTGCAATCCACCAACCCTATCATCCTGTCTGTATACTCTCTATTGTTTCCTCCCCTGCCCAGGAGCTGTGATCCCATACTGTCCTGTCTGTATACTCTCTTTTGCATCCTCCCCTGCCCAGGAGCTGTGAGCTCATGCTGTAAAGTCTGTATACTCTCTTTTGCTTCCTCCCCTGCCCAGGAGCTGTGATCTCATGCTGTAAAGTATGTATACTCTCTTTTGCATCCTCCCCTACCCAGCAGCTGTGATCTCATGCTGTAATATCTGTATACTCACTTTTGTGTCTCTCCCTGCCCAGAAGCTGTGATCTCATGCTGTAATGTCTGTATACTCTCTTTTGCTTCCTCCCCTGCCCAGAAGCTGTGATCTCATGCTGTAATGTCTGTATATTCTCTTTTGCTTCCTCCCCTGCCCAGAAGCTGTGATCTCATGCTGTAATGTCTGTATACTCTCTTTTGCTTCCCCCCTGCCCAGAACCTGTGATCTCATGCTGTAATGTCTGTATACTCTCTTTTGCTTCCTCCCCTGTTTCCTACACGTGTGCAGTTAACACGGTGGAGTTATAGGGCAAGTTCAACCCTTAGTCAGGGTATTATATCTAGCATCATATAAGTTTCACGTGCTTTATCCCTTTGACGTTTAACAGGGTATTGCTCTTAATATACTTTTGTTCAGTACCGCTCTGTGAAGTAACGGAGCCTGGTGTTCCGTTCACACTGTGTGGTGTTAAAACAGTGTGTTCAAGCAATGGCTCGCTGTTTAGTTTCCGTCATTGTTCACTGGCAACAGTTAAACATCTCTGCATGGTGGACCCCGGGTTGCAATTGCACTTTATAATTTATTTTAATTTAGTGCAATCCACCAACCCTATCATCCTGTCTGTATACTCTCTATTGTTTCCTCCCCTGCCCAGGAGCTGTGATCCCATACTGTCCTGTCTGTATACTCTCTTTTGCATCCTCCCCTGCCCAGGAGCTGTGAGCTCATGCTGTAAAGTCTGTATACTCTCTTTTGCTTCCTCCCCTGCCCAGGAGCTGTGATCTCATACTGTAAAGTATGTATACTCTCTTTTGCATCCTCCCCTGCCCAGCAGCTGTGATCTCATGCTGTAATATCTGTATACTCACTTTTGTGTCTTTCCCTGCCCAGAAGCTGTGATCTCATGCTGTAATGTCTGTATACTCTCTTTTGCTTCCTCCCCTGCCCAGAAGCTGTGATCTCATGCTGTAATGTCTGTATACTCTCTTTTGCTTCCTCCCCTGCCCAGAAGCTGTGATCTTATGCTGTAATGTCTGTATACTCTCTTTTGCTTCCCCCCTGCCCAGGAGCTGTGATCTTATGCTGTAATGTCTGTATACTCTCTTTTGCTTCCTCACCTGCCCAGAACCTGTGATCTCATGCTGTAATGTCTGTATACTCTCTTTTGCTTCCTCCCCTGCCCAGGAGATGTGATCTCCTGCTGTAATGACTGTAAACTCTCTTTTGCATCCTCCCCTGCCCAGGAGATGTGATATGATCAGACCATAATCCTGTACAGTCAGACACGGCCATTACACAGTACACAGCAGGGGAACATTTATAAGATTATCTCAGCACAGGAATATTTTATTTAAATACATCCAATTGTGGAAATTATTATTATTCCAAGATTTATTGACTTAAGTGAACTCTATTTTTGGAAAAAGCCCTTTAACCCCTTCACTACCAAGGGTGGTTTGCACGTTAGCTCCCGGGCCAATTTTTACAATTCTGACCACTGTCCCTTTATGAGGTCATAACTCTGAAACGCTTCCATAGATCCAGGTGATTCTGACATTGTTTTCTCGTGACATATTGTACTTCATGTTAGTGGTAAAATTTCATTCAAATAACTTGCGTTTATTTGTGAAAAAAACGGAAATTTGGCAAAAATTTTGAAAATTTCGCAATTTTCCAACTTTGAATTTTTATGCCCTTAAATCACAGCGATATGGCACACAAAAAACGTAATAAATAACATTTCCCACATGTTTACTTTACATCAGCACAATTTTGGAACCAAAATTTTTTTTTGTTAGGAAGTTATAAGGGTTAAAAATTGACCAGCGATTTCTCATTTTTGCAACACCATTTTATTTTTAGGGACCACATCACATTTGAAGCCACTTTGAGGGGTCTATATGATAGAAAATACCCAAAAGTGACACCATTCTAAAAACTGCACCCCTTAAGGTGCTTAAAACCACATTCAAGAAGTTTATTAACCCTTTAGGTGCGGCACAGGAATTTTTTGAATATTTAAAAAATAAATGAACATTTAACTTTTTTTCACAAAAAAAATACTTCAGGTTCAATTTTCTTTATTTTACCAAGGGTAACAGGAGAAATTGGACTGCAAAAGTTCATGTGCAATTTGTCCTGAGTACGCTGATACCTGATATGTGGGGGGGAACCACTGTTTCGGCGCATGGCAGACCTCAGTAAGGAAGGAGCGTCGTTTGATTTTTTCAATGCAAAATTGGCTGGAATTCAGATCGTACGCTATGTTGCGTTTGGAGAGCCCCTGATGCACCTAAACAGTGGAAGTGACCCCATTTTGGAAACTAGACCCCCAATGAACTTATCTAGATATGTGGTGAGAACTTTGAACCCACAAGGGCTTCACAGAAGTTTATAACGTACAGCGGTACAATTAAAAAATCATATTTTTTCCACAAAAAAGATCTTTTCACCCCCAATTTTTATTTTTCCAAGGGTAACAGGACCCTAAAAGTTATTGTGCAATTTGTCCTGAGTACACTGATACCCCATATGTGGGTGTAAATGACTATTTGGGCGCATAGCAGAGCTCGGAAGGGAAGCAGCGCCCTTTGACGTTTTTGGCTAGAATTGAGATCGGACACCATGTTGCGATTGGAAAACCCCTGATATACCAAAACAGGGGAAACCCCCCACAAATGACACCATTTTGGAATTTAGACCCCCCAAGGAACTTATCTAGATGTGTGGTGAGCACTTTGAACCCCCAAGGGCTTCACAGAAGATTATAACATACAGCCGTACAATTAAAAAATCATATTTTTTCCACAAAAATGATCTTTTCACCCTCAATTCTTATTTTTCCTAGAGTAACAGGACCCTAAAAGATATTGTGCAATTTATCCTGAGTGCGCTGATACCCCACATGTGGGGGTAAACCACTATTTGGGCGCATGGCAGAGCTCGGAAGGGAAGCAGCACCATTTGACGTTTTTGGCTGGAATTGAGATCTGACACCATGTCAAGTTTGGAAAGCCCCTGATGTACCAAAACAGTAGAAACCCCCCACAAATGACACCATTTTGGAAACTAGACCCCCAGTGAACTTATCTAGATGTGTGGTGAGCACTTTGAACCCCCCAGTGCTTCACAGAAGTTTATAACGGGCGTGAAAATAAAAAAATCGTATTTTTTCCACAAACATCATCTTTTAGTCCCCATTTTTTTTATTTTTCCAAGGGTAACAGGAGAAGTTGGACCCCAAAAGTTGTTGTCCAATTTGTCCTGAGTATGCTGACACCCCATATGTGGGAGAAAACTACTGTATGGGGACACGTGGGGGCTCGGAAGGGAAGTAGTGACGTTTTGGAATGCAGACTTTGATGGAATGGTCTGTGGGTGTCATGTTGCCTTTGGAGAGCCCCTAATGTACCTAAACAGTGGAAACACCCACAAATGACCCCATTTTGGAAACTAGAACCCTGAGGAACTTATCTAGATGTGTGGTGAGCACTTTGAACCCCCAAGGGCTTCACAGAAGTTTATAATGCCCAGGCATGAAAATAAAAAAATCGTATTTTTTCCACAAACATGATCAATTAGTCTCCAATTTTTTTATTTTCCCAAGGGTAACAGGAGAAATTGGACCCCAAAAGTTGTTGCACAATTTGTCCTGAGTACGCTGATACCTCATATGTGGGAGAAAACTACTGTATGGGGACACGTCGGGGCTCGGAAGGGAAGTAGTGACGTTTTGGAATGCAGACTTTGATGGAATGGTCTGCGGGTGTCATGTTGCCTTTGGAGAGCCCCTAATGTACCTAAACAGTGGAAACACCCCACAAATGACCCCATTTTGGAAACTAGACCCCTGAGGAACTTATCTAGATGTGTGGTGAGCACTTTGAACCCCCAAGGGCTTCACAAAAGTTTATAATGCCCAGGCATGAAAATAAAAAAATCGTATTTTTTCCACAAACATGATCAATTAGTCTCCAATTTTTTTATTTTCCCAAGGGTAACAGGAGAAATTGGACCACAAAAGTTGTTGTCCAATTTGTCCTGAGTATGCTGACACCCCATATGTGGGAGAAAACTACTGTATGGGGACACGTGGGGGCTCGGAAGGGAAGTAGTGACGTTTTGGAATGCAGACTTTGATGGAATGGTCTGCGGGTGTCATGTTGCCTTTGGAGAGCCCCTAATGTACCTAAACAGTGGAAACACCCCACAAATGACCCCATTTTGGAAACTAGAACCCTGAGGAACTTATCTAGATGTGTGGTGAGCACTTTGAACCCCCAAGGGCTTCACAGAAGTTTATAATGCCCAGGCATGAAAATAAAAAAATCGTATTTTTTCCACAAACATGATCAATTAGTCTCCAATTTTTTTATTTTCCCAAGGGTAACAGGAGAAATTGGACCCCAAAAGTTGTTGTCCAATTTGTCCTGAGTAGGCTGATACCTCATATGTGGGAGAAAACTACTGTATGGGCACACGTCGGGGCTCGGAAGGGAAGTAGTGACGTTTTGGAATGCAGACATTGATGGATTGGTCTGCGTGTGTCATGTGCGTTTGGCGAGCCCCTGATGTACCTAAACTATTGAAACTCCCCACAAGTGACCCCATTCTGGAAACTAGACCCCCCACGGAACTTATCTAGATGTGTGGTGAGCACTTTGAACCCCCAAGTGCTTCACAGAAGTTTATAACGCCTGGGCGTGAAAATAAAAAAAATCATTTTTTTCCGCAAAAATGATATTTTTGCCCCCAATTTCTTATTTTCCTAAGGGTAACAGGAGAAATTGGACCCCAAAAGTTGTTTTGTAATTTGTCCTGAGTAGGCTGATACCCCATATGTGGGGGTAAAACACTGTTTGGGTGCATGGCAGAGCTTGGAAGGGAAGGAGCACCATTTGACTTTTTCAACACAGAATTGGCTGGAATTGAGATCAGACGTCATGTTGCATTTGGAGAGCACCTGATGTGCCCAAACAGTGGAAACCCCCCAATTATAACTCCAACCCTAACCCCAACACACCCCTAACCCTAATCTGAGCCCTAACCCTAGCCCTAACCCTAGCCCTAACCCTAGCCCTAACCCTAACCCTTGCCCTAACCCTTGCCCTAACCCTAACCCTAACCCTAATGGGAAAATGGAAATAAATACATTTTCTTTTAGTTTTATTATTTTTCCCTAACTAAGGGGGTGATAACGGGGGGTTTGATTTACTATTTATGGCGGTTTTTATGTTTGGCAGCTGTCACACGCTAAAAGATGCTTTTTATTGTAAAAATAGTTTTTGCATCACCACATATTGAGAGCTATAATTTTTCCGTATTTTGACCCACCGAGTCATGTGAGGTCTTATTTTTTGCGGGACGAGTTGACATTTTCATTGGTACCATTTTCGGGCACGTGACATTTTTTGATCGCTTTTTATTCCGATTTTTGGGACACAGAATGAACAAAAACCAGCATTTCATGAATTTCGTTTTGGGGGGTGCGTTTACACCATTCCGCGTGCGGTAAAATTGGTAAAGCGGTTTTATTCTTCGGGTCAGTTCGGTTACAGCGATACCTCATTTAGGTCTTTTTTTATGTTTTGTCGGTTTTTTGCAATGAAAACAATTTTATATAAAAAATAATTATTTTTGTATCGCTTTATTCTGCGAGCTATAACTTTTTTATTTTTTTGCGGATGATGCTGTATGGCAGCTCGTTTTTTACGGGACAAGATGACGTTTTCAGCGGTACCATGGATATTTATATGCGTCTTTTTGATCGCGCGTTATTGCACTTTATGTTCGGTGGTATGATAATAAATCATTATTTTTTGCTTCGTTTTTTATTTTTATTTTTTAAGGGGTATGCTAAAGGGGTTAACTAATGGGACAGTTTTATAGGGCGGGTCGCTACGGACGCGGCGATACCAAATATGTGTACTTTTATTGTTTTTTTTTTATTTTGAAAAAATGGATTTATTGGGGAATATTTTTTTTTTTTACTAATTTATTTAGCGATTTTTTAAAAATTATTTTTAACACTTTTTTTTTTTTTCTTTATTACCTTGTCCCAGATCACTGTGACAGATCAGCAATCTGTCACAGGCAGTTCTGCAGACTTCCTCATGCCTGCGCTTTGCAGGCAGTGAGGAAGTCAGCTCCCTACAGGCCCCCGAAGGCCCCCGTCGCCATCTTGGATCCAGGGGCCTGTAGGGAAAGAGACCCCCGCAGCAGCGCTGCACATTGCGCTGCTGTGGGGGGCTCAGGGAAGCACCGAGGGAGCCCCCTTCCTGCCGATGCTTCCCTTTAACCCCCGGTACACCGCGATCGCGTTTGACACATTGTGCCGGGTGTCAGCTGTGAGAATCAGCTGACACCCGGCCACGATCAGCGGCGCTCACCATGTGGGCGCCGCTGATCGCTGGGCCGTAATATTCCGTCCATGGTAATTAGGTCCAGGGTCACATGGACGGAATATTACGTCCATTGTAGGTAAGGGGTTAAGCTGTTTTGGAAGGTAAGCTAAAGTTTTCTATATCTGTTCTTTTTTTACAGTTCCATGCATGTAAATAGATGAATAAATAAATAAAACAGAAAAAAACAAGCAAAAACAGGCAGCACTCCAAATAACGTGTACAAGAAGAGCGGAGGTACTTTATTTATCCATCTGAATGTGACATTTTAAATGTCCTACAGTTCCTTCAATTCCTTGACAATACAGAGTGAAGACCACTTTGGGAAACTTCTTTATGTCATTATGTTAATCATTATTCTGCTACTTGGTTTCCAAGAGAAACATTTTTTGGTCAGTTTTGTTTATGGCAGTGTGACTTTTATTTGTGCCATTTAGTTTTAAAGTGTTGTACGAATTTTGATAAATTTGGTGCAACTTTACATAATACATTTCTATCTAGTGCCGCTTATCCAATTTTAACTCTAAGGCCGGGGTCACACTGGCGAGGAATACGGCCGAGTGAGAGGCGCTAAAAGCACGCATTAGACACGGACAAATGATTCTCTATGGGGTCACTCGCACCAGGCGTATATTTCTCATCCGTATTCTACGGTCCGTGCCAATCGCAGCATGCTGGGACTGTCAGCGTACTACGGCCATAGTACGCCAATGCAAGTCTATGGGTGCGCAAAAAATACACATTACACACGGACCACACATATGACCTGCGAGAAATACGCACCCGGTGTCTTTTAGCAAAGCCGGCAATTCAGTGCGCTATACAGTAAACTCACACTGACAGGTTTAATAAAGAAAGAAAGAATAGATATAGACACATAGAATACATATATATATATATTGTGGTGTAGTTACCACTATGTCAGCTAGGGGGCGCTGTGTGGGTGTCCCAGGACGGGTGTACAGGCACATTCAGTGTGGTAACAGGAGCAGGGTCCTAAATGACCATTATGGGTCTCAAGGTGGGTGGCCTTGGGATGCAGGCTCCAGGGTGTATTGATCAGGAGAGGTACTGCTGATCTTTCTGTTACACTGTGTCAGGGAAGCCTGTGTGTCTATACAACCTTTGGTGATGTCATAGCCATGTGATCCCCTTTGGGTGTGGTTACAGGGCTATGTAATTGAGGTGTTTGGCACATGTGAGAGAGTGGAGGGAGTCTGTCAGAGTGTGGACAGACTTCCATGTGTCCAGGTGGGACACTACAGAGAGTGGTCTGTGTTCCAAGGAAGGAGAAGCCTTCCAGTGTCTGCGGCTGCAGATAGAGCGCTGCTCTGGACATTGCCCTGGCCTATGTATATTAGTTGTATATGGGGAGGACTACACCTCCCAGCATGTGCTGAGACTCTCGGTCCGAGTCTGAAGCCACGGACGTTTATGTTCTTTTGTGCCTAAGATAGAGGCTATTTTGGTGATACGCTGAGTTATGGTTTATGGAGCAAATAAACCTCATGAACTTTGGGAAGAACGTGCCTCATGATTGTCTCCCGCTGCACCTGAGCGAGTCACATCCCTACAATTGGTGACAGACTGCGGGCAGCGACTCCCAGAAGCACGTGTGGCAGCGCTGGCGATTCTGAGCCAGGAGAGCAGACGGTCTGACAACCGTGAGTAATACTGACCGAGGGCAGAGAAAGTGACTGTATTAAAATTTGTGGGATACCTCTGGAGGAGAAGAGGCGTCCAGGAACCTGTGTGGCCGACACAGGTAACAGACAGGAGTCTGTGTTGCACTGACCAGGGTCAGTGAGAGACTGTGTTCCTGGAGGGGTCAGTGAGCTAGGTCCTGGAGGGTCAGTGTTGGGAGGTTGTGGGAGAGGAATCGGATCCCTGGAACACGTGATATGACCTTGGACCTGATGAGGCGTGTGTTGGGCAGTCTCAGGCGGAGACGGATGTCCTGAAGAGCACCCGCTGAGCCCCTGGACCTGGTGAGGCTGGTGTGTTGGGAGACCCTGGGAGGAGGGTCGGCTCCCTGAATAGCACCCGGTGTGCCCTGTGTGTTGGACGGTCTCAGGTGGAGACGGTACGTCCTGAGTGGCACACGAACAGGACATGTGAGAGACTGTGCATGTGTTTTTTTTTTTCTTTTCCTCTGCAAAACCTGAAGGTGCTTGCTGTGGCTCAGTGGGGTCACGAAGGTCTCGCAGCACAGGGACCTGGTGTTTTCTTTAAGGGATCTGCCCTGGGAGCATTGGTAGCAGACGCTGTCTGTCTACACCATCCTGCTGCAGCTTTATTGCATGTGACTAAGCGGATACAGCAGTTGTGGCTTTACACAACTATTAAGGGTGAGTACCCTGTATTATTGCTGCATAACCCATTATACCTGCACTGGTAAGGCCCTATGGGCGCACTTTTGTGGCTTTTTTATCTTTGAGGGTGACAAGCGGCTTCCAGTAACCCGGCGGGGTTACGAAGGTGACAAGCGGCTTCCGGTGGATCGGCGGGTCCACGAAGATGGCGCAGCAGGAGCCGCTGTGTATGTGTGTGAACAGCAGCCGGAGGTGCCGGTGATCAGTGACAGCAGGAGCTGTGGTGGTGCCAGCAAAGACTTGTGTGGTATCGTGAGAGACAAACTGTACTGTGTGAACTGTGGCATAAGAAGTTCTGCAGAACGGACATGGGGAAATCCCAAAAGGGGGCGGTGACCCAAAAGGGAGTGGTAACCAAAAAAGGGGTGGAGTCCCAAAAGGGGGCGGTGACCCAAATTAGAGTGGTAACCCAAAAAGGGGTGGAGTCACATAAGGGGGAGGTGACCCAAATTGGAGTGGTAACCCAAAAGGGGGTGGAGTCCCAAAAGGGGGCGGTGACCCAAATTGGAGTGGCAACCCAAAGCGGGGTGGTGGTCCAGAAAGGGGCCAAGTTTGAAGAAGTGACAGCACTAGGTGACTCAGTAGGTACGTCTGGAGTACCGCAGTGTATGTGCAGGTCTTTTTCAGAATGTGGAATATCCTTTCCAGGTAGTAATGACGGGCCACAGATGTGTACAGTGATGCTGCACCGGGAAGGAGCCTTTGGTCGGCTGGACTCAGAGAGTCAGGTGACTCTGACAGGAACGCCTCTCGTTTTCTCTCTGACCGAGAAAAACGTCAGGGTTCGCTGTAAACACGGGGTCACGGTGAACTACGCAGTAGACACAGTAGTGTTTGAGGGGACCAAAGGTGGTGAGTGCCAAGGTAGAGGGATACCACGGGACTTAGTCTATGCCTGGGAGAGGGGCCGGGACTTTCTTTTGTTTGATGACATTTGGTCGGATGATGGAGATGCTTTGACTGTGGGGCCAGCGGACACTGAGACAGTGACGGCTCCTGACATGGACAGGTCAGAGGTAGAACTGACCAGAGGAAGAAGTACATCTGCCCAACTGACGGACCTGACGTCTCGTGATAAGACAGATGGTGGGCTGGGAGATGAGACTACTGGACTAGACACATTGGTGCTGGACGGTAACTGGAGGGTTCACTCGACTGGTGTGACTGACCCAGTGGTACCCTTTGATGATATAATTAAAGAGGTAGTGGTGAGACACGTGCTGGCCAAAAGAGAACAAGATCATGAGATACAGCTGATAAAGGAGACTGTAACAGAACATGTCGAACGGGAAAGAGTCCTAAGGCAAGCAGCTGAGCACAGAGTGGATGAGCTGGAGAAGGAAGTCTCTGAGCTCAGAGGTCACCTGTCAGCATGTAAAACCATGAACAAGACCCTGTTGGAAGATATGGAGGTGCTCAGAGAGGCCCAAGAGAAGCATCAACAGGAGATTCTCAGGAGAGAGGATCAGCATCGCTACCTGGCAGAGGAGCGAGATAAAGTTCTGCAAGAACTCAGTGGAGTAGTAAAAGGTCTTCTGCAGAAGAAGTGGATGGGTGAAGACGTACAGCAGCCGTGCCCGACTGATAGCAAGGCAGAACTGCCAAAGCCCATCTTGGAAAAGGGTCCTGAAGACTGTAAATCTCAGGAAGATGGTGAACCAAGAGCTGCACAAGACAGTCACCCGGTCTTGGCAGATACCTTGAGGGAAGTGTTCGTGGGGAACCCAGAGCCATCTGTCCAGGATGAGAGCAAGTCCACGACCTTCAAGGTTGTAATGGAGGTACCCGAAGACGTGCGAGAAGCGTGTGCCAGCGAAGGTGTGCATGAGACCTTTAAAAAGGCAGTAAAGGCCTATAGTGTGAGCTGGGCACCAGAAACAGACCAGTTGGTGATACTGGCAGAAACGGAAGACACAGAGAGAAGGGTGGCTATCCTGAAGGAGATGCACCTACAATGTCTCCGCACGAAACAGATGCTCGTGGAGCGTAATAGGAAAGCCGCTCGACGTCTGGAGCTTGCAAGGGAAGCACAAAGTCGGCTGGACTTTGTGGAAGACATAATTCCGGTACCCAGAAATCTGGTGGGGAAAGTCGTTGGCAGACTTGGAAAGGTGATGCAGGAGATGGTGAATCGATCCTGTGTGAAGAGAGTGAGGATCCCACCTGCTGGTGAAATCCAAGCCGTTATTGAAGATGACATGGTTCCTGTCATTGTGGTTGGTTCGGTGGAAAGCATTGGTAAGCTTCGCTTGCTCCTGGAATATCGGGTAGCGTACCTGAAGGAGATTGAGCAGCTAAGACAGGATCGGCTGCAGATGAATAAGCAGATACAGAACGTCAGGTGGCGTCCACCTCCAACCCAAGTTGTAAAGACCCGAAGGGATCCTCCAAAGAATGAAAGGACAGGTAGTCGAAGACAAGAACGTCGAGAGTCCGCAAGTGGCAGTTCTAATCTTAGTAGCATAGGCACGAGACCCGGTGGTGGACGTAGCGACAGAGGGTCAGACTCATACCAGCCAGTTAGCTCAACTGGACGTGGGACTCATGACCGTATGAACCGGGAGAGTCAGCTAGTGAGAGAAAGGTCGGGTGATGGAGCGCACTGCAGACAGATGGAGACTAAAGAGTGCCTGGTCACCCTGACGGACTTTGACGGGAAGGCCAAAGCCCAAGGCCGAGATACTGACCGCTGGGGGCGGGGGAGGCCTAACGTAAATATGATGCAGTATGACTGCCGAAACAGATGGAGACGGTCCTCTCGATTGGTAGGGCAAGGTGACATGAGTGCCCGGTCTCAAGATCCCTGGGTGATGTCATGTGTTCAACCCCACAAGTTTGAACAGAGGGGGGAGGTATGTGGTGTAGTTACCACTATGTCAGCTAGGGGGCGCTGTGTGGGTGTCCCAGGACGGGTGTACAGGCACATTCAGTGTGGTAACAGGAGCAGGGTCCTAAATGACCATTATGGGTCTCAAGGTGGGTGGCCTTGGGATGCAGGCTCCAGGGTGTATTGATCAGCAGAGGTACTGCTGATCTTTCTGTTACACTGTGTCAGGGAAACCTGTGTGTGTCTATACAACCTTTAGTGATGTCATAGCCATGTGATCACCTGTGGGTGTGGTTACAGGGCTATGTAATTGAGGTGTTTGGCACATGTGAGAGAGTGTGGAGGGAGTCTGTCAGAGTGTGGACAGACTTCCATGTGTCCAGGTGGGACACTACAGAGAGTGGTCTGTGTTCCAAGGAAGGAGAAGCCTTCCTGTGTCTGCGGCTGCAGATAGAGCGCTGCTCTGGACATTGCCCTGGCCTATGTATATTAGTTGTATATGGGGAGGACTACACCTCCCAGCATGTGCTGAGACTCTCGGTCCGAGTCTGAAGCCACGGACGTTTATGTTCTTTTGTGCCTAAGATAGAGGCTATTTTGGTGATACGCTGAGTTATGGTTTATGGAGCAAATAAACCTCATGAACTTTGGGAAGAACCTGCCTCATGATTGTCTCCCGCTGCACCTGAGCGAGTCACATCCCTACAATATATATATATATATGCATTCTATGTGTCTATATCTATTCTTTGGTTTCTGTTATAAACCCTGTCATAGGGCTCCATTATATGTCCATTTTGCAAGCCTGCGAGAAAATCTCACCATACGGATGCCGTACGGATTACACATGGATGCTTACATGCGCAAAATACGCGACCACACCTTGATTACAGATGACATACGGAGCACTGTTTAGGGGCCATTCATCCGTATTACGCAAGTAAAATACTGACCGTATTTTGCGACGGTTAGTGTGACCCCGGCCTTACATTTGGCCTATGACTAGAAATTAGCAGATCGGGCAAAAATTGAATTTACCAGTTTGAACAGGTTTTTCTAGGAAAATGAATTAGCAGAGAAGTTATTCTCCACAACTCCAATGGCTGGTATTATGCTGTTGTGTTTCTCTAGACCCCAAAGCATAATAATTGTAAGACTGCGTTTACACTTGTCGTGTTTTTGCGGGCCGTTTTTGCGGCCCCGATAGATTTCTATGGGGTTGCAAAAATGGCCCGCAAAAATACATCGGAGCGCCATGTGCCATATGGGCATGAGGGCCGTATATACTTGCTTGCTCGATATTTTTCAAGGCCTCCATTTAATATGGTACCGCAAAAACAATGGTAGCTTGTTTTTGCGGTACACCGTCTTTACCGATCACCGTTTTTTCCCTGCAATTTGTTACAACACCGAAAAATGGTGATCCGAGAAGGTTTTTTGCGGCCTGTTTTTGCGGGAGACCGCAAAAATCACGGCAATACGGCCTGCAAAAACGGCCTGTAAAACCGGGCCGCAAAAAATCCGGCTTGTGCAAAAGTAGCCTTAGATGTAAAGAACAAAAGATACTGTACTCACATCTCACCTCTCTGACACCTTCGCTACTCACCGTAACCTAACTGCTCCTCGTCGCACTTTCTGATCCCCCGCTTCTCGCCCTCTAATCTTTGAGTCTCTCACACTGTGCCAGACTTCTGACTTTCATAGAGCCTGGGAGGGTTCTGCACAACCATAAGGAAGATCAATGGCATCATGACGTGCGCAGTGACCTTCCTGCTCATCTGAGGGGCCTTTAGATTCCATCAGAAGTGGCAGGGGTTAAGAAAATGTTTTGAGGAGTGGAGTGTTGGAGACTAGCAGATGGGCCAGAGAGGTGAGCAGTGAGGTTTGTTTAAGGATTTTTTTTTAACCTTTCAATGGTCCATTATGGTTGAGAAAAATATCAGTCATTGACCACCATTTGCTGAATCTGTGTGGAATTTTGGTGCATTTTGGCAAATGCAGAATTTTGTAAAATAAAATTGAAATTCAATTGTTCTCAAATATATTACCTCATCTTGGCTTATTACTCTACCATTCAGCTAACTATGAGTACTTGTTCGTCCACATAGTTGCAAATTTTTGCGCAAAAACTACATGCATCAAAATTTGCAATTTTTTGAAGTCAGAAAGCGTGAGCAAAAGCTTTGATAAATTCTCGTCCAAAGGCTAAAAATTACACTAGTATAGACTTATGTGCACCAATGAGTTTTACATCTTAACAGACTGAGAGATCACATTTACTCATTTTGCATATTTTATCCCAAACTTTGCGGTACATTTGATTCTTTACAACCAGAGTACTAGACTGTGAAGCAGCAGCTGAAAAGTCTTTTACAACTTCTTCCTCATGGCTCATAGAAGCAGGTTATGAAGTTTTATTGTCCAGTGAATGGTGAGTAACCTTTATAGGAGCATCATCTGCAGGACAAGCAAAAGGAGGAGACTTTCTGGCTTCATTTGCACGTTGGCAAGCGCTCATTTATTTTGTAATTAAGTGCGACCATTAAAACAGATGGACCAAATGATACAGCCATATTTAATAAATTAACTACAAGCTCCAATGTTAATATATTCACAAACTAATCAGAATCTGCTGCAAAGGTCAAAACAACCAAATCGCTATAATCTTCCTTTTTGTTAAAGTTGTCAACTCAAGAGCCACAAGGAAGTTAGGTACAAATAAAAGATAAGAGAGCATGGCGTTACTATGAAGTAAAAAAGCATAACAGCACAAAACTCCAAAGCAACTGGACTCAATCCTGGTAACCCTAATAAAGGCATTAAATTTAGGGCTTGTTGAGACGAGCTTATTGGAAATGATTGTTTATTATATTGAAGTTTTGTCTACTATGCCATTGTGGAAGAGGCCTTAAAAAGGTGCAAAATCTCCTTAGAAGAAAAAAATATAGAAAGTGACCGAAGATTAAATTTATAAGACTGTTCACTCTAGGACCTGTTTCGGATTAGCCATCCGAATCACATATTCCGTAGGTGACTTTTCCAAGTAAAACATCCAGAGCTGTAATGCAATGGTAAATGGAGCCAGAGTCTTATTCATTCTGCCCATAGTTCAGACAGCATGTATCTATTGTCAGGTTACCTTTAAAACTCTTCTTACATAAATAAAATATAATAATTTCTATATATCTAAAAGGGTTTGGTAATTGTTAGACACGTCAAACAGAATACATCAAAAAGGTCTATTGCGGTTAATTACCACTAAACAGGAAGCGATTCCAACTCCAGAAATTTAGATTTACAGGCAGTAAATTATATTTATGAGGAAATAAAACAATAATAGATAAATACTAAAAAAGACAGGGCTAAGAGACCTCCAGAAATTGAGGGAAAAGCACAGCGTTATAGCAATAATCAGTATGCCGGGACCAACAGTATATATACAGTATATATATCAGCCAAATAAATGAATGGATAAGTAGTGACAACACAGGAGTACTCGATATACAGTACAGACCAAAAGTTTGGACACACCTTCTCATTCAAAGAGTTTTCTTTATTTTCATGACTATGAAAATTGTAGATTCACTCTGAAGGCATCAAAACTATGAATTAACACATGTGGAATTATATAATTAACAAAAAAGTGTGAAACAACTGAAAATATCTCTTATATTCTACAAAGTAGCCACCTTTTGCTTTGATTACTGCTTTGCTCAGTCTTCAGTTGTTCTGCGTCTCATAAATGTTCTTCTGGATGATCCAAACACCTCAAACTTGGATTCGTCTGTCCATAACACTTTTTTCCAATCTTCCTCTGTCCATTGTCTGTGTTCTTTTTCCCATATTAATCTTTTCCTTGTATTAGCCAGTCTCAGAAATGGCTTTCTCTTTGCCACTCTGCCCTGAAGGCCAACATTCCGGAGTCGCCTGTTCACTGTAGATGTTGACACTGACATTTTGCATGTAGTATTTAATGAAACTGCCAGTTGAGGACCTGTGAGGCGTCGATTTCTCAGACTAAAGACTCTAATGTACTTGTCTTATTGCTTAGTTGTGCAGCGGGGCCTCCAACTTCTCTTTCTACTCTGGTTAGAGCCTGTTTGTGATCTCCTCTGAAGGGAGTAGTACACACCGTTGTAGAAAATCTTCAGTTTCTTGGAAATTTCTCGCATGGAATAGACTTAATTTCTAAGAACAAGAAAAGACTGTCGAGTTTCACATGAAAGTTCTTTTTTTCTGGCCATTTTGAGAGTTTAATGGAGCCAACAAATGTAATGCTCCAGATTCTCAACTAGCTCAAAGGAAGGTCAGGTTTATAGCTTCTCTAATCAGCCAAACTGTTTTCAGCTGTGCTAACATACTTGCACAAGGGTTTTCAAGGGTATTCTAACTATCCCTTAGCCTTCTTACACAGTTAGCAAACACAAAGTACCATAGGAACACTGGAGTGATGGTTGTTGGAAATGGGCCTCTAAACACCTGTGAAGATATTGCATTACACACGAGACGTTTGCAGCTAGAATAGTCATTTACCACATTAACAATGTATAGCGTGTATTTCTGAATCATTTAATGTTAGCTTCATTTGAAAAAACTGTGCTTTTCTTTCAAAAATAATGACATTTCTAAGTGACCGTAAACTTTTGAATGGTAGTGTACAGTATGTGTAAGAAGAAGGTCCGGATTGGGCTCACCTTTTCCATGACAAATCCGGAACTGTCAGAGCTGTTACCTAGGTTGGTTGCACGGGGAAAACTTAAGGCCCCGGACCAACCTTTACACTCTGAGGTAGGGGGCGTGGCAAAGCTAAAAAAGCCATGGTGTGTGGAAACCAGTCAGACTCAGTGGGAATGTACAGCGCACAGGAGGACAGTGTCAGCACTCTGGCCTCTGGGCACCGAGACGTAGCAGGCCTAAGTCTGAGGAGCCACGGATCCATGGCTAGAGACTGTCGACAGAGACTTTCCCCATGTCCGCTGACACTGCTGACAACATTGACATCGCTGACAGTGAGTGACAAGGTCCATGGTCAGAGCTCGGGAGCTCGCACGTACCGGCAGGGAAGCCGGATGACCCGCTTTGAAGTGTTTCCTGATAAGCCTTCATTTAACCGCTGAGTATCGCTAGACTCTGCCAGGGTAAAAGACTTTAACCTTGCCTGCTCTTTGCCTTCCGGACCCAGGACCCCTGTCGGGGCTGTTTACTGTCTTCGTTTTGTGTGCATGCAAGTAGACGTGCACCTCACTAGGGATGCTAGTGGTGCTCGCCTTTTTGTATAATTCAATATACTATGTTATATGTAGAGTTGAGCGAAATGGGTCGAAAAAATTCAAAAGTCGCCGACTTTTGGCAAAGTCGGGTTTCATGAAACGAAACCCGACCCTAGGATGAGGTCGGCCACGAGGTCGGCGACTTACGCGCCAAAGTCGCGTTTCAAAAGTTTGTTTTGCGCTCTTTTTCAGCCAATCAGGATCCACGGACACTGTGGGCAACGTGATGACCTAGGCACGGGTCACCACCATCTTTCAGAAGGGCATGCAAGTGATTGGCTTGCTTTGGTGGGCGTCACAGGGGGTATAAAAGGGCGTGCACGCCGACCGCCATCTTACTTCTGCCGATCTTAGTATAGGGAGAGGTTGCTGCTGATTCTGTAGGGAGAGCGTTAGGCAGGGAAGAAGACAAAAGAACTGCTTCTGCTGCTAGCGATTTGGCCTGCACAACACACAAGTCACTGTGTGTGCAGTGCAAGGGGAGGCTATATTGTGGTGTATCAGTGGTGTTGGTTGTTGGGCTGCCTTCTAAGGCTTCCTGACACGCTGGCATTGCTGTTTACCCACTGCTCCACAAACTGCTTTTTTTAAAGCAATCCAATCTCCCTTATCCTCTAGTCACTTTTGTCACAGCTGTGCCATCGAGCGTGTCACATAGCGCTCAGATATCAGTGGGCCTCACACAATCCACAAGTGTCCAGTGTCCAAAAGTGTACGCAGAGATTCAAAATCTCCATTATCCTCTCGTCACTTTGGTCACAGGCAGCTGTGCCATCGAGCGTGTCACATAGCGCTCAGATATCAGTGGGCCTCACACAATCTACAAGTGTCCAGTGTCCAAAAGTGTACGCAGAGATTCAAAATCTCCATTATCCTCTCGTCACTTTGGTCACAGGCAGCTGTGCCATCGAGCGTGTCACATAGCGCTCAGATATCAGTGGGCCTCACACAATCTACAAGTGTCCAGTGTCCAAAAGTGTATGCAGAGATTCAAAATCTCCATTATCCTCTCGTCACTTTGGTCACAGGCAGCTGTGCCATCGAGCGTGTCACATAGCGCTCAGATATCAGTGGGCCTCACACAATCCACAAGTGTCCAGTGTCCAAAAGTGTACGCAGAGATTCAAAATCTCCATTATCCTCTCGTCACTTTGGTCACAGGCAGCTGTGCCATCGAGCGTGTCACATAGCGCTCAGATATCAGTGGGCCTCACAAAATCTACAAGTGTCCAGTGTCCAAAAGTGTACGCAGAGATTCAAAATCTCCATTATCCTCTCGTCACTTTGGTCACAGGCAGCTGTGACATCGAGCGTGTCACATAGCGCTCAGATATCAGTGGGCCTCACACAATCCACAAGTGTCCAGTGTCCAAAAGTGTACGCAGAGATTCAAAATCTCCATTATCCTCTCGTCACTTTGGTCACAGGCAGCTGTGCCATCGAGCGTGTCACATAGCGCTCAGATATCAGTGGGCCTCACAAAATCTACAAGTGTCCAGTGTCCAAAAGTGTACGCAGAGATTCAAAATCTCCATTATCCTCTCGTCACTTTGGTCACAGGCAGCTGTGCCATCGAGCGTGTCACATAGCGCTCAGATATCAGTGGGCCTCACACAATCTACAAGTGTCCAGTGTCCAAAAGTGTACGCAGAGATTCAAAATCTCCATTATCCTCTCGTCACTTTGGTCACAGGCAGCTGTGCCATCGAGCGTGTCACATAGCGCTCAGATATCAGTGGGCCTCACACAATCCACAAGTGTCCAGTGTCCAAAAGTGTACGCAGAGATTCAAAATCTCCATTATCCTCTCGTCACTTTGGTCACAGGCAGCTGTGCCATCGAGCGTGTCACATAGCACTCAGATATCAGTGGGCCTCACACAATCTACAAGTGTCCAGTGTCCAAAAGTGTACGCAGAGATTCAAAATCTCCATTATCCTCTCGTCACTTTGGTCACAGGCAGCTGTGACATCGAGCGTGTCACATAGCGCTCAGATATCAGTGGGCCTCACACAATCTACAAGTGTCCAGTGTCCAAAAGTGTACGCAGAGATTCAAAATCTCCATTATCCTCTCGTCACTTTGGTCACAGGCAGCTGTGCCATCGAGCGTGTCACATAGCGCTCAGATATCAGTGGGCCTCACACAATCCACAAGTGTCCAGTGTCCAAAAGTGTACGCAGAGATTCAAAATCTCCATTATCCTCTCGTCACTTTGGTCACAGGCAGCTGTGCCATCGAGCGTGTCACATTGTGTGAGGCCCACTGATATCTGAGCACTATCTACAAGTGTCCAGTGTCCAAAAGTGTATACAGAGATTCAAAATCTCCATTATCCTCTCGTCACTTTGGTCACAGGCAGCTGTGCCATCGAGCGTGTCACATAGCGCTCAGATATCAGTGGGCCTCACACAATCTACAAGTGTCCAGTGTCCAAAAGTGTACGCAGAGATTCAAAATCTCCATTATCCTCTCGTCACTTTGGTCACAGGCAGCTGTGCCATCGAGCGTGTCACATAGCGCTCAGATATCAGTGGGCCTCACAAAATCTACAAGTGTCCAGTGCCCAAAAGTGTACGCAGAGAATCAAAATCTCCATTATCCTCTCGTCACTTTGGTCACAGGCAGCTGTGCCATCGAGCGTGTCACATAGCGCTCAGATATCAGTGGGCCTCACACAATCCACAAGTGTCCAGTGTCCAAAAGTGTACGCAGAGATTCAAAATCTCCATTATCCTCTAGTCACTTTGGTCACAGGCAGCTGTGCCATCGAGCGTGTCACATAGCGCTCAGATATCAGTGGGCCTCACACAATCCACAAGTGTCCAGTGTCCAAAAGTGTACGCAGAGATTCAAAATCTTCATTATCCTCTCGTCACTTTGGTCACAGGCAGCTGTGCCATCGAGCGTGTCACATAGCGCTCAGATATCAGTGGGCCTCACACAATCCACAAGTGTCCAGTGTCCAAAAGTGTACGCAGAGAATCAAAATCTCCATTATCCTCTCGTCACTTTGGTCACAGGCAGCTGTGCCATCGAGCGTGTCACATAGCGCTCAGATATCAGTGGGCCTCACACAATCCACAAGTGTCCAGTGTCCAAAAGTGTACGCAGAGATTCAAAATCTCCATTATCCTCTCGTCACTTTGGTCACAGGCAGCTGTGCCATCGAGCGTGTCACATAGTGCTCAGATATCAGTGGTCCTCACACAATCCACAAGTGTCCTGTGTCCAAAAGTGTATGCAGAGATGCAAAATCTCCATTATCCTCTCGTAACTTTGGTCACAGGCAGCTGTGCCATCGAGCGTGTCACATAGCGCTCAGATATCAGTGGGCCTCACACAATCTACAAGTGTCCAGTGTCCAAAAGTGTACGCAGAGATTCAAAATCTCCATTATCCTCTTGTCACTTTGGTCACAGGCAGCTGTGCCATCGAGCGTGTCACATAGCGCTCAGATATCAGTGGGCCTCACACAATCCACAAGTGTCCAGTGTCCAAAAGTGTACGCAGAGAATCAAAATCTCCATTATCCTCTCGTCACTTTGGTCACAGGCAGCTGTGCCATCGAGCGTGTCACATAGTGCTCAGATATCAGTGGGCCTCACACAATCCACAAGTGTCCAGTGTCCAAAAGTGTACGCAGAGATTCAAAATCTCCATTATCCTCTCGTCACTTTGGTCACAGGCAGCTGTGCCATCGAGCGTGTCACATAGCGCTCAGATATCAGTGGGCCTCACACAATCCACAAGTGTCCAGTGTCCAAAAGTGTACGCAGAGATTCAAAATCTCCATTATCCTCTCGTCACTTTGGTCACAGGCAGCTGTGCCATCGAGCGTGTCACATAGCGCTCAGATATTAGTGGGCCTCACACAATCTACAAGTGTCCAGTGTCCAAAAGTGTACGCAGAGAATCAAAATCTCCATTATCCTCTCGTCACTTTGGTCACAGGCAGCTGTGCCATCGAGCGTGTCACATAGCGCTCAGATATCAGTGGGCCTCACACAATCCACAAGTGTCCAGTGTCCAAAAGTGTACGCAGAGATTCAAAATCTCCATTATCCTCTCGTCACTTTGGTCACAGGCAGCTGTGCCATCGAGCGTGTCACATAGTGCTCAGATATCAGTGGGCCTCACACAATCCACAAGTGTCCAGTGTCCAAAAGTGTACGCAGAGAATCAAAATCTCCATTATCCTCTCGTCACTTTGGTCACAGGCAGCTGTGCCATCGAGCGTGTCACATAGCGCTCAGATATCAGTGGGCCTCACACAATCCACAAGTGTCCAGTGTCCAAAAGTGTACGCAGAGATTCAAAATCTCCATTATCCTCTCGTCACTTTGGTCACAGGCAGCTGTGCCATCGAGCGTGTCACATAGCGCTCAGATATCAGTGGGCCTCACACAATCCACAAGTGTCCAGTGTCCAAAAGTGTACGCAGAGATTCAAAATCTCCATTATCCTCTCGTCACTTTGGTCACAGGCAGCTGTGCCATCGAGCGTGTCACATAGCGCTCAGATATCAGTGGGCCTCACACAATCTACAAGTGTCCAGTGTCCAAAAGTGTACGCAGAGATTCAAAATCTCCATTATCCTCTTGTCACTTTGGTCACAGGCAGCTGTGCCATCGAGCGTGTCACATAGCGCTTAGATATCAGTGGGCCTCACACAATCTACAAGTGTCCAGTGTCCAAAAGTGTACGCAGAGAATCAAAATCTCCATTATCCTCTCGTCACTTTGGTCACAGGCAGCTGTGCCATCGAGCGTGTCACATAGCGCTCAGATATCTGTGGGCCTCACACAATCCAAAAGTGTCCACTGTCCACAAGTGTGTGCAGAAATTCTAAATCTCCCCTGTTCTATAGACACCTTTTACCTTGTTTTACATTACTATATAGTTTGTTGGATTTTGTCTACATTTCTACCAAAAATGAGGAAGGCTGGTGTAAGAGGCCGTGGAATTGGGCGGGGGTTGGCAGCTGGTAATGATGGTGTTGGTGGTGGATCGGATGGTAGTGGCAAGAGCAAAATAGGACCGAATGCAGGAGGTGCTGACCCTGCGTCATCGTCTGGCTACATAAGGCCTCGAACGCTTAGTTTTCTAGGAGTTGGCAAACCGCTTTTAAAGGCAGAGCATCAGGAAAAAGTTTTGTCTTACATTGCTGACTCAGCCTCCAGCTCTATCGCCTCCTCTTCTTCAGTTGTAAAAAGTAAAAGCACTGAGTCGTCATTGGAGGCTCATGTTCATGAACCACACCTTTCCTTGTGTCCTTCACCCCAACCAAGATTGAAGGATGACGCAGGCCATACTACTGATTACTCCATGGAGCTGTTTTCACATACCATGCCTGGATTATCAAGTCAAATGGTGAATTACCCAGGCCAAGATGAATCTGACATGGAGTGCACTGATGCACAGCCGCTGATGGATGATTCTGCTGGTACATTCACTCAGAGCACTACATTGTCCTCGCAGTGTACAGAGCCAGATTTTGACCCTGATGAGACTCAGGTGCCCCTTCCCGCACACTATACCACCATACACGGTGACACAGAGAAAGGTGCACATGACATAGAAGAGGAGGTGATGGATGACCCAGTTGTTGACCCAGATTGGCATCCATTGGGGGAAGAGGGTGCTGCTTCCAATAGCTCAGATGAGGAGCATCCACAGCAGACATCGACATCGCAAGAGCTGTTATCTGGCAGGCCCGGAGCACTCCAAAGACAGGTTCCAAACATCAAAAGAGTTGCTGGACAGCTTGTCCAGAGGGTCAAAAGATCACAGCGTGCTAGGCCGCAAAATGTCTGCCAAAGTAGGAAGAGTGCAGTGTGGCACTTTTTTGAACAAAATCCTCATGATCAGGCCAAGGTTATCTGTAAGAAGTGCGCAAAGACCTTTAGCCGAGGGAAAAATCTGAAAAATTTGAATACCAGTTGCATGCTTAGAAATTTAACCAGCATGCACTTGCAAGCGTGGACACAACACCAAACCTCAAGTGCCACATGTGCAACTGATCACAACGAAGGTAGTCAGCAACGCTACATTGTTTCCCCCACTGTAAGCCCACCGGTTAGCACAGCATCAAATGTTGAGGTGTCGTTGCAAGGCCACAGCAGTCAGGGAATCCCACTGTTATATCAACGAAAGACTGATTCTAGGCCATCAGAAAGAACACCAACTCCATCACCATCATCAACCCTCTCTCAGTCCGCCCTGTCCACCGCTACTTCCACCATATGCAGCTCTCAAGTCCAGCTCACCCTCCCAGACACTATGAGTAGGTCAAGAAAGTACTCAGTCTCTCATCCGCGTACACTGGGTTTGAACGCCCACATTGCCAAACTAATCTCGTTTGAGATGATGCCCTTTCGGTTGGTGGAAAGCACAGCTTTCCGCGAACTCATGGCCTATGCAGTACCACGCTATGACCTACCCAGTCGCCACTTCTTCTCTCGCAAAGCCATCCCAGCCCTCCACCATCATGTGAAAGACCGCATTGTCCATGCACTCAAGCAGTCAGTGAGCGGAAAGGTGCACCTCACAACTGATGCATGGTCCAGTCGGCATGGCCAGGGCCGTTACGTGTCCATCACTGCGCACTGGGTTAATGTGGTGGATGCAGGGTCCACAGGGGACAGCGGTGGTGGGACAGTGCTGCCTAGCCCACGGTATAGGAAACAGTTGGCTGTAGGCGTTCCACCCTCCTCCTCCAGAAGCGAAAGCTCGTCCACAGAGCGCAGTCGTACGAGCACTCCATCTGCAGCTGCCACTGTTGCACACGATGTGTCCCCCTATCGAGCAGCTAGTGGAAAGCGTCAGCAGGCTGTGTTGCAGATGATGTGTTTGGGCGACAGACACACCGCCGAGGTGCTGGCCGAGTACTTGAAGCGACAAACTGAGTCATGGCTGGGCAGTGTACATCTTGAGGCAGGCAAGGTAGTTAGTGATAACGGCCGTAACTTTGTGGCAGCCATAGCCCTTTCAAAACTCAGCCACATACCTTGCTTGGCTCACACATTGAACCTGGTGGTGCAGTGCTTCCTCAAAAATTATCCGGAGTTAACAGCCCTGCTCCAGAAGGTGCGAAGACTGTGCGCGCACATCCGCCGGTCGCCTGTACACTCCGTTCGTATGCAGAAGCTGCAGCGATTGCTCCACCTTCCCAACCACCGCCTCATTATCGACATTGCAACAAGGTGGAACTCTACCCTGCACATGGTGGAGCGGCTGTGCGAGCAGAGGCAGGCCATAATGCATTTGTGGGAGGATACACGGCCAGGCACTTTGAGAGCAGACATGGAGTTGACAGGCGTGCAGTGGTCGAAGCTGAAAGACCTTTGTAAAGTCCTTCAGTGTTTTGAGGAATGCACACGGCTGGTAAGCGCAGACGACGCCATCCTAAGCATGAGCATCCCACTTATGCGTCTGCTCATGCAAACTTTGACGCACCTTAAGGAGCAGGCGTCTGCAGCCAATGTTGATGAGGAGGAAGAGGAGGAGGGAATCCTTGATGACATTCAGCCATTGTCTGCTCAGGGACCTCTCCTGGACGAAGTGGAGGAAGAAGAGGAGGAGGAGGAGGAGGATGATGGGGATGATTACTTAGGGGAGGAGGATGCATCTCGTGGGGCAAGTGAAAATGTTGGCGTGGCAAGGTCTGGTACAGGGTTTGTGCATGACTGGAGGGATGTGGATTTGCCAGAAAGTGCTCCTCCACCCAGCACTCGCAGTGCATCATTGACACCGGGAACATTGGCCCACATGTCAGATTATGCCTTGCGGATCCTAAAAAGGGACCCCCGCATTGCCAAAATGATGAACGATGACGACTACTGGTTGGCCAGCTTCCTGGATCGACGCTATAAAGGCAAATTACAAAACATCATGCCACAGGAGAACCTTGACCTAATATTGGCTAATAAACAAGCAACTCTGGTAAATCGGTTGCTTGAGGCATTCCCAGCACACAGCAGCGGTGATGGTTCTCACACGAGCCGTACGGGCCGGGGGCAGCTTGGCAGAGGTGTTCGTGGTGCACACAGCAGAAGTGGCGTTGGAGACAGGGGTTTCATGACAATGTTGTGGACTGATTTTTCAAATACCGCTCACACAACTGGTAATACTGCATCGATGGAAAGTGACAGGAGACAGCAGTTGTCAACTATGGTTACAAACTACTTTTCCTCCCATATCGATGTTCTCCCACACAGGTCATTCCCCTTTGACTATTGGGCCGCTAAACTGGACACCTGGCCTGAATTGGCCCAATATGCCTTACAGGAGCTCGCTTGCCCAGCTGCAAGTGTGCTATCGGAAAGAGTCTTCAGTGCAGCTGGATCAATCCTTACAGAAAAAAGGACCCGTCTGTCAACCCAAAATGTGGATGATCTAACCTTCATTAAAATGAACCACGCATGGGTTTCCAAGGATTTTGTCCCACCTTCCCCTGATGACACATAGGGTGACAGAAAAATGGCTTGCTTTGGTCCACCTCTTTCTGGTACTTCACCTATTTCGCCTTTTGCATCAGCTGAATGTCCAACATCAACATATGCCACTTTCTAAAACTCCCTAACTGTGCTGCCTCCCCCCCCATGGCCGGGGTCACCACCTACCGCACGACACCGTGCAAGTGCCGTTGCCCTGGACAGGTGGGTAGGCCGACTCTTGGGCGCGGGCACTGGCACAGGGTCCCTCATAGTGCAATCAAGTGTCTCTGATGGCGGTGGTGCACACCCGCCGTCAGACACACCGCTGTACTATGAGGGGCCCAGTGCCAGTACCGACGCCCACGAGTGGGCCCCCCTTGCTTGGGCAGGGCCCCAGCATTTGTAATCTTTACCTCTCCCTGCTCCTCCTCTGTGTAATCTGGGCCGTCAAATCCATACTGTGCCTGACACCATCTGAGCCTGCCTCCTGAGACATATATTTTGAATGTGTACGCTATCCATACATGTTATCCGGGGATACGGTACCCTTTCTAACCTTTGTGCAATGACGTGCAATCCATACTGGGCCTAACACTGTCTGAGCCTGCCTCATGCTGTATAGACATATATTTTGAATGTGTACGCTATCCATACATGTTATCCAGGGATACGGTACCCTTTCTAACCTTTGTGCAATGACGTGCAATCCATACTGGGCCTAACACCGTCTGAGCCTGCCTCATGCTGTATAGACATATATTTTGAATGTGTACGCTATCCATACATGTTATCCGGGGATACGGTACCCTTTCTAACCTTTGTGCAATGACGTGCAATCCATACTGGGCCTAACACCGTCTGAGCCTGCCTCATGCTGTATAGACATATATTTTGAATGTGTACGCTATCCATACATGTTATCCAGGGATACGGTACCCTTTCTAACCTTTGTGCAATGACGTGCAATCCATACTGGGCCTAACACCGTCTGAGCCTGCCTCATGCTGTATAGACATATATTTTGAATGTGTACGCTATCCATACATGTTATCCGGGGATACGGTACCCTTTCTAACCTTTGTGCAATGACGTGCAATCCATACTGGGCCTAACACCGTCTGAGCCTGCCTCATGCTGTATAGACATATATTTTGAATGTGTACGCTATCCATACATGTTATCCGGGGATACGGTACCCTTTCTAACCTTTGTGCAATGACGTGCAATCCATACTGGGCCTAACACCGTCTGAGCCTGCCTCATGCTGTATAGACATATATTTTGAATGTGTACGCTATCCATACATGTTATCCAGGGATACGGTACCCTTTCTAACCTTTGTGCAATGACGTGCAATCCATACTGGGCCTAACACCGTCTGAGCCTGCCTCATGCTGTATAGACATATATTTTGAATGTGTACGCTATCCATACATGTTATCCAGGGATACGGTACCCTTTCTAACCTTTGTGCAATCACGTGCAATCCATACTGGGCGTGAGAACGGCTGGCGAGCTGTTAAGCAAGCTACAGCACCTGTCCAGACAAGTACAGGGATTCCCTAGCGAGGAGACTTATTTGATTGTTTTCAATGTTGGGACAGCAATTTTTGGGGAGCACTATACTCTGGAGAATGATAGATGGGGCCCACCATACACTGGAACATTCCAAAGGTGGACATCAGACACTGGAGCAGCATTTACAGGGCCCATTATACACTAGAGCATTAGAAATGGGGCCCATTATGTTTGGAGCATTATTTGGGCCCATAAGACAGTGGAGCTTCATCCATGGGGACCAACATATACTGTAGCATTATGTGGAGCTCATCATATACTGTTTCAAACATTATATGGGACCAATGATTCTGTATGGAGAAATAGATGGGCCTCGTCATGAGATGTAAAAAGTGAGGTATTTTTCATTGTACTATACCGCTATTTCTCTGCCGTATCGGAGCATGATGAGTTGTGGTATGTGTTAAAGGGGCGCTCTTTCGCCCAGGGCACATGAAAACCTGGAGCCAGCCCTCCCCCCCCACAGTTTGTAGCCAAATAACCCCCATTTTTCAGTGCGTAACTTGTAATATGAAGTTAATTAAGGTTGACAAGCTTAAGAAAGAAGAATTGATGCTTTTGGCATTCAAATGGGCACTGTAGGTGTGTTTCCTGTCCTCCTCTCACTGCCGACTTTTATTCCCCATTGCCTTACATTGGGTTTCGTGTTTCGGGACGACCCCGACTTTTCCCTATAATCGGACGATCTTGCTCGACCCGACTTTTGGAAAAGTCGGGTTTCACGAAACGAAACGCGACCCTAAAAAACCAAAAGTCGCTCAACTCTAGTTATATGTCTTTGTATAGGTATTTTGTACTGATTCAGTAGCAATTTTTGATAATCCTTAGTAATATTTTGGGTGAGCCATACATTTATTTGTGTCTGGTTGCTGTACTTTTATTTGAGAAGTGTATAAGCTGGTGGATATGCACAGTGGCGGATTAAGTGGACTATGGGCCCGGGGCTGTTCATAAAACCTGGGCCCCTGTACCCCCCTTCCCACCTGAGCGCTGCGGTCCCCGTGCGGGAATTGACAGCCGTACGGACCACAGCACTTGGTTTGCTGCGGGTCCATACGGAAAACCCGCCACCATTCCACCACGTGTGGACATCGCCTAAAAAGACGTTGCACATAAGCTGTAGGCCTACGGCCAATACGCACAAAATCGCCCAACGTGATCCTGGCCATAGGGGATCCACTTTAATGTCCCCACTTTAATTTGAAGTCCCCTTACTTCATCCATTGCAGTCCCTTATCACCCACTCACTTCATCTGCAGTGCCGCTTCATCATTTGCAGCCCCTTATCCCCCCTTCCATTTCATCATGTGCAGTCCCCTTCCCCCCCAACTTCATGTGCAGCCCCACTCCCCCATCATCATGTGCAGTTAATTTTACCCCCACATCATGTGCAGTCCCCCTTACCCCCACTTCATGTGCAGTGCCCCTTACCCCCAGTTCATGATGTGCAGTCCCCCTTACCCCCAATTCATCATGTGCAGTCCCCCTTACCCCCAATTCATCATGTGCAGTCCCACTTACCCCTTAATTCATCATGTGCAGTCCCACTTACCCCTGAATTCATCATGTGCAGTCCCCCTTATCCCCCACTTCATCATGTTCAGCCCCACTCACCCCCCTTCATCATATGCAGCCCCACTCACCCCCCTTCATCATGTGCAGCCCCACTCACCGCCCTTCATCATGTGAAGCCCCCACTCATCCCCCCTTCATCCTGTGAAGCCCCCACTCATCCCCCCTTCATCCTGTACAACCCGTCACCCCCCTTCATCCTGTACAACCCCAGTCACCCCCCTTCATCCTGTACAACCCCATTCAACCCCCTTCATCCTGTGTAGCCCCACTCACCCCCTTCCTCATATACAGCCCCCAGTCACCCCCCCTTCATTGTGTACAGCCCCCACTCACCCCCTCCCCCATTTAATTCATTTTATGAATAAAAAAAAATAAAAAAGTTCCCCATACTTACCTCACAGCCGGCTCGCTCCCCAGCAGCGCCTCTGCTTTCAGCATCCTCCGGGACATGTCGGCGCGTGCACGATGACGTCATCGCGCACGCCCGACATCTGACCCGGAAGTACAGCCGGAGGGAGCCGGAGCTGAGCAGCCGTCAAGGTGACGGCCGTGCACAGCTCCCGGCCCCGGCCTCATAGAATGTGACGCGGGCGGCTGTCTGCTGCCGGCGGCGTCACAGCACAGGGCACGGCCGGCACTGTACAGGTGCTGGGGGAGCGGCCCGGGGGGCATTTGCCTCTCTGACACCCGGCCCAGCCCGCCCCTGCCCCTGGGCCCCCAAAAAACCTTGGGACCGGGGCGACCGCCCCTATTAAGATCCGCCACTGGATATGCATCTCACTATGGATGCTAGTTTTCCTGCCTTGATGTATAATTCAATATGGAATCACTTCTAATGGTATACTCCAATTATTGACTGTTGGAGAGTGAATAATTCATGACGATAAAAATGTCTCAAATCTGACTAATAGATTGGACAAATGTAGGTGCGACTCTGATTCCAATGGACTATCTTGCTCCAATCATTTATTGTCACTCCAGGGCAGGGAGATGCCTGGGGAGCGTCACAAAAGGAGGGAGAAACAGGAAAATTAAGGCCCTGACAATAGAGAGAGAGGGAGATGGTAACCCCTCAGCACCTACCTAATGCTGTATCTTGCTCTCCCTATCATCCTAAAGAGGTCTTTCCCCTGTGTGCAGTTACATGCCTTACCCTGGCTAAGCCTGGGTTCTGCCCTGGCTTGTGAGATGGGCAGCAAGACACTAGTTTTACTAGTACCGCAAGACAACAAATGATAGGAGAAAAGCAAGGGAAAAAAAAACAAACAAATAGAACTCCATGACATTAATGGAAGACACAACTGCTTCTCCTAGGAACACCTTCTCCAGAGAAGTCAGGCTCAGGATAGAAACTCTATAGCTGGCAAGAGAGGAAGCCAGGAATGGGTTTAAATAAGGAAGAGAGTAGTCCCAGTGAGCAGCAGCTGAGACAGAAGCCAAATGGAATCTCAGTAGATTTAAACTCTTAACCCTTTCCATACCATAAGAAACAATAAACCTGCACCACTGATGTGAATGGCGGTGTAGACACCAAAGAGAACCTGTGATCCACTAATCTCTGTGATCTTCTCTTCCCAGAAGCACCACAGGTCCCAGTAGTGACATTTTTAGTGTTATTATATAAAGAACTTTTACGATAAGTTCTCCTGTCACTTAGTCTAGAATTATGAGCTTCATACCAACATTATTCCCAAGTCTGCTTTAATACAATCTAATTTATGAGAATTTAAAATCTTTGCCCCAATCCAGCTGTGATGATACACAGCGTCCCTGCTTAAATGCCAATTAGTTGATGAAGCGGCATGAAGCAAAATCTCTGAACACACTGTACAGAAAATCTCTCATAATTACACGCTATGTGGTGCTCCAGTTTGTATAAATATGAGGTGATAATTTAGTTCTGAAAATTGAGCTAATGCTGTTAGCATTGGAAGGTGAGAACTGGAGATCACTTTGTAAATGTGTAAAGCACAGCAGTGCTAATGTCTATGTCAAAACTTCATACGAAAATGAGAACAGTTGTATGTGCAATATGTAAATTTTCAGATTTTGGTCTAGCAGCAGGTCGTTTAAGTTTTCCTGTGTACATTTTGTAATATGACAGAAAAGTAAGATAAAAATTTTTAAAAGTTGTTTGACACCAAAATAATTTTGGGGGGCATGGAAGGTTTTTTTTAAATAATTAACGGAGGCATACTTATATCTAACATCTCTGTGGATCCAGTGCCGGTTGCTCTGAATGTCTGAACCAACTGTGGAAACGAAGTCTGCTCCGTTCGGTAGTCTTACAATCGCTGTAAACGGGTCAGGTGAGTTGAAGAGTGTGTCATTGGTTGTTTCTCTTCTAACCACTTGACCATTACAGCCAATCACAGGCTGCAGCGACATTGTGATGTCTGAATTGAGCAAACACTGCTTCCAGAACTGGCACACACCTTCCCTAGCTCCAGGTTTAGTGAAGACAGCCATTGCTCTAACACAGTCTGGATACCTGTCCAAAACTCTTGAGATGCGTGATTGTGATCTCCAAGGCATATTAATTTAATCACTGTCCGATTGCGGTGAGCCATGGCTGTGCAGTACAGAAGTGGGGAAGGTTCTCTCTGCACTGTTGGAACTTGTGTATGATTAAGGGAGAGGTTGAGGGCACAGGTGGATGTCCTAATGGAGGTGTAGGAGGCAGAAGCAGTGGAGGAAGTGTTTGATACAGAGGTTTGTCCCAAAAGCCTTGAAGATTCAATGGCTTGTGGAGCAGCACCTTGAACACCAGCCCCCTCAGCCAACAGAGACACCCAGTGCCCAGTAAGTTTTTTGAACATGTTCCTTCTTCTTTAATCATAATAGCTTACACTCCACATGAGAGAGAGGAACACGCTGACCATAAGAGCTTACACTCAACAGGAGAAAGAGAGGACCAAACTGACAATAAGAGCTTACAATCTATAGCAGAAAGAGAGGACCCCGCTGACCATAAGAGCTTACACTCTGCAGAAGAGAGAGGACACCACTGACCATAAGAGCTTACATTCTATAGCAGAGAGAGAGGACCCCACTGACCATAAGAGCTTACACTCTACAGGCGAGAGAGTGGACCCCACTAACCATAAGAGCTTACACTCTGCAGAAGAGAGAGGACACCACTGACCATAAGAGCTTACATTCTATAGCAGAGAGAGAGGACCCCACTGAACATAAGAGCTTACACTCTACAGGAGAGAGGAGCCTGCTGACCATAAGAGCTTACATTCTATAGCAGAGAGAGAGGACCCCACTGAACATAAGAGCTTAAACTCTACAGGAGAGAGAGGACCCTGCTTACCATAAGAGCTTACACTCTACAGATGAAAGAAGAACTCGCTGACCATTAGAGCTTATGGATCGCCCCCAGGCCTGTGGGACTACTCGGTACCGGGCCGGTGGCTTGCAAAGGGAGGTGTCACGGTGGCGGTGACCCAGGAGTCCAATGTAAAATGGGGTTGAATGAATTAGAATAGAGTTTATAGGTAGGTAGTTCGAGACGCCACCTGTGGTACTCGGTAAGGAAGGTGTTAAGCCGACGCTGCGGTGCAGATCCTCTGGGACAGATGGTGGTGCGCAGCAAAGATGTAATAGCTTTCCACAGGTAGAGCTATAGTCCAAGGGCAGTAGAGATAGGTGTTAAAGTAGATGGTGTAGTGTTAGGCACAGAGATGTAGCAGTGCTGAGTGGGTTGGCGCAGGAGAAAGGCAATGACACAGCTGAGTGCAGTTCCAATTCTTTTACTCACGTTTCTGGCACAGACAGGTACCCACCTCAATGCTGCAGTCTCCAGGTCAGGGGCTCAGCCAACTCCCAGGCAGATGGATTAACCCTTCCAGCACTCCCTTCCAAATGTACCTTTTCTGAACATCTCCTTTCTAGCGCTAATCTGAAGTACTTGTAGTTCTGAATTATACTGAAGTGCCTCCTTCTCGATGTTACTTAAACTCCACTCGCATGACAGGTGGCTGTAGCCCGCTTTGGTGACTCCATATGGAGCGCCCCGCGGGGCCTGGGGGTACTCGGTACCGGGCCCGTCGACTTCCATCGGGGATGGTGTCACGGCGGCGGCGACCCGGTCCGTGGCCCAGAGGCGTCCAGTAAAAAAGTAGGGGAAAGTTGTGTGGTATTTATTTGGTAAAAAATGAAAATAAAGTTATTAGATGGTGAAATACGTGACACCACCTGTGGTATTGTAGTCAGAGGTGACCAGCGCTGCGGTGTGGTTCCTCTGGGATGGATGTTGGGTGCAGCTATGATGTTGTAGCCCTCCACAGGTAGGGCTTTAGTCCCAGGGCAAAGATGTTAAATAAATAGTAAAAATGGCTGTAAACGTTGGGGTGCAGAGAAATGAGAGAAAGACACAGAGAGGTGCAGTTTCTTTACCTTTTACTGGTAATTGGTTGTAGTCCGGAGTACCATATACAGGTGATGGAATGAGTCCGGCTCGCCTCGACTCATTCAGGGGATCCACCTTGCCAGGTGGGGATTTAGGACCTTCCTTTCTGAGCTATGTGTGGGTCTCCGCTGTATATAACTATGCTGCGACCCTCTATTCGAGATGGTTTCAGTAACCTGTATGGCTGTCAGTGTGAGCCTATTCCACGGGTACCGTTCTCTTCACCGTCGGCCCCGGGCTCCTTATCCGCTGCCGTGCCCTCAGGTGATCAATGTGCACAGGAATTTACAATCCTCTGTACTTTCAGATTCAGCTATCAGGACTTACTGCTCCTGTCAGCCTAAGACTCTGATGTCCCTTTTCTCTTTATTAGCGCTTCACTCAGGGGTCTGCTATATGCAGTATTTTAGCTTCCCTAGAGTCTCTCAGTCTCTGCTCTTGTCCTTTCCCTCTTCACAGATCAGCTGCCTGTCTTCATCTGACAGGATCTTCTAGAAAGATCTCTTTACCTCACGTCCTCACGTTTTAACTGTCATTTTTCCTCACAGCTCACAGCTCATTCGTTTCCATGACAACTCCCTCAGCTGATTTCTAGCTGACTCACCAACCCCCTCTGCTGGCCAGAATTTATAAGGCATCTCCCTTTTCTGACCTGCAGCAGGAAATTGTGATTTAATCTATTACCTGGCATGGGGGTCCCTTTTCTGCCTAAAAGCATGACTTCACCTCTTAGAGGGAGGCAATGTCACTGTGACAACCGGACTCTGGGGTGTCACACATACACTCGTGTCCCGGCTCACACAACGTTGCCACTGTGTCTTCGAGTCTTTGGTGGGAATAAAGTGGTCACAACTTCTATTCCACCGGTTTCTCCTGCAGGATCATTAGTATCACAAACAGCCTCGGATACCGGCGCCCAGCCTTGGCGCAATGAACTTAGTCCCTAGTCTCTCTCCTCCTCATGTTCTGTGCTTCTCTATCTTCCTTCTGAACAACTGATCCTTCTTCCTTCTCTTCCCTTGCCAACAGCTCCAGCTTACAGGAGGCTGCTGCAACACGTCCTCTATCTATCCCCTGCCGGGGATTATCACAGTCGAGAGTCCTTCTCTCCGCTCCCCCCTGCGGGGAACTTCTGCCTTCCTCCCCCTCTCAGGGGATTCTGCTCTAACTTCCTGTCAGCTTTCCCCTCTTAGTGGGCTCCATCCACCACCCACCACCTTCATGAACCAAATCAGCTGCCAAAAAGGGTGCTCTGCTGTTCTAAGGTGTCTGTGCCGGATGCAGGTGTTGGAATCTGGTCAGGTGTTACCATCTTACCTGGGAATTGGGATACTACACCTCAGGAGGAGCTGCAGTACCTCTGTGGTGACTGAACCCTCAGGGGTGCCACATAGCCCCCCCCCCCCGTTAACCGCAGCACATCCGCGGGCTGTAAACAAATGAGAACAAGATGTTATTGAAACATGCAAATTCTTGCATTTTAAATTAACAATGTAAAACACTTCTCTTAAGAAGAGGACTAAAGCTTGAATGCTACTGAACATTCTAATTATAACATCCTATGTCCTAAGTGCTATCTTATACTATATCATCATCACATTGTCAACGTGCTCTCAAACCCTATCAAGTGCTACTGGGGCAACCGCTTTCACCTATCAGGTTCGCCACCAGATCTGGACATTCTCTTGTCCCTGTAACAATATGCTTCCTTGTTACCTACACACATCATAAATCCTATCCTTACAATTCTATATACTTTTCAAATATATTAAAACATTCCTATTTTCTTTCTTCTAAAAGTTCTGTGTAAAAACCGCCAGCTTAGGTTCGCCACTGCTGTACTTAACTATCTATACACATTTATCTGTATTTATCTATCCAAAAGTGCAAAAATCCTATAGTCATCAATATATATTTCCTATACATAGCATTATATTTACAAATATAATAACACTTTTATTTTTTACAAAGAAAAGCAGTATTTATCAATGATGAATGGCAGATATTGCCCCAGCCGGGGTAACTTCAAGTGTCCATGTTGTGTGGAGGACCCGCTCAAAACCTCCAACGGCAGTCCTGGGTGGGCTACAGGACATACTGGTTTTCCCGCTTAGACCCTGTCTTCGGCCACACCCAACGGGTTTTTGTTCAGGTCTGTAATTTTTGATGCAATGATGGATTCCTTATTTTCCTAAAGACCTATGTAAGACCAAGAGGGAGCACCTTAATAGGCGCTAACTATTTACAATAGGAGTGTCCGGATCACTCACTGTTCATGATCTCTACAGTTATTTTAAAGGAACACTTTTTCCTAAACCCACCTGGGTTAAACTTATTTACAGGAAAAGTTAAAGTGTACTGTCCACTTTGATGAGAAACATTATAGAACTTGTAAAACCCTCCTGGGAAACTATTTACAAATGAAGAAACTCACTGGAGAAACAGTTGAAGTCAGTCCTCCTGATTAGCATGGTAAAGCGTCTGGGCTTGATCGCTTCCATGGCATGTCGTGAGTAGTGTTGAGCATTCCGATACCGCAAGTATCGGGTATCGGCCGATACTTGCTGTATCGGAATTCCGATACCGACTTCCGATATTTTTTCAATATCGGAATTCGGCATCGGAATCGGAAGTTCAAAGTTGATTGATGGCCTGACGTCATCATGATGCGCGGTGTGTGCGCATCATGATGCGCTGTCATTTCGGGCCTTCCGGGGGTCTCTGCCGGCCTGCCGGGGGGCTGTGTGGACTGCCCGGGGTCGGTACCAGCCTGCCGGGGGGCTGTGCCGGCCTGCCGGTGGTCTGTGCACCCTGTGGGGGTCTGTACCGGCCTGCCGGGGGGCTGTGCCGGCCTGCCGGTGGTCTGTGCACCCTGTGGGGGTCTGTACCGGCCTGCTGGGGGGCTGTGCCGGCCTGCCGGTGGTCTGTGCACCCTGTGGGGGTCTGTACCGGCCTGCCGGGGGGCTGTGCCGGCCTGCCGGGGGGCTGTGCTGATGTCCGGGGGTCTGTGCAAGCATCGTCCGATGGGACTACAAGTCCCATCTGGCGATGCCTGCTACCATGACAGTGATTGACACATTAGCCAATGATGGGACAGTAGTAGTCCCATCATCCGGCTAATGTGTTAAATGTTAAAAAAAAAAAAAAATACTACATACATACTACATGCATGCTACATACATACTACATGCTACATACATACTACATGCTACATACATACTACATGCTACATACATACTACATATATACTACATGCATGCTACATACATACTACATGCTACATACATACTACATATATACTACATACATACTACATACATACTGCATGCTACATACATACTACATACATACTACATGCATGCTACATGCATGCTACATACATACTGCATGCTACATACATACTACATACATACTACATACATACTACATGCATGCTACATGCATGCTACATACATACTACATGCTACATACATACCACATACATACTACATACATACTACATACATACTACATGCTACATACATACTACATATATACTACATGCATGCTACATACATACTACATGCTACATACATACTACATATATACTACATGCATGCTACATACATACTACATGCTACATACATACCACATACATACTACATACATGCTACATGCTACATACATACTACATACATACTACATACATACTACATGCATGCTACATACATACTACATACATACTACATACATACTACATGCATGCTACATACATACTACATGCATGCTACATACATACTACATGCATGCTACATACATACTACATGCATACTACATGCTACATACATACTACATACATACTACATACATACTACATACATGCTACATGCTACATACATACTACATATATACTACATGCATGCTACATACATACTACATATATACTACATGCATGCTACATACATACTGCATGCTACATGCATGCTACATACATACTACATACATACTACGTGCTACATACATACCACATATATACTACATACATACAATACATTCATACAATACATACATAGACATACAGTACATATAACATAGAGTAACATACTTACCAATACTTGTCACATTGTTCCCCGAAGCCATTGTCTTTTCCGGAATAAATATTAACATAACAAACCACAAAAATACTCACCCACGATCCGAAGCAGTCCACGAGTGTGTCCCACGACGATCTTGGGTAGAGAACTGCAGCATCAGATGATGCTGCCGTTCTCTACGGGCTGCAGGAATCCAATGACGGAAGGTAGGTATCCTTCCGCACTGTATTCCTCCGCCACTTAAAAAAAAAAAGTCCCTAGTCTCACTTTATGCCATTGCTGTGTGGGAATTTCCCACGCAGCAATGGCATAAAGTGAGACTAGGGACTTTTTTTTTTTTTAAGTGGCGGAGGAATACAGTGCGGAAGGATACCTACCTTCCGTCATTGGATTCCTGCAGCCCGTAGAGAACGGCAGCATCATCTGATGCTGCAGTTCTCTACCCAAGATCGTCGTGGGACACACTCGTGGACTGCTTCGGATCGTGGGTGAGTATTTTTGTGGTTTGTTATATTAATATTTATTCCGGAAAAGACAATGGCTTCGGGGAACAATGTGACAAGTATTGGTAAGTATGTTACTCTATGTTATATGTACTGTATGTCTATGTATGTATTGTATGAATGTATTGTATGTATGTAGTATATATGTGGTATGTATGTAGCACGTAGTATGTATGTAGTATGTATGTAGCATGCATGTAGCATGCAGTATGTATGTAGCATGCATGTAGCATATATGTAGTATGTATGTAGCATGCATGTAGTATATATGTAGTATGTATGTAGCATGTAGCATGTATGTAGTATGTATGTAGTATGTATGTGGTATGTATGTAGCATGTAGTATGTATGTAGCATGCATGTAGTATGTATGTAGCATGCATGTAGTATGTATGTAGCATGCATGTAGTATGTATGTAGTATGTATGTAGTATGTATGTAGCATGCATGTAGTATGTATGTAGTATGTATGTAGTATGTATGTAGCATGTAGCATGTATGTAGTATGTATGTGGTATGTATGTAGCATGTAGTATTTATGTAGCATGCATGTAGTATATATGTAGTATGTATGTAGCATGTAGTATGTATGTAGCATGCATGTAGTATATATGTAGTATGTATGTAGCATGTAGTATGTATGTAGTATGTATGTAGTATGTATGTGGTATGTATGTAGCATGTAGTATGTATGTAGCATGCATGTAGCATGCATGTAGTATGTATGTAGTATGTATGTAGTATGTATGTAGTATGTATGTAGCATGCAGTATGTATGTAGCATGCATGTAGCATGCATGTAGTATGTATGTAGTATGTATGTAGTATGTATGTAGCATGCAGTATGTATGTAGTATGTATGTAGTATATATGTAGTATGTATGTAGCATGTAGTATGTATGTAGCATGCATGTAGTATATATGTAGTATGTATGTAGCATGTAGTATGTATGTAGCATGTAGTATGTATGTAGCATGCATGTAGTATGTATGTAGTATTTTTTTTTTTTTTTTTTTTTTTTTAACATTTAACACATTAGCCGGATGATGGGACTACTACTGTCCCATCATTGGCTAATGTGTCAATCACTGTCATGGTAGCAGGCATCGCCCGATGGGACTTGTAGTCCCATCGGACGATGCCTGCACAGACCCCCGAAGCCTGCACAGACCACCGGCAGGCCGGCACAGCCCCCCGGCAGGCCGGCACAGCCCCCCAGAGCCTGCACAGACCACCGGCAGGCCGGCACAGCCCCCCGGCAGGCCGGCACAGCCCACCGGAGCCTGCACAGACCACCGGCAGGCCGGCACAGCCCACCGGAGCCTGCACAGACCACCGGCAGGCCGGCACAGCCCCCCGGCAGGCCGGCACAGACCACCGGAGCCTGCACAGACCCCCTGGCAGGCCGGCACAGCCCCCCGAAAGGCCCGTACAGACCCCAGAGAGGCTGTACAAGGCAAAAACAGGGTTTTTCTTATTCCGATACCGGAAGTCCCATAGACTTGAATGGGACTTCCGGTATCGGAATCGGCGATACCGATACTTTTTTTAAAGATCGGCCGATCCATTCCGATCCGATACTTTGAAGTATCGGACGGTATCGCTCAACTCTAGTCGTGAGTACTAGAGTTGAGCGAAACGGGTCGGCCAAATTTAGAATCCGCCGACTTTGGCTAAATTCTGGTTTTGCCGATCGAAGCCAGACCATAGCGTGAGGACGGCCATGAGGTCGCTGACTTGAGCGCCAAAGTCGCGTTACCACAATGCTTCCAGCGTCTTTTCTGGCTTTGTGTGGCATCACAGTGCGTATAAAAGGCCGTGACCGCCGACTGTCATCTTACTTCTGCAGATCTTAGAATAGTGAGAGGTTGCTGCTGCTCGTTCTCAATAGGGAGAGTGTTTAGGCAGGAAAAAAAAATTGCTTCTGCTGATAGCGAATGTCACTGTACAAAACAACAGTATAGTGTGCAGTGACAGGGGAGGATATATTTGTGTGGAGCAGCTCTGTTGGTTATTAGGCTGCCTTATAAGGCTCCCTGATAGCTGCATTGCTGTTTGCACACTGCTGTGCAGACTGCTTTTTTAAAAGTAAAAATCCTTTTATTCCTTTTTTTCTGCACAGTAGATACTGAGCGTAAATTTTTCACACAACGTATAGAGGTGTACATTCCTCACACACTACAGTGTACCGGCTGGTATCACAGACAAATACATGCTCTATGTGTGTGACTCCGTAAAAAAAATACATGGAGATTAACATTTTTCCATACATACACCTTATAGAGGTGTCCGATTCTCAAACAGTATCGGATATCTGCTGTTCTTATTGCGGTCACATCTACACAGAGTCAGCGTGTGTGTGTGACACTCCATAAATACATATACGGACATTTCCATTTCTTTATACACCGTATTGAGCAGTCCGATTCTCAAACAGTATTGGCTATCTGGTGTTCTTATTACGGTCACATCTACACAGAGTCAGTGTGTGTGTGTGTGTGTGACATTCCGTAAATACATATACGGAGATTGACAGTTTCACCAACAACGTATACAGCTGTACACCTCTGATACAGTTCCATGTATCTGCTTGTTGGATTACAGTGAAATACATACTGGGTGAGTGTCTGTGACTCACAAAATATATACAGAGATTTCACTCCTTACATACAGCTTACACAGCTGTACACTACTCATATAGTATCATTTCTCTGCTGGTATTTTTGGTACATTTTCCCAAATATGAGGAAGTCTGGTGGAAGAGGCCGCGGACGTGGGTGGGGGGGCGCAGCTGGTGCTGATGGTGGTGGTAGTGGTGCATCGGCTGGTTCTGGCAAAAGCACAATACCAGCTAAGGCAGGAGGTGTTGAGCCTGCGTCATCGTCTGGCACAGGAAGGCCTTTAAGGTTCCCTTAACTGGGAGTAGGTAAACGGCTTTTAAAGCTGGAGCATCAGGAACAGGCTTTGGCTTATATTGCTGAAACAGCCTCCAGCTCTATTGCCTCCTCTTCTGAAGTTACAAAAACTGCAAGCACAGAGTCATCAGTGCAGGTCTCTTGTCAGGAACAACACCTTTCCTTGTGTCCTTCACCCACACCAAAAGTGAAGGATGCTGCAGCACACACTTCAGATTACTCCATGGAGCTCTTTTCACATACCATTCCTGGGTTATCAAGTCAAATCCTGAATTCTCCAGTCCAAGATGAATCTGATATGGAGTGCACTGATGCACAGCCACTGCCAGATGAATCTGCTGGTACATTCACCCACAGCACTACATTGCCCTCGCAGTCTACTGAGCCCGAATCAGACCCTGATGAAACTCAGCTGCCCCTTCCCGCATGTTATACCACCTTACACGGTGACACAGAGGAAGGTGCAGATGACATTGAAGACGAGGTCATGGATGACCCAGTTGTTGACCTGGATTGGCATCCATTGGGGGAGGAGGGTGCTGGTGACAATAGGTCAGAACAGGAGAAGGATCCGCAGCAGGTAACATCATCGCAGCAGCGGTTATCCAACAGGCCCGTAGCTGTCAAAAAACTTGGCAAGAAATCTAAAAGAGTTGCAGGACAGCATGGCCAGATGGTCAAATGAGCACAGCGTGCAAGCCCTGAAAATTTGTACCAGAGTAGGAAGAGTGTAGTGTGGCCCTTTTTTGAACAAAATCCTACTGATGACGCAAAGGTTATCTGTAAGATGTGCCGAAGGACCTTTAGCAGAGGGAAAAATCTAAGAAATTTGAATACCAGTTGCATGCTTAGACATTTAACCAACATGCACTTGCAAGCGTGGACGGACTACAAAACCTCAGGTAGCACATGTGCACTTGCTCCGACTGAAGTTAGCCGGCAATGCTCCATCGCTTCCCCCAGTGTAAGGCCACCGCTAAGCACACCACCATCAAGAAATGTTGAGGTGTCGTCGCTAGGCCAAAGCAGTCAGGCAATCACAATATTTTTGCGAGGAATCACTGAATCTAGGCCATCAACACCCTCATCATCACCAACCCCTTCTCAGTCCGTCATGTCCAATGCTAGTTACCCCATATGCAGCTCTCAAGTCCAGCTCTCCCTAACAGACACACTGTTCATCCTCTCATCTGCGTACACTGGCTTTCAACGCCTACATTGCCAAACTGATCTCATTAGAGATGATGCCCTTCCGTATGGTAGAAAGCGAAGCTTTCCAAGAGCTCATGGCCTACGCTGTCCCACGCTATGACCTACCCAGTTGGCACTTCATTTCTCGAAAAGCCATCCCTGCCCTCCACCGGCATGTGAAAGACCGCAGTCCATGCACTAAAACAGTCAGTGAGTGGAAAGGTGCACCTCACAACAGATGCATGGACCAGTAGGCATGGCCAGGGCCGTTACGTGTCCATCACTGCGCACTGGGTTAATGTGGTGGATGCAGGCTCCACAGGGGACAGCGGCGGTGGAACAGTGCTGCCTAGCCCGCAGTATAGGAAACAGTTGGCTGTAAGTGTTCGACCCTCCTCTTCCTCCAGAAGCGAAAGCTCGCTGACAGAGCACAGTCACACGAGCACTCCATCCACATCTGTCAGTGTTGCACACGAGGTGTCCCACTATCGAACAGCTAGTGGTAAGCGGCAGCAGGCTGTTTTAAAAATGATGTCTTTGGGAGACAGTAGACACACCGCGGAGGTACTGGCCGACTACTTGCATCGACAAACTGAGTCATGGCTGGGCAGTCTACATCTTGAGCCAGGCAAGGTAGTCAGTGATAATGGGCGGAATTTTGTGGCAGCCATAGCCATTTCAAAACTCACACACATACCTTGCCTTGCTCACACCTTGAACCTGGTGGTACAGTGCTTCCTAAATAATTATCTGGAGTTAACAGCCCTGCTCCAAAAGGTGCGAAGACTGTGCTCGCACATCCGTCGCTCAAACGTCCACTCCAGTCGTATGCAGAAGCTGCAGCGATCACTCAACCTCCCCAAGCACCACCTAATCATAGATGTTGCTACAAGATGGAACTCCATCATGCACATGGTTGAGAGGCTGTGCGAACAGAGGCAGGCTGTAATGCATTTGTGGGAGGATACACGGGCAGGTACTTTGAGGGCACACATAGAATTGTCTGGTGTGCAGTGGTCAAAGCTAAAGTCCTCAGTGTTTTGAGGAATGCACACGGCTGGTAAGCTCAGACGACGCCATCATAAGCATGAGCATACCACTTATGCGTCTGCTCATGCAAACTTTGACGCACATTAAGGATCAGGCGTCTGCAGCTGAGGAGGAACTGGAGGAGGAGGAGGGAAGCCTTGATGACAGTCAGCCATTGTCTGGTCAGGGAACAGGCATGGACAAGGTGGAGGAAGAAGAGGAAGATGAGGAGGAGGATGAGGGGGATGATTATTTTAGGGAGGAGGATGCTTCTCAGGGGGCAAGAGAACACGTTGGCGTGCCAAGGTCAGGTACAGGGTTTGTGCATGACTGGAGGGATGTGGATTTGCCAGAAAGTGCTCCTCCACCCACCACTGGCAGTGCAGCATTGACACCTGGAACATTGGTCCACATGTGTGACTATGCCTTGCGGATCCTAAAAGGGACCCCCGCATTGCCAAAATGATAAGGGATGATGACTAGAGATGAGCGACTTTGCCTTTTTTCGGGTCGAGTCGGGTTTCTTGAAACCCGACTTTCTCAAAAGTCGGGTCGAACGAAATCGGCCGATTATTGTGAAAAGTTGAAGGCCGACTGAAACACGAAACCCAATGCAAGTCAATGGGGAAGCAAAGTCGGCAGGGAGAGGAGGACATTAAGCACACCTACAGTGCCCATTTGAATGGCAAAAACATCAATTTTTATTACTGAAGCTTGTCAACCTTAATTTACTTCATAATAATAGTTTCGCACTGAAAACTGGGGGTTATTTGGCTAAAGTTGTGGAGGGGTAGGGCTGGCTCCAGGTTTTCATGTGCCCTGTGCCAAAGAGTGCCCCTTTAACACATACCACAACTCATGATGCTCCGATACGGTAGAGAAATAGCGGTATAGTACAATGAAAAATGACTGATATCGATTTTAAATTCTCCAAAAATGGACAGTATATTACTCCATACTGTATTATGGGCACCGCATAGTGCGCTAAAACAGAGTAATGAGGCCCGTATATTTCTCCACACAGAATCATTGGTCCCATATAATGTTTGAAACAGTATATGATGAGCTCCACATAATGCTACAATATATGTTGGTCCCCATGGATGAAGCTCCACTGTCTTATGGGCCCAAATAATGCTCCATATATAATGGGCCCCTTTTCTAATGCTCCAGTGTATAATGGGCCCAGTAAATGCTGCTCCAGTGTCTGATGTCCACCTTTGGAATGCTCCAGTGTATGGTGGGCCCCATATATCATTCTCCAGAGTATAGTGCTCCCCAAAAATTGCTGTCACAACATTGAAAACAATTAAATAAGTCTCCTCGCTAGGGAATCCCTGTACTAGTCTGGACTCCTCATCGTCCCCATCTTCCATCTCACTGCACTTTGCTGTTTAGGCAGAGGGCGTACAGACGTGATGTCATTGCGCTCTCTGATCAGAATATCACTGTCAAGACACGCGGAAGACATCCTCTGGAGCAGGGAGAGGTAAGTATTTAAACTTTGCAAGTGCTGTGATCTGGAGCAAGCATGGGGGGCCCACTCGTTGGCGACGGCACTGGCACAGGGCCCCTCATAGTACGGCGGTGTGTGGCGGTGTGTCTGACGGCAGGTGGGCCATCCCACCGGCAGAGACACTTTTGCGTACTATGAGGGGCCCTGTGCCAGTGCCGTCACCCATGAGTATGCCCCCCACACCTGCTCAAGGAACCTGCACTTTCATCTGCACCGTCCTCTTTGTCACCTTGTAAGGTGGTATAGTATGCGGGAAGGGGAACCTGAGTTTCCTCAGGGTCAGATTCTGGCTGTGTAGAGTGTGAGGGGAATGTAGTGGGCTGGGTCAATGTACCAGCAGAATCATCTAGCAGTGGCTGGGCATCAGTGCACTTGTGGCGTCCCCAGGAGTACGGTCGCCACAGTGGCATTACCTTCCTCCTAGGGAGTGTGATATCATGCTTGGGAGCAACGAAGGATCTCTCTAGCAGTTCAACCAACACACAACACATTTCCCACTCCAGGCCAGCAGGGAGACCTCTGAACCTGACTGCTGAGGAGCTGCTCTCTGTGGTCGGGAGGAGGTAAGTTAGGGCACTCTGTGCAGGGAAGGGGAAGTGTGTGGACGTGAGAAGGGGAGCTGGAGGATGAGGAGAGATAAGGCTCACTCATACTTGGAGCGCATGGTCCGGATTCTGGTCTACGAGTTTGTAGGGACACTGATGTTCCTGCAGCAGAAACCGGAGGAAGTAGCAGCTATAAATGCTCTGTACCTAACTAAGGCTCGGAGGCCCCAGCATCGACATGTGGGAGCCAGAAGGAAAAGGCTACGGCTGCCTGCCATACGAGAAAGTTCCAAAAGAGAGTCAACAGGGGGAACTTCATTGAACTCAGCACTGTGAGTACCTCAGATATGCGCTAGAATGGAGGCCACACTACCTATCTGCAGAGAGAGAATTTGAAATTGGCTTCCAGGCTGACCAACTCTTTCTCCATCTGTACCCTGGGTCCTGGATGGCACTTACCAAGTACAGGTAAAGGAACTGCACCACTGTGTCTGTCATCTTTCTCCTGTGCCTGGCGCACGGCTCTGCTACATTTTGCACTGCACACCATCTACCAACTCTTTCATCTGCCCTGCGACTACGGCCCTACCTGTGCATGGCTCCTACATCTTAGCTGCACCACAACATCTGTCCCAGAGAAGCGACACTGCAGCGCTGGTCAATTTAATCAGAAAACACAGGTGGCTTCACATATCATTCACCTCTAAATGTAATTCACCCCTTTGCATGGACGCCCAGGGCCACGGAACGGGTCACCACCACCGTGACACATCTCTGTGAGACACCAGCCCAGTACCGATTAACCCACACTCCATGTCTGATTCATCTTGGACTTGGGAATTCACAATTTGACTTGATAACCCAGGCATGGTATGATAGAAAGAGCTACATGGACTAATGTGAAGTGTGGCCTGCTGCATCATTCACTTTTGGTGGGGGTGAAGGACACAAGAAAAGGGGTTCTTCCTGACCAGGAGTCTGCACTTGACGACTCAGTGCTTGCATTTTTTGAAACTTCAGAAGAGGAGCGCATATTTGCTGGAGTCTGTTTTGGCAATGTAAGCCAAAACCAGTTCCTTATGCTCCGCCTTTAAAAGCGGTTAACCTACTCCTAGAAAAGGTAGCCTTCCAGGCGTTCCGGAGCCAGACCATGATGCAGGCTCAACACCTCCTGCCTTAGCTGCTATTGTGCTTTTGCCACTACCAGCAGATGCACCACCACCATCAGCACCAGCTGGCCCCCCCAACACCCACGTCCGTGGCCTCTTCCACCAAACTTCAAAAATTTGCAGAAAATAGACCCAAAATAACATCAGATACATGGCACTGTGTCAGAAGCATACAGCTCTATTCAGTCAAAGGATAATTCTCAATCTCCCTATATATTCCATCAGTCACACAGAGACGCTCACAGGCTCAGTATGGCTTAGACAAGAATATAAAAATTAGACAAAGTGTACAGTATCATCAGATAGCAGGTATATATAGTATAGTTTAAACATTCTAAATCTCCGTAGATATTTGAGGAGGCACACACAGACACTCTCAGGCTCAGTATTGGATTACAACACAATCTAAAAAGCCGTAAAATGGTAATGGATCTCAAGAGTACAGCTGTACACAGTGTAGGTGTCATTGTTGTTAATTTCAGTATTTATTTCCACAGTCAGAAAATAACTCTCACTTGGTCAGTTTGGATTAGACCAGAATATAACAAGCAGTAAATGGGTAATGTATCCCAAGCGTAGAGCTGTATACAGTGTTGGGGTAAGTTTTAAATGTACATCTAAATTGCAGGAGTAACCCATAAACACTCACACGCTCAGGATGGATCACACCACAATATAACAAGAAGATCCGCAAGAAATAATCACACATGTGGGACAATGTTCCAGGTGTCAATGATACACTTAGAGTGTTGGTTGGTGGAGGACTTCCTAGCAGAAAGGGTACAGTATCACCAGATACCAGGCATATATAGCATAGTTTAAACATTAACAATGTACTTCTATATATCAGGAGTAGTGTTGAGCCACCCCGCTAGTGTTTTAGTTCGTCGCACAGAAGGCAAGTTCGTCGAACGTTTGTAGAACACCGTCGAACCCCACTGAAAACAATGGGAGGTAAACAAACACATACAAACACATAGAAAACAATTACAAAACACCTTTAAAGGTGTCCCAAAGCAGACAAAATGCTCAGAAGACAAAAATAACATATGGAAAAGGGCAACTACATTTAGAAAAGAGGTGGAGGAGTAAAAGGAGGAGGTGGAGGAGACACAGATATAGGCTTGTCATGCCCTTATGAAGTCAAGAAAGGCTGTAATAAAAATGTAAAATACAAACCAAAAAAAAAAAAAAATTCTGAAATCGGACACGATCATAGACCGTCGGACTTCCCACCAATAAATTATGCCAACTGCCGATGGGGCGGCGTTATTCCCACGAACCTCCAAACTGCATCCATGAAGGCAAAGTGTTTGGTTTCCGGGGGCTGTATGATTGCAAAGCTGAACCTTAAAGGAATGTCCAAAAGGGCACCACCAGGAGTGGAGCCTGTGGCTTAATTGGACTCCACCCGGGAAACCACAACCATACAAGCTACAGAAAAGATGGACAGATTGCAAGCTTTGTCGATTCTGTGTGTGGTGTGGTATGTCCGTTTGTAGTTGTGCTAGTGATTTCTCAGCTTTATTCCGTTAACGACCGAGACTCCGGCATGCCCCCACGGTACACGTCAAGCTTACTAGAGGGATACGCGAGGCTCTGGCATGCGAGATCGAGCACTAACAGATCTATCATGCCCTTATATGTCCGGGGCTGCATGCGTGCTACACTGAAAGGACCAGCTTTTGTCGCTTATAGGTGCTGATAACCCGCTGAACTCCGTTAGTGATGGGGATCTGGGATTCTAATTATTCCCCGCGAACGATGATTTCCCAGTAAGTGTAGGTCAACCGCAATTACGGAATTAGGCCTAACCGGCATTCCTGACAAAATGAAAAAATTACGTGTCCAAACCACAGGTGCTGTAGCTTGCTTAACAGCTCTGCAGCCGTTCTCAGGCCCAGTATCGATTCGACAACATTGTAGAAAGTTGATAAAGGGTACAGTTTCACCGGATAACACGTATATATGTAGCATAGTTTACACATTAAAAACCTATGTCTATAGATCAGAAGGCAGGCTCAGACGGTCTCAGGCCCAGTATGGATTAGACGTGATTGGACAAAGGTGAGAAAGGGTACATTATCACTGGACAGCAGGTATATATAGCATAGTTTAAACATTTAAAATCTCCGTGTTATCAGTATGGATTAGACAACAATCTAAAAAGTAGAAAAAAGGAAATGTTTTTGAAGCGTACACCAGTATACACTTTTGGTGGTATTTTTAAATCTTCATATATATTTCTGTCTCAGTAAGACAGTCCAGCCTCTCCGCAATAGGAAATGAGATGCATACAATTACTGACATAAAGTCTAGTGATTGCAGAAATCGAGGAATTAATAATCACAGGAAAAACTTCCGTCACAATTCTCAGAGGCGATGCTGACCCTCAATTAATTTGTGTGTGGCGACAGCGAAAACATAACTTTGTGAAGAAAATGTTGCTGTATCGCAGTACCGTTGATCCCATCAGCGTTACTCATCTCCATCAAATTTTTATCACAGGGAGAGATGTAAACATGTTGCTCACTGCCAATCATGATCTGTCTCTTAACTTTGGAGTGCAAAAGACAGAAGCCACAGGCCGTAGGCGATTCTATGGGATTGGCATGAGAGGGCACATTTAAAAATGTGCGCCGGAATGTCACACGTCTGTGTGTAGGAAAACTGTGAAAGCTGATGATAAACCACCACTGCATGTCATTGTGAGTCGACGTCCATAAGAAATGGAAGCCATTGATCATCTGAAACTAGAGCCCGGCCAGCGGGACAGGGAACAGCTACGTCTTAACCATCATCTATCAGTTCAACAAATTTGTAGTGGCAGTCCCAGTGAAGGATTTGACAGCCCAGACTACACAGCGGAGGAGCAGGGAGAGGTAAACATTGCAAATGCTGTGGCCCTGCCCAAGCAAGGGGGGCACACTCGTGGGTGTCGGTACTGGCACTGGGCCCCTCATAGTACGGCGGTGTGTCTGATGGCGGGTGTGCACCCCCACCATCAGAGACACTTGATTGCACTATGAGGGATCCTGTGCCAGAGCCCGCGCCCAACAGTCGGCCTACCCACCTGTCCAGGGCAACGGCACTCACACGGTTGTGTGCGCTAGGTAGTGACCCCGGCCATGGGGGGGAGGCAGTCCAGTTAGGGAGGTTTACAAAATGGCATATGTTGATCTGGGTCATTCAGCTGCTGCTAAAGGTGAAATTGGTCAAGTCTGAGGAAGAGGAGGACCAAAGCAAGCCATTTTACTGGCAACCTATGTGTCATCAGGGTAAGGTGGGACAAGATCCTTGGAAACCCATGCATGGTTCATTTTAATGAAGGTTATATCATCCACACTTTGGGTCGACAGACGGGTCCTTTTTTCTGTCAGGATTGATCCAGCTGCACTGAAGACTCTTTCTGATAGCACACTTGCAGCTGGGCAAGCGAGCTCCTGTAAGGCATATTGTGCCAATTCAGGCCAGGTGTCCAGTTTAGCGGCCCAATAGTCAAAGGGAATGACCTGTGAGGGAGAACATCGATATGGGACGAGAAGTAGTTTGCAACCATAGTTGACAACTGCTGGCTCCTGTCACTTTCAATCGATGCAGTATTACCATTCGTGTGAGCGGGACTTGAAAAATCAGTCCACAACATGGTCATGAAACCCCTGTCTCCAACGACACTTTTGATGTGTGCACCACAAACACCTCTTCCAAGCTGCCCCCGGCCCCTACGGCTCGTATGAGAGCCATCAACGCTGCTGTGTGCTGGGAATGCCTCAACCAACCGGTTTGCCAGAGTTGCTTGTTTGTTAGCCAATATTAGGTCAAGGTTCTCCTGTGGCATTATGTTTTGGAATTTGCCTTTATAGCGTGGATCCAGGATACTGGCCAACCAGTAGTCGTCATCGTTCATCATTTTGGCAATGCGGGGGTCCCTTTTTAGGATCTGCAAGGCATAATCTGACATGTGGGCCAATGTTCCCGGTGTCAATGAAGCACTGCGAGTGCTGGGTGGAGGAGCACTTTCTGGCAAATCCACATCCCTCCAGTCACGCACAAACCCTGTACCAGACCTTGCCACGCCAACATTTTCTCTTGTCCCATGAGAAGCATCCTCCTCCCCTAAATAATCATCCCCATCATCATCCTCCTCTTCCTCTTCTTCCTCCACCTCGTCCACGAGAGGTCCCGGAGCAGACAATGGCTGACTGTCATCAAGGCTTCCCTCCTCCTCTTCCTCCTCATCTACCTCGGCTGCAGACGCCTGCTCCTTAATGTGCATCAAAGTTTGCATGAGCAGACACATAAGTGGGATGCTCATGCTTAGGATGGCATCGTCTGCGCTTACCAGCCGTGTGCATTCCTCAAAACACTGAAGGACTTTACAGAGGTCTTTCAGCTTCGACCACTGCACACCTGTCAACTCCATGTCTGCCCTCAAAGTGCCTGCCCGTGTATCCTCCCACAAATGCATTACGGCCTGCCTCTGTTCGCACAGCCGCTCAACCATGTGCAGGGTGGAGTTCCACCTTGTTGCAACGTCGATAATTAGGCGGTGCTTGGGAAGGTGGAGCAATTGCTGCAGCTTCTGCATACGACTGGAGTGTACTGGCGACCGGCGAATGTGCGAGCACAGTCTTCGAACCTTATGGAGCAGGCCTTTTAACTCCGGATAATTATTGAGGAAGCACTGCACCACCAGGTTCAAGGTGTGAGCCAAGCAAGGTATGTGTCTGAGTTTTGAAAGGGCTATGGCTGCCACAAAATTCCGTCCGTTATCACTAACTACCTTGCCTGCCTCAAGATGTAGACTGCCCAGCCATGACTCAGTTTGTCGATGATAGTAATCGGCCAGTACCTCCGCGGTGTGTCTGTCGCCCAAACACATCATCTGCAACACAGCCTGCTGACGCTTTCCACTAACTGAACGATAGGGGGACACCTCGTGTGCAACACTGGCAGCAGCGGGTGGAGTGCTTGTGCGACTGTGCTCTGCGGACGAGCTTTCGCTTCTGGAGGAAGAGGAGGAGGGTAGAAAGCCTACAGCCAACTGTTTCCTATACCGTGGGCTAGGCAGCACTGTCCCACCACCGCTGTCCCCTGTGGACCCTGCATCCACCACATTAACCCAGTGCGCAGTGATGGACATGTAACGGCCCTGGCCATGCCTACTGGACCATGCATCAGTTGTGAGGTGCACCTTTCCACTCACTGATTGCTTGAGTGGATGGACAATGCGGTCTTTCACATGAAGGTGGAAGGCTGGGATGGCTTTGCGAGTAAAGAAGTAGCGACTGGGTAGGTCATAGCGTGGTACTGCGAATGCCATGAGTTCACGGAAAGCTGCGCTTTCAACCAACCAGTAGGGCATCATCTCTAACGAGATTAGTTTGGCAATGTGGGCGTTCAAAGCCAGTGTACGCGGATGAGAGGATGAGTACTTTCTTGTCCTCCTCATAGTCTCGGGTAAGGTGAGCTGGACTTGAGAGCTGCATATGGTGGAACTAGCGGTGGACATGGCGGACTGAGAGAGGGTTGATGATGGTGATGGAGTTGGTGTTCTTTCTGATGGCCTAGATTCAGTCTTTCGTTGATATAGCATTGTGATTCCCTGACTGCTTTGGCCTTGCGTCGACACCTCAACATTTGCTGCTGGTGGTGTGCTAACCAGTGGGCTTACAGTGGGGGAAACAATGTAGCGTTGCTGACTACCTCCTTTGGGAGCAGTTGCACATGTGGTACGTGAGGTTTGGTAGTCCGTCCACGCTTGCAAGTGCATGGTGGTTAAATGACTAAGCATGCAACTGGTATTCAAATTTCCCAGATTTTTCCCTCAGCTAAAGGTCTTTGCGCACTTCTTACAGATAACCTTTGCCTGATCATTAGGATTTTGTTCAAGAAAGTGCCACACTGCACTCTTCCTACTATGGAAGACATTTTGAGGCCTTGCACGCTGTGCTATTTTGACCGTCTGGCCAAGCTGTCCTGCAACTCTTTTGGTTTTTGTATCCCGCTTTTGGACTGCTCCGGGCCTGCCAGGTAACAGCTGTTGCAATGTTGATGCCTGCTGCGGATGCTCCTCCTCCTCTTCTGAGCTATTGGCAGCGGCACCCTCTTCCCCCAATGGATGCCAATCTGGGTCAACAACTGGGTCATCCATGACCTCGTCTTCAATGTCATCTGCACCTTCCCCTGTGTCACGTGTAAGGTGGTATAACATGCGGGAAGGGGCACCTGAGTTTCATCAGGGTTTGATTCGGGCTCAGTAGACTGCGAGGGCAATGTAGTGCTGTGGGTGAATGTACCAGCAGATTCATCTGGCAGTGGCTGTGCATTAGTGCACTCCATGTCAGATTCATCTTGGACTGGGGAATTCACGATTTGACTTGATAACCCAGGCATGGTATGAGAAAAGAGCTCCATGGAGTAATCTGTAGTGTGGCCTGCCACATCCTTCACTTTTGGTAGGGGTGAAGGACACAAGGAAAGGTGTTGTTCCTGACCAGGAGCCTCCACTGATGATGCAGTGCTTTTATTTTTTGAAACTTCAGAAGAGGAGGCGATAGAGCTGGAGACTGTGTCAGCATTGTAAGCCAAAACTTGTTCCTGAAGCTCCGGATTTAAAAGTGGTTTACCTACTCCCAGAAAAGGGAGCCTACGAGGCCTTGTGGAGCCAGACAATGACGCCGGCTCACTACCTCCTGCCTTAGGTGCTATTGTGCTTTTGCCACAACCAGCAGAAGCACCACCACCAACACCACCATCAGGACCAGCTGACAACCCCCGCCCACTTCCACGGCCTCTTCCACCATACTTCTTCATTTTTTTGAAAAAAGTACCCAAAATAACAACAACTATATGGTACTGTAAAACAAGGTAAAGGGTCTACAGAGTATTGGCGAGAATTTGAATCTCACTGTAGATTGGAGGACACTGAACTATTGTCTCAGGCCCAGTAGAGATTACACCGCAATGTGACAGGCAGAAATTGGCTGGTGTATGAGAAGACAGAAGCTGTATATAGTATTGGTGAGAATTTGAATCTCACTGTAGATTGGAGGATGCTGAACTATTGTCTCAGGACCAGTAGAGATTACTCCGCAATGTGACAGGCAGAAAGTGGCTGGTGTATGAGAAGACAGAAGCTGTATATAGTATTGGTGAGAATTTGAATCTCACTGTAGCTTGGAGGACGCTGAACTACTGCCTCAGGCCCAGTAGAGATTACACCGCAATGTGACAGGCAGAAATTGGCTGGTGTATGAGAAGGCAGAAGATGTATAGAGTATTGGTGAGAATTTGAAGCTCACTGTAGATTGCAGGACACTGAACTATTGTCTCAGGCCCAGGACAGATTACACCGCAATGTGACAGGCAGAAATTGGCTGGTGTATGAGAAGGCAGAAGATGTATAGAGTATTGGTGAGAATTTGAATCTCACTGTAGATTGGAGGACGCTGAACTATTGTCTCAGGCCCAGTAGAGATTACACCACAATGTGTCAGGCAGAAATTGGCTGGTGTATGAGAAGGCAGAAGCTGTATATAGTATTGGTGAGAATTTGAATCTCACTGTAGATTGGAGGACGCTGAACTATTGTCTCTGGCCCAGTAGAGATTACACCGCAATGTAACAGGCAGAAATTGGCTGGTGTATGAGAAGGCAGAAGCTGTATATAGTATTGGTGAGAATTTTTATCTCACTGTAGATTGGAGGATGCTGAACTATTTTCTCTGGCCCAGTAGAGATTGCACCGCAATGTGACAGGCAGAAATTGGCTGGTGTATGAGAAGGCATAAGATGTATATAGTATTGGTGAGAATTTGAATCTCACTGTAGATTGGAGGACGCTGAACTATTGTCTCAGGCCCAGTAGAGATTACACCGCAATGTGACAGGCAGAAATTGGCTGGTGTATGAGAAGGCAGAAGAAGTATTTAGTATTGGTGAGAATTTGAATCTCACTGTAGATTGGAGGACGCTGAACTATTGTCTCAGGCCCAGTAGAGATTACACCACAATGTGACAGACAGAAATTGGCTGGTGTATGAGAAGACAGAAGCTGTATATAGTATTGGTGAGAATTTGAATCTCACTGTATATTGGAGGATGCTGAACTATTGTCACAGGCCCAGGACAGATTACACCGCAATGTGACAGGCAGAAAATGCCTAGTGTATGACTAACTACAAGGTGTATATAAAATTGGGCAGAATTGGAATCTCCCTAGAGTGTAGGTCTGTAAGAACGGACAAACTCCTTGGCTTTTTCTTACAGAGTCACACACAGCTTCAATTTGGCCGCTGAACTATTGTCTTTGGCCCAGGACAGATTACACCGCAATGTGACCAGCAGAAATTGCCTAGTGTATGACTAACTACAAGGTGTATTTAGAATTGGGCAGAATTGGAATCTCCCTAGAGTGTAGGTCTGTAAGAACGGACAAACTCCTCGGCTTTTCCTTACAGAGTCACACACAGATAGCTTCAATTTGGCCGTGATAACAGCCGGTACACAGTAATGTGTGAGGAGCATACACCGCTGTACGGTGTGTGAAAAAATGAACCTATCAATAACAACTAGCAGTAGCTGTGGGGGGTTCCTACGGTGCCCTAGACCCCTCGATCACAGCCGGAGAGCTACATAGCCTAAAGACAGAAAGGGAAATCTAAACTGCCCCAGAGCATACCCCAAAGCAATAGGCAGCCCCAACATATAATGACGGTGAAGCAAGATGAAAAAACACTCACACAGATAGAAAGATAGGCTGAGCAAATGATGGGGCCCAAGCTAACTAAATAGGACAGGATAGGAAAGCTGCTGTCTGCAATCCGCCAAAAACCCTATCAAAACAAGGGCCAACAGGCTGATAGGGAAAAAAGGCCCTGAAGACGCTAGGCTTCAAAAAGACTATATCAGCACTCAGGTATTTTCTGAAGACAGAGCAAAAAGGAATTCAACTCACCCCAGCAGGGAATGGCAGAAATTCAGAAAAAGAAGGCAAAACAAAACACAAATGCAAAAAGCAGTGCAGAAAACTTAGCTTTTGAGGAGCAGGAATCAGACTGGTCTCCTAGAATCCCTCAGAGAGATCACCAGCAAGGCAGAAGGACGTCGGCTGCCTTATATCCAGTCAGCAATTCCCGTCACCCAGTCATCATCATCATACCCAGGTGCTTGGTAATCAGCCTCACTACGTTCCTTCACCAGAAGAGGGAGTTCATCAGACCTCAATGGTGAAGGGGAAAATGAACTCACAACAGCTGCCTATGTCATCACGCTGCCCACAGTGTCCGCTCTTCCTGATTGGCTAAAAAAGGGCACAAAAGCATCTTTTGAAACGTGACTTTGGCGCGATGGTCACCGACCTCGTGGCCGACCTCACGCTAAGGTCGCGTTTCGCTTCATGAAACCCGACTTTGGCGAAAGTAGGCGACTTTTGAATTTTTTCGACCCGTTTCGCTCTACTCTAATGATGACTACTGGTTGGCCAGGATCCTCGATCCACGCTATAAAGGCAAATTACACAACATCATGCCACTCTCCTAGAGCTAATATTGGCTAACAAACAAGCAACTCTGGTAAACAGGTTGTTTGAGGCATTCCCAGCACACAGCAGCGGAGCTGGTTCTCCCATGAGCCATAGTGGGCAAAATGATAGAGGTGTTCGTGGTGCACACAGCCAAACTGGCATTGGAGACAGGGGTTTTCTGACCATGTTGTGGTCTGATTTCTCAAGTCCCGTGCACATGACAGCTAATACAGAATCGATTGCAAGTGACAGGAGACAGCAGTTGTCAACTATGTTTACAAACTACTTCTCCTCCTATATTGAGGTTCTCCCTCACAGGTCATTCCCCTTTGATTAGTAGGCCTCAAAACTGGACACATGGCCTGAATTGGCGCAATATGCCTTACAGGAGCTCGCTTGCCCTGCTGGTAGTGTGCTATCTGAAAGAGTCTTCAGTGCTGCTGGATCAATCCTGACAGAAAAAAGGACCCGTCTGTCGACCCAAAATGTTGATGATCTAACCTTCATTAAAATGAACCTTGCATGGGTTTCAGAATATTTTGTCCCACCCTCCCCTGATAACACATAGGTTGCCAGAAAAAAGGCTCTCTTTTGTCCTCCTCTTCCTCTGACTTCTCCAATTCCTTCATTTGCAGCAGCTGAAAGTCCAGCCTACACATCAACATAAGCCATTTTTAAACCTCCCTATCTGGGCTGCCCCCCCAGGACCTGGGTCACCACCTGGCACACCCAGGCAAGTGCTGTTGCCCTGAACAGGTGCCCCCCCACCCCAGTCCCGGGGTCAACACCTGCCGCACCCAGGCAAGTGCTGTTGCCCTGAACAGATGTGTGGGCCCATCCTTGGGCAACGGCACTGGCACAGGATCTCTCATAGTACAATAAAGTGTCTCTGATGGTGGGGGGGGCCCACTCGCCATCAGACACACTGGCGTATTTTGAGGGGCCCAGTGCCAGTACCGGCGCCCATGAGTGGGTCCCCCCTGCTTGCTCAGGGACACAGCACTTGCAATACTTTCCTCTCGCTGCTCCACCGCTGTGTAGTCTGGCCAGTTAAATCCATCACAGGGACAGCCACTATAAATTTGGTGTACTGATCGATGATGGTTAAGATGTAGCTATGTCCTGTCCTGCTGGCCTCTACCTTCAGATTACCAATGGCTACCATTTGTAATGGACCTCAACTCACAATCGGATGCAATGGTGCTTTATGATCACCTTTCACATTTTTCATAGTCACAGACGTGTGACATTCCTGCCACCATTTTTCCATGTCTCCTCTCATGGCAATCCAATAGAATCCCCTACGTCCTCTGGCTTGTGTGTTTTGCACTCCAAAGTGACCAGACAGATCATGATAGGCAGTGATGACCATGTCTACAGCTCTCCCTGTGATCACAATTTGATGGAGATGAGTTACGGTGATGGGATCAACGCTACTGCGATATAGCAACCCTTTCTTCACTAATTTGCATTTTAGCTGTATCCACAGTTTATTCTCCTGGGAGGTTTTCCCGTGACTACTAATTTCAAAATATCTAAAATCTCTCGACTTTACTTCTGTACTTTTATCCATCTACCTTCCTCTAGCGTAGAGTCTGGACTGGCTGACTGACACTGAAATATAAACGAAGATTTCAAAGTACTCCAACACTGTATACTGGTGTACGTTTCGAATACATTTCCCTTTTTTCTCATTTTTATATTCGGGTGTAATCCATACTGAGCAAGTGAGAGTCTGTTTCTGACTCTGGAAATATATACTGAGATTTACAATGCCCCCTACACTGTATACAGCTGTACGCTTCTGATCCATTACCCTTTTACTGCTTTTTATATTGTGTAATCCATACTGACCCTGAGAGCGTCTGTGTCTGCCTCCTGAAATAAATAAGGAGATTTACAATGTTTAAACAATACTATATGTACCTTGTATCTGGTGATAGAGTAACCTTTGTATACTTTTTATATTCTTGGCTAATGCATACTGGGATTAAGAGCGTCTGTGTCTGCCTCATGAAATGTCTATGGAGATTTAGAATGTTTAAACTATACTATATATACCTTGTATCTGGTCATACTGTACCCTTTTTCAACTTGTTACATTATTGTTAAATCCATACTGAGCGTGTGAGCATATGTGTCTGCCTCCTGAAATACATACCGAGATTTTTGTGTATTTTAAGTATACTATATATACCTTGTATCTGTTGATCCAGTACCCTTTGTGCCCGAAATTCATCCTCCACCCACCACTCAAAGTGCATCATTGAAACCTGGAACATTGGCCTACATGTGTGATTATTTCTTGCCGATCTTCTTTTTATATTATGGTGTGATTCATACTGAGCCTGTGAGAGGCTGTGTGTTACTCTTGAAATATATATGTAGATCGCCAAATGACCACAACACTGTATACGACAGTACGCTTTGGATCCATTCCCCTTTTTCTGCTGTTTATATTGTTGTGTAATCCATACTGGGCTTCGGAGCATCTGTGTTTGCCTCCTGAAATAAATACGGAGATTTTGAATGTTGAAACTATACTATATATACCTTGTATATGGTGATACTGTACCCTTTTTCTACTATTTAGATTGTTGTTGAATCCATACTGCCCATGACAGCATTGTGTCTGCCTCCTCAAATATATACGTAGATTTATAATGTTGAAACTATACAATATATCCCTGTTATCTGGTGTTAAAATGAAATGCCACGCAGGGTCGGGGGTTACTCAGTACCGGGCCTTTCAGGCTCTTTTAAGGGGGAAGTATGTCATTGGGACCCGGTCCGTGGCCCTGGGTGTCCACTAAAGAAGATGACAGTTCAGATGAGGGGGAAGATGGTATGATAATTAATTTGGAAAAGGGGGATCGTGATGCCACCCGTGATATTCGGCTAGGGTAGCCGACGCTGCAATGCACATCCTCTAGGCCAGTGTTAAAGCAACCAAGATGATGAAGCTCTCCACGGGCAGAGCTGTATCCCAGGGCAGTTTAGATGGTGTTTGTGAGCCGTTGACAGTGATGGTGAGTGTAGCGTGTGTAGCAGGTGAGTTGTTAAAGACACCAAGGACACACTTGGGTGCATTTTCTGAGTTTTTCCTCAAAAGTTTTGTGCACCATATGACCCGATTGGTACTGTGTCATATGAGTGAGGGGTCCGGCAAACTCCAAGGTAGATCAGGAACACCTGTTCAAGACTCCTCCTTGTGTATCCTTTCTAGGCCGAGTCTCTGCGCTGATCTCTCCCTTCCTTCCTGCTGTGCGCCTTCACAAATAGTGTCCCTAGCCGGCAGCCACGGATCACACCGGGCGACGTGGGTCAGGCTCCGGGGTCCTTTATTCCACCTGCTGCCTTTTTGAGTATTGAATGCGGCTGCGACTGAGGCACTTAAAGTTACCTCAGACTCCGTCTTTCTAGCTGAGCCCTGTATTTCTCCACTACCTTCAGGAGCCACCTTCCCCAACGAGGCCTGGTCCTTCCTTCACAAGAAACGGGCTTCACAGGTGGCTTATTGCACTTCCCATGCCCCAAGGACCACTTCCTTCCAGTCTAGGAGCTTGGACAAGATTTTTCTCTCTTCTCTGACCCTCAGCCCTCTCACAGCAATCCTGCTCTTACTCTGTCCTGTCACCGACTGACAACTCTCTAGAAATATCCATTTACCTCAGACTAGCTCCACCCATCAACTGTCAGCTTGCTCTCTCTGATTGGATGCCCACAATCATTCCACTACCTAAGCTCCTCCCACTGTACCTACCTTCCACACTAGCCCCCAGCACCCTTTCCTAGTCAGTCTGGGATGAGGCCATCTTCCCGCCGGGTACACCCAGAAAGCACTGACTAACTAGTGTGTGTTGAGTGCAGGGTTAGGAGTCCTGAGAGGTGATCCCTCCTTACCTGAGGGTGAGATACCACACCTTTGGATGAGGTGCAGTACCTCTGTGGCAACCGTACCCTCAGGGGCACCATAGTACCCTTTCTCAACTTTCTATATTGTTGTCGGATCCATACTGGGCCTGAGAGCGTCTGTGTTTGCCTCCTGAAATGTATACGGAGATTCAGTATGTTTAAACTATACTATATATTCCTTGTATCTAGTGATACTGTACCTTTTTGCAAATTTTTATATTATTGCCTAATCCATACTCAGCCTGTGACCATCTGTGTCTGACTCATGAAATATATACGGAGATTTACAGTTATCCCTAGACTGTATAGAGCTGTCCGCTTCTAAAACAGTACCATATATCTCCTGGTATTTTGAGTCCATTTTCACAAAAATTATTACGTATGGTGGAAGAGGCCGCGGATGTGGGTGTGGGTGGGCCAGGTGGTACTGATGGTGGTGGTGGTGCATCTGCTGGTAGTGCCAAAAGCAGAATAGCAGCTAAGGCTGGAGGTGTTGATCCTGCATCATCAGCTGGCAAAAGAAGGCCTTTAAGGCTCTCTTTTCTGGGAGTAGGTAAACTGCTTTTAAAGCCGGAGCATCAGGAGCTGGTTTTGCCTTACATTGCCAAAAAGCCTCCAGCTCTATAGCCTCCTCTTCTGAAGTTTAAAAAAATGCAAGCACTGAGTCGTCAGTGCAGGTTTCTGGTCAGGAACTACCCCTTTCCTTGTCTCCTTCACCCCCACTAAAAGTGAAGGATGCAGTAGCCCACACTTCAGATTACTCCATGGAGCTCTTTTCACAGGCCATGCCTGTGTTATCAAGTGAAATTCTGAATTCCCCAGTCCAACATGAATCAGAGATGGAGTGCACTGATGCACAGCAACTGCTAGATGATTCTGCTTGTACATTGAACCACAGCACTACATTCCCCTCGCACTCTACAGAGCCAGAATGTGACACTGATGAAACTCAGGTGCCCTTTTCCGCATAATATACCACCTTACATGGTGACACAGAGGAAGGTGCAGATGAAAGTGCCGGTTCCCTGAGCAGGTGGGGGGGTCCTACTCGAGGGCGACGGCAGTGGCACAGGGCCCCTTATAGTTTGCAAAAGTGTCTCTGCCGGTGGGAGGGCCCACTCACCGTCAGACATACCGTCGTACTATGAGGGGCACTGTGCCAGTGCCGTCACCCACGAGTGGCCCCCCATGCTTGCTCAGGGCCACAGCACTTGCAATACTTACCTCTCCCTGCTCCACTGCTGTGACGTCTTCTGCCTTTCCTGACAGTGACATTCAGGTTACAGAGCACGATGACATCACGTCTGTATGCCCTCTACAGAAACAGTACAAGTGCATAGAGCTTTAAAATGGCAATGCTGAGGAGACCAGAGTAGAGCAGTGCCCAGCGAGGAGAGGTATTTAATTTTTTTAAATGTTGGGAGCATTTTTTAGGGAGCAATATACACTGAAGAATGATATATGGGGCCTATCATACACTGGAGCATCATCCATTTGGCCAATCATATAAAGGAGCATTCCAAATGGGGACATCAGACACTGGAGCAGCATTTACGGGACCCATTATACAGTGGATCATTAGAAATGGGGGCCATTATATATGGAGCATAATTTGGGCCCATAACACACTGGAGCATCGTCCATGGGGACCAACATATACTGTTGCATTCCAAATGGGGGACATCAAACACTGGAGCAGCATTTATGGGGCCCATTATACACTGGAGCATTAGAAATGGGACCCATTATATATGGACTCTATGGAGCATTATTTGGGCCCATAACACAGTGGAGCATCATCTATGGGGACCAACATATACTGTAGCATTATGTAGAGCTCATCATATACTGTATGGAACATTATATGGGACCAATGATTCTGCATGGAGAAATATATGGGGCTCATTATTCTGTATGGCGCACTAAGTGGTGGCCATATTACTGTATGGAGTAATATACTGTCCATTTTTTGGGGTATTGTAGAATTTAAAATAGATAGCAGTCATGTAAGCAGTGAAGTATTTTTCATTGTACTATACCTATATTTCTGTGCCGTATTGGAGCATTATGAATTGTGGTATGTGTTAAAAGGGCTCACTGACACTCTTTGGCTCAGGGCACATGAAAACCTGGCGCCAGCCCTACCCCCCACAACTTTAGCCAAATAACCCCCAGTTTTCATTGCGTAACTATTATTATAAATTAAATTAAGGTTGCTAAGCTTAAGTAATAAGAATTGATGTTGTTGGCATTGAAATGGGCACTGTAGGTGTGTTTACTGTCCTCCACTCCCTGCCGACTTTGCTTTCCCATTGACTTGCATTGGGTTTCGTGTTTCAGTCGGACCCCGACTTTTCCCTATAGTCGGCCGATTTCGTTCGACCCGACTTTTAAGAAAGTCGGATATCATGAAACCCGACTCGACCCTGGACAGGGTAAAAGAGGCTGATGTTATCTGACAGTACTTGTTTCAGGGCCTCTGTCAACTGTTCAGTGGTAAGGCCTGCAGACCTTTGCACTGCAGAAGCCACTGGTAAAATTGCAGCCTCTGTTGGTGGGGGTGTCAGGGGTTCCACCAGGGTGTCATCAGCTGCAGTAGTGACGTCGTCGCCGGTTACCTGCATTTCTCCGGCACCGGACTCCTTCCATTGCGACACCACTGGCAGTTGCGTCTGCAGCTCAACTTCTCCTTCCAGGAGTGCCAGGTCAACTACCGATGACCGGTTGGAGCCTCTATCTTCCTGGCCGGGGGAGCCCAGCAGGCATCCTCTCACCGCTCGCCATGGCATCTTCCTGGTGCTTTCTCTTCTTTTCTGCTTTGTTTCCCGCTGCGGGGCCTCTCTCTGCCCCCATGGGTGGTGTCTTTCTTTGCCTCCATACCAGGCTAGGAGATGAACCCCTCCGGCTGTCGGCCATGATGCTGTCACATAGAAGTAAAGGCAAGAGGCGTTCATAATGTGTCGCACTCTTTCTTGGGTGCCACCTACAAAGGCACACCCTACTTCACTGCCATGGCGGCCATCTTTACAGTCAAAGTCACAGTTCAATAAATCAATTCCTTTGCACATTTCAGATTTAGTATTTCACAAATCAATCAAATCTTCAGCACACAGGACCCGGTGGCACTGGGCTTCTTATCCTGTTCGTGACGCTAAAATTGGATGGCCCCCAGGGCCGTGGGACTACTCAGTACCGGGCCGGTGTCTTGCAAAGCGAGGTGTCACGGTGGTGGTAACCCGGTCCATGGCCCCAGGAGTCCAATGTAAAATGGGGTTTAATGAATTAGAATAGAGTTTATAGGTAGGTAGTTTGTGACGCCACCTGTGGTGCTCAGCAAGGAAGGTGTTAAGCCAACGCTGCGGTGCAAATCCTCTGGGACAGATGGTGGGGCGCAGCAAAGATGTAATAGCTCTCCGCAGGTAGAGCTGTAGTCCCAGTGCAGTAGAGATAGGTGTTAAGGTAGATGATGTAGTGTTAGGCACAGAGATGTAGCAGTGCTGAGTGGGTTGGCGCAGGAGAAAGGCAGTGACACAGATGAGTGCAGTTCCAATTCTTTCACTCACATTTCTGGCACAGACAGGTACCCACTTCAATGCTGCATTCTCCAGGTCAGGGGCTCAGCCAACTCCCAGGCAGATGGATTAACCCTTCCAGCACTCCCTTCCAAATGTACCTTTTCTGAACGGCTCCTTTCTAGTGCTAATCTGAAGCACTTGTAGTTCTGAATTACATTCAAGTGCCTCCTTCTCGATGTTACTTAAACTCCACTCGCATGACAGGTGGATGTAGCCTGCTTCAGGGACTCCATACACTTGTATCTCAGCTCACACAATGTTGCCACTGTGTCTTTGAGTCTTTGGTGGGAATAAAGTGGTCACAACTTCTATTCCACCGGTTTCTGCTGCAGGATCATTAGTATCACAAACAGCCTCGGATACCGGCGCCCAGCCTTGGCGCAATGAACTTAGGGAAATGCTCTACACTAGCCCTCAACCCCAGTCTCTCTCCTCCTCACGTTCCATGCTTATCTTCCTTCTGAACAACTGATCCTTCTTCCTTCTCTTCCCTTGCCAACAGCTCCAGCTTATAGGAGGCTGCTGCAACACGTCCTCTATCTATCTCCTGCCGGGGATTATCACAGTCAAGAGTCCTTCTCTCCGCTCCCCCCTGTGGGGAACTTCTTCCTTCCTAACCCTCTCAGGGGATTCTGCTCTAACTTCCTGTCAGCTTTCCCCTCTTAGTGTTTCTAAGCTCCACCCACCACCCTTCATGAACCAAAGCAGCTGCCATAAAGGGTGCTCTGCTGTTCTAAGGTGTCTGTGCTGGATGCAGGTGTTGGAGTCTGGTCAGGTGTTACCATTTTACCTGGGAAGTGGGATACTGCACCTCAGGAGGAGGTTCAGTACCTCTGTGGTGACTGAACCCTCAGGGGCACCACACTTACACTCCACAGGGGAGAGAAGACTCCATTGACCTTAAGAGCTTACACTTTATGGGAGAGAGAAGACCTTGCTGACCATAAGAGCTTACACTCTACAGTAGAGAGAGAGAGACAGGACCCCACTGATCATAGAAGCTTATACTATACAGGAGAGAGAGGCTTACTCAATGATTGGCAATGTAAAATGACACTGCTGTATAAACTGTGCTCCACTGGGAAATGCTGATCTGTGATTGCCCCAGTACTGACCTCCACTGTACAAGGTATGATAATCCATAAACTTTCACAGCTGCAGGGCATTATGGACAGGTGCACATGGCAACTCAAAAATACATTAGCCATTAGCCTACTTTTTGATGCTCCAGAAGGTGGTAAATGGTGTCAGGCAAGGTTTTTTTTCTCTTTGCGAAAAGCAAATCAAATCTCGAATTTTACAAATTTGCTTGAAACAGTGAATTTCAGGAAATTAACCCTCCATGGATCAATCTTCTCAACACTAAAGAACACTGCTGACTTCATCAGGAGCTGTGAATGCTTTATTTATCAATTTAAATATATTTTTATTCTTTAAGTAGATATTATGTAAAACCGATATGAAGCTAAGAAAGCAAAA